>NC_142876.1:43236666-43845000 GCF_051225735.1 Oryctolagus cuniculus
AGGATAATTTCAGTTTTCTTATAGGAAAAGAAAGAGGAGGGGAGTCAATGTCTGAGGGATCTAGACTGATGGAGGATTACAGAGAGGAGTAAGAGTAAAGGGCATTTACAAGCCTGAAGGTTTTTATTAAAGTGTCACCATTCATTAAAGTGTTCAGTTCGAACAAATTAGCCTTGATGAAGATGTTCTCATCCTCATTCTAACAATCAGCCCTGACTCACCCTGGTGGGAGTTGCCTTGCTCTGGGGGACTGGCAACTGGCAAATCAGGTGCTGGTAGATCAGCCCACTCTCCATCAGCCGTGAGCAGGGTGTACAAAGCACCAACATGCACATGTAATCTCCTCAAGGATGTACAGAGAAGCTTATGATCAGCTCTTGCTTTTATTTATAATCTCAGAGAGTGACAGGAGCATGCCTCGATCTATATGAATATCTACTCAGAGAAGTTGGGGAAGCCCCTCATAATAACATTTCCTAAAAATATTTCATGACTCAATATTTATTAATAACTATACACATTTTGGCTGAGACCCTGAAGCCCTTTCTGAAGCATGACTTTTGGAGAGTCATGAATTTATACTGCATCATCCTGGTGACTTATAAAGTTGTTTTTATTGTCTTTATTTTATTTGGCACTCTAACACCAGCCGATGTTAGAAGATAGCCCAAGAGAAAAAAACTTATAAAATATGTAACTGTATGAAAACAGTAGAATATTTTGTTCATTACAATACACAATAACCACTTTGTGACTATCCATGGGGAAAAGTCTCTATCATTTCATAGTCAGTAGCAGTTGGGTTTCTGCTAAGAAACCAGTTTGTTATTCTCCTAGGGACACTGTGAATTGTACAATTCATCAAGTGTGCCCTTTGCACTGGATGCTGGAAAGCTTGAGCCAAATTTTTGTCTGATCACTAAAAATATATATATGCATAAGACTTTAAGACATACCTTGGTTCTTTTGGCTTTATTTTACTTTTTTTTTGCCATTATACTCTCTTTACCTTATATTTCTCACCATCAAAAATTTACTTTACCTTGTCATATTATAGGCAGACTTGAATCATATGTTATAACTTAATGAATGAATCAGAACTTCCCATGAAAAAAAAAGTTATACCATGATACTTATTAAGATAAGACAGATGGCTTATCAGCCTACAAAAACATATAAAGTCCTACAAAATAATGTAACAAGAATTCTAGAAGGAGGCAGTCACTAATGCAGTTTTAATTGCTGATATGTTGAATTTACTGTTTCTCTGTGGATTTTTTTTCTCATAGTAACAAGATGGCTGCTGTCATTCTACAAATTTTGCTGTTGACCAAAGCAGGATGGAAGGAATGGGAACAGAGGCAGTGCCAGTGGCTAGCCACCTATGTTTTAGTCACTAGATGTGTGTCACATTGCTATTCTTACGAGGAGACTAGAAAAAATAATCTATATTCAAACTGTACAGCAGGGGCAGGTGTGTAGGGTTGGAATTAGGTGTTAGCTGTGACAACACAAATTATGGCACAGGTGTCAGCCAGGGAAATATGACAAAATTTCAGCCGTCAGTTTGAGTCATATTCTCTATCTTCCAACTTTTTAAGAAATGAGTGAACGGTTAACAAACAGAAGCACTACACAATTGATGAGTTGATTTAAGGGTAAAAGAAAGCATCATGGTGGGAAGATTTTTTTTTCCTTCTAGACAATTCAGCTAGCCCTGCAACCAGGAAGACCTATTTCATTATGAAGCCAGGTACGAATGCATTCATTGGTTCTGCAGAGAGATTTTCTTTCAGAAAGCTTTCAACTTAAAACTCATACAGTTATCCAGACTACAAATCATAAATCATTTTTCTTTATTTAAGCCATGGAGATGATATCAATATATTTATCACTCCTGAAGGTGAAACTCACAGGGAACTACCTCCACAACTTTTGTTTATACTACCAGTCCCATACTCTGTTCTGCAGTTGCAGCCTGCTGTACAATCTGATATGATTAAACCATAATTGATGGTTTAGAGTAGGCACCACCAACCAGAGTAGTAATTCTAAAATTTTTAAATTTATTTACTTATATTTAATGGAACAGGCTCCAAGTTATGAAGTTAATACTCTTCCTCAGTTCAAGAAACTTGTACAATCAATTCTAATAGATTTGGCAGGAGCTCCTGGTGCTCAGTCAATTGTCTAATTTCAAGGTCTTGTACAATTCATAATGGTTGTAGAGGAAATTCTACTTTCAAGAGCATGCTTTCATAATCACCATGTATTAGAAACAGATGGGTTTTTACCACAGAAACAGGGAGACTCTCACTCATTAAAATAATAGGAAAAAATAGAATTTAAATGAAAAAAATGAACCACAGTAGCAGGTATGCTACTTTTGTTACATATGCCAAACAGAGGAAAAACACTCTTGCTGAAATCCTATACTAACAGCTGGGCATAAAAACACTTTCAACGGAGTGCAGAGGTCTAAGTAACTTCACTTAAGAATGAATTCAGAGAGAATTTTTCCAAAGAGGTGACTGTTGAGCTTGATAGAAGGTTTCAAGCAAAGCTTGGAGTTTTGTTTAACTGCAGTCTCTGGCCTCATTCATCATGGCTTAGTGGCTTAAGTAACAGTTTAATAACTAAAAATTAGATGGTCCAATCTCTGTTTTACCAGTAATTTTCTCTGACCTTGGACTAGGGCCTTGACTTAACAACATTGTTTTTTCAGTATTTTATTTTTGTGCAGTAAAAAACAATCCAAAAATGGTAGCTCAAATATACAAGTACAAATCTGGAGAAATTAAACTCATAACAATGTGTTTCACTGATAACATATTTTGGAACTCTAAAAACATTTGTTTTGTCACTTAAGTGATTTTACCCTTTTTTGCTAGGAAGCACAAGGCCGCGAATAAAAACAAAATGAAACATTGTCTTATTCTGCTGAGGCTTCTGTCTATATCTAGAATGCCTACTATTAAAATGTCATTCTTTATTAACTTCTGGCAGCATCTGGTGAACCACTAAAAATATCCTTTTGTATGGGACTAAAGGAAGATAAAAAAATCTATTTCGTGATGAGTAGATACTTCTCTCTGGTTTGTGGGAAGTACAACTTGAGATGAAAGGATTTGACAAAATGACCTTTTGAGTTCCTGTCTAATCTGTCTCACTGCTGCATTCCTTTTAGCTGAAAGATCTTATCTACTAGATCTATGTACAGCAACACCTACACCTGCATTTCCATGCATGCATGTACCGATTTGCACATGAGGTAGCGGATGTTTTAAGGAGTTACAGGAAGGACAGGTATAGAAACAGAAGAGTTTCTGTTTTGATGGCCAAAATGCTTAAAAAATAGTGACCCTGAGAAACATAGTATTGAAAGTAAGTTGAGACTTTCATGAAGATCTGCCTCAGATTTCTATGTCTGCTCTTTGTTAGTGGAATCAACAAGCCATTCCAGCATTGAAAATCCTTTCCCTCTGCTTCTTACAGAGGAAAATGCAATACACTTGCAGAATAATGTATTCCAACTTTAAATCAATGAAGTAGATCAAGGAAAAGA
This sequence comes from Oryctolagus cuniculus, assembly GCF_051225735.1. NCBI lineage: Eukaryota > Metazoa > Chordata > Mammalia > Lagomorpha > Leporidae > Oryctolagus > Oryctolagus cuniculus. The sequence goes on from NC_142876.1 coordinate 43,240,232, forward strand.
AACTTGGCCTGCATAGAAATGGGGCTCTTCTCTTACTCACAGAGAAAATGTTCAATCATCAAAATTCAAACTTTAGGAGTAGATAGAAACACAAATTCTACATATTCAAATAAGTAGAAGGGTCAGAGTCATAACCTGGAGATAGACATAATTTACATAGGATGGGCTCACCTCTGTGAGGCACAGCTACAAAAAACTATAATTTTACATATTTATATTAGAACTAATAATTTTGTGATGACCTCTATATTATATATATAAATGAATGTTAGTTAATAGCTATTATGAGAATTAACAGGCAGAAAACTAAGTTTAATATGTGCCAGGCACTGTTCTCATTATTTTATATTCTATACATATACATGTATATGCACTACAATTCTTGACATAGGCACCATTATTATTCACATATTCACAGATAAAAATCTTGAAGTCAATCTGTCAGAACTAATGGCCAGTGGAGTTCTGAGGTTGGGGTGGAAGCCCAGTCAATGGGACTCTGTAGTTTCTGGTCCTAACCATGACACTGTAAGAGCAGCTAAGAGTGTTTCATATCTGCTATATTTTATATCAGTTCATCTTACCTAAAGAGTGTAAGGACAGCACAATTAAGAAGACAAAAGGCATTAAATCAAAACTATTTCTCTTTCAGGGTCCCACATCATTTGTATGAAACAAAATGCCATAAAATTTTGCTTATCTTTCAAGAGTCTAAAGCAAAAGACCAAGTAAATAACGGATCTTTATTTCTAAGCAGAACATGTGTGGACATGCTCAATTATCATAGATTATCATCTACTCCATCCCAGTAGCAAACATTTCTGCAAAAGAGCATAGTTTAATATTCTAAAAGACACAGTCAACCTAATAACCCTGTAAGACTGAGTACAGGAAACACCATGGAACTTGGCAACAGGAGACTTGAGCCCAGCTTCAGTTTTGTGATGCAGGGATGATAGTAACCTACCACAAGCAGGCAAAATGCATAAAAGAGAAGAGAGACAGTAAGATAACTTTAAATTGTAAGGCAACACCTTGACTAGCAGGAACTAAAGCTGGAGAAAAGAAGGAAAGTGAGAGGAAGTAGGGTCAGCCTGGGCAGGTCTGCAAAACTTCCCACATTTTGAGGGGGTCAGAAGCAAACACTGTAGATCTGCTGGAACCACTGGGCAGCCTGATGTCCTCTAGCAGTGTATTGATTCACTCCCATTTTGCACCTTGCTCCTTGAGGAGCCACACAGACTTTGCAGGGCTGAACAACAGGAACCCCATCTGAGTACCAGTAAGAATGGTTGCTGCCAACGGTACTACAAAGCTGGCATCAAATCTGATTTCATTAAAAAATGTGTCACCTTGGGAATACTTTGAATTTAATTGTTACCCTTTTTATGACACAAGGCAGATTTAAGGAATTAGTAGGTTTTAGAAACTTAGCATTCATCAAATTCATGCTATAATCCATCTCTTAGGTATAGCTCCAGTATGCCTGAAACTTGCTCATGAGTGCTAGGCTCTCTGCACAAGTGATTAAATTTAGTCCTCTATCAGACACAAATGGCCAAGCTGTCACAGCTTCCTGGAACATTTTTCTTTTAGATTCTGAGAAATGTACAAACCATAAAAAAAAAACCCTCTCATGTCTTTACAAAGTTTTAAAAATTGCAATTTTTCTACAAGCCACTGACAACAGAAAATGCTCACTATCTTTGCATACCAGAGCACCAGTCCCTAGAAAAAAATAACTTTGCCCTGTCCAAATCCAGTAATGGATATCAATTACTTGGTAAAGAGTTTTGTAATTTAACTTACTGTTATCTCTTCATGCAGGCTTTTTATAATAGGAGTCAGATGATATCCCACCAGGCTTCATGAGGAAAGTGGATTTCTGGGTTTCTTAAGTGAGCTGACTTTAAAAGGATTTCGATTGACTCAGTACTGGAAAATTGCATTATCAGCTTCAGCATATTCAAAAGCAAAAATCTTCAAATTTCACAGGTAAAAGTAAATGGTGATTTTGGCATGTTGTTTGGAGCACGTCAAAATAAGAACATAATATTTCCAGTAGGGAAACAGTCAAAAGCACAGCAGTGAAAAAAATGAAAATTTGTATTTTATAAGGATATTTTCATATAAAAGGCACACGGAGCACAACATTACTGTTATTTTGCAGAAAAGTCACCATTTGGGCTTGTGAGACTGAAAAAGAAAAGCACCATGTGGCTCAACTCCCAGTTCTTTAGAGCAGTGATATTGTTTCCGTAACACTCAGAGGACTTTATCAAGAATATAGTCAATCAGAGATCAGAAACAACCATCATCATGATCATTCAATCATTTAACGCATGCACAGCAACACGGTGACCTACTCAAAGCCCTAGAGGACTTCACTTTTGTTAAAAACAGAATCAACAACAGTCCCCAAAGGAAGCCGGTGGCCAAGACATTTGGAACATGAGTTCCCCTTAAATACCCATTGCTGATTCAATTAGTAAAATAAAAATAAATAAATAAATAACACACGTAAACGACTGTGATCCTTTAGAAGCTACTGCTGGATAACTTCTCATTATAGAAGAGCATCCACACTAAATTTAACTTAACAAAAGATGAATGATCTTGAAGTTTGAGCTTGACTTTTACCTGCATGACCCTTACTTTCCTCACTTGCAAAGTGAGGCTGACAGGCTTGCTTACTTACCACCCAAGGTTATTGCAAGGCTTAAAGTAGATGATATTTGCTACATAAATCTGAAAAGTTATTGCAAAATACTCATGGAGTCTATGTAGGTGAAATTAGTTTGTGAGGTTTTTAAATTTTAGAAAGCTACAATGCTTATAAATCATGTATACTGATTTGAATTTATAAAGTAATCATAATTCTTCTCATTTTCAAGTTTTCCAAGTGGGCAAATGGAGCACCAATAGATAACATTAAAGTAAACTTTCAATGTGTAAATTTTTTTGCCTATGCCAAAAACTGAACTGGATGCAGGTTTGGGGCTCCAGATTAAGATTCCACCTGAGATGTCCACACCCCATATTAGAGTGCCTGGTTTGAGGCCTATCTGCCCTGTGCTTCCAATCCATCTCCCTGCTTATGTGTCTGAGAGGCAGTGGGTGATAGTTCAAGTGTTTGGGTCCCTGCCACCCATGTGGGAGACCTGAATAGAGTTCCTGACTCCTAACTTCACTTTAACCTAGACCTGGCTGTCACAGGGTTTGGGGAAGTGAATCAGTGGATGTAAGATCTCTCTTTTTTCTCTCTCCTCCTCTCTATTATCTGCCTTTTAAATAAATAAGTAAATAAATAAAGTCATTTTTAGAAAAAAAAAAAAGGAAGAGGGGAGAAAAAAAAGCTGAATTGGAATCATGTCTCCACATTGTCACTTCCTGAAAGCAGTAGGGAAAGAAACAAAATGTAGCTGCTGTTTTACTAAAATGAGAAAATTAAAGAAAGCAATGTGGTTTTAGGAATTAATTCTAATAAAATTTTCAAATGATGACAATGTTGCTGAAAATAACTTCATGTCATGCAGTGATTTTTCTACATCTCTGATCTTTTGGGAGAAAGACCAGGCTTCCTCTCACGTCTGCAAATGAAAAACTCATTGGACAAAAACACAGCATAACCTTTAGAAAGGAGGGGTTTGGGAACACTGCAGGTCTGTAACAAGTTAATTCATAAGCTTTTCTTAAATTATACCAAAATGTGGACTTCTTTGCCTGAGCATTTTAGTTAAGGGCTGAACACTGCTCTTTCCTCTTGGTTTGTAAACTCAGCCTTTCTGTTCAGGAATTTGTCTCCTGTAAATGAAAGACACAAATGATAAATAGGCATGTGTCTGGAATGAGCATGCGTGCTCCGCTGCTTGCCCCTGGTGGGCCCATCTGCTTTGATGGCAAGATGCCCATTGGCAAGCATTTTTACTTCAGCAGAGCTGCCAGCCTTCCAAGGGTCTGTGAGTGGGCACACTATGGTGAGAGCTAGCTTTCCGCAAGGAGCCCTTCTACCAACCTGCATATGGGTCTGTTTGCACTTGACCACACTTTTGTTGGCCCTCGTGTATCATAAAACAAATGTTCTTAGCGCAAATCCGAAGAGGGCAGGCTGCACTAGTATTTCCAGCATCAGTGAACACAGAACACATGCACCACTTCCTGCAGGAAATGGCTTTGAGTGGATGAGGCCACAGATGAAAGGGGGAGGAAAATGATCCATCCATCTATTATTAGTGTGACAAGTAAGAAGCAGCATTAGTCTGAAGTTCCCAGTGTGAGTATTTCACCAGTGTGCATAAAAGTATCTTTCTCCTCTCACATGTGGTTCTATAAATGTCTGGGAGAGTCAATACATGCACATGGAATATTTTCTTGTCTGTGGGAACACTGATGATCCAATTTGGTATGTTGTCTTCCTAGACCTCTTTCAGTCCAATCTGAAATCACTGAAGTAAAGTGCAGAGCACAGAGTCAATGCACTTTAGACTATAGGGATAATAGTGAAGTATTTTAAGGAACTCATTGTTCTAGGAATAGCTCTGCTCTTTATAAATATTAAAGCCAATAAAAGGCAAACAAGATCCTGGATAAAATGAATGATGGGGTTCAAGTATGTCATCTAAATTTGCAGGAATTTCATGCACATCTGATAGGCAAGAATTAAAAGCATGGGTGCTTAAGAACTCAGAAGGGTGACAACTGTATTTACTCATTCATTCATTCAACATCTCCATAATGAGTGCTAAGTACCAGGTACATAGCTGAATAAGACACAGATAAAATCCCTTCCTTCATGGAGCTCACATTCTAGTCAGGGAGAGAGACAATGAACATCCAAGCAAGCACATGCTGCTGTGTCTGGTAGTAACAAAGGCTACGCAGGAAAGTGAAATAGTCAAAAGGGATAGAGAGTGGCAGAGACCTATTTTAGATAGAATTGGCACTAAAGGCCTCACTGAGGATGATATAGTAACAGATACCTGTGGGAAATGAGTGAGCCAGGGAAGCTCTTAGAGAAGGAAGGTCTAGGAAGTGGGCATAGCAGTTGCAAAATTCCTGAGGTGGGAAAATCTTGGCTTATTCTGGGGACAACAGTGAAACAGAGGAAAGAAGGTAAGATATATACATACATACAGTGAGGCTGGAGAGAAAGGACTAAAGATTATTTAGCACTTGTAGGTAAGGCTTGGTTAGGGTACTGATTTTTAAGCAGTGTGTGATAGGAAGTGATTGAAGATTTAAGCGCAATGATTGACATTATCTGATGTGTTCTTTTATGATTATTCTTTCTTTATTTCTAAAAGACTACCTATGAGAAGCAAAAGCACAAGGAAGGAGTCCAGTCTTCTAGCTACTAGAATAACGTAGACAAGAAACGATAGCAACTGGGGTTGACTACATCATTGTGGAGTAAGAGAGAAGTGATTAGGTGGGGATATATTTCAAGGATATAGGTGATTGATTGGGAATTAATTATCTACTGGGGCTAGCAAAAATTGAGACAAGAATAAAACTTTGTTTGGGTGGGAGTAACTGGCTCATTGCTGGCAAAACACTGAAATGACTGAAGTGAACCACTGCTTGTGAAGCTAGCATCTCCCATCAAAACACTGGTTTGAGTCTTAGATGATTTATTTTTGAAGGGGCTCCCTGCTGATGTGTTTGGGAAGGCTGTGGAAGATGGTTAAGGTGTTTGGGAACCTACCACACATGTGGCAGACCTGGATGGAATTCCTGGTTCCTGGCTTTGTGCTGGCCCAGCCCCTGCCATTGCGACCATTTGGGAAGTGTGCCAGCAAATAGAATGTCTCTCTCTCTCTCCCTCTCATTATGCCTTTAAAATAAATAAATAAATCTTTTTTAAAAAGAAAAGTCTATAGCTCAGACTTCTATCATCAGAAAATACAAACACTGAAGACATATCTATCATGTGGTAAATGCTAACAATGGCTTTTATATAGTTGTTGTTATTGCTTTGAGTACCAAAGTGACATCATATCTTGCCTCTAAAATTTTATTGTAGGAAAGGCCTTGATGACTTGGAGGGAGTAGAGTGACTCAGACTGGGCTGCCATTGCTTAAGAGTTTACCAGAACATGTTCTGGTTCTGAACTAGAGAGAAAATCTATCTAGGCAATGCTCTTAAGTGTTCAAAAGAAATACAGTCATGCATTAAAGTGAAGTCCTTCTGTGGACTATATCACTAGGTGATTTTGTCACATCATACAGCATGCACAAACTAAGATGACTAAGACATCACTAGGCAATATAATGTCAAGGGAGCACTATCATAATGCAGTCCATCACTAACTGCAACATCCTTGCACAGTGTATGACTGTAGCTTTCTAGAATGGAAATGGCAGAACAGCAGTAGCAAATTTAGTGGTCCTGTGCTAAACGACAGAGCAATGGTTCTCAAATGCTCTAGCATCACCTAGGAAGGAGATAGAAAAAATACTCTTTGGATAGACTAACTCAGAATCTTCAATGACTGAGTCCCAGAATACATAATTCAAAAGTGTCCCCTTCTTTCAACTGTATGGTTGAAACCACTGCCCAAGAACACAATCTTTTTAGCTAAGATGCAAAATGTTTGCCAACACTGGCAGAGAGCAGAATAAGTTATATTTTCCTCTTAGTTTATCGTTATGTAAAAACTCACATATTATGGCTAGAATTCTTTACTTTTGCAATAATTCTATATCAAATTTAGTATTTTTGCAGGTTAAGCTTTATTTTGACATCAATCTCAACCAGTGTTTTATGGGTTCACAAATAAGTATAGGGTGTGTTAACAGACGTAGTACATAGGAGGGTGTACCTTGGCTGTTTTAACAGATAGGAGTTTATTCCTGGAAAATAAACTGAGCTCTAACAGCTATGTCTGGTAAGGCACATGACAATCTAACAGTGGCAGATTTACATTTTTTATCAGTCTTAAGCAACTACTAAAGTTTTTCAAGCATTACTAGATGCATGTAAGCAAACTTCATTCACTACAGTTATCTTGATTATGACAGTGGTTACATCGTATGTGAAACCAGTATGATCCTTTCATGCTAATTTGTTAATTTGTATTCTATAATAAAATGGTCACTTTTTATCACAATAGAAAATTGTATATTTTCCAAATATGCAAAATATGGTAAACCATAACCTATGAGTTAGAAATAGTTCTTATTTAAGGATTATACCATTTTTCATGTTGGACAGGGTTGTTTTAATTTAGTTTTTGAGAGAGATCCCTTCACAGACTTGTGTTTCCCATATCTAAAGTCCTGAAATTCTCCACTCTCAGTGGATTATATGCTGCTCAAAAGTATTGTTCAGTGAATAGTGACAACAGCAACGATTGTGGACTTAGGGTTGCTCACTCTGATTTAAAACAATCTCAAAGTGTTAGCTTCAGGACCATACACAGCAACTATGCAACTGGGCTGCTGGATCCGCCCCCACCCTTCCCAGAGGTAGAGAAGTTATAAATGCTGAGTGGTTTTCAGGGACTGCTCTTGGTAGATGATTCACAGATGAGAAAGTCATTTGTTTTTCCTGTTTGAGAGGATAAATGTTACATTTCAATAGTAGCTAAGCATCTGATAACACAGTTCCTAGTAAACCAACTGGGGAAACAAAACTCCAGGAATATGATTGACTAGTGTGTACTTGCCACTTTGAGATGAATCTATATACTGAGGAATAATTGAATTTCTTATGTGGTAAGATGCTGAAGTATAACTTAAAAAGATAAATTATTAATTTTTTTGGAAAAATAAATAATTGTAAGAGTTACAATCTTAGGGATAGCTAATATTTTTGCTGTGTGTCTCAATTCATTGCCCAAAACCTATGGTAAAGTTTACCATAGGTAAACAAACACACAGCCTGGAGGTACTTTGGGAATAAAAGAACAAAATGTGGTATCCAACAGGATAACCCACGTTGGCATCATGCTTAAGAAACAAAACTCAGAGTGGTGACTGGGCATTCAACAGATGGAGAAACTGAGAATGGAAACACACAGGAACCGTAAGTTCCACAAAAAACTCCCCAAATAACAAGAAATATGCTCGATTCAGAGTCAACAGAAGTTAAAGCCAATTCTACTCAAATTTACTGAGTTGTGGTGATCTCAGGACTTGGGGTCATGAAGGTACTTCATATATTTAGACTTTTCTATTACATTTAAGTATACTTCATTATTGTTACTTATTAATATTTATAAATAGTTGTTTCTGTAGAGTCATGATACATTATTTTAAGGCAATTAGAATAGGACCTTATTGTGTAGATCTTTCACTTAACCACAACTGTGATTAAATAAAACACAAGGTTCTTCTGACCATGACATCATTCCTCACTCACTAGACACTGCTCATTCTAATCACATATGACTAGTAGGCATCCTATCCATATGAAAAGTGGTTTGCACATTCTTTTCTTCTCTACCAACCATATACTCCATGGGACTTCACTGGACTACTATTTCGAATGGCAAGGCTTATCTCTGCCAAGCTATATAAGACCTGTTCTCTTAAGTACAGGTTGCCGTTTCTCTTGTGCATGGAGAGGCAGCCTTTTCAGCTGACAACAAACTTTTCCCTTACTCCGGTGTTTGGAGTGTTTTGTGGTGGCCTTTCATTGACACCATGACTCGGATCCAGGCTCTCCCATTGACCCTGCCCTCCCTTTGGAGGGATATGAGCTGCTTTGGGATCCTGTATTTCTACCAACCACAAAACCAACCCCAGATCTCCTTTATGCCACCATTCTGTGATTCCATCCACACACTGGAGCTCCAAAACCCTGAGGTAAGATGGGGAATAGGGAATTCTTCCACTGCAACCTCTACCTCAAGTTATGGTTATAGTCTGCTTTGTCTCAAATTCCTGGTACCTGGCACCACAACTCCCATGGGTTTTATGCCTTGGACAACAGCGGGTATGGGTGACGACTCAATCCTCTGTTTCTCTTCTATGGGCTTTACACCCTGGGCTCCAGTGGATATGGGTGATGACCCCCACCCTCTGCTGCCTTACTCTCCTCAGGCTGCCGTGATCTCAGGGATGCCTGCTATCTGCCAGCCTGACTTCTACAGGTTGCTATGGGAGTTTCCTTATCCCATGTTCTGTCTGACTCTCCCCTCCATTGTCTCCTAAATAATCTTGTTCCTTTCAAATTGGCCCTGGATCTTAAACACCATTGCTTCATCTTTTTTTGTAATCAGGCATGGCCCATGTATGACCTTGACAAGCAGTCCAAATGGCTGCTTAATGACACATTTGACTCCAACATTATTGGTGGTCTCTAGCACTTCTGAGAGCATTTGGGAAAGTTGAAGGAGATTCCCTAAATTCAAGCTTTCTCCTATATCTGGTAAAAAACTCTCCCTATGCACTTCATGTTCCATGGCCCAGGTTTCCTACTAAAGACCCAGAGCCAGAGCCAAAACACATTTGCTCTACATTTGATCCTGTGAATGAGCCCCCACCTTACTGTTCCCCACCATAGGCACCAGCTCAGCCCCTTCCTGCTTGAGCCCCGGCACAGTCGTCTCCCACTCAACAAGCTCAAAGCACATCATCTACTGTGGCTCTGTCTCACTGGCACTTCCCCATCCTGCCCAGAAATTCCAAGAGGTGGCATCTGTTTCTACTCCCCATCTCCTGCTCATCCTTATCTTAAAACCAGCCCTTGTCCATTTCTCCTCCCCCTGCTCCCCCTGCCTTATCTCAAGCCCAGTTCTCGCTCCAACACTCAGCCCTCCGTGTTCTGCTAAGCCAGCAAACTTTTCCCACCCTGACACCACTACTTCAAGACCCACCCCTCTGCCTCCTGTGCCCAGTCCCTGAGTCAATCACTCTTATGTGAGAGCTAGGGACCTTGTCTCGATGTTGCCCATTCTAGAGGTGGTGGGAGGGAGGGCATAGTCAAGGTCCATGTTCTTTCTCACTTGCTCATCATCCTCTATCCCTGCCTCTACTTTTCATTTTTTTGGTTCTAGACCTTAAAATTGCATTCTTCACTATCCCTCTACATTCCTCTTCGCAAAATCTGTTTACTGTCTTGTGGACTGATCCCAATTCCTGCATCTCCACTCAATTAATCTGGATGTTCTCACCCAGGGGTTCCGAGAAGCCCCCATTTGTTTGGTCAAGTCCCAGCCAATTATCTAGGTACTCTTGATTTATCCCCTTCCCTTCTTCAGTATGTCAATCACATCCTTGCTTGCAGCCCTTCAAAAATGAATAGCCAACAACAGATTGCTACCCTTCTTAACTTCTTAGAAGCCTAGGGTTACCAGGTATCCTTCACCAAGGCACAGTTTTCCTTAGCTGAGGTAACCTATCTTAGCATACATTTCATGCCCACTCATAAGGCTATCACCATAGACAAAGTGTCTCAAAGCTAACCTCTGAACTCCTACCAAAGAAGAAATTATTTCCTTTCTAGGCTTGGCAGGATTCCTACATTCATATATTCCAAATTTCTCTCTTGTAGCCCAACCACTCTATGAAGCCACATATGGATCCATCCAATAGCCTATCATAACCCTAGTCACCTCCCAATATCATAAACTCCAATAGGCTATTCTATAGGCCCTTGCCTTACACTTACAAAATCTCACACAGCCATTCCTCATCTATGTCACTGAAAACCAAGGAATAGTTCTCAGCCACCAAATTGGTCCCTCTTTTGCCCTGGTAGCCTACCTCTCAAAAATTCTAGATCCTACAGTCAAGGGTTGAGTGCCTTATTTACAGGTGCTAGCCTCAGCAGTAGTCCTCATAAGGAGTCTAAGAAATTAACTTTTGGGTCACCACTTATTATCCTCTCTTCTCATCACCTGTCATTGTTTCTAACTTAAAAAGGCCTCCAGTCTCTTCCACCATACTGCATTCTAGCCCTTCAGGTGGCATTGAGGACCCTACCCTTACTTTTAAAACCTGGCCTCCCCTAAACCCAGCTACTCTTCTTCATTCTTTTACTTTCTGTCTCTGGATCACACAGCTCTTTCTCAGTCCTGTATTGAGACCATTGAACACCTATTACCTCATCCCTCAAACATTCAAGAAAGTCCCTTTGTTAACCCCACCTTATTATGGTTTACAGATGGCTGCTCTGTCTACCATCAAGAAATCAAAAGGGCAGGATATGCTGTGGTGTTGACCACTGATACAATCAAGATTGGATCACTCCCTCCCAACACCACTAATCAACAGCTGAACTTTATGCCCTAGCCTGTGTCTTCATGCTGGCAAAAAATAAATCTATCACAGTTTCTACTGACTCCAAATACACCTTCCATATCCTCTTGTCCCAGTCAGTGATTTGGAAGGAAAGGGGCCTTCTCACCACAAAGGAAACAGCTATCTCTAAGGTGACCTACATAACTTCTCTGTTAGAAGCAGCTCATCTACCAAAACTAATTAAAATTGTCCACTGCAAAGTTCATCAAACTAACTCCGTTGTCATGGAAGGTAACCATAAGGCAGATCAGGTGACCCATCAGGCAGCATTGTCTCCCTTTCCTTCCAGCTCATCTGCTGCTCCATCCACTATACTGATAAATTACTGACCAACAACCCCAACAGCCCTCCACCCAGGCCATTCTATTTTACCTCCATCAATTATTCATCCCAAACTTCCTCCCTTACTATCATCTGTCAAACAATCTCTCCTTCTCATGCCACAAGATACCAAGTATCTCCAGTAACTCACCTCTTCATGTTGTATATGTCAGCAAGTAAACTCTCTAACTTCTGTCCTCCACTTTTCCATTCCCATCAAACCAGAGGACACCTGCCAGATTCTGGCTAGTAAATGAACTTCACCCATGTTCCCAGAGTATGACACTTTTAGTACCTCTTGGTACTGGTAGACGCCTTCACTGGATAGGTAAACGCCTTCCCGACTTATAACAAATGACCGCTAACAGTATCCAACATCTTACTTCAGCAGATCATCCCTTGATTCGGGGTCCCAGCCTCCTCCCAATTAGGTAATGGTCCTGAATTCACATCACAAGTAACCCAACTACTGACTAAGACACTCAACACCCCTAGCATTTCCATATTCTTTATCACCCTCAGTCCTCAGGGAATGTGTAAAGGACAAATTGTACACTAGAAAATATCCTCCCTTGAGCTTTACTTACACTATCCTAAACTACATCCACTAGCCCTGCTCCATATGAGGGCCCTTCCAGAACAGCCTCTCAATCTTTCATCTTTTTAATGATTGTATGGATGCCCCCTGGTTCCTCTGGCAGTACACCTACAATCCCCACTCTTGCCACCCCATCTACTCTCACCTCTCCTCAGATATTTCCAGAGTTATGAAAATATACAGATACCTACTGCCCAACTCCAGGTCCAACTACTTCAGACAGCTTCCCTGCTATCACAGTGGGAGACGGTGTCTTCCTGTCCTCTTCACATCCCTTCTTGCCCCCTACTCCCACCAAGCTGCAGGCCAAATGTACCAGACCTTACTGGGTTATTCTCACTATTACTACTGCAGCAAAGCTACAAGGGATCCCTCATTGGGTCCACTTTTCCCAACTTAAGCATTCTCTGCCCCTCAATACACAGTTACACAGGGCCATTCATAGCCAAGTTTACCCAGATTCGAGCTCCACTACCAATGGTGCTCAAAAACTCAGACCCTTCCACCATTGATGAACTTGCCTCCAAGAAACCATGACCAACCAGCCACCTGCCATTTCCAACACCAGATAAGTATGGATCCTCTCTTATATAGCTGTCAACTCTTCTTACAATGCTGTGGGAGGAATATCAAACACACTCCTCACCAATCCTCCCCCCTCCAGCCTCCTTTTGGATATTGAAGATTTATACCTCCTAGGAACCTTCTCAGACTTCACTCCCTTGAGATCTACACTTTATTATGCCTTCTCTTATTGTCTCACTCCCTCTTTCATACTCCATGAGGAATTTCCCAATAACCTCATTTTTTCCACTCTTTTGTGTCTGTCCTGAATCTGTACTGGCCCCAGGAACATCTTACACATGACAGTTTGAGATTTATACCACTTCCACTCCTGCTAAGTTACTTAACTCTACCTTCTGCCCATGGGCTGTGCATGGGCTATACTTCAATTTCTCTCAGGCCTGCTTACATGATTGTTTTGACTGGACTAGATACACTTTATCTCAACCAGAAAGACATCCATATCATATCTGCCTAACCAAAGATAACACAGGATAACCAAGGATAACAAATACGGATGCTTACTGAAAAAGTTGCTCATCATGGTCCTGTAAGTACTACTATACTGACCATAGGTATGGACTCCCAGGAAAACAAAAGTCCAAGGTCTTTCCCCAAGATGAGGCACATGAAGATCACTTGGTCCAACCCCTCTTGACTTTCACTATAACTGACCCCTACCTTCAGGTCAGCACAATGAAGCTGAGGGATCCATCACTTTATATAAGGGCTCCAATATGCAAGATCCCCATGGAACCATAAAAATTATTAGGACCTGCACTCAGCTCCTGACAGCTCCTATGGATGTGGTGGCTGATTTGATAGGGGAGTTCTATAAACACTGGTCCCAACTAATATGCCCAAACTTTCATTAAAGTGATTACAACTCATGGATCTGTCCCTCACCCTCCTTTATCAGCTACTCAATTCTACTTTACCCTCTTCCCTTCACCAACAGCAGTACTTTGTATGCACTCCCCTTCAGGAACCTCCCATCACAGCTACTCAATAATGTTTCTGCTTCTACAAACTACTGTACTTCCCAATTCTGAAAAAATCATTGATCATCTTCCTCTACATTCTGGAGAACAAAATACAATGTGTTGGGTTACCAACATAACAGAACCCAATGAGCTGATGCCCTCTGTTATCAATATGACCATCACTTCCACTGCTTCCTTCTCTAGCCCACCTGGAGCTTCATTTATTTGTAATTATACCTTGCACACCTGTGTCAACAATTTTATACCCAGTCCATGTGTATTGGTGATCCTTTCCCCCCACCTAACATCATATGACTACCCAGATTTCCTTTTACAGACTAATCCCTCTACCTGCAAGAGAAGAGTGATCTTTCTCCCAGTCTTGGTTGGAATCAGCTTTACAGCTTCTCTCCCTTTGGTGATGATCTTAGAAACTGCTCCAGGTCACAATGCTGTCTCTATTCACTGGCTCCAAGAACAACTCCAACAACTACAAGAGGAGGTCACCAGATCCATTAAGACTTCAGCAGAAGTTACTCCAGGACTTCAAAATCAGCTCAGCTCACCAGCTGGTGTAGTGCTACAAAACAAACTCTGGACCTTGTAACAGCTAAAAAGCGGGGGACCTGCATTTTCCTGGGAGAATAATGTTGCTATTATGTTACTCAATGGGGCCAGGTAGAGCAAAATGTTAAAACACTCCAAAAAATTAACACATCTATTAAACAATCTGTGCTAGGGTCCTAACAACCCCTCTTCTCTCCCTCCCTATGGAGCCTTCTCATCACATGGTTAATGCTGCTCCTAGGGATCATTGGCTGTTATTCTTGCCCTAGCTTTTATACTATCTTGTCTAAGTGTTTACAGAAGGTGATAATGGAACAAACCAAAGCCTTTGCCAACCAGGTAGTCAACAAAATGTTATCACACAGATAGACTCAGCTCCCCTCCGAGGAGATTGTGGCTTGAGACATCACCTCATGCCAGCAAGCAGCAGCTCCAAAAGATAGATTATTGTCATTTCACCCCTCCTGAGCTTTGGGGGCTGGTGTAATTCCATACAATACTTGCTTTATAAAGCCAACAGGGGAGAATGTTAGAGAAACTGTGCCATCTTATCTGAGGTGCCATCTGAAGGCTCGGGTACCATCTTAGGCTCTGGCTCTGTCACCATCTTGTACAGTAAGTGTTGGTTTCTCTGAGATAATGTTCAGTTTCCTAAGTCCAGCCTGATTTACAAGAAATCAGGTGACCAAATGGTCCAACCATATGCATTGCCTTCACCCCACCCAATGGAATTTACTATTCTTATTCCCTCATCTCTGCTAAGCTATATAAGACCTGTTCTCCTAGCATAGGTTGCTGTTTCTCTTATGCATGGAGAGGCAGCCTTGTCAGCCGACCATAAACTTTTCCATCACTCTGGTGTTTGGTGTGTTTTGTGGTGGCCTTTCAGTCTTCAGTATACATTCACTATTTTTATTCAATCAACTTCCCTCAGTCTGACTCGAGTGTCAAGGAGAAAATTTCTGATGACAATTTCTCTTCTTTTGGAGATCAATCTGTAGAGTAAGGATGCCCTAGTCATACTGGTCACTAATGACAGCAATAACCCTAATTGTCATAAGCAAACTAGCATTCTTATTTATAGCATTGTCTCCACAAAGCTCGGTTAATGTGACTGTGCCCTTGAAAGTTATAGTTTCTGAATTTATAAATGGAGAGCAAGCCATGGATGCTGATGAATTCATCGAAGTCAATGTTAAGGTCCCTTCTTGCTTTCTTACTTCCACACCTCATTTCTGGTTGTTAACATAGGTTGCATGTTTCAAACACAAAAAGCTGTCTAAGTGAGAAACTTGGGGATGAGATCTATGCATTCTGAGTTTTAAAATGCTACTCTGAAATGTGAAGCTCAGATCTGGACTAATTCACATCATTGGTGCTAGCTCTAAAATTGTAAAGTCAGAAACAGAAATTCTGATTCAGTGAGTACATACCTGTACTTTTAACCAAAACCCTACAAATATTCCAATACAGGGAGTCTTTGAATCATATTTTGAGATACACTGCTTTTAAAAAACTGAGTGGTAAGTTTCTCAGCCAATGCTGTTGTTAGAACATGATTTGACCTCTGAAATTACATAGGACTTTAAACCCAAAAGTATTAATGTAATGGTATTAAGAAGGTAGAAACAATTTCATTATGGGGTTTAGGAGATCAGCCTGTCAGAAAGTGATGGGATTATTGGGGATGTGTCCTCAGAAGGGATTTCTCATCAGAGGCTTGGTTTTATGAGCCCAAGTGAGGCCTGGATACTCCCTGCTTTCTCCATGTGATCCTATTTCCACACACACTCCACTATTGCCATCCTCCAGTCTCACCCATTCAGATGGCTGAACCAATGGGTCTACCCTGTCCTATACTGCAGACCTCCCAAACTGTGAGCCAAAATAGCCGTTCATCCTTTATATGTAGGTCATCTTTTGTATTTTTTTGCAGTAACCTTAATCACCAACCTCAGCTTTAAAAACAAAACCAAAAACATTGCACATACAGTGAAACCACAAGATTATCCCCTGCTACCACCACCTCGAACTGCTCTGATGGGGTAAAGTTAGGTCATATTGCAATTATAATATAATATAATAGATTGGTGATAGGGTTCACTATCTTGGGTACGCTTCTATTTTACTTTTCTTTTCTTTTTCTATACAAGAACAAACCTATAGGACTATGGAACAACTTTCAATCTCACAGCTAAATTCAATTTTAAGTATTTGATGCATTTAGGGTCTCTTGTTTTTCAGCTCTTACCTCACATGTTCCTAGAAAATAATGTAAAACAAAAGAAAAACAAGCTAAACTCAAACCAATTAAAGGCAGAAAAAACAGGGATTAAGAAATACATTGGCAATGAAGAAAATACATGCTTTTAAATGTTTTCTTACTTGGGAAATCTGATTCATACTGATTTCAAAATCAATCTGACTCACTTTCTATAAGGTTATTAGCAGTATTAAATTATTACTTTGTACACTTTCTAATGGTTAATGTTACCTTTACAGTATTTAGGTTAAAAGGAAGAGGCAGAATTTATCTGCATGTGAGAAAAAAGTCACTGGACACATTCTGTGAATATAAATAGAAGCTAACACTGCAGGGGAGGATCTGGACTACTACCTCCAGGAGACACAGGGAATACCTCCTACATTTCTAAATCACCTTCTTCTTGCCCCCAATTATCATGTAAAATCTATTTTGGTATGCTACATATTTTTTTCTTAAATTTTAAACCTCACCTAAGCATTCTGATAGTAATTAACATATTAACAAGAGTCATCCCAGTAATTAAGAAAGAAGACATATGATGAGTACTGCCAGTGATGGGGCCTTTATTTTAGAAAGGATGACTCTGAGAAAACATCTGCTGTGCCATTTACAGATCTCTCCTTAAAGGGATGATTCCTCAAACCTGCCCAAATGTTGTTACTGAACATTATGCAGTGAAAGTTTGAAAACTCTTAGCCCCCAAACATTGCAGGCACCCAATCATTTAAACACTCAAACAAAATGAGTAAATGAGAAATATAATTAGATTGAGTGCACAAAGAAAACAGAAGAAGGAAGCAAACGTAAGATAACTGGTGGTGGGGAACAGTGAAAGCATAAAATAATATTTTTATGAACCAAGAATGTGTGTCATTTTAGATGAGGAGCAGACAATGGTTCACAATCCATTTCCCTAGCTTACTCAAGAACAACAAGGCTTTAAAAAGGTGTATAGAGTAAAGTGCATAGGGAACTGAAATTTATGATTTATAAAAACCAAAAAAAAATCAGTTTAAAAATTATACACAGTAAAATGTGGTAGCTAATCAAAAAGTTAAAATATTAAGCATCAGGAGTGATAGATGCCAAGTAAATATAAATTTATTATGTCATTTAAGTTTGGTGAATTGCTAATTGACAGTGTAAATTATATAAGATATTTTCCTTAAAATAAGACTAATGATATTTGGAGGCAGAAGCTATAGTCTATTTCTCAAATCCACACCTTTATTACAATAACAAAACATTTTTAAACTCCTTAACCTTTTCTTTGTTGCTGACTCTCTTTTACCTCATCTGGTATTTGAAAGGGTACCCACTTTACAAAATGTGTATTCAGAAATGTAGCTTCTCTTTCCTCGGGACAGCCTTATAGCCAACTTTCACTTTAACCTCACATGACCCAAGAGAAAAATGTCAGTGTGCAGTAGACAGTGAATCCCCCATGGTGGAACTAATGTGGTAATGACAATGATGAGTTTGGACATCTGCATATGCATCTGTCTCTAACAATACTGTGTGACAAGACCTCCTAAAAAGCATCTTCTTCAAATCATGCAGATTTCCCCACCCTTATGTCCAGATACCTTCATAACTGGGGTTAGCCCTAAAAGGGACATAAACACCACAGAAAATCCATTAGTAACTTTCAATTGTGAGGAACAAAGGCAGGGAAGTGTCAGTGTGACTAATTTTTCTTTGGTGTCAACCACAAAAATCATACATGGAGTAGATTTGGGTTAAGGATAGAAGATAATTTTGTGAATCAATAACATGGCAACATTTAACCAAAAAGACAGTTTTAGGTAATGCATTTTTTAATTTCTTTACCATCTTTTCTTGAAAAAATATAATTAAAACACATAGAATGTTAAATAGCATAAATTAATTTTCTGAAAGCCTAAACTATGAAGTTGAAGGTCATTGCAATTCTAAGGATTAGAGAGGTTGCTTCAGAAGTGTGGTTTCCAGCTTGAGTGGGCATCAGAGTCTCCTGGGGGGCTGGCTATAGGACAGATTGCAGCTCTGTCTCCAGAGTTTCTGATGCAGCAGGTCCTGGGTGGAATCTTAGAATTGGTATTCACAAAGAATTCCAAAGTGGTGCTGATGCTGCTTCTCTGAGGACTACTATTGGAGAACCATTGTTCTAATACAGTGAGAATGTCAGGGTTATCTATCATGTCATTACCTTTCCTTGTCTATTGAGAAAATTTCACCACAATGGCATTCATTGTGATCTTCCTGTCAATTGTCATCCCAGCATATTGATTTCAAGCAGAAAAGACTTAGCCCTTAGACTCAATCTCTTGTATTGGACTTGGCGCTAAAGAGACTGAAAACACAGAAATGTTATCACACATATATTTTATTTTTTAATGAAAAATTTGTTTTTATTTATTTGAAAGGTTGTGAGAGGAAGAGAGAGCAGGGAAGAGAGAGAGAGAGGGGAAAGAGGAGAAGAGAGATAGGCTGATAGTCTTTATCTGCTGGTTCAATCCCTAAATGGTAACTACAGGCTGAAGGAAGGAGCCAGGAACTTAGTCTAGGTCTCCCCACATGGTGGCAGGGATCCAAGTTCTTGAGCAATCACCTGCTGGTTCCTAGAATTCACATTAGCAGGAAGCTGGAATTGGAATTAAAGAAGGAACTTGACTGAGGCATTCTGATAATGGAATATTGTTGTCCCAAATGGCACCTTTACTGATGTGCCAAATGCGCATTCCCAGGCACAGATTTTAAAAGATGCCAAAAATCTCTCTCTAGTCTAGGGGTCAGGAAACAAACATCATAGGAAAAAAAAAAAAACTTTGGACAATGATTACTCTATTGTGCCTGACAAGACAGCAAAAAGGTGGCCTCCATCACACCCATGCCAACACAGGCTGTATGAGAAGCCTAGATTTCCATCTTCATCAGACTCAAGGTGCCGTAACTTCCCTTATCTTCCACCATGGTGACACCACAAATGACCAAGCAAGGAGCTGGAGACCTTCATTCCCACCAAGGGGTAATAAAGACTCCCTATTCCCTACCACCACTATGTAGTCAATACTCTTGGTAGGGGTCCTGACTTCCACCCCCACTGGTAGTACTGAGAATCCTCTTACCACCTTTGATGAGGTGCTCTAACAGGAGGTCTGGTAGAGTGTCAGGATGTCACTAGGACCCAGCCATCATCAGGCCACCTCAGGTCAGTGGCAACCACATGGGGCACAGAAAGGGGGCACTTCTGCCCCTTCCAATCAGAGAGGTATCAGGGAGGACCTAGTGAGAGCCCCGATTTTCCCATCTTAACCTATAGTCATGTGGAGTCCCTCAAGCGTCAAGGGAGACTGAGAAATCTGTCCTCTTGCCTACACTGGCCACTGAGGTGATGTTGGTAGAAAACAGTTAAATCAAAAGGTCCAAATGAATCCAGAGTTTCCTGATGTATAAGAAAATGGCTACATTTCAACTGAAAATCATTCATCCTATATTTCAATCAAACTGAGTAGGGGAAAAAATAAAAGTGAAATAGAGTGTTTGAATTATGAGAAAGTTTTTAAAGCAGCAACCATAAAAATCTTTCAATGAGCAATCATGAACATGCTTGAAATACATGAAAAAAAAAAAAGATAGAAAGCTTCAGCCAAGTGTCGCTCCCCCTCTTCGCGGAGGAACGACACAGGACCCTGCGCTGTCTTTTGTCTGCTCGGCCCTCCCCAGGTTTGCTGCTGGTTCTTCCCGGGTTGGCTACCGACCCTTCCACCTCCGTGGAAGGGCGGTTCCCCCTGCCACTTTCCCCACTTCCGCGGGGGAGCGGCACACCCCCGGCCGGCTCTCTCGGGGGCTGCTCAGATGTTCCTCAGGTGTTCCCCTTAGATGTTCCTGGTGCATGTTGTCTCTCTCTTCCTTTATAGTCCTCTTCCACCAATCCCAACTCTGCTACCCACACGCTGAGTACGCTGCTCTCCTCCAATCAGGAGCAGGATCAGCTCCTGCAGGTCATCACTCAAGCTGGTGAGAGGCAGCTGCGTAGAAGCTGTTTACTCCTCTCCCAGCACCATATTGTGGGAGAGCAGATGCATAGAATAAGTCTTAATTCCAGTAACTTAGTCTAGTCCGAGTTGCTCCCCACAGCCAAGAAACAGCACTTATAGGGAAGGACCAAGTGGAAAATTTAGAGCTGAATAAAGCAATAATCAAAATATAAAATTCAGTGGGGTGGGCACAATAACAGAATGGAGGTGACAAAAGAAGATCTGAGAGCTGGAAGACAGAACAATAGGAAATGCCTGATTTGAACAACAGAAAACAGATTAAGGAAAAAAGGGAAACAAAAAAGAACAGAGCCTCAGATACGTGCATGTGATAGAGTGAATAACTGATTCCAAGGATGTTCAGCAGATTAGACCTCACCCATGGAAGCTGTTAACATTTCCTGATATGCATAAAGGGATTTTATACATTTGTTTATGTTACATGTCCTGAGTTAGGGAGATTATCCTGGATTACCAGGTGGGCTCAAAACACAATATCCTTGAGAAGAAGGTAGAGAGAGATTTGAATGTAGAAAAGCAAATAGGAAGTTTGGTGACAGAAAAATAGAAAGGGGGCACTTCTGCCCCTTCCAATCAGAGCGGTATCAAGGAGGATCTAGTGAGAGTCCTGATTCCCAAGGAATCCATTCTGAGTCAAAGACTACAGGCAGTCTTCAGAAGTTAGAAAAGGCAAGGGATCAGATTGTTCCATGGAGTGTACACAAGGAAGCAGTCCTGCCTACACTTTGACTTTAGCCCAAAGAAACGGATTTATGATTTTGGCCTTCAGAACAATAGGCAAATAAATGTTGTAAGACATTAAGTTTGTGGCAATTTGCTAAAGCAGCTATTGGGGGTGGGGGGATGGGGGACCACAACAAAAGATCTCACACTTATGCCCTGGATCCCTGGAAAAAAAGAGGGGAAAATGAGTAGAACTGAAAAACTGTGTAAAGTGTGTGGCTGAAATCTTCCTAAATTTGACAAAAGACATGAACTTACAGTTTAAAAACTGAGTGAACAAGAATATAAAAATAAGTAAATTGAGGCAGGTGTTGTGGCACAGCAGGTTGAAGCCCCAGCCTGAAGCGCCGGCATCCCATGTGTGTGCCGCTTTGAGTCTTGGCTGCTCCACTTTTTTTTTTTTTTTTTTTTTTTTTTTTTTCTGACAGGCAGAGTTAGACAGTGAGAGAGAGAGAGAGAAAGGTCTTCCTTCTGTTGGTTCAACCCCTAAATGGCCACTATGGCCGGCGCTGCGCCAATCTGAAGCCAGGAGCCAGGTGCTTCCTCCTGGTCTCCCATGGGGGTGCAGGGCTCAACCACTTGGGCCATAGCAGAAAGCTGGACCCGAGGAGGAGCAACCAGGACAGAATCCAGCGTCCCAACCAGGACTAGAACCTGGGGTGCAGTGCTGGCCTGCTCCACTTCTGATCCAGCTCTCTGCTATGGCCTGGGAAAGCAGTAGAAGATGGCCCAAGTCCTTGGGCCCCTGCATTCGTATGGGAGACCTGAAGGAAGCTCCTGGCTCCAGGGTTTGGATTGGTGCAGCTCTGGCCATTTTGACCATTTGGGGAGTGAGCCAGTGGATGGAAGATCTCTCTGTCTACCTCTCTGTAACTCTGTCAAATGGATAAAATAAATCTTTAAAAATATAAGTAAATAAACCCAAGGAAATTCATGCCAAGACACATAATAAATTCATACAAACTAAAGACAAACAAAATCTTGTAAAGAGCAAGAGAAAAATGATGCTTTATTATAAGAGCAAAACAGTTAGGGTTCAATGGATTTCCTAACAGAAACTTTGAAGATAAAATAAGAGAATCATTTTTCAAATGCTCATAGAACTATCAATATAGAATCTATGTCCAGTGAAAATATCCTTGAATGAGCGCTACATCAAGAAATCCTCAGATGAAATAAAACAAAGTTATTTTGCTATCAGTAGTTCTGACGTGCTCCCAAAAATGGTTAAAGTTCTCAAAACAAAAGAAACAATAAAAATGCAATGTTCAAACATTGATGATAAAGCATGCTAAGCAAAAATATGAATTCAAATAAAAATTATATCATTTTAAGTGTATTTCAATATTTAGAGAGGGAATATTTGACATGTAGTAAATTAAGTATGTTAAGGGAGGTAAGATTTCTGTACTTCATTCCAACTGATAAAATGACAACATGTATATGTACTATAATGTTTAGAGTAGCTGCTAAAATATATAGTAAAAAAATGTATACACAAGCCGGCGCCGCGGCTCAATAGGCTAATCCTCTGCCTTGTGGCGCCGGCACACCGGGTTCTAGTCCTGGTTGCCCCTCTTTCAGTCCAGCTCTCTGTTGTTGCCCGGGAGTGCAGTGGAGGATGGCCCAAGTGCTTGGGCCCTGCGCCTGCCTGGGAGACCAGTAGAAGCACCTGGCTCCTGGCTTCGGATCAGCATGGTGCGCCGGCCGCAGCATGCCGGCCGCAGAGGCCATTGGAGGGTGAACCAACGGTAAAGGAAGACCTTTCCTGTCCACTCTGTCAAAAAAAAAAAATGTAAACACAAAAATGGAATTCTAAATATGTTCACCACGTAACTGACAGAATAGAAGGAACAAAACCCTAGAGATACCAAAAACAGAGAAAACAAGAAATTACACAATGAGGCTCTAATGTTGCACTTAAGGTATATATAACTGGTCCAATTAAAAGACAGAAATTGGGACAGATGTTTGATGCAGCAGTAAGACACTGTGTGGGACAATCACATCCCTTATCAGAGTGCCTTGGTTTGAGTCCGGCTGTGTTTCTGATTTAAGCTTCCTGTGAAAGTGTACTGACGGAGGCAGCAGGTGATGATTCAAGGACAAGGCTCCCTATCACCCACATGGGAGACCTGGATTGAGTTCTTGGTTCCTTGGTTTGGCTTGGCCAAACTCCATTTGTTGCAGGCACTTGGGGAGTGACCCAGCAGAGGAGAAATCTCTGTTTTCCTCTCAAATAAAAATATAATAGAGAGATTGGCAGATGGATTAAAATATGATCCAACATATTTTATCTACAAGGAATTAAAATATAGCAATTTAGGAAGGTGAAAAGTATAAGAATGGAAAAAGAGATGTCATGCAAACATCAATTAAAAGGAAAAAGAGTGTCTATATTGACATCACATAAAGTAGACTTTAGAGCAAATGTAATTACCAGACACACGTGATGTAAAAAGATTCAATACTGCAAGAAGAGTTAGTGATCTAACTACGCATATATCAAATAACAGAGCTGTAAAACTTGTAAAGCCAATTTGGTATACAAAAAAGAGAATTTTTAAAAATTTACAGTAACAATTGGAGATATCACAATATTTTATCAATGGGACAAATAGAGAGGCATCAGAGATACACAAGAATTAATAGCATCATCAACCAACATGGTCTAATCACCTATTATAGACCACTCTATTAAAAAATAGCCAAATATACATTATTTTCCAGTGGTCTTGGAACATATAACAAGATATGCCACATTTGGGGACATAATGTAAACCTCAACAAATTTCAAAGAATTGAACTGATAACAGCGTTTGTACTTTAACCACAATGAAATCTAACTGGTAATCCATAACAGAAAAGTAATGGGAAATTATCCAAACATTAGGAAACTAAACATCACACTTCCAAATAATTCATGAGTCAAAGATGAAGCTTTAGAAAAAATTGAAACTACACTTAAATGAATGAAAATGAAAACTAAACATAGCAAAACATATGACACACCTGTATGGAATTGCTGAGAAGGAAATTTATAACACCTAAATCATATTTGAAAAGAAGAAAATTTCAAACCAATATTTATGCTCACTCGAGAATATAGAAAAAGATGAGCAAATAAATACAAGGTGAGAAAATAATTACAAGTTTGCAAATCAGTAAAACAGAAGACAGAGAAACAGAGAAAATCAATTCAACAAAAAATATGTTCTTTTAAAAATAACTAAAACTGGAATATCTGTAGTAAAACTGACAGAAGAGAGAAGATACAAACTATTAACACCAGGAGTGAAACAACCAATATCACAAGAGATCCTGAAGACATCAACAAACTAATAAGGAACATTCTGAGTATCTCTACACAAATAAATTTGATAACTTAGATAAAATAGACCATTCCTTAATGAATTTAAATTATGACTAATATAATACAAAACAGATGGTTTGAATAGTTCTCTAAGTATTGTTATGGGCTGAATTACATTCCCCCTAAATTTCATATGTTGCCATCATAATTCCAATTAAATTGAAACATAACTGTTAGGGTGGGTCCTAATCCAAAATGACTGTGTTCCTTACAACAAGAGGAAATTAGAATACACTGAGAGATATCAGAGAGGTCTCACCATGTGAAGACACGGAGAGAAGGTAGCCATCTGAAAGCCGAAGAGAGAAGCCTCAAAAAAAAAAAAAAAAAAAAATGAAATGGGCTGGCGTTGTGTAGTGGGAAAGGCCACCACTTGCAATGCTGGCATCCCATACGGGTGCTAGTTCATGTCCCAGCTGCTCCTCTTCCTATCCAACTCCCGGCTAACAGCCTGGCCAAAACAGCAGAAGATGGCCCAAGTGCTTGGGACCCTGCCACTCACATGGGAAACCTGAATGAAACTCCTGGCTCCTGCTTCAACCTAACTCAACCCTGGCCATTGTGGCCACTTGAGGAGTGAACCAGCAGATGGTTATCTATCTGCCTCTCCCTCTAACTCTGATGTTCAAATAAATAAATCTTTAAAAAATAATCAAATATATCAGCACTTTTGTCTTTGACTTTCAGCCTCCAGAATTGTGAGAAAATAAATTTCTGCTTTTAAACTATCCAGTGTGCAATATTTTATAATGTCAACCCTAGAAAACTAACACAAACATTTAAATTTTTTTCTGCATCTATTACTTTTAAAAAAGTCATCTTAGCCTAGATAATTTCACTAGCTAATTCTAACAATGTTTAAGGAAGAATTACCACCAATTCTTCATAATCTCTTTCAGAAAACAGAAGAGGAGGGAACATATCCCAATTCATTATGAAGTTACTATTAGCCTGATACCAATACTGAAGATAACATCAAATAAGAAAACTATAGGCCAATATTTATAGTAAAGGTCTTTAACAAACTACTCGCAAATAGATTCAGTAATACACACATGGAATTAAATATTATGACTAAATAGAGATTACTGCAGGAATGCAAGGCTGGTTTGAAGCTGAAAATCAAAGTACTCAAAGAATTATCTAAACAAATGGAAATATATACCACATTGATGGATTAAATATCAATTATCTTCAAACAAGTATATAAGCTTAACACAATTTATATCAAAATCCCATAAAATATTTTGTTAGTATAGACAAGATAATTCTAAAGTTTACATGGAAAGGCAAAGAAACTAGAAAAGCTAAAATAATTTTGAGAAACAAGAATAAAGTTGGAGGAGTCAGCCTATATTATGTTAAGACATCATTTACCTACAGAAATCAAAATCATGTAGTGTTGGCTAAGGGTTTTACACATCGATCAATAGAAAGAATAAATATCTCAGATAGACCCCAAAATAATACTAATGCAAATTATATTTCTGACAAAGACTTATTTAGAATATATAAAGAACTCTCAAATGCAAAAAATTAAATAATCCAATTAGAAAATGGAAAAAGACATGAAGAAACATTTCACCAAAGAAGATATAGAAATGGAAAACAAGCACACAAAAGGATATTCTATCATTTATTAAAGAAATGCAAATTAAAACTATAATATAGCTATACATCAGTCAGAATGGCTAAAATAAATCTATCAATAACATCAAATGCTGGTAATAGAAGGAAATTTAACCTCACATACATTGTTGATGAGAAGGCCATTCATTCCAAAAAAAGTTTGCAGTTTCTTAAAAAAACTAAACAAGCAACTTCCAGGCATTTATCTCAAAGAAATTAGTACTTACATTCACACAAAAAAGTATATGACTATTTAAAGCAGTTTTAGTTATAACAGTCAAAACTTTGAAAAAAATCATAGACATCTTTTAAGAGGTGAATAGCTAAACAAATTATGGCACATTCTTGTTAAGAAATAGTATTCAGCAAAAGAGGGAAGAAATTGAGACATGAAACAAGCCAGACAAGTCTCCAGAGAATTACGTTGAATAGAAGATCCAATCCCAAATTTTACATACTGTGTAATTCCATTCATATAACATTGCTGAAATGACAAAATTATATAAATGGAAAAAACAGATTAGTGGTTCCAAGGGGTTTAGGGTTGTGGCAACTCAAGTCAAGTCCATCTGGTCATAAAAGAGCAACAGGAGTTATCCTTGTAGTAATTGAATTTGTTCCTCACTGTGTCTACCTTAGCATCTAGGTTGCGATATTTTACTGTATTATTACAAAGTGTGGCACTGAGAAAAATTTCATAAAGGGACCATAAGATTTCTCTGCATTCTTACAACTGCAGGTATCTAAAAAAAAAGTTTAGTTAAACTTTGGACTGACTGTATTCTAATTACACAAGTTATTTTTCAATGTAAGGTAAACATGCAGGATAATTTGAGTGTTTATTTGCATTACATTTTATTACAGCATATGACAGCACAAGTGATACATTTGTCCATGTTGGTGAAAATCACAAAAAAAAAATACACACACAAATAGGACTTCTGATTTCTATACCACACTGATAGTATCAAATCTGATGAGGAAATTCAGTTTGGATGCTGTGTGCAGGTTTTATCATTAGTTTTGGCTAGCAATTTATATCAAATAGGCCACTTCACACATTCACTCAAAAGAAATCACGCCTTCCATCATAATTTCTTAACTAAATATAACATCCAATGGAGCATCAATTTCACAATAAGTTTAGCTTCTGATTTCTTTGCTGGTGGTTTCTTGTGAGAAGCATCTTTCTTTGCTGCAGTTCCAGGACAGATATTGATGAGTCTACTTCTACATTAGATAATATGTATTTCTTAGGTGGTAAAACCATCAAAGGGAACTAACTAATTTAATCACCAAGTCTGTCCACTATGACACAGTATTTTTCTGCCTGGACACATTATAGGATTGTATATCTTTTCAATGTTTAAATTAGGCATGGCCATTTGTCTTGCTTTGGCAATTAAAACATTACAGAAGTGGCAAGTCCCTCTTCCTGGTGGAACACTTGAAGAACTGGCAATGATTTTCCACATTCCTAGCATGTTCCATGATGAGATGAGCATATACTTGATGATGGGGAAATCCAACCTGGGATCCCCGAATGAGAAAGATGAAGTCTTTATTTGCCAAGACGGGAACATAGCACTACCAAGATGTAACTGCTCTTTTCAGTCACGGAGATTTTGGAGTTGTTATCATAGCATCAGCATAACCTAATTATTATTAGCTGATTGATATGTTTTATACTTACATTAAACACAAATTTCTGCAACAGGAAATTTTATTGTGACATTAAATTGTACACTCCAGTTAATGCATCATTCATTGGTGTACTTCATGACACTCTACTGTAGCACATGGAGGAGGAGGAGTGGAAGGAGGAGGAGGAGGAAGGAAAGGGAGAAAGTTGGGGAAGGGAAATTCTTATCAAATCAAGCTTTGTATCTTTTTCCTTATGGTAGAAATTACCATAATAATTTTCTGGTTTCTCCATAATATCAAGCTTTGTATGAAGGTGAAAAAACAGAGAAGAAACAATATATCACATTCATAATAAAATATGAATCACAGAAATATATAGATTACCTTCAGCATTTCCAAAAGCTTCAAAGGATGCAAATATCTGTATATGTGCACTATGTATGAATTATGGTCTTTAATATATTTTTAAAAATTATTAGAGGGAGAGAGAACAAAAGAAGAGGATAGAACATTTGCATCTGATGGTTCACTTCTCAAATGCCCACATGGGAACCAGGAACTCAATCCAAGTCTCCCATATGGGTGTCAGGAACCCAATTAATATAACCATCACTGAGTCTTCGTAGGGGATACATCAGCAGGAAGCAGGAGCTGGATCCAGGTATTTAACCCATGCACTTAGATATAGAATAGCAGTGTCTTACCTGCTAGGTAAACCATCTCCCCATAACAGTTTTTATTTTACACTTTACAGTTTCTTTTAAGTGCATACTCAGCAGAATGAAGTTATTGTGGCAAGGTGACTTAAACTTCCATGTTTTTAGTGGTTATAGAACTTCCACTTAAAGATACTTTCCTAATAATTTGAACTAATGCTAATACAGTACTCTTAAAAAATTAATTTCAAATTGTGCTCATGATACCAATTTTTAATTTAGAACTATATAATATAAAATTCTCTTAATCTAACAGTCACCAGTGCTTGTCTATGCATTTGTATATCTTTTCATGCTTTGTACATTTTTGTCTGTAAAAAGCATTGATATAAAGGAAGCTTATTTTCCCCATTAATTTTTATTAAAGTAATCAAAGATCAGATTAGGAGGTGTTGATTTTCAACACTGATAGAAATGTAATATACCACAAACTTTCAAGCCAAGTGCCCTGCATAACTACTAGATGGTATGGACTACTGAATGCTTGAACCCTTCTTTATCTATGTGACAGCTGTCATCCACCCTGGTGATAATGACCACTGGCGATAATGATAATACATGCACACTTCATATGGGTGGTATGCAGAATGTTGTCAGTTAATTTAGACAGAATCCATAGAATGGTGTCTATTACACAATATGTGTTCAATAATTGTAGTCATTATCATGTTTGTTTTAATGTGTTAGTAACCCATGCTCTAACCACCCCCCCCCACCGCAACACACACACACACTCAACAATTATCATCATCTCCTTACTCTAGGGTCTCTTGTCTTCCCTTGGGCATTTCAGATAATCTTAGGAACTGTGTGATGAGTCGATTAAAATTCTATTTTGAAATATTCTATCACTTTAACAACTACCAATGGAAACCATAAAACTACTTTCCTGTCTGAAAGTAAGTTTTTAAGGTAAAGAAAGAAAGTGGCTATATTTCATTAAACCTAAATAACTATTTGCAAATAGGATAACTGATAAGGGTGGCACATGCTTTAAATGATTTTAAAAGTACAAACAAGAGTCCTGTAGTAATCCTCCATAGGTCCATAATAGGTAGACAATGGGGGTAAATACTATGTCTCTTGGTGAATACAAAGGTAGGGAATAATTAGTGTAAGCCATGTTCCTGTCTTTGAAAATCGTTCAGAAAATTAACACACAAGCATTAAGGAGGCAGAATGGACAGAAACACCCTGTTGTACATCATTGCTCCACAAATCCTGTAACACATTGTTTAATTCAGGAACCTTACCTCCAAAGGCAAGTAATAATTTGTTTTTATCATTATTTTGTTAAAGTCTGCCCCTGTGCTGTCAGGGCCAAAACATCTTTCTACTTATCACTGATTGCTGCCCAGCACCTGGAACCAAGGAACTCTGCAGCAGCACAGGCAGTATAATTCTCCCTAAACAGGTGCAGAGTATGAAAGGAAAACCTCAGGTCAAAACTACCCAGTGAGATCAAAGTAGCAAGGGAATGCTCACTCTAAAATAAGTAACAGAATTTTAAAAACTGGAACAGCTTTGAGTCAGTTAAGAAAAGATACATGCACCATAGGATTGATGCCTTAGTAGCAATGAACATTTTATATAAGTAAATGGAAAATTCAATTTCAATATCAAGATACTTGTGCCTGATAGCATACGTCTCTAACCATGTGATTACACTCTAGCTTCTCCAAATAAAGATGTAGGCTTACCTCAGGTGTGTGTGTATTTGTGCATGTGTAGTGAGGGTTAACCACTGAAGAACTGGATAATTACTCCCCATGCATAAATCATGTTTCCATGTAGTTCAGTTTAATTCCAGTCTCTTTTTTATATTTTATGTTGAGTACTTGGGGTTTGAAATTGTGTGTACTGAATTTAATTAAAGATAAGAATTAAAGGAAATCTATGATGGTCAAAATAATTTTTAAATTCATTATGTGAAGAAGCAATTAAGTCTACTTGAAGAAAAACAGATCAAGATTTGAGAAACGTCCGTCCAATAAAATGAATATTATGAAAGCTTCATGATAAACTCAAATGAAGAGTAATTCTCTGAAGACATGAAGCTTGAGTTCACCCCACTGAGACCTTTCTTCAAATCATGCTTAATTTAAAACAAGTGGAGATTTCAAAACTATTTCAACTTAGAACTAATGAGAACATTTGGTTTCAGTCTTCATTGCTACACAAATTTGTATAAAGTACATACAACAGGCTAAAAGACATGACATACACGGAAGGCCTCAAAATATAGTCTGCATTTTAATCACTGATAGTTGAAAGAGAATTGTATAATTCTTCTAAAACTGCCCAACCTCTTGTCAGAGTGACGGGATTAAAGTTAATTAAACTTGCTCAAAATTCTTCAAGATGGCATTCTGAAGAAAATGATGGTCATGCTCTGAACAAAGAATAGACTGATAACTTAGGAAGTTTAAAATTAAGTGCAAACAGATATACATCTTCAGCCATCTGCTTTATAATATACTTTGCTGACAAATCTTACTGGCTCAAAATCTTGAGTGTGCCGTTAAATGCTGTTTATAACTGTAGGAAACATGGTTAATGGTGGCAAAAGGAAACCACCAGGAAGGCTATCTGCCATACTTATTGTATCAAAAATTAGAAAAGAGACAAAGATAGAGGTTTATTGCCCTCAACATACAGTACATAGTAAAGGGGTGCATCATGCTAGAAATACGTGGTCAATAGAGCGGGGCCCTACTCTTCAAGACCACACGAGTCCTTCACCTCTCTGTACCTGGAATTCTCATCTGTAAAGGGTCAGCTCCTCTAACGGTGATGTAAGAACTAAGAGTGAATAAAGCTAAACCACAACCAACCAGGGGACGTGGGGGCAGCTGTGTTTTCTGAAATCGCCACTTCTGGAGTAAGCCAAAGAAATACCTATAAATAACGAAATATAGATGATTTGAAATTAACAAGTACATACACCCTCAACAACACAGGTATCTCACGTTCAAAAGGAAACACAAAGTACCAAGTGACCATGACAGGTCACAGGTAAACTTGAACATTAACTCAAAGCGCCATGTTTTTAGACTCAGAATGAATCCAAAGAGGTAGGAAGCGCAAGTGCATACCCATCATATGTATCCCCAACTTCCACACTGCCCTGCCCAAAGCCACGCCCCAAGCCTGCCAAAGAGCAAAGTTTTGCAATAAGTCGGGGAATGGTACCATTGAGTCCCAACTGGGCTGTCACCGCCCCTCTTCTCTTTGGCTTTGGTCTCTTGACAGACACCTCTGTCCACCTTCCACTCCGGCTACCAGAGCGCACCTCCCTCCTGCCTTCCGTCCAGCAGAAACTCCGAAGAGGGCAACAGGCAGTAAAAGCCGAGGACCCTCCACCCCTGCGCCCCGGTCCCCCGACCCCCCAGTCCCAGCGCCCGGCGCCCACTCCCACTCAGCCATGCGCCGGGGCACCGCAGTGCACGGCAACGAGCGCAGACGCCGCTGGCTGGGAACCCATCGCGGATTTCCCGGCCAGTACCTCCCCGGGCTGTCCCCCAACATGAGCGTCATCCCTAATGGAGGTGACCACGCCACCTCCCCATCAGCTCAGCCCACGAGGACGACCGAGAGGGCAGCGATCGCAACAAAACAACTCGACCCGCGACGCCAGGGAGACGGCTGCCATCGCCACCCCGGGAGCCCAGCCGCGGCGGCTAGCAGGGGCTGCGGCGCGGCCCGGGCCTCCCCGGCAGCGGCGATTTACCTGCGCAGCCCCGCGCCCCCGGCCCGGCCATCCTGCAGCAGCCGCTACCGCCGCCCCGCGGGCCCGAGGCGCCGCCCGCCGCCCGGGGAGGCGCCGCGCCGCAGTCCTGGCTGCGGCGCCCCGCACATGCTTCGCGCTCTCGGCGGCCAGCGCCCGCGCACAGGTGGGGAACCCCCGCGAGTGGGCGTTGGGGCGAATCCCTACTCCCGCCGGCGCTCTCCGCCCGCCTCCACTCTTGACTTTGCCCGGTGCGCGGCGCCTGCCCTTGCTGGAGCGCTCAGCCGCCCGCTGCCCGCGCCCCGGCGCCGTGGGCGGCTGCGGTCCCTGCGCAGCTGGGGCTGCGCGTCATGTGCACCTCCCGCCCCGCCGCGGGCTCCGCGGCACCGGGCGGCCGGGGGCAGCGCGCGGCAGCCGGGCCCCGCGCCCCCCTCCTCGGCCGGCACACGGACCCCCGTCCGCCCCCGCGCCCTCCCCCACTCCGGAGCTGTCAAGGAAGCAAACGCCGTGCACACACCTTGGAATGGAGGGGCGCCTCAGTCACCGACTCGCCAAACTCTTAGAAGGTGTCCATTGGTCTGCAGGGAGGTTTGGGCATGGAGTAGGAGCCGCTTTCTTATTATTTAATAATGTTGGAAGTGCCGGGTCGGCTGCCAGAGTTGTGGGTCATGTGGGCACAGCAGAGGCTGGCTGCTGCCAGTACCAGGGTTTCCTGAGGATCCTGAAACTATGATCTCATCCTCCTCATCCGCCTCCCCCGCCCCTCTCTCCGCGGGCGCGCACGCACAGCACACACATACACACACATACACACGCGCGCGCACACACACACTCACACCGCGTGCACCACCTTCCTTCCCGGACCGAAATATTCCTCCAGGGAAATACAGTATTCACGCCCCTCACTGGGGGAGGAAAAAAAAAAACCCTCCCAGATACAGGTTTTTCTCTTTCAAAGCTGATTTATGTGCTTTGTTTATTGCCTACAATTTTCCCTCACACGTGCAAGGGATCCGAACTGAAACTAGAATTAAAATAAAAAATAATCACCCTCTTATGTTGACCCAGATTTTGGTCAGAACCCAGAGACTCAAAGAGTACAATTTTCTTTTTAAAATCGAAGCAATAACGTACCAGGCTTGAATATAGAATAGTGAGATCTTGAATGTATGCAGTGGGGTTCTTTTCCAAGCTGCAAACATTTCCCAAACATTACCTCATTTGTTTGCAGAGCGTCCTTGCAGAGGAGGTGGATGAAAAGGCAAACAGGATTGTCACTTCAGAGGCACAGGTGAGATAGCATGACCTATGCAAAGACACACATTGAGTCACTATCTCACTATAAATATTAATGACACAGCTACTCACAGCTTGCCTGTGGACTATCATCAGTTCCTGGAAACTTAAGACAGAGAAAATAATGAAAATATTCTTGATTATATTTAAATTACCTAGCAAGATCGAGCACTCTTCAATCCATTTTTTCTGTATATGTTTTCATACAGTGTTGTCTTGTGCGTTTGTACATATCTCCAGTTTCATGTTTTTGTATAATTTTCTGAGATGGGTGTTGAGTATATGTATGTCTGCTTTCATATTCATTTGCATTGTTTAAATTCCTTAGATAGTAATTTTAAGCAATTCTAGTCAATGTTTTTGGGGGTAGTAAACGATTTCATAATAATTTGTGCATGTCACTCAAAGCCCTTTTATGTGCCTGGTGTTTATGAAGAGCTGTGCTATGTTTTGAAGAACACAGAGAAATTTACTACTCCATTACTTTGCATATATATACATTATGTATATATGTATGCATATATACATACACAGACGAAAAGCTTTATTTTGGTGGTGCAAATGATAAAAAAAAAATACGTGATATAATCTTTTTGCTTACCTAACTTATGCTCCACGCTAAAATTGTGTTTCTTGACTTCACGCACCGGGTTCAGTCTGTTGTTGACGTCCCTGCCTTCAAATGGTCAAAGTAATGTGTTTAACTTTCTCCTTGACCTGCACGTGTCCCGTGCTCACATAAACACCAGATGGAGATTGTTTTATAATTGTACAAGTTCTTAGACGCTCTGGGGTAGTTTTGCTAAGGTGTAGATAAGAAAATCTAGTCGAACACCAGCCTTCTCGCCATCCAAACAGAATTAGAAGAGAAAGCAGTAGAAAGAAAAGAAAAGGGGGAATGAAGTTACAAGAGGAAGAAGTGAAGAAAAGAAGAAAAGGAGAAGAAAAACACAATTTACTTTCATGTAAAAGCTGCAATTTTCCAAATTTTGCTGCATGGAGAGCAAACTCAGGAAGTTGTTGATTTTCTTCCTGTTATCCACTAATCTGGTAAAGTTATAACAATTTGGTGACAAGGAAAACAGGTGTTACTCCTGTAGTGTCTGTCCTGAATTATCTAAATTTTAAAACATTCAAGTAGAAATATAGGATCCACTAGGAGAAATAAATAGACTGTGACTGACCTATCATTATGTTATTATAAAAATGACAATGGGATGAAATAGCCACATAGTAAACATTTTTTAAGGAGAAATTAACTCTGAAATTCAGGGAGACAAATGTGAAAACAACAGCACAGGTCTATTAAAATGGGTAATAAAGTTAGGCTTGCAATATCTAAGGTAAACTCATGGCAATAATATATTTTTAAAGCACTTTCAGATTTTTCAAAGTGGTTTTCATACAGCCTTTATTGATTCTAATAATAACTAGAGGTAGGCACCTCTGTGCACATAATTTTTAAAGAATGTGACGATTCTCCCTAGTTTTCTACATGTCAAATGGAAACTTCTGAAACTTCCTTGGTTGTTTTGGAAATATCATCTTTTGATCAGTCAACCCTAAAGGTGTTGCTTTGTATATCTTCCCTCCAGTCTGCATAAACAATATGACTAGATGGAATTCTAGGCACAGGTTGTAACAGTGATTTATAATCCGGGATTTTACACAGGATGTTGGAGTTAAACTAGACGTTCTGGCAGGTGCAGACACTAATGGCCTTGCAGTGTGTCTGGAAGATTTCTGCAAAAGAGGGGGAGGCCTAAATTGAAGAGCAATGCATCACAAGCACTTTGGTTTTGAGCAGCATACTCATGGTGGGATTTGTTTTGATTAGAGTTATATTTTTGTTTTGTGATTATGACGTGTTTTAGAAATGCATTTCAACTTCAGTGGCTCAACAATCAATCATTAGCAGTTCCTATCAGGATATATTCATTTAGGGAAATATTTTCATCTAGTTATCCACACATATTTGTATAAATTTAAGTTATTTTTAACCAAGGAAATGAATTATTATTGTTTATTATTTGATCTTATAAATTCTTGATTTAAAAAATAAATTATAATTAAAATAAGAATGTCCTCAGGTAAAATCATAGTGTTTCATGTATTGTAGGGAAACTCTAGGTGCATGCCTGTGTTTTAATACATAGTAATATATAGAGTTTATATGTGTTATAGTGCAAATAAGGATGATAATTATTATATGTGAACTGGTAATAGTTTGGAGGTATGAAGAAGTAACAATTTTGGAGTATTTGAAGACTGACACTACAAAAGAAGTTGGATGTGAAGGAGTTGGAGAAATTAACAACTATGTTGTTAATTATCAGCTCCTCAACTATCTAGGTGTAGACCCTGAATCAATGAATGATGATATGGGGGCTTGAAGAACTTTTATATACATAAATTCTGCTCCTCCCAGCAACTGGCTACCTTTCAAGAACACAGAGCAATGCAAGTCAAGAAAATGAATCAGCTGACCTGAAGCTTAGGGAATTCATTCATGGTTAGATTTCTTTTTTTCTTGGCATGTGAGCTTCCAAATTTTGAGGTATGGTAATTCTTCCCTGGGCAGACTTATGAAGTAGTTGAATTTGTCTCCGCATTTTTTTTCAAAGTCCATTTTTTTTTTTCCAGCAGAAGGCCTGACGTTTTTCTGGTTCCCAAGGACAATCAGCAACTCTTTGCTGTTCTCTGACTTTTCAAAATACGCCTATTGTGGGCCTCTCAACCTCAGATAAAACATGTTCTTAGGACTTCTGCTGAACTGCAAACTTTGTGTCCTATTCATTCATGAAAGCTGTGGGGATGTAAGTATACATTTGTATCAATAAACACTAAGAATGTCTATTCAGTCTCTTTATGTGTTATTTCAAGATGCATATTCATATCAATTGAATATACATTTGCCTGAGAAATTCTGCATTGGTTCTGTCAGCCACTGGGGAGTAATATTCTGGCTTGTCACCTGAAGGAGGCTAAAGCTCCTTGCCTCTAGGCAGAGCCTAATGGCTCTGCTCTCCTTGGCAGTCCCCTTTATGGTGCTCCTCTGTGACCAGAAGACCTTCCTGTTTCACTAACAACTTCCTGAGAAACACTGTGTATGATTGCCATATTCTCAAGTGTAAGCGACCAACAGTATTTTGTTTCCTGGTGTAGAATGAACTAATCTGTTGATGTTTTAAATAGTTGTGATTCTACCTGGTAATTCATTAAATGCGTATAATAGTGGTTCACATCTCTCAGTGGCATCTCACCAGCATATCCTTTACTCCTGGTATAATTTATTTTCTCAATGGACCATAAACAAAAACTGGTGTTTTAGATGAACCTGTAATGCACTGGCGCAGGAAAGCCACAGTGAGAAAAAGCCAGCTGGAGTGCACGCAAGGTGCTTAGAATCTGTTTGCTTTGCTGTTAAAACAGTCCTAAATCCTATTTTTAATCACTTTGGGGCTGAATTTTTTCTATGGGCATGTGAGCCCAAGAATACCAAATATCTTGGTGTAAGTAACCAAGAATAATATTGAATAAGTCAGGTCTACAGCCATACCACCCTGAATGTGCCTGCTCTCATTGAGTCAGTCAGATGTATCAATGGAAAATAAATTTGATCAATGTAGATGACTAATCTAAATAATTAAGGGAAAAAACCCTACTCTTTATTTCAGATTAATGAACTGATGAACTATCCTCTTATCTCAAGGAGGCGTCAAATTTTTCAGTGATTATTTATAAATAAAACCCAATGTTTTTAGTAATTCCAGAGAAACTGGTATGAAATGAAAAGCTTAGTCAAAACAAATTTTGTTTATGTGAAATCACTGTGCCTGATTTAATTTTTTCCCACTGAAATGATGCTTTGTAGTTCATGTAGACACAGTCCAAATCTCTGTAGGCCAATGGGAGCTATGTTAACAAGTACACATTTTAATTCAAAAGTTGATTCCTACACTAAATACCAAACAAATTATTTGATGCTGAGAAGACTTATATTTGATGAAAACCAAAAGAGAGGGTGATGAAGGTAAACTAACCAAACTGTAACCTTTAAGAGTGTCTAACAACTATGTACCTTTGGAGCTAGTTCAAAGTGTATTCATATGAAATTACAACACATCCAGTAGTAGTCAGGTTTTCTTTGCTAATGGAGCTGCTGGCATTGTGTATGTGCCATAGATATTACAAAGGATTTTCTTGCTCCTCCTTCACTGCTCTTCTGACCTACATCACCAGATGAACTTGAACATTCTATATGGTTTCAGTGTTTTTCCATTTATGTTTCCTTTTACTTTCCATTCTTTCATGTCATCAATGTGAAAGAAACAGGGATCATGGGAATTTCACATGTTTTATCCATTATCTAAAGACTGAACTTATAGTCAATCCATAGTCTATGATAAGCCTTTTCTGTGCTGCTCATGAAACATGAAAATTTCCTGATTTTGAAAGTGTTAATTTTTAAAATTCACACATATCTCAAAAAGCATTTTAAGATTCTCAAGGACAGAGTCTGTGATGAAAACATCCTTTTGTTTTTTTCCTCCTTAGAGAGTCAAGCATATTTACTTCATATAACGGATACTTGAAAATATTTGTAGCTATGAGCATGATAGTGAGGAAAGTTTTAAACTGTTATCGCTGGGGATGTGTAGCATACGGAAGTAATTCTTTTAAGTTTGTAAATACCTTGACAGACCATTTTTTATGTTGTATATGAACAAGCTGAACTGGATATCCTCTGTGGCTTACTTTTGCTAAAAAAGATT
This sequence comes from Oryctolagus cuniculus, assembly GCF_051225735.1. Classification (NCBI taxonomy): domain Eukaryota; kingdom Metazoa; phylum Chordata; class Mammalia; order Lagomorpha; family Leporidae; genus Oryctolagus; species Oryctolagus cuniculus. Next base: position 43,278,701 of record NC_142876.1, read on the forward strand.
AGATGGCAGAATTATGTGCACGTAAAGGTATCCATTTACATCATTTAGATCATTTAAACCAAGCAGTCTATTTCTGCTTATTATTTTTTTTTAATTTAACACATAGAAACCATAATAACATCCTTCATTTACACTCACGTCTTAAATGATTAGAGGAGACTTGAAGCATTTAAAATATTTTATAATTACATTAAACAGAGAATATCTTAAATCTTTTAAAAATTTAAAATAAAAAATAACATAGAAGTGGAGTGACAAAGAAATATATTTGTATACAAACAAAATGTACCATACTAACTGCTTTCTATCCTTTGCTTACCCTCAAAGTATGTTCTCTAGCCCTTGAACACATATAAAATACCCACTATCTTGAAAGCTGTTCACATAATGTATTGTACTGAATGTATATATTACATTCACATAATGTAATGCATTGTTATCTAACCATTTCACTTTTGTCACAAATCAAGATTGTGAACTCCCAGTCTTATCCACCTCTCATACATTGCACAGCATCTGGTAGTTATTCTATAAATACTCACTGACTGCTTTGTTGATTAACTGAAAATAGACTACTTTTTTGATATGATATTGCCCCAAATAGGAAAGAATAGTGTCTTCCTTTTTAATTTATTATTTATCTCTGTAGGTTTCTGAATTTTTAAATACATATTTCTAGGGAGACATACTTAAAGCTGTTTATAATAATGATTTGAAGTTAATGACAGAATTCTTCTTTCTCTTTTAATAAATAAATAATAATTAAACCAAAAAAATCAGTTTGTGATTTGGTTGCAAACAGTAAATTTATATATGTGATGTCTTAACTCTCTGCTTTAACTACATTGAATTACTGTGACATCACTCATTTTTGGTAATATAGTTTTATTTCTTACTTTTAGAAACTTCTCAAAATGAGTCTGGAGATATTTAAGTATAAAGGATTTTATCTCTGGCTTTATTTCTCTGTTACAAATTTTAATCATCTAAAAATTTTAAGCTGAGTAAATTTCCCACGTGTATGCCCACTATATGATAAAATAACATTTTTATTTGTCCAAAGAAATTGAACAAATGTTTCAATAACAAAATATTTATTGAGTGCCTAATAAACTTAATGCCATGTCATGTCAAAGTGCTGTTCTCTACAATCAATAGCATTCAGGAAATTCAAACTTACCACCTTCGTTTTTATTAGTAAAAAAAAAATCGCAGGAATTGGCATTTGGCACAGCAGTTAATATGCCACTCGGGACACCTGCATCCCATATTGGAGAGCGTGCTTTCAAGTCTTAGCTCTGCTCTTGATTCCAGCCCCTCATAATGTGCCTTTGGAGGCAACAGATGATGGCTCAAGTAGTTGGGTCCCTGCTACTCACGTGGGAGACCACAATTGAATTCAGGTGCTCTTGGCTTTGTTTTGACTAAATCTGGTTGCTGTGACCATTTGGGGACTGAACCAGCAGATGGAAGATTCTCTCTCTCTCTCTCTCTCTCTCTCTCTGTGTGTGTGTGTGCGTGTGTGTGTGTCCCTCTCGCTCTGTCTCATAAGTAAAACTAAATTAGAAAAATTTTAAAATAAAAATAATTTTATAACTTCCTTATTATCGTGACCAGAACATACATACATACACACACAAACATTAGGACCTACTCTACTGCTGCCTCCAACCCATCTGACCTGAAAGAATTCCTAGTGGTTTCTCAGTTGGGTTGCTCATTACTGGACAGTGACAAAGGATTTCACTTTTCACCCTTCAGGGCACTGTAACCTGTAAAACTTTCTTGGTATAAGAGAAGCAGAAGCAGCATTCCTCAGTTCAACCAGTACAGGATAACTCAATGGGTATCCTGTGCACGGGCTTTTTATCAACAGGGGCACTAAAATACTTAAAAGAGTTTGTAAAATCTTTAAGGTAGTCATTCATGAAGAGTAAACAAAAACTTTCTTGACTTGACACACTTATTTCATGGTTAGAAGGGTTTTATTTAACTTTCTTTTCCTAGGAATTCAAACATACATAATATTACCCATTACCCAACTGTAGCAATTATTAACCCTTGGGCAAACACTTCCACACATCCATTCCTCCTTGTTCCCACATTATTTTGAAGGCAAGATATCACATGTATTTATCGACCCATATTTGAGAGTTTAGTTAACGCAATTTTAGTGTAGAATGACATAATATGAGTAAGTAAGGCAGAATATCATAGTATTTTTGTGCCTCCAAGCTCTGAAAGTCTTAACTTGGTTATTACTGCAGCATTCATACAGGTACATATGTAAAACTTGTGCGGTTTTTTATAAAATAAACATCACACAGACACACAGTTACAAGAGCTTAGGCATAGAGTAAATAACTCAAGGACTGTTTTTCCCTGGAGGCGTCTGTCCATCCTGTAGAGGCTGTGTCTTAGTGTTTCCTTCTGAGTTTTCCGAGAGGTTGTTTTGTAATTCTTCAAATCTTTCATACCTGGTCCAGGTTAATTTCTTCTTTGAAGATCCTGGTGAATTTTTTATACCTTTTTTGCTTTTTTGTCACGTCAAATTCTCTTTGTCTTTTCCTTTACCTCCTGTGTCACTCTTTCTGATCTTAAGTGAACAGTCTGACAATTTTGACAAGCACAACCCATGTCTATCAAGATACAGAGCACTGAGATCACCAAGACAACGCTCTGTGCCCCTGCTAGTAAACCTTGACTACGTCCTTTGGTCAGAGATGATGGCTGTTTTATATTTTTCACTATAGATTTCTTTTCATCTGTTCTAGACCTTTGTATAAATAAAAAACATACAGTACATACCCTTTGTATCTGTCTCTGTTAGCTCAGCATTATGTCTGTGACATTTATCAGTGCCATCGTGTATATCAACGATTGGTTCCTTTTTGTAAAAAATAAAACTTGAATTCCAGTACATTGTATAAATACATAACATTTTGTTTATCCATTTCCCCTTTGATAGACATTTGGGTTATTTATAGTGTTGACACCTAGGAATAAAGCAAACATTTTTGTACTCCTGGTTTTGAGAATCTGTATTTTTACCTCTTGGATAAATACCTAACCTGGCATATTTTTTAATCTGTGTTTTTCTTCAATAAATATGGGGTTTGGAAGTTACCAATTTTATTATTTCAGTGTTTTCTTTTTCATTGACTTTATTTTTATTCCTTCTTTCTGCACACTTGAGTTCTATTTTACTTTTCTTTAGTTTATTGTAATTGAAATAATATTGGTTTAAGATCTTTCTTTTTAAATATTATAGTTTAATGTGTTAACTTTTCTCTTTAGCATTGTTTTGGCTGCATTCCACATATTTTGATATGCCATGTTTTCAATTATATTAAATTCATTTTTTCTAATTTTCCCAGTGATATCTTTTTGCTTTTTTTAGAAGTGTGATTTTTAAAATTTCCATAAATTAGGGGATGCTTCCTGACATTGTTCTCTTATTTATTCCTCATTTAATTCCATTGGGGACATAGTGCCTATTTTGGATGATTATAATCCTGTCAAGTTTTTTGAGATTAGTTTACAATCTAGCTATTATCCTAATAAATCTGCATTCATTTGAAAATAATACATTTTCTTCTACATTGAATGAAGTATTCTATAAATTACACTTAGGGCAAGTTGGTTTTTTTATTTATGTTTTTATTTTGAAAGAGAAACACACACACACACACACACACACGGAGAAAAAACAGGGAGGAATGGAGAGAGAGGGATGGAGAAGAAGAGAAAGAGAATTTCACTCCCTAAATGCCTGAAACAGTCAGGGTTGGGTCAGGTTGGAGCCAGGAGTCAGGAACTATAGCTGGGTCTCCCATGTGGGTGGCAGTGACCTAAGTACTTGGGCCATCATCTGCTGCCTTCCCAGGTGCATTAGCATGAAGCTGGATCTGTAGTGGAATAGCTGGGATTCACATCATTACTTTGATATGAGTTCTGGGCAATTTAAGCCACGATACCCATATCTTTTGTCTTTTGCATAATACCCAATTTGACTGGAGTGAGGACTATCTCATTGTGGTTTTCATTTGCATTTTCCTGATGGTTAGTGATGGTGTACATTTTTCATATACATGTTAGCAGTTTGCATGTGTTCTTTCAAGGTATCCATCAGCTGATAAAGGAAATGCAGCACATATACACAATAATGTAAAATTATTAAACCATTAGAAGGGATCAGATATCTTGTCATTTGCAACAGTATGGATAGAAGTGTAGAACATTATGTTAAGTGAAACATGCCAGGCACAGGAAGACAAATACTTTCTGATCTCACTCATATATGGAATGTAAAAATATTGATCTGGAAGTTGGGAGTAGAATGGTTGTTAAAAAATGGGGAAAGTAGAAGAAGGAGGTTGGATGATTAATAGGCAGTAGGTTATAGTTACATAGGAGAAAGAAGTTCTGGTGTCCTATTAGTAGGGTGACTTTACATAATGATAATGTACTGCTTACTTTGAAAAAATAGAAAAAGAATGTTGAATGTTTTTACTTATAAAGAAATGATAAATGAGAAGATAGATATATTTACCTTGATTTGAACAGTATACAATATGTACATCCCACAGTGCCCCATAATTTCATTAGTTAAAAAATTTTAAAAACACACATTTATTATCTAAGGGTTTCTGTGGGTCAGGTTCTCTTTTCCAGTCTTTCAAAATGTTAAAGAATTTGAGAAGCAGAGTGTGAGAGAGAAAGAGAACTCCTTTCATCTGGTTCCTTTCCAAATATCCGAAAGGATCCTGGGCTGGAGATGAAACTGGGTTCTGAGAACAAAATCCAGGTCACCCACATGGGTGGCAGGAGCCCAGCTACTTAAGCCATCACCACTTCTTCCTAGGGTCTGCACTAGCCAGAAAACAGAATCAGGAGCAGGACTGGGCATTGAACCGAGGTACTCTGATAATGGCAAGTGGGTACCCCAAATGGCACTCCAAATGCTCATCCCTATAGTCTTCCTAAGGCTGGTTCACAACTGTGGTTAGACAGGACTCAGTTTCTCTGGTGATGTTGGACTAATGCCTCAGTTTTAAGAGCTCTTGTCCAGAGACCCTTGTTGGTCCTTGGCCTCAGTGGGCTCTGGATAGGGCATCTTGTTACACAGCAGTGATTTCAAGAGAATTAGAAAGTGAAAGAACAAGTGCTCCTACTCCCCATGTACTATATGAATCAACGGTAAAACTACTACTCAAATGGTACTTTATACTTTGTGTATCTGTGTGGGTGCAAACTGTTGAAATCTTTACTTAGCATATACTAAGTTGATCTTCTGTATATAAAGATAATTGAAAATGAATCTTGATGAAGAATGGGATGGGAGAGGGAGTGGGAGATGGGATGGTTGTGGGTGGGAGAGAGGTTATGGGGGGAAAAGCCACTATAATCCAAAAGTTGTACTTTGGAAATTCATATTTATTAAATAAAAGTTGAAAAAAAAAAGGAATGCCAGCAAGAAAGAGAGAGTGCAGAATTTTGTAATCTAATCACAGAAGTGCCATTCTCTCACTTTCCACATACTCTATGTATCAGAAGCAAGTTAACAGGTCCAGCCCACACCCAGCGGATTACTGGGAGCCATGTCAGTCACTGCCTATCACAATAATGGATTTGACAAGCACTCCTAATTCCTATCAGTTTTTGCTTCATGTATTTTTAAGATTTTTTTTATGAGGTGTGTTGATGTGTAGAATTATTACATCCTTCTATGGAATTCACCTCTTTGTCACTGTCAAATGACCTTCTTAATCTTTGTTTTATTTTCTCATTTGTATCCTCTCCTGTTTTGTTTTGTTTCTCTCCCTGTCTCATTTTTCTTGATTGTTCTTGCTAGGAATTAATCAATTTTGTTGATATTCTCAAAGAAATGACTTTTGGCATATATTTGTGTTTTGCTTTTGAATGTTTCCTGATGATCACAATCTTTTAAATGAAATGTTAAGGTAATTAACATGTAATATAATGCAAGAATATGACATAAGTATGTTATTTTATTTCATTTCATATGCTGTATGCTTCCTTTCTGTCTGTTATTATTCATAAGATATTTTTACAATCCTAAATATCATAGATTGTAGCTATGGCTCTTTGAATTATTTTTAATGGTTGCTTTACGGATTATAACATACATCCTTAACTGTTTGTCAACCTGGAGTTAATATTATAGTACTTCATGAAAAATGTAGAAATCTTGCATTCATGTAGGTCAATTTAACATTCTTTAAGTTTATTTACTTATTTATTTGAGAGGTAGGGAAATAGAGACACAGATATACAGAGACACAGATATATCCATTGGCTCACTCCCCACATGTTCTAAATGGCCAGAAGGGGTCTGAAGCCAGGAACTGGGAACTCAATCCACGTCTCTACATAGGTAGGAGGAACCAAATCGCTTGAGCCATAATTTCTGCCTCTTAGGATCTCCATTACCAGGAAGCTGGAGTCTGGAGTCAGAACTGGGTATGAACTGGAATCAGACTGAGGCACCGCTATTTGGGACATAGGCATCCCTGTTAGCAACTTAACCACTACAGTTGCCAAATGCCTGCCTAAATATAGTCTTTGCATATATCTCTCTTCTATGTTATAAACCTCAGAAAGCAATGTTAGATTTTGTTTTCTTAAACAGCAGCATACATTCTAGAGAAATGAAGAGGGAATAATACTTCATACTTACCCAAATGTTTTCCATTTTAATTCTCTTTTTTCTTTTAGAATTTCTAGATTTCTTTATGACATCTGTCACTATAATTTTGGTTCTAAGTTATTTGCATTTATACACTTTTTTCTTTTATTTGGTTGCTTTCAAGATTGTTTCTGAAAGTTTGGTTTCACCAGTGAAGTTTGTAGTGCTTCATATATTTTGTCTTGGGTTTTCTGAGAAACTGGAATCTGTAAATACATGTATTTTACCAAATTTTGAAAATAATCCATGATTGTGTGTTCGAACACTATGTCTACCCCGTTCTCTTACTCTCTTTTAAACTTTGTACATATATTGAACTGTTTCCCTGTCCCAAAGGAACCTGAGTTTCTGTTAATTTTTTCTATTTAATTTTCAGATTCCATCCTTTGTATTCCTAGATCTTCAAGTTTACTATTTCATTTCCTTGCCATCTCCATTCTGATAATATTATATTTTAAGTTCTAGTATTTTAGTTCTTTTTCATTATCTTTAATGTTGTTAATTTTCCTTTTATTCACTGTGAGGACATTCTTATTTATTTCACTGAGCATTATTATAATATGCTTAGTGATTTAAAATTCTTATCTGCCAATTCTAATACCTAGATCACCTTGGAGCTGTCATGTCTTTTCTCTTGAGAACAGGTCATGTGTTCCTTAGATTTTGAGTAATTTGGGATTTTACCTGGATACATTTATGTAATGTTGGGAAGATCATATATTCTTTTACATTCTTCCAAGGGATGTTATTTTTTTTCATTCGTTTGTTATAGCAGACAACAAACTTAATTGGACTCCAAATGTAAATACTTTCTGTTCTGTAGCAGTTTAGTTTTTCATCCTTAGTTGGCTTCTGTTTTCTACTTCACACATGCAGCTTTCAAGTTCTGCATGGCTTGGAAATAGAATTTGAAGTCTTCATGTCTCCATTCTGGGGGCTATTCCTTCACTTTCCAGAGTTGTGGAATTCTTGAACTCTGTCCTTTTTCTCTTTTGGGTCAAAAAATACTGAAATTTTCTGTAGGAATTTTATCCACTCTGTACGTGGTGACTTATAAAGCATTCTTTTAGGCCAACACCTGTTAAAAAAGCACAAAATCCCTGTGTTATTTAATTTTTTGAGTATTGAACCACCCTTAAATATCCATCTGCTTTTGTTCACTCTATAATGTTTTGTTTATAAACAGCGTTGCTATACACAGTATTAACTGAAACCTGTAAGTTTTATAACTATGTCCTCTCTGTACACTGACTGATATTATGATAATATTTAAAGCAAGGACATGGTTGTGCTGTGCACACATTTCTGATAACGTGTATCACAAATACCATTTCTGATAATGGTATTGTGTAATATGAGGACTGTCTATGTTTTATTCAGAACCTATGGTTGTTATCTACTGGAGGGTGTTCTGGATGGATCTTTATTGTTCATACCAAGAGAGTAACACATACTCTCTCCTCTCTCGGTAGTTTTTGTTATGGTCTCATGCTTTTTTCCTTCATAGCACTTTTCACAATTTGTTATTTAATTTTATGTCTGTTTACTTATATATAGGATTATTAAATTGTATGATAAGTAAGAGAGAATCAAGAGATACACATGGAGTATGGGGGGGAAGCCATAGTAATCCATTATTCGTACTTTGGAAACGTATATTCACTAAATAAAAGTTAAAAAAAAAAAAAAAGAGATACACATGGAATGAAACGATGAAACATTGTATGATTAAATGATACCTCCCATGTGATAAGACTTAGGTTACAAAATGGTTTTATTACAGTGCTAAAATATCTCCAGGGATAACAGTCAGGTAAACAATATCATAGGGGTAGTTATAGGGTCTCCATATACATCTGAGATATAAGATAGGCACTTTGGCTATTATAATAACAACAATATATTATATGAGCTGTTCTTGGACAGGGCATTTTCTGAGTCATGCCTAATTGGGTAATAGGGAAAGACTTAAAGTGTTACTATTCTGTAATAAAACAAAGCTGTAAATACAAAGAGTTTTTATAAGCTTTCAAATTATCAAAAAACTGTCTTTGTGAAGTTATTACAGATTAGAATAACATCATATTTATAAAATTAGAGAGTGGGTCTCAAGTTTAACATTGGTACCCTTGTTCTTTGTAGAAAATATCTAGGATAGTATTTAATTTAGAATAGATGCTCAAGAAATGTTTCTTATTGCCTTGCCCCTCCACTCTATTAGCAAAATCAAACAAGTACCTTTTTTGATCAGTTCAGTTTGTTTATGTGTTTTTTTTTTTTTTTCTCCAGGCAGAATTAGACAGAGAGAAAGGTTTTCCTTCCATTGGTTCACTCCCCTAATGGCCGCTTCAGCCGGCACTGCACCAGTCTGAAGCCGGGAGCCAAGTACTTCCTCCTGGTCTCCCATGTGGGTGCAGGGACCCAAGTACTTGGGCCATCCTCCGCTGCCCTCCTGGGCCACAGCAGAGAGCTGGACTGGAAGAGGAGCAACTGGGACTAGAACCCGGCACCCATATGGGATGCCAGTGCTGCAGGCAAAGGATTAACCAAGTGAGCCATGGCGCGGCCAGGTTATTAGTTTTTAAAGTATGTATGCAACCTTATATTTTAACATAAGTTAATGAAGCTTAGGCAAGAAACAGTCTTTTGTGGATGACTTACAGCAATTTCTACAGCAAGCAAAAGAGTGGAACATTTATTGCAAAATGAATATGATCATATGTATCTTCTTTATTGCTCTCCAGATTCTCTTTGTTTTTGCCCTGGTGAATGAAGCAGCAAATAATGAAAGACCTTGGTTGGGATTTTAAACTGAATTTCTCTGGGTGCTAATTTCTTGACTAGAGTGGAGGGAATTCTCAACAATGGTCTGTAGTGTTCTTAAATGAAGTCTCATTCAACCTCTTCATGAAAGTCCTCTTCAGTTTTGCATATCTCCTTATACTAAGTAAATGACGTTAGAATGAGGCGCATCATAAAATTTAATTACGTGAAGACAAATAAGACAAGTAGAATCTCTATAGAGTGAAGATGGGAATTTCCCTATTCACTGGGCATAGATCCAGTAGGATTCTATACCAATGTTTCTCAAGCTTTAATGTGCATAGAAATCACCTCCTAAGGATCTTGTTAAAATGCATATTCTGGTTAAGTTCTTTGGAATGGATTCTGAAATTCCACATTTCTAACAGGATCTCAGGAGACATACTGCTAATATGAAGACCACACTGGGTTGCTAGATTATGCAAATGATTTGCTATGTCAGCTGTGATGGGGCTTAGGATATTTCCTCCTGGTGCTTCTCTTTTAAAATGGTGATTACTGCAACCATGAACTCTAAGCTTCCCAGATAAAAAAAATGTGTAAAATAATTTCTAGGTGATATCAATCAGAACACCCATGCTTTTAGAATTTCTTGGCAATTGTTCTTGCACTTTAAAAAATAAGCCTGAAATGTTCACTATGAGCATTATTTATTTTCCAAGTTATATTGATTTTATATTATTTATAGTAAAATGTAGCAACTGAAAGGGAACTTAGCTGTTATTCCAACTTCCTACTTCACAAAAGAGGAGATAGAGGCCAATAGTAATTATGACTTGATCACCTGTAAGTTTTGAGTTTATTTAATAAGAAAAAATAATTTATGTTTATTTGGAAGCCGTGATATTATAGCTTTACCTAAAAATGATCAAACTAAGTGAGACTTAACCAATCACTGCCTTGAATCGGTTGCTTTGGCCTTAGTAGGTGCCACAACTCTTTTGTGTGAAAACTAGCTTGTTATTTCTGTTGAAGGTATTGAATAGGAATAACTTTGTGATAGTTCTCTGTTATCAAATGAAACACAAATTCTTTAACCAATATTCAAGATTGTTTATAACTTGACACAAGTCTACCTTTCAAAGAGTACTTTGTTAATTCCAGCATAAATCTTTTACTATTTTCTTGACTTTCTCCCAAACATGCCACATACTTCATATCTCTTATATCATTTGCTACTTCCTTAGTTTGTAGGCATCCCCTTTTCTTCTAAGCCTACAGAAATAAACTGAAGTGAAAAATACAAAGTTATTGATTGGTAAAAAGTATTAGAGTTAATGTATCTCAGCCTCTCACCTCTTCCACCATTTTCAAATTAAAGAATTTAAGAATCAGAAAAAAATAGATTCATATTTGCTAATAGCTAATGAGAACCATACTAATTATATAAGCCTGTTTTGAAAATTTGTGTGATATATTTCACTTATCCCCAAATCCCCAAGCTTATGTCAAATCTTGGTAAAAACTAAAAAAGCTGATAAATTTGGTTATCTAAAACTATCTTATGGAAATGAAGCCCAGTTTCCTAGAGTTTATGAACTCACTAGTGACCAGTTCTAAGCAGAATTTTTGTCAACTGTAAGATTTTCCTAGTTCCAATAAAGAAATTCTTATCTTTATGCCTTACCAATATCACAATAAAATCCAGTAAAAATTTCAGAGCTAGGTTTTAAGTTACGTTTTAAAATCTCTCAAACTTTATTAGTTTGTGTGATGGAAGGGATTTGCTGATTATAAAAATAGATAGATTAATTAATATTTAGTAAGAGGAGTCCTACATAAAGTATAATAGTAAGAGAGGAAAATTATTTTCCTCTATACTGAAGGTAAGTGGAATCTGCTACATTATTCTTAAGTGTAAGAATGAAAAACTTTCTGTATTTACCTTGAAACAATCTACCCAAGATGTATTATTGGTCACACAGTATTCTTTAGGCACATGACATTACTGTGAAATGAATCAGCTGCAGGTATTCACCATTATTGGTTAAATCTGAAGTTTTAAGGGCTATTATTTTCATAAACCTATATACTGTTATTTGAATTTTAAATAGAAAATAATTAGATATTTGATAATAACATTTCAATTTATGAAAATGATACACTTGACAAAGTATAATAAAATTGAACATACATTTTTTTTTTAAAAAAGAAGCATGAATAAGATAAAGACATCTCTAGGAAGTTGTTCATCTCGGCAAGCACATATCTAGACTAGATACCACTTTTCAGCTATATAGTGGTACTTTATACATCATAAATCTTAAAATAGAGAAACAGCAGGAATTAGGGGTTAGGGTTTATTGTGGGTGAAATCTGAATCAACAGAACTTGTGTAGAAATGACTGAGGCCAGTGCCGCGGCTCACTAGGCTAATCCTCCGCCTTGCGGCGCCGGCACACCGGGTTCTAGTCCCAGTCGGGGCGCCAGATTCTGTCCCGGTTGCCCCTCTTCCAGGCCAGCTCTCTGCTGTGGCCAGGGAGTGCAGTGGAGGATGGCCCAAGTGCTTGGGCCCTGCACCCCATGGGAGACCAGGAGAAGCACCTGGCTCCTGCCATTGGATCAGCGTGGTGCGCCAGCCGCGGCGGCCATTGGAGAGTGAACCAACGGCAAAAGAAGACCTTTCTCTCTCTCTCTCTCACTGTCCACTCTGCCTGTCAAAAAAAAATAATAATAAAAAAATGACTGAAATTGTACATGTTGCCCTCAAGTCAAACGCTGGCTCAACAAAAATATATTTTTTTAGAAAATAAGCAAGTTACTTGTATATATGTCTAAGTTTGTAGCTCGTGCTACAGTTGACAGTTTTCAGGGAGAAGTCCCCAGTAGTAAGTTAGATATTTTATTCAAGTCTTCTCTTTGCAGAAAATATCCAGTCAGTGCCTAATAAGTGACAAAAGAAGTGATTCTGTGGGCGATTCAGTCCTGAAAGGACATTCAGCTGCATACATGTGCATTGTCGTGATCCGTGCTTTCACCTGATCTGGGAATTAGAGAATTGATCACTTAGGTCCATCAAATCCTAGTTAAGCATGTTTATTCTAATTTTATTCATCATGTCCACAAACTTGAAACAATCCTAAAAATCCTTCAGCAGAAGATTGAATAAACAAACTGTGGTATATGTATACGATGTAATTCTACTTGTGATAAAAAGAATGAACACCTCACTTTTTCTTGACACTCCTGCTTCAGCATGTGAAGAGTTTAGAGGTGATCCTTCTTGTTAATAAATACAAATGCATAGGAAAGCTCTGTTCTCCATGGAAAATACTTTAGCCCAGTGTTGTCTCAGCAGTGCAAAGTGCATTCTTTCCACTTCAGCTCCCTCTAGTGTTTTTGTTTCTTCTAAGAGTGAAAATGAAAGTTTTGGCAATAGAGATCCACTGGTGATGGCATAAACCAGAGATACACCTAAACATTTAACAACTTAGATAAAATGGATATTGGAATTAAACAATTAAGTAACATGACAGTCCACATGTCCTGCTACTGCAATTGTGAGATTATAGATGACAAAGCAGAGTAGGCTGGAATGATCTGGGTCGTAAAGGATTAGGGTTGGAGAATTCAATGTGAACTCACATGAAACCCAAGTGTATGTGGTGTGTTAAGTGTATTACTCTGCTTGGGCTGCCAGACTGGTTGTGTTGAACAGCAGGAGCTCATTTTTTTCAGAGTTCTGGAGGATATAAGTTCAAGATCAAGATATTGGCACATTCGTTTGTTTCTAAGTCTTTACTCTTTAGATGTGGATAGATGGCTGCCTTTTCTGTATCTTCGATAGTCTCTGTGGTGGCAGATGCTGGACTTCCACCTCAGGGAACATTTTTAGAAATAGGAAAGTGTCCATGTTCATCTGGTGGGCAAGTTCTTGAAGTCTCCATATCTTCTCAACCCATTGCATTTCTAAATGTTCTGTGGTGAATCTGTGTGTGTGGACAAGTCAGAAAGTTGCTTTCCAACCTGCTAATGACCATGACTTATTTTTTTAAGATTTATTTGTTTGAAAGGCAGAGTTACAGAGAGGCAGAGGCAGAGAGAGAGGAGAGAGATCTTCCATCTGCTGGTTCACTCCCCAGATGGCCACAATGGCTGGAGATGAGCTGATCCAAAGCCAGGAGCAAGTAGCCAGGAGCTTTTTCTGAGTCTTCTACACGGGTATAGGGACCCAAGGACTTAGACCATTTTCTACTGCTTTCTCAGGCCATAGCAGAAAGTGTGATCTGAAGTAGAGCAGCTGGGACTCGAACCGACACCCATATGGGATGCAGGCACCGAAGGCAACGGCTTTACCCACTATACCACCATGCTGCCCCCCAACCATGACTTCTTTTAAAACCAATTTTGGTCAGAATTTGGACCACATAAGAGCTGAAGATATGATACTTCAAAAACCTCCCAAAAGTGGAATTAAAAGATAAATTTATTTTGATCCAAAAGTTTTAAATGTTTTTCATAATATGCATTTTTCATGACTATTTGAAGACCTCTTTGTATATCCAAATTTTTAAAAAAAGTCTGTTAACGAGCATGTTTGACATGAACTTAGCTGAAAAGATTAGGCTCATATTAACTTATTTGAGGGACTGTTTCTGATTAGAAGAAGTAAATAAGCAGCAGAGTTTTAAATTAATCATTAGGGCTGTAAAATATTGTATTAATAGATTAACATGTCTCATATCATTCTCATTATTTTGTCAGAACAAACCATGTAGTGTTAAAATGTGGCTTTAATTTGCCAGTGCTTAGATGTGTTGGCATTCACACTGACTCTGCAATGTTTTTGTCAAGTTTTATTTGAGAGCAAATGTCCTCCAAGATCAAATCCAGAAGCCTTCTCTTAACCAAGGAGCCTCTGTTGGTAACCTTAACAATAATGGTTTTTAATTTCTTTTTTTCTTGTCAAGCAGATAAAACTGAGATTTACCCAGCTGAAACAGTGAATGAGAGAGCCTGGCCCCAAACCCTTCTCCACTTATGGTGCTTTCTTCATTTGGTAATCTCTGAGACACAATGTTATTAACAAATGGGGACCTGTATTTTGATGGGTCTTTCCCACTCTACTTTATTACTGCTTACTGTAGTGACTGCAGTTGGGGTCTAAATCTTGTTTGTGTGACAAGAGACATCCCAGTTTCTGATTCCGAATGCCTCATCATTGTTCTTCATAGGCAGTCTTTCCTCTCTGATCACCACCTTTTGCTTTGGCTATGGGAAGTAGCGTAGGCCATGAGTTTTCCCAGTATTCTGAGCTTACTTGTCAGTACATATCACCTTATTAGGGATGCTTGCCCTGCAGTGAGCACAGTGCCAGGCATACTTGCCTATGAGTCAGTGTTGCTGAGTGAAGAATTGACCGGCTACATGAAATGTATATTGCTCTATCTTCTCTTCATTGGTTTCTGTTTTCTAGTTGGTATTTTTTCCCCACCCTTGGTTAGCCTGTTGGTCATTATTATTGTTCCTTTTAAACCCTCTCATAAACACCAACAAATGTGTTTTCTTTGATTGTGAGGGTATATTTACCCTGAGGAACTGGATTAAATCAGTAGAATGTAATACTAACAGTAGCAAGAAACTGAAGATTCTCCTGTTTACTATTCACTTGATTGCAAGTTAAAGTATAATTAATTTTCTAGAGGAAATATGATATGGTGCCTGCTATTGTATTTTAGGGAATTATTACCTATTTGCTGAATGAATGAACAAAGGGAAACACTTTTCTAATTGAGGAGGACAAGTGGGAAACACAGTATCCAAGTAAATTCAATTACCAAATTTCAGCAGTTAGAGGAGAAGGTAGCTCTTAGAACAGGCTGCATAATTCTCTGAAGACCTGTTTGCAGATATGAGGAACTATGGGCACTTAAGTAAAGCTTAACCAGTCACCTAGTAGCTAACACTGAGGTGCAGAAACACTTTTAATTAAAGATTTGTTTGTAAAGTGTAAATTTTATTTATATATTAAAATTTATATTTATAATTACATAGTTGCATGATATATATTAGATATCACACATTATACATTATATGAAGGTACTCTCAAAGTTCATGAAAAAATGAATTAAAAGAAAATTCATTTTGGTGCAAAAGGTTTTGAAATGCATACATTATGAGGGGTCTTCAAATAGTTCATGGTAAATGCATGTTATGAAAAAACTGCAAAAAATTGCCAAAAATTTTTTGCATCAAGATGAACTTATCTTTTAATTCCATTTTCTATGACTCTCCTTCCTCCCCTCAATGAGAGCCCCTAATTGGATGTGAAGCTAGGAATCAGGAACTCAATCCAGGCCTCACATGCATATGACAAGAACCAAACTGAGCCATCACATTGCCTTCTAGGGTCTGCATTAAAGTCTGGAACCCAGACATGGTGATAAGGGATATTACATGTTAACTGCTGGGTCACTCACCCCTCCAGGAATTTTTTGGTGTCTCCTTATGTAATGTAACCATATGATGCCATTAAAATGATGTGGGCATATCAACATCTACTTATATGCAAAGAAAATTGTAATATATTGAGTAAGTAGGGTTATACAAAAGTGCTTTGGTGTGATTTAGGAAAAAGTAAATATCTCTATATTCATATAATTATAAGAAACTCTCTAGAAGAAACTATACCAAAATGTTCATTGTGTTGCCTATACACAATGAACTATACAAAATAAATTGCCTATAAGAAATACTTCCTTTTTTTGTGTTTTTATTATCTGTAATTTTATGGTGAAATAATACATCTATTTCACATTTGAAAAACAAAACGGTTTATTTGAAAAATAAAATAGCTATTCTCAATAATTTGCAATATATTTTTAATACCAAGTGTTGCCAACATTCAGTGGCAGTAAATGGTACCTGGGACTAGGGAATGACTGGTATGGGATACACTAATGTTGATTAACCAAATTTTTCCAGAAACACTTGAAAGTCATAACTGGGATCCTGGCAAAAGCTTTTCGTCCTTACAATTTTCGTCTTTAGCAACAGTGTATAATGTGTGAGGGGGATCAATTTATCTGAAATGATACTTTTCAGCATCTCCCAAATAAAGTACTGCAAAAATCCATTTTTTTTGGCTTTTAAATTTTAAAGCAGAATGGAATCAATTATTTTGAAATTTGCTTGCATCAGCTACTTGAAATTTGTTCAGTGTCTTTTGATGGTTTAAACAAATGTTATACTTGGTGAAAGTCTACTTTCAATACTTGGTGAAATGTCTACTTCTAATGTATGTTACCCTAATGAAATCAACTGTTTTTAGAATATGGTGATTAGTTAATACATACTGATTACTTTAAAAGTTATTAAATACAGCTACCATACTTTTAAAGTAAAATCGATTTGAAACTATTTGCTTTAAACTAGTATTATTTTTATAGGAGAAGATTATCTGGGATGTGGGGGTAAACCAAAAGAGAGCTATGTAATATTTATGATATTATTATTGCCAAATAAAAAGGACCAATGAATGAAAAAGGCATAGAATGAAATGACATGGGTTCTGAATTTTTACTAAGTAATTATACAATGTGCAGTAGAATTAAAATGTTTAAAATAACTAATCAAATAATATTACTATCAGGGTCAGTGAATAATAAATCATATATGTAATTTTCCAGTGGCAGTAGTAGGTATCTGGAGGATGTCAGCATCAACAGGTGAACTGAGCTGGCGAACAGTGCTGCACACTTCTCCCTTTGGGTTTATGGACTGGCTTCCTTGTTTGTGTACAAGGCAATTTCCTAGTGAACCACAGGGCCCCAATTTAGGGAGCTGCCTTCAAATGAACTTTAAGAACTAACATACTTTTTTACAAAAAACATTCTTTCCTTGGTTTGGAGATCTCACAAGGAGAAAAAGATTATAAACATAAAATTAAATCACTTTCAGCTTTTCTGTAATATTAAATATTTTTTCTAAAATAATAAGAACAGTTAATAACTATTTTATAACATTTGCATAAATATTTTAGTAATCATAGTATTTGGAAACTTGTTAAACTGATTTAGAATCTAATTACAATTTGGTATTTCAGTCTCCAAACTTCTACTGCTTCCCAGTTTCCCTTTTAATTTCAACTTTTATCAGAAAGTTTGCATAATCACTCACTTTAAACTTTGAATTAGTCAAAATTATTCTGTATCCATCCCCAATTAATAATTACTTATCTCACATTTTAAATCTTCATTGTAACTATTCAGAGAAAATCATTGTTCTTTTTCCAATACTCTTATTATTTATATGAAAATGTTAGATAACTATAAACTAACTATATAATATTTTCATAGGTAGCAATGAACACAAATATGTGTTTTCATTTCTTTTCTATAATCAACATTACAAATAATAGTATAATATATATCCTGTGTCAGCTTCTTCAAATACTTCCCATGTGCCAACTCACTGCATATGAACTTTTTTGAAAAAGGTAGATCAATCGATCTATCTATCTATCTAAAAGGCAGAGCATCAGAGAAAGGGGGAGAGACAGATCCTCCCATCTGCTGATTTACCCCTCAAACGGCCAAAGCAGCCCAGACAAGGCCAGGCCAAAGTTAGGAGCCAGGAACCACACCCTGGTCTCCTGCATGGGTGGCACAATTCAGGAACTTGGACCATCTCCTATTGCCTTCACCCAGGCACTTTAGGAGGGAGCTGGATTAGAATTGGTGCAATCAGGTTTTGGACTGGTGCTGCAATACGGGATGTAGGCGTTGCAAGTGGCAGTTTAATCCGCTGCACCACCATGCCTTCTCCCGTACAGACATTTTTCATGTTTACACAACATTTAACATTCCCAGCCCTCTTATTAATATAGAGTAACCTGTTATTTTCCCATTGCATAGGGACTTTGAGACACAGCGAGCTTAAACATTTTTCAAAAGGGGACAGAAACCAAGGCATTAGAAATTAAGTAACCTGCTGAAGATTCTAGAGATGAGAGAGCAGAACTTGAACCCAGAGTGTGTCTGCGCTCTTAAACTTGTTGTATTGTCTCTGCAATACACATGACCAGATTGAACAAGTAAGTAAACAGCTTTGCACTCTTCCCAGGACTGTGTGTGAGTTCCCACTGCCCCTCCTCTTCATCAATAGTTGGTATTATAAAATATGTAAATACTTACCAATTTGATGGGCAAAAATAGTATCATTATTTTAAATGGAAATTTCCCAGATTTCTGGCAATGCTGAGCATTTTTTATAATTTATCAGACATTTTCCATTCTCTATGAATAATTTTTATATCTTAAGACTGAAGGATTAGATGTAAAGGTGAACTAAATCCATACTCTAGATTTTTCTTTCCATTTCTGTCTCTTTCTCACACACACATACAACTCACACATTCACACTCCTGCACACTCACACCTGCACATAAACACTCTTATATGCAACCCCCACACTCTCACATACACATACACACACACATACACACACTAAGGGTTTGGTATATGTTTCTCTATATATAGTTATATGTGCACATACATAAAACTAATATAAAAAAGTTACTTGTGGACTTACCATGTGGCCTTGGTGTTAATGAACAGAACATTCTCTGCTGGTTATTACTGCCTTGTCCCTCCCCAGCTTCTCTGTTTGTCTTTCTGTGCCCTGGGAGGACACATCCAAGGAATGCATCACACTTATTTCTTCGCTCTTTGGCTTTCATTGAGTTTGATTAAAGAAAGGGACTGCAGATCACAAGGCAGCAGACTCAGTATTTCTTTTTTCATTATAATTTTGACACAAGTTGTCAAACTACAGTTCCTGTAAAGCAGACAATGTGTGGGACTCCAGCTCTCACTGGATTCAGGTTGCACTATTTTCTCCCCTTAGTGAAATTATTTTGAGTATCATTAGTTTCCTGCCAGGACAGTGCCAGGCACAACTTCTAATTAGAATACTAATGACATTCTAATCTAAGAGTAGCTAGGACAAGGTCTTTCGTGGTTTTAATCCAAATCCCCTTCTTTAGAAAATCAGATTTTACATAATCTACTTATTTATTCCATATTGAGCAGAATCAAGCTAGTCAGCACTGTGCTAAGCAGTTTCACACTATAGCTGTGGTTCTTTCTAGTGAGAGTACAATCACAGGTTCAAGCTATTTCGATAATTTCATTAAGTATTTTGCACAGCTAAATTTCTGTCCCAGATATATAGGTATATAAAACTTTGGAACTTTTAAAATATATACAAAAGTAGACAGAATTAATGTAATAAACCCATATGTACCCATAATTCACTTTCATTAGTTATCAACACATGGCCAATCTCATTTCATGGGTACCTTTACCCATGACTCCCTCCCCATATCATTTTGAAGAAATCTTGACTATACTCTCAGATGTCTCTGAAACACCAGGTGTGTTTTGGAAGCATCTAAGACCCAGAGTGCTATGGATTGCCGGTGTCACAGGCAGCCGCTTAACCCATGTGCCAAAACTCTGCTCCTCCCTTTACTATTATTGAAATATTGCGTGGATTGATTATGGCCAATTCATTTGTTTTATTATGAATTCATATATTGAAACATATTGCCGGTTTCAGTTCTTGTTGAGTTCTGTGCTAATCTCATCTTCAGCTGGTGGGACCTTCTTTAGGACAGCATTAAATCTTACTGGCATAACCCTAATAGTCTTTGAAAGCTTTCTTGCTATCTGAAGTTTCAGGGTCATCTTGTACACTTCTGACCCCAGATGTGGAAGCAGCCCCTTCTTTAGGGATCCCCGTATTCTTTTCTAACTGGAAGTGGTTTTTCCAGGTCAGTGTGTGAGCATTGAAGGTGTTTTACCATTAGTTTGCTCATTGTTTCCAGGCTTTCCTATTGGTATAATTCAAGGAAAAATGATAAGGTAAAATATATGATGAGTTATTGCTTATATATGCCTCCATTTAAAATTCAAGTCTACATTTGATTTACTTTTCTCTTGAACAGAATTCAGATCTCAAGTTAACTAGGAATAAAAATTAGAGTAGTATGTGGTTTTATTTGTTTTGTGATCCAAAAATGCATATAAAACAATTTCAGAATACAAATAGCAGCATTACCACTGACAATATGTTTACTTGAAATAGTTATTATTATTGTATTTCTTTTTATTAGTTTATATCCAAGTCAAATTATTATGCTTTGAAGTTCTAGGAATTGTGCTTTTCTGTGTGATTATGCTATAAATTGTATTTCCATTTAGCTTTAATTGTTTCATTTTATGTTCGTTTATTTTGTTTCTTTATTAAAATTAAATTTAGTATTATAATTATGTAAAATATTTCTATGATTTCAAATTCAAATCACCAGTTCTGTGTTACTTCTTCAGTACTGTGGTTATCTGAAGCTCACTCCTTTGTAGATTTCTCAGGAAGGGTTCAGCTCATATTTCTTAAATTCCTTCATGTTCATAAAATTATATGGACTTTATAGTAAAAAGTGATTATCTGACGTTTTATACCAACACTTGTATGTACTGAACAGTACCTCTTACAGAATATAATCCTGAAAATGATCTATTCCTATATGCAAATAGCACACCCGGTATATCTTACATGATGACTATGCTGTTCTAATCAGGGACTTCTCTGACAGGAGTTTCAGCAGTTCTTTCTTACTCCCAGAGCTTTCGTCTTATATTTGCATTGGACACGAATATATATGTCTTAATTCTGCACATATCCTCAAAGTGTTAGAACAATAAAAATTGTGAATTCTGCTACAGACTTGATATTCCCTTAAATGTACAATATTTGGTTAAAATCCTGCATGGAATGCTCTCATTCCACATCAGAATGCCTGGATTTCAGTCCCAGCTCTGCTTCTATTCCAGCTTCCTGCTGATGGTCACCCTGGAAGCTAAGGCACTTCAGTATATGCTACCTACATGGAGACCAGGATGAAGCTCCCACTTCATAGCTTTAGCCTGGTCCAGCCCCAGCTGTTGTGGACATTTCAGGAGTAGATCTGTGGATGTGTTAAGGTCGAGAATGCCCACCGCCCGAGGGACGACTCCAAAAGACCTCTCTCATGCAAATTGCAAAGTTTTTTTTTTTTTTTATTTTTCCAGCATGCTGGGGCTCTCTGATCAAACCAGAACAGAGCAGCCCCGAGGAACTACAGCATAGGGTTTATAAAGGCAAAAACCGCAAAATTGGGAGTGGGAGGGGAATGCACGGTTGCTATACACGGTTGCTAAGATCAAGAGAGTACAAAAAAAATCCAAAGAGAGTACATAGTTACTGGGGTCAACATAACCTAAGACCTAGGTGAAATTAATATCCATCATAATCTTGACAATACCAGTTACAATTGTACAATTATCATTTATGATCTTGACATTAATTCAAATTATGTGTAAGACATAGACAAATCACATCTTTATCATTAACCCAGGTGCAACCTTTCTACTTTCAGGCTTGAGCAATCGTGCTAGGGGGTTTTTGTGCTCTGCCAAGGGTGATGTAGTGCACTGCTATTGTCCGACTATTTGAGATCATGGTTGCAAACCAGAGTCTCACGGTGGGGGTTACTTTCCCAGAATGCAGTCTCAAGTGCTTCAAAATGGAGTCCCTACTGTCAAGGTGCTACTTCAGATGGGATAGTTTTCTTTCCTTTTCAAAGTAAATAAATAATAAAAATAAACAAGTAAATACATTTTTAATTTATTTTTAAAGATAATTTATGTATTTGAAAGAGTTACACAGAGAGGAGAGAGAGAGAGAAACACTTCCATCCACTGGTTCACTCTCCAGTTGGCCACAACGGCCAGAGCTGCACCAATCCGAAGCCAGGAGCCAGGAGCTTCTTCCGGGTCTCCCATGAGGGTACAGGGGCCCAAGGACTTGGGCCATCCTCTGATGCTCAAATATGCTGCTAGGTTTAATTGTTCAATATCCAGTCCTTCTAAATGTATAGTTCTGGTTAAAAATTTGCCTATAATTATCTGTTCTCCCTTAGTAGGTAATTGATAACGAACGGGACCACATCTGATGCAATCACCTTGTCCTTGGAGATTTGAAAACTATAATTGCTCTCTCTGCATCCAGATATCCATTTCTGTGCCCAAAGTTCCTGTTGACTGCAGCTACACTATTCTCCAATGCATAGGTCTAATTTCGGTGTGCCTTTCTCACTGACTGGCAGTGGTTCCATGTTAGCTCATGTCCAGTATTCCAAACCTGGTCTTGGAAGTCCCTATGCAATATTACCCTCACTCCTGTCAATACTGACTTCTGACCAGTTTGTTCTTTCTTACCACTCTGCCATTGCTCAGTTTGTTCTATACAGAAGAAGAATCTTCCATTCTCCCCTTTACCAATTAGATGCCATCTGTTCAAACTCCATCTTTTTCAAAAGCCTCCCCTAATATATCCCCATATAAATCTCTCTTTTCTTCTAGCTCCCAGTTTTTACACAGTACCACTTACCTTGATTGTATACTTAATACATAGTTAATTAAGATATATTGGAAACAGTTCAGTTGTTGACAGTCACAGAGTCAGGTTAGGAACCTGAGAGCCATTCTGGGATCTTTTCCCATCTCTCCAGGTTATATTCTTTTCAAATCTTCCCCTAACCCTAATGAATACATTCATTTCTATCTATCTGTACTACCCCTACCAAAATATTACACATCTCTTTGATTAGCTGGACCTCCCTTCTGACTGGACTCTCTCAAATCTTGACTTGAAAGTATCTATGCTCCACATAACAGCTCCATAATTTTTGTAAAAGGCAAATCCCCCCATTTAAATCCTTCAGTGGCTTTTTGTTGCTCTTGGAGCAAAATTCAAATGCAGTAAGTGGCTTATAAGACCTGTTCCCAATTTGCTACTCCAGGCTTATTTTTAACATTTCCCCTGTCTCCCCCAAGATCCCATATGTCTGGTACTGCATCTTCCAGGAACTCTGAACTCGTAGTTCCTTATGAGTACACTGGATTCCCTTATCAGGACTTTGAGTTTGCTAGTTTTCTCTCTGCCTCTCTCCAGTTCCCTTGTCCTGGATAACACTCCATTCAGGTCTTAGCTAGACATAACTTACTCACAATAACCTTCCTTGAATCACCAAATCTAGGCTAGTTACCCTACTATTCTTCCAGACCACAATTTATTTTCTTTGTCATACCAATTATACTGCTCTGGGGGCCTCTCTACTCTCACAAGATAATAAATTCCTGGAGAGAATCAGCTGTGTCTCTCTCAGCCAGTGCTGTATTTCTGCTGCCTAGAATAATTCCAGGCACAAAGTAGGAAAATAGTGACTACTAATCGAGACTGTAATGACAGAAAAGAAAGAAGGAAGGAACAAAAGGTGAAAGAAAGAAATCAAGGAAGTTAGGAAGTAAGAGATTGCTCTCTCAGCTAATCTAAACTATGAACTCTTTAGCAAGTAGTGTCTATGCCTTTCGTTGGAGAAACCTATAGACTGTTCATTGGTGGGTAACTCCTCAGGCAAACTCCAGCCTTACAACCTTTGCACACGTTCTCACTACTAGAAAATTCCCTTCCAGATACTAAAAAAGTGGCCTTCCTTACCTTAGTCTACATTTTACTCTAATTTTGCCTGCTTTATAATGTGGTTGAATGTTTTGCTTCATGTCTCACAGGACTGAAATTAGAAAATGGGCAGGGTTAAATTTTCATCTGGGTCTTGAGGCAAAATATGTTTTGGGGCCCATTCAGGTTGTTGAAATAATTAAGGTGGCAGGAATGTAATTACTTGAGCCATCGGCTCTGTGTTCCAGGGTCTGCATTAGCAGGAAGCTGGAATTAGGAACAGAACTGGAGCTGCAGTGAGATGTTGATCCAAGCTACTCCGATGTGGGATATGAGCATCCTGACCAGTAGCTTATCTTCTAGGACAACCACCTACCTCCTTGTTTTTAATTTTAGAATGCAAATTTCTGTTCATGTGACCAGGACAGGTCTACCCAGATAATCTGTTTTAAATTCAACTGATTACATATACAAGATCCTTTTTTTCCCTATGGTTAACATAATGTCAGTAATGATATTAAATAACATTTGTAAGATTTATCTTAACTCAAGGGCATGGGATCTCTCAAGGGTCAACGTCACTGTGGAGGCACCTTAGAACACTGTCTGCCACAAATGCCAAATGATTTCCTTATTCATTTTTTTTTGGTATCAGTTGTCTTCCATTAGAATGGAAGTTCAATGATTTTTGTATGTTTTATTGCTGCATTCCAATTGTACTTAGAATGTTCCCTGGGCTATCATAGGTGTTTAACAAATATATTCTAAATGAGTGAATGTTTCAATGTGAAGTCTTGCTATATATTTTGGGAGTGCTTTGGAAAATATTTGAGATGCAGAAATGAAGTTTGACTATTGAAGTAGATATAAGATAAGCTCATATATTTTTGTAGTAAGTGCTTCATAATGGATTCTTTGTGTGGTGGTGGCATTCTGTGTATGCTCCCTATTTGTCGCCTTGAGCACAAAGGAGAGATAACTCTAGCTGACAAGGACCCAATTCACAGTAGCTTTCATAAAATACCTGTGTCATGTTTTATCTTCATTGAACATTTTCCTAGACCTTGAAAAGCTGGGAGAAATTGGCAAGCCTTCTCTCTCTCTCTCTCTCTCTCTCTCTCTCTCTCTCTCTCTCTGTGTGTGTGTGTGTGTGTGTGTGCCTACTACCAGGGCCCTAGTAAGAATCAATTTAGGTTGGCATTTATTTGGCAAAGTCATCTATATTTGAACTCCAGTGGCCTAATGAAGGAATTAGCTAGGCACGTATGGTGAGAGATCATGTTTATATATGGTGCTCAAAATTAACTTAAAAATGAATTTATAACACAAAACACTATCAAAAAGAAAGGAATATATTAAGATGTGCTGTTCTAGTAAAATAACATTTTCTACAGAAACACATAGCAAAATATGAAGCAGTTACATGCCATACCATTATAAAAACAAACTCTTCAAGGATGTGAGTTAGTTTCTCCCTTTAAACATACTTGATTTATTTTCTGCTCACAGTTATTTTGAATTATTAATTGGGTAGCACAAGTGGATTGCCTTTTAAAAGGCATGTTGGGTTTAGCAGCAGAGGTGGCAGCAGTTGTTCCAGCCCCTCCACCACCTCCACCTCAGCTTAACCCTCTGAGGGCATTGGCGGGGAGGGGGACAGTAGTGGTAGACACCTGCCCCCACCTCAGAGAAGATGCAGCAGACTGAGTAATTGAAATGTATTTCTCACCATAGGCTGTGAAGTCCAATATCAAGTTGCTTGCATCTCGTGGAGGGCTTCTTGCTGTGTTGTCCCATAGGAAGGGAAAGTCCACACTGAATGGATGAAGAGAGAGCTTCTTACAGATACCTTCTGTAAAAGACATCTGTACAGTAGTGTCACACTTTGAATAATAACGTATCTCACTTTAAGAGGTGAATAGGAGTAAAATATTGGACAAAAGTAGACGTTATAATCTCAGTATCATGGTTGTTAGCTCTCTGGTGTTATATGGTTTCACTGTTTCCAGAAAATTCATGTTGAAAAACAGAAGCAATCAATGGATGATTATGATCAGATTTTTCCACCAAGTTCTCAGCCTGCTAAGAAAAATCTCTTTTTGTCAGGCAAAAGAAGCATTCAAAAAAGGACAAGACTGTTTTCAAGGTGAACTTGAAGATTATATTAAAGTAAAGAAAGCCAGAGACTAGAACTGAAGACTTGTTTCAGAAAGATGAGGGAGGACTACTTGGAAACCTATAGGTACAAAGAAGAGATGGATTCCAGACTCAGAAACAGGATGTTTGATCAAAGACTCCCACCTGAAACATCTAGACCTACCCAGGGTCATGCAACATTTCACAAGGCATAGAAAACCGTTTACCTCTATAGGTACCAGCTCACAACAGCAGGCTGAGACTAGACTCTGAGCTACTCTCAGAACACCAGGGACTATTTCTCACAAAAGCCAGTACCTCTGAACCTTAGTCGGCAAGAATACAATTATGGCTCATACAGTAGAATCTGGAGGTTACAAGTGTTTCTCAGAAAACAGTACCAGACCCCATCAAGCCAGTCATAAACAGACCCATCAGATAAGGACAAGGTGCCGCAAGGAAGGTGGAGAAATACCAGAGCAGGGGCTGCCAAGCATAAGAGGAAAAGGAGTCAAGAAATGAATGTAGACAAACATAAATGCATCCTCCAAAATAAGGCAGAGGTGGACTAGATACTGGAGAGAAAAATGTAAAAACCGAAAGGAGAAAAAAAGCTGAAATGTAGCCTCTAAGAAAAAGGAACATAAGCATAGAAAAGAGAGAAAGGAACAAGGCAAAGAAAAGACAGAGGAGTAAAAGCTTTGGGACCAGTGTATCCTTGGATTTTGAAGCTGTTCAGTTGGTTTGCGGGATGTTAAATTGAAAAAAAAAATAGTTGAGGAGCTTGGTTTTATGACGTTCATGTTCAAATCACTTTTCTTATGTGAATGGGTACTTTAACTTCTAACAAAGGCCAAGTGAAGGAAGGATTTAGTACGTGTTCTCTCCAATGCAGAAATGACTTTTCCTCATTTTCCATTTTTCTTAACATATAATGTAACTTCCCTTTATGAAAGTGGCTCTGCTGTTATTCATCCAAATGCTATGATGGTAGAATTATTTTCCCTTGGGAGATCATTTATTTTAAGTTGGAGGATTAATAATTACAGAATCTACTTCTTGATTGGATTTATTTTGTTTTTGAGTTGGGTATATTTCTGTCCATTGGTTTTCTCTACAAAAGCAATTTAGGTTATTCTTCATTTGTTAGATCTACCTTGCAGCATATTTGCTAGATTGGAACATGGAAAATAAAATACATTATAATAATAGTAAGTTTAGTTTACATATAGCATTAAAAGTTTCAAAGTGTATTTCTACAAAATTGGTTTATTTTCTGGAGAATTTTACAATAAAGACTTATAATTTCTGCAAAAAAAAAGGACGTGTTGAATTGACATGTAAATTTAAGCATGTTATGTGATGATAGAGAATTAATAGCTAGATCACAACATTTAAGTTAATTTTGTGTTGATTTAGCTGAGAACATGAAGAAGAGTAGGCAGGTTCTTTAAAATTCTTGAATCCTGAGATGAACCATAACTACAGTGTATTTGGAAGAGGCAAATGGCTAGTGATAAATTCACATATTCTTTGATATGGAAATCTTAAGAATTTTACATATAGAAATTACCATGTATGTAATTAACAGCATATAGGAAGCCACAAATCTATATTGTACCCCAGTATGTAATGGAGGAAAAATGAAAACAATCAAATGCTCTTTGTTAAAAAGTTAAGTATGCATATTGAGGGAGATCCATACAATGAAATATAATTCAGCAGTCCAGAATTGGACAGTAGAGTCATGTAAATTTTATCCATATTTAATGTTAATAAAAAAACCAAAATTTCAAAATAAAAGCATGGATAATTCTAATATTATAAAGATAAAAATACTAAATGCATATAATTGTTTATATATAGCAACAAAATTTCAAATGAAAGAAAAAATCCTTCCTGTTCACTTGGCCTTTGTTAGAGGTTAAAGTACCCATTCACATAAGAAAAATGAAAGAAAAAGGAAGAAAGGCTATTTTTAAAAAATTTTGTACATTTCTGTATTTCCAGCCTTAAATAACTAATACATTTGGGAGTGCCCTCCCAGAAACAATAAGAAAAATTGGCAAAATATTGAAATGATGGTTTGTAAGGTATAGAAAAGAAAGCAAATGACTGTTAATATTGAAAAAAAGGAAATAAGTTAGGTTATCCTTATAATTATCCTCCACTTAGTGACTGATACCTATTTCCAGACTTCAAAATGTGGGAGCCCAGAGCATTTTTAATGAACTTGCTGCATTGAGGAAATAAAGATATGCATTCAGGGAGGGATAGATTATTGTACTATAACACTTAAGAAGATAGAACTGCACAGAAGACAGATCAGAAAATCTACAGGGAATAAAACAGAACTGCATCACAATGAAATTGTTAAGAGCCAGTGGCAAAGTAAAATATAAACATTTTTAGAAACAGCCAAAAGTAAATCATATAATGTATATAGCACATTTTAAATAGTAGATTAACAACTACAAAAATACAACACAGAGATACGTGTAACTAAGTATCTACTAAAACTACATGCTTACATACATACTAAATTATCTGCTTAAATTACAAGGGTAATTCCATGGGAAGAAAATAGCATCATCCTGGTTTGTTCCATATTTTTACATGGAAGTTTCCCCAGGCTTCATTGATAGGGCAGATATTAACAGAAATAAGTGGTGCTACAAAACATTACTGAATCTAGAAAAAGGTAGGAGAAAGGAACAAAGAATAAACTGAATAAGTAGAAAACACGTAACAGGATTTAAATCAAAGTGTGTGTGTATATATATATATATGGTGTAAATATATATATGTATATATGGTGTATATATAAAAATACATATTTTATATAAAAATATATAAAATATATAATGTATATATGGTGTAAACCTTTTAATTAAATGCAGTGTCAGGTTGGACAGTAAAGCAAACCCCAGCAATAGACCAAATGATCATTTCAATAGATACAGAAAAAATATTCGACAAAATTCAACACCCATTTTGGGTAAAAAAAAAAATTCTTAGAAAACTGCAAATGGAAGGAACTTCCTCAACCTATATCTAATACTGTTGTTAATGATGGAATACTGAATATTTTCTTCTTACGATCAGGAGCATAGTAGGGTTGTTTGTTCCCAACACTTCTATTCAACATTGAACTCAAGGTTCCAGTCCATGTAATAAAGCAGAAAATACATAAAAGGAAAATAACTGAAAAGGAAGAAAAACAGTTGTTTTATTTTCAGTAGTATTGTTATTTTTATATGTAAGAAAATCCAGTAAAATTTGAGAATGTGGGATAAAATTGAACTTTGCCAAATATTTACAAATTCTATCTAGTTTGCTGTATGCGCAGGTTGGAACTATTTAAAAAATCAAAGTATAGTGCAAAGAGAACTAATTCATTAAAATGAATAAAACAAATGTTAGACACACACTCTTTCAAACCAAATAGCATCAAATTATCATTGGATATAAAGCATTACCCTGCAAAGCCAAGCAGTCATGAAAACACTACAATAGTCCCTGAAAATAGCCTGGGGCAACTTCCATGTAAAAAATGGAACAAACCAGGATGATGCTATTTTCTTCCCAGGGAATTATCCTTGTAATTTAAGCAGATAATTTAGTATGTATGTAAGCATGTAGTTTTAGTAGATAAAAGGGAATTTAAATATCTGTGAAGTAGGTAATTCCAAGATGGCAGAATAGGAAAAAGGCATACTGTTCTAGGCTGGAGGAAAAGAGAAAAAAAAAAAAAAAGAAGAAGAAGAAGAACAAGGAAGAAGGAAGAGGAGGAATAGGAGGAAGAAGAGGAGGAGGAGGAAGAGGAAGAAGAAGAAGAGGAAGAGGAGGAAGAGAGAGGAGGAAGAGGAACAGGAGGAAGAGGAGGAGGAAGAAGAAGGGGAGGAGGAGGAGGAAGAAGAAGAAGAGGAGGAAAAAGGAAGAAGAAAAGTGGAGAAACTGCACTCTCAGGGGAGAGTTGGAAGGAAGACTGTGGTGGAAATTCCGCAGGAGGAGGAAGGATGTCATGGATCTGTATGGAAGGTCAAGAGGCACAGCGGTGAGCACAGGCACAACACATGACCCAGCAGCCGAGATCTGGAGAAAGCACCAGCTTCAGAGAGCAAGGTGAGATCAGACTGCAGCAGTCTGTGCCACTGGTGATATTGCCAGAGGGAGAGCCTAGCAGACTATACTGTCTTTGAGTCCAGCCTGGAGCCCTGAAGGGAACAGGATGGCTATTCACTCAGCAAAAAGAAGAGTGGCATGTTTCTTATCCACATCCCCCCAAAAACTGCACCTGGCAACCAGCTGAGAGAGTGTGGCTGCCATTTTGGACATAAGTAGCTAGCAGTTGGCACAGGTCTTGTGCACGCACCCAGCAACAGGTGGGGAGAAGGAGCCATTTCAACATCAGTACCAGCTGCACAGACTCTTCTGTGCACCTGGCAACCAGCTGGGAGAAGCCGCAATTGTGAAATGAGTAGGCTGCAACCAGTGGCTCTTGTGCACATGTGCGATCCAGGGATTTTACCAAAGGCAAAAAACCTTATTCCCTATTGACTTTGATCCTGGTTTGGAGATGACGGAGGGCTAGGCACCCACATAGGACTGTGAGGAGTCCCCAAGCCTCTTAACATATCACAGGCTCCGGGGCTGAAACCGCCTAGGCGGAGCAACACAAGCAGCTGGCTTTGGGAATGTCTCAGCCTCTCTGAGGATGGGACAGGCTAGCAGGGTTGGGTGGATCCTCTACATCCTGTGACTGTGGGAGCCTTGCATGCAGAAACAGTGGGAACTCTGTAATTGCATGAGAGGGTGCAGAGTGTAGCTGGGTTTCTGGGCAATCACTGTGTATGGCTCCACATGCTCAGAGCTCCCCGATTGTGTGGAGGTGGGTCAGTGCTGTGGGATTGGTGCTCACACTGAAGACTGCACAGATCATTTTTGCAATTCATGTGGAAGTGTGAATGAATATTGCACCCACTGAGGGCTAACACCCAGGCATTTAGTCACCTTGGAAGAGAGGAAGTGAGGGTGTGATTATTCCAACAGAAGTTATCATCTTACCCACTTCCCTTTCTGTTAGCAAGAGGAAATCTACCAGACCCAAATTGGGAGTCACCCTGGGTAGCTGCCCCATATTGGAGCACAGACCAGAAACCTTGGCCACACCCAGCACACACCTCTGGGTATTCACTGAAAGAGCAGACATTTCACTGCTTAGTTCAAAGATAAAAACTACCAGAGGAAAAAACCAACAAGTATTATCACAAATGCCTAAAAATAAATGCAGAAATTCAAGAAACAAGAATAAGGAAGACAATATGACACCCCAAAGGAACGCAACAACACTTCAATATTAGAATGTGGAGATGAAGAGATTAATGAAATGCCTGAAACAGAACTCAAAAGATTAATCATAGGGTTGTTCAGAAGTAATGGAAGCAAATAAATGAAGTAAATCCATATATGACATGAATGAAAAGTTTTACCCATGTGAGATTTTAAAGAGAAATCAAAATGAAACATTAGAAATGAAGAATTCAGTATGTCAAATAAAAAATACAAAAGAAAGCTTTAATAACAGACTTAGTGAGGCAGAAGAAGAATAACTAAGCTAGAAGACAAGCCTTTGGAAAGTTTTCAGTCAGACTGAAAGAAGGAGAAGGAAAAGTAGGAGGAAGAGGAGGAGGAAGAAGAAAGGGAGAAATTATAAAAATTTAAGACAATGTTGGAGATTTATGAAATACTATCAAATGATCAACATATGGATCTGAGGAGTTCCTGAAGGTGTGAAAAGAGATGAATTAGAAGGCCTATTTAGTGAAATAATTACAGAAAAGTTTCCCCAATTTGGAGAAAGAAAGGGACATCCAAGTACATGAGGCACATAGAACTTCTTATAGACCTGGTCAGAAAAGATCATCACTGTGACACATTGTCAAACTTTCAACAGTAAAGCATATAAGAGCCCGGATAGCTCAGTCGGTAGAGCATCAACAGTAAAGCATAAAGAAAAAAATCTCTAAAATGTGCATGAAAGAAACAGAATCACTTTCAGAGAATCTCCTTTACAGCTGAATTCTCATCAGAAACTACAGGTTAGGAGAGAATGTCAACACATTCTACAAATCTTTTTTTTTATTTTTTAATCTTTTTTTTTGACAGGCATAGTGGACAGTGAGAGAGAGACAGAGAGAAAGGTCTTCCTTTTTTCCGTTGGTTCACTTCCCAATGGCTGCTGCGGCCAGCACACTGTGGCAGGCGCACCATGCTGATCCGAAGCCAGGAGCCAGGTGCTTCCTCCTGGTCTGCCATGCAGGTGCAGGGCCCAAGCACTTGGGCCATCCTCCACTGCACTCCCGGGCCACAGCGGAGAGCTGGACTGGAAGAGGAGCAACCGGGACAGAATCCGGTGCCCCGACTGGGACTAGAACCTGGTGTGCTGACGCCGCAGGTGGAGGATTAGCCTATTGAGGCGCGGCGCTGGCCTGACATTGTACAAATCTTAAGAGAAATAAACTGTCAACTCAAAATACTGTATCCTGCAAAGCTCTCATTGATGAATGAAGGTAAAATGAAGACCATCCATAATAAACAGATATTGAAAGAATTTGTCACCACTTGTCCAGCCTTACAAAAGATGCTTAAGCATGTGCTGCACATGGAAACACAGAAAGATAGCCATCATTATGAAATAATATGAAGGCAGAAAAATCTCCCAGTAAAAGTATAAAGGAAATCCAAAGTAAACAACAGGAATATTTTATGATAAAATGGCAAGGCCAAGTTGTTACTTAATAGTCACCTTGAATATAAATGGACTAAATTCTCCAGTTAAAAGATAGACTGGCTGAATGGATTAAAAAGCAAGATCCATCTATTTGCTGCCTACAAAAAACACACCTCATCAGCAAAGACACATGCAAACTGAAAGTGAAAGAGTGGAAAAAGTTATACCATACCAATGGAAAGCAAAAATAGCAAGTGTAGACATCCTAAAGTCAGAAAAAAATGACTAACACAAAAACTGTTAAAAGTGTCAAAAGAGACAAAGAAGAGCATGGAGTAATGATTAAAGGTTCAATTTGACAGGAAGATGTGACTGTAATAATTGTATATGCATACAATGACAGGGCACCCGACTATTTAAAGAATGTTGATGGATTTAAAGGGAGACATAGACTCCAATACAATAGTAATGAAGGACTTCAGCATCCCACTTTCATCAATGGACAGATCAACTAGACAAAAAATCAACAAAGAAACAGCAGAACAGTGTTAGACCAAATGGGCCTAACCAATAGATACAGAGAAAGCATGTGATAAAATACCACATCCTTTCATGATGGAAACTTTAAGCAAATTGAGAATAACAGAAACATTCCTCAACACAATCAAGGCATTTTATGACAAACCCATGGCCAGCAACCTTGTTGAATGGGGTAAAGTTAGAAGCATTTCCACTGAAATCCAGAATCAGACAAGGATGCCCACTTTCACCATCGCTAGTCAATAGAGTCCTGGAAGTTTTAGCTAGAGCTACTATGCAAGAAATAGAAATCAAAGGGATACAAATTGGGAAGGAGGAAGTCAAACTATCCCTATTTGCAGATGACATGATTCTATATATAAGGGATCAAAAGACTCCACTAAGGGACTGTTAGAATTCATAAAAGAGTTTTATAAAGTGGCAGAATTTAAAATTAACACTCAAAAGTCAATAGCCTTTTTATATACAGACAATGCCATGGTTGAAAGAACTTCAAAGATCAATCCCATTCTACAAAAAAAATCAAATATCTCAGAATAAATTTAGACAAAGATGTCAAAGATATCTACAATGGAAAATAACATAGCAAGGAATAGAAGAAGACACAAAAATGGGAAAATCATCCATGTATATGAATTAGAGGATTAAAATCATCATAATGTCCATATTACCTAAAGCAATTTACAGATTCAGTTCAATGTTGA
Organism: Oryctolagus cuniculus; assembly: GCF_051225735.1. Lineage (NCBI taxonomy): Eukaryota > Metazoa > Chordata > Mammalia > Lagomorpha > Leporidae > Oryctolagus > Oryctolagus cuniculus. The sequence goes on from NC_142876.1 coordinate 43,312,848, forward strand.
TCAAAATGCCAGTGAGATTCTTTTCATATCTAGGAAAAAAATTCATGTGGAAACACAAGAGACCCTAAATTGCAAAAGTAGTCTTATACAATAAAGACAAAGCTGGAGACATCACAATACCATATTTCAAGACATACTACTGGGCAGTTATAATCAAAACAGCCTGGTACTGGCACAAAAAATAGACATGTCTAACCATGGAACAGAATAGAAACTCCAGAAATCAATCCATGCATCTGCAACCGATTTATCTTTGACAAAGGAGATAAAATCAATCCCTGGAGCAAGGACTGTCTCTTCAACAAATGGTGCTGAGAAAACTGATTTGCCCTGTGCAGAAGTATGAAAAAGACTCCTACTTTACACCTTACACAAAAATCTACTAAAAAATGATCAGGGATCTAAATCTATGACCAGATACCATCACGTTACTAGAGGAGAACATTGGGGAAATTCGGTAAGACATTACGTTACTAGAGGAGAACATTGGGGAAATTCAGTGAGACATTGGCATAGGCAGAGAGTTCTTGGAAAAGAACAATTTTGGCAAACAAAGCCAAAATTGACAAATGTGATTACATCAAGCTGAGAAAATTCTGTACTGCAAAAGAAACACTCAGGAAAGTGAAGAAGCAACCGACAGAACGGAAGAAAATATTTGCAAGCTATGCAACTAACAAAGGATTAATACCCGGAATCAGTAAAGAGCTCAAGAAATTCAACAACAACAAAACAAACAATCCAGTTTGGGCAAATGACTTGAACAAACTTTTTAAAGACAGGAAATTCAAACAGCCAGCAGACACATTAAAAAATGCTCATAATCACTAGCCATCAGGGAAACACAATTCAAAACCACAATGAGATTTCACCTCACCCAAGTTAGAATGGCTCTCACACAGAAATCTGTAATTGATGCACAGTTATTCTTAAGTGTTGAAAATTAACTGAAATGTGATCCCTGTTGAACATGGTGGTGGGAATGGGAGAGGGAAGAGATGTATAATTTGGGACATGCTCAGGCTGACTTGCCCCAAGTGGTGGAGTTGGAAGCATACCAGGGGATTCCAATTCAATCCCATCGAGGTGGCATGTACCAATGCCATCTCACTGTTCCAGGTGATCAGTTTCAGTTCACAGTTGGTCATGGTGAAGGGACTGGGAGTCAAAGGGAGCACATAGACAAGTCTAGTACCTGCTAACGCTAACTGATGGAGTAAATAAAGGGGAGAGTGATCCAACATGGGAAGTGAGATACTCAGCAGACTCATAGAATGGCAGATGTCCTAAATAGCACTCTGGCCTCAGAATCAGCCCTAAAGGCATTCGGAGCTGGCTGAAAAGCTCATGAGAGTATTTCAGGCATGGAAAGCCAAGACACTCTGGCAAAAGATCTCTGTGAGTGAGATCCCAGTGGAAAGAACAGGTCTTCAAAGAAGGAGGTACCTTTCTCTGAAGGGAGGAGAGAATCTCCACTTTGACTATGACCTTGTCTAAACAAGATAAGAGTCGGAGAACTCAGAGGGCTTCCATAGCCTTGGAAACTCATGACTGGAGCATAGGGAGATTACTGATGCCATAGACAGGAGTGTCAATTGGTAAAGTCAACAACAGGAGTCACTGTGCACTTACTCCTCATGTAGGATCTCTATCCTTAATGTGCTGTACATTGAGATTTAATGCTATAACGAGTACTCAAACAATATATTTCACTTTGTGTTTCTATGGGGGTGCAAACTGTTGAAATCCTTACTTAATGCATACTAAACTGATCCTCTGTAAAAAAAAAAAAAAAAAAAAAAAAAAAAAGAAAGAAATTATCAATTCCCAACTTGACTCTCACTGGGATTAAACATGACAATAGGTCTTCTCTGATTTCATCATCATTTAAAAAAATCATCTATTATTTTTCACTTTATGTTTCTGTGTGGGAGCAAACTGTTGAAATCCATACTTAATGTATACTAAGCTGATCTTCTGTATATTAAGATAATCGAAAATGAATCTTGATGTGAATGGAAGGGGAGAGGGAGTAGGAAAGGGGAGGGTTGTGGGTGGGAGGGACGGTATGGGGGGAAAGCCATTGTAATCCATAAGTCGTACTTTGGAAATTTATATGCATTAAATAAAAGTTTAAAAAAAAAAAAAAAAAGAACTAAGGAAAAAAAAAAAAAGAATGGTGAGAATATGGGGAAAAAGGAACCCTATTCCACTGTTGGTTGGAATGGAAAATGGTGTAGCTACTGTTGAAGACAATATGGAGAAACGTCAGAAATCCCAATATGGACTGACCACATGACCCAGCCATTCCACTCCTGGAAATTTACCTAAACAAAATTAAATCAGTGACATGTAACCCCATGTTTATTGCAGCTCAATTCATGATAGCTAAGATGTGGAGTCAACCCAAATGTCCATCAACTGAAGGCTAGATAAAGAATTTATGGTATATATACACTATGGAATACTACACAGCGGTAAAAAAAAGAAAGAAATCTATCTTTTCCAACAAAATGGATGCAATTAGAAACTATTATACTTAGTAAAATAAGCCAGTCCCCAAAAGACAAATACTATATGTTTTCTCTGATCTGTGGTAACGAATAGGGTACCTAAAAGGTAATGTATAGTAGTGAAATTGACATCTTGAGATCCGATGATTGTTTACAACCATTGTCTTGACTGTTGAGAACAGTGTTTTTTTCTTCACACTATTTGTTGAACTCTTAGTTTAGAGTTAATCTTATGAGTTTAAAGCAAACTGAAATAGATTTATGCACAAATTTTGTAAAAATTAAGATTTGGAATAGGAGAGGGAAGAGTCTAAGAAGGGTTGAAAGTTGAAAGGCAGAGAGATCTATCTTCTGTCTGCTAGTTTACTCCATAAATTCCTGCAATGGCTTGGGCTGAACAGGTTGAAGCCAGGTAGCTGGGACTCTATCTGGATCTCCCGTGTGCGTGGTTGGCTGGGGCCCAAGTACTTGAGCCACCATCTGCTACATTCCTGGATAGGAGGCATTATCAGGAAGCTGGATTACAAGTGGAACTTCCTCAACTGGTACTCCAATACATAATCTGGGCATCCAATTCCGTGGATTACCTGCTATACCACAATATCGTCCCTAGCCTGAAGCAGTTTTTACTATAATTTATAATATTCAGAAACTGCCCATGTTCTAGAAAGTGAATTAACTGCATCTATGCTGTTTTCTTCTATGATTTTTGGGGAGTAGATGTAAAGAGAGAACTTTCTTTTTCATCTTTTTCATACTGACAACCACTGTCTGGGTACCTAGCCACATATTTCCAATAGCCACCATCAGTGAAAGAAATTTTAAAATCTATATATGAAAACTATCTTCAAAATGTTTGTAGAAAATGTTTATTATTAAAAAATTAATGCATTGATTTTAAAAATGCTTTGCATAAAAATAAACATCTTTTAATTACATTTTACAAGAAATTTTTAAAATACCCTATTATTTTCCAATCCCAAACAAGGAAGGGGCAGCCTTGAAGGTGAACTGTATTTCAACAGTGAGGCAAAAGCATCAATTTTCCCTTGGGCCAAGTTAATCTTCAGGAAAACAAGCCTGGGGTCATTTTAAAAGGTGTTCTCCTCAAGAGATTGCTTTTCTGGAGAACAAATGGCATCTCTGCAGAGAGAATCTGTGTAGAGTGGAAAGCCAGGACAGCTGCAGTATAGGGAAAGAGTGAAATGGCTGGTCAAAAGAGACATGGACCTGCACAAGGAATGCCATTGAAAGATCTCTTTTTTTAAAAAAGTGCATCAAAAAAAAAATTAGTGCATCCATGAGAGAAAGAATCAGCAACTGTGACTCAGTCCCCAAAGAAACAGCCTTATAGCTATGGACAACTTCTATCCCTGGGCTTAACCCTGGTTCTATATAATAGTGACATTCTATGTAAGTGTAACCTTACTTTTCTTTTGTAATCTAATAAAATATTTTATATTAATAATATTTGTTTAAGTAGTTAAAATATTTTTGTGATTATAAAACAACACATATAATTCAGACTGTAACTTTTTCAAAAATTAAGTTTAGGTTATTTTTTCATGGTCAGTAAATAGTAAAATGTTGAGTAATACTCATCTGTGGGAGACATAATAATGAATTCAGCTTCTAGTGGATGAGTGAGAAGGAGGAGGGTTATGTGGGATAATACAATTTGTGTTCTGAGTAAAAGCTTAGTCAGTAGGGAACCAACTGATTTAAGGTGACTAAATCCAGAGTTCCTTTGGCAATGTTAATAGCAGTATGTCTAAAGTTGTTTTGAGAACATTTGTTTGAGAAATTTTAAGTAATTTCTAAAATTAACAAAATTTATGGGCTAGTAGTCTAACATGAACAGTGAAAATTAATGTTAGAAAATAGATTGTGAACTTGTTTCTTCCAAGATAAAACAACTATTAAATATTTTATGTTCAAGAAAGAAAATTCATACTTGGTCTACCACTTATGCATAGCTACATAAAAAGTAAAATCTATCTCATTCTAAACAAAACTTTAGGAAAGCTGTTTTTAATGAATAAGATTCATTTATCTTGTGATTCTCTTTCTACACAGAAATGTTATTTTCACTGACACTAAGAAATACCCTTCCACAATTTCTCCTACATTAAAATGCTGGAGTTCCAAATGGAAGACTGGTAGATAATACAGGAGTAATGGTGAAGAAGGGCAGGAATAATGGAACAGCAGCAAATGCAACAGATACCTAGAAGAGGTATCTCTTTTATGCCTTCCTTAGAGAGTCAAGCCCTTCCTTAGATGTCAGCTCAAAGATCTTCTTTATACTTCTCTATACTTTACTAATTTAGAATTAGACAAATCTGTATTCCTGAACCAGGGGAGCGTGGCTATATAGTGCATCAGAGCTTGGAGTAGGGGATGGAATTGGATGTGTGGGTGCACGGACTGGCTAAAAAGTAAAGTTAGCTTGTGTCAGCTCCTTGCAGAGAACTCCCGTTTCCTAGGATCTAGGTAACAATAAGTGAGGAGTGCTTGGGGGAAATCACCTTCCTGCTATGTCCACTCTGCTTGGTGCAAAGGATGCATGTCCACTAAGACTGTCTAGTTCCTGTTTTCCCACAGGTGAGGACCACCAAACCTCTCCTTTCCTCTGGGGGAGTGGGCAAAGTGTCCCAACATTTGTGGAAGGATTGCCACCTTCTCATACTCCTCCTCATCCAGAATTAGGAAGATTTTCTCCCTTCTTTGAATTTTAGGAAGAGCCTTAAGAAGTCTTTTATTCCTTTCACTTCTTTATTTCTTCTATCCCCCATTCCTCCTCCCTCCCTCCCTCCCTTCCTCTCTTCCTTCATATTTAGGATACAGGACAAACTTAAGGATCATTTTCCATATTCACCCTCTGGAAGTGGAGGTAGGAATTGAAAGAAGGGGTTTATGATGATTTTCACAGCAAAAATGTGTGTGTGTGTGTGTGTGTGTGTCTGTGAAGTGTTTATGTTTTGCAGGTGGAGAAAGTGAAAGGAATCAAGGTGATATAGCAATGGAAAATACATATAATGTTTGAAAAGACAGAAGGGGTCTCTATAGGATACTCTCTGGCAACGGTACTGGTTAAGAATACACAGCAAAGCAATATGCAGCAAGAATGTGTACTTAAGTTTCCAGAATAAAGTTTGAAGATGTTCGAGGACAAGTCAGTGAAATTAGATCTGTATTACTCAACTCCTCATATTTCCCCAGACTGTATCTTTGTACAGTTAGCATCTATCACTCACCTGGGGTTCGTGTGTATGTGTGTGTGTGTGTGTGTGTGTGTTTTCTTTTGAGTAAGAGAAGCATCTCCTATTTCCTCTCTTACTTAGTCAATGGCAGGTAGTTGAGAAACTTTCCAGGAGAAAAGAGGACCAGCATTGTTGGAAGTTATAGCTAAAAAACCTGTTGTTAGAAATGAAATCTACAGCTTTTTATGCTGAATGTAATGTGTGTCTGTGATTAGTGGCACAGTTTGGTGCCACTGCCTTGAATCATTCCAAGGTGCCAATATTCTTACTCACCATGGTTTTTGTACCATCTGTGCAAATGTCAGCACGATAAAAAAGACTAACATTTTAGAATTACTTGGAAAACAATTTTGACCTCTTTGCTAGCCGAAAGGGTGATACTTTTAAGAAGAAATATTGCAGATATATTGGAAACTCTACCACCTCCACTCTAGAATGTTTGCTACTCTTCATTTCTCAAGATCACTCTTATTCTGAAGTAAGTGTGCTTTTTACCATATGCACATGTTGGTCAACAATATGTACCATTTCAGGTGCTTTCAAACATTACTTACCCTAATTTTTCTGCTATATTATGTTATATGATCTGTATCACTGTGCAATCTTTTTCCTCTCTAAAGGATGTCTTGAAATTTATCCGCATCAGTATTCATAGATATGCATCATTTAATTTATAGATTATATAATAGCCTATTGTATAAATATTATAATTCTAAACAGTGCATGAATAAGTATATGTGTAGTATTTACCTAGTTCCATTCACCTATCAATAGACTCTCATGTAGTTTTTAAGTCTTCCTTATTATAAACAGTGCTGAATTAAATGCCTAGCTGCATATCTCCTCATGTATAAATGAGAGAGTTTCTCTTTTTTAAAAAGATTTATTTATTTATTTGAAGTTACAATTACACAGAGAGGAAGGGCAGAGAGAGAGAGAGAAGTCTTCCATTCACTGGTTCAATCACCAGTTGGCCGTAACGGCTAGAGTTGTGCCCATCCGAAGCCAGAAGCCAGGAGTCACGAGCTTCTTCTGGGTCTCCCACGTGTTTGTAGGCACCCAGTGACTTGGGCCATCTTCTACTGCTTTCCAGGCCATAGCTGAGAGCTGGATCAGAAGTGGAGCAGCTGGGACTCGAATCTGCACCCATATGGGATGCCAGCACTTCAGGCCAGGGCGTTAACCCGCTGCACCACAGCAATGGCCCCAAGAGAGTCTCTTATAAATATTCATGTAATAGAAGTCCTGAGCTATGCTCATTGGTATAAAAAAGAAAAAAGTAATATAAAAATGATAAAATTAACATCAATGTTATAAATCTATGGGTTTGTATCTTCATTACATTTTGAAATATAAACTTTCCTGGTTTTAATTGGGAAGCAAGTGACTATAATTGAGTGTTTATAATATTACTTCTTTGAGAAAATATGTTTCAAATTATAAACAAAATGAAGCCAAAGGATAATTTTGGAGCGTAATGTGGTTATATTTTTCATTTCTTATGCAGACTTAATAATAGTATAATAACAAGGAATAACCTTTAGAAATAGTGTTAACATGTGGCCCATTCATCTCAGAAATCTTGTACTCAGCAAAGGTAAGCTCAAAGAGAACCTCATTTCCTAGTATGTAAGGAGAAGCTAAGAAAGAAGATGGGAACTATTTTTCACCATACCCTATAATCATTGTTCCAATTTCTGAGGACTGAGGGTAAACTAAAAAAAAATGTTGGATAATGGAGATTCATTATCATGACTTAAAGGAAACAAATTACTCTCCCATAAATTCTGGGTAATTCGTCTTTCTTAAGCTATGTGGTAATGAATTTCTATTTGTTTACAGATTGGGTAGGAACACCTTTTCACAAATTGAGCAGGGCGACTTGCCATCTTTTATCTGTCTTCATTTATCTGAAGCTTGTGTGGACCTAGAATTTTATTTCCTCTTTGACTTCACAGCATATAGATAAGTATGGGCTATTACATTTACTGATTGATCAAAGGTGACTTCTTTCTCTGTGTGTCTTGTCCCCAGGTGTAGGTGACATTCTCCACATCAGTCCAGTCAACACTGAAACACTTTTGTTTTCGCACTTGCCTTCTCAATTTTCATCTGGTTCAGTTGGTCTAGAATTTGAGAGGAAATTTGAGGGATGAGGTTTAGAGAGCCCTCTTTACTATTCTTTTATGAGAACAAGAAGGGAGCAGAATTTTCAGGCAGAGGTTTGTCACAAGAATTGTTCAAACATTATATGTTATTCTTTTAATTGCTGGAGAGAGGCTCCAAGATTTATCTATATTTAAGAAAAACAGAAGTCACGATTTATCAATCCCAATGCATTCCCAAGTGAGACGTAAATATGATTAAGAGTAGGAACGTCGAGCATAGGAACTCTGCATGCCCAGATTAAGAACATTCTGTAGGCACGGGCTTGAGGACGTCATTTGCCTGGTAGATCCAACACATAAATTGTACAATTGCACTGAAGAGATGACAATAAAGAGGACATGCTAGGGACACAACGCTGGGAAGGCTTGGTATAATTTTGTTGAAAGAAATCAGTATTTTCCTTTTTTTCTTTTGTCCTGGGAAGAACAGATCAAGTTATTTAATACTGATAGTATGCAAACTTGCATAGAAGTGCACAATATGTCTAAGTCGTCAGAGAATATATATTGTTTTAAGATTTTATTTTTTTATTTGAAAGTCAGAATTACACAGAGAAAGGAGAGGCAAAGAGAGAGAGAGGTCTTACATCTGCTGGTTCACCCCCTAATTGGCTGCAACAGTTGGAGTTGTGCCAATTCAAAGCCAGGAGCCAGGAGTTTCTTCCGGGTCTCCCACGCAGGTGCAGGGGCCCAACGACTTGAGCCATCTTCTACTGCTTTCCCAGGCCATAGCAGAGAGCTGGATTGGAAGTGGAGCAGCCAAGACTTGAACTGGTGCTCATATGGGACGCCTGCACTGAAGGCGGCAGCTTTACTCATTACACCACAGCGCTGGCCCCGAGAATATATTTTTAAAAGCAATATTATATATATATATATATATATATATATATTAGCTTAAAATCACTTCAGTTTACCACAATGACTACTTAAATCATATATTTTTTTAGTTTCATCTCTTTCTCAACATTTATAAATTATGAGGAGAGATTGGTATAATTTAAGCCATGAGCTTCTGGACATTGAATCTTCTTTATGGGAAATAAACCCCAAAAAAGTTAATGATATGCCATATTCTTATTCACTTGGTTATCCAAGACTTAGGCATATGTGAAAAGGTTACACTTATTGGATTTTGTGTACAAGAAATTGGTCTAAACACTTCAATTATTTAATCTCTTAATGATCCCTGTGGACTTTTACTAAAACCATCCCATTTTTCAAAGAAAGAAATTGGATGACATAGTCAAAGTGATGAAGATAAAAGCATATGTCTACCAAGAATCTTGTATCCTTAGTAATTTTTTCCAACATGAAGGAATATTGAAGATATTTCCAGATAAACAAAAGCTGGGAGAATTTCTTGATATCAAAACCAATTACCAGAAAAAATTAAGGAAGCTCTTCAGGCTGAGAGCAAGTGACACCAGACACAAAAGCTATCAAATGCTGTAGTCAAAATTTATCTTTCCATACCCGTTAATTGTTATGGAAAATTCTTAGGAGAGTGTATTTATTGGATATGCATTCTAAAATTGGAATACTGTGAAGAAAATCAACATGGCTCCTAGGTAAAGATAGAAAAATTCATGAAATTCTCTGTTGCTTAATGTCATACAATTAATTTCATGTAATTGAATATTATACGCTCATTAAAATGTTTTTGAAAATAAATCACATAAAAAAACTGAAGGTGTGTTAAAGATTAAAGGGATAGCTGAAAATATTAGAGTTGAAGCTGGATTTTGTGAAAGAAAAAGCAAAAAGAAAATACGTGTGTATTTAAATATAAAAATTGAATATGCTGGCCGGCGCTGTGGCTCAATAGGCTAATCCTCCACCTGTGGCGCCGGCACCCCGGGTTCTAGTCATGGTCAGGGTGCCTGAATCTGTCCTGGTGGCTCTTCTTCCAGTCCAGCTCTCTGCTGGGACCCGGGAAGGCAGTGGAGGATGGCCCAGGTCCTTGGGCCCTGCACCCACATGGGAGACCAGGAGGAAGCACCTGGCTCCTGGCTTCGGATCAGCGCAGTGCATCTGCTGCAACACGCCAGCCGTAGCGGCCACTTTGGGGGTGAACCAACGGTAAAAGGAAGACCTTTCTCTCTCTCTCTCTCTCTCTCACTGTCTAACTCTGCCTGTCAAATAAATAAATAAATAAATAAATGAAATTGAATATGCCAAAATGCATTATTTATGAGTGCTAACATTATGTTAGTTTTATTTTATGTTCATAATTCCCTACAAATTGGTAACTCTGTAACACCTTTAAGGAATAGAGTATTACTAGTTTAAAAATAATTCACTTTTATCTGATTTTGGATGCCAATTGATACCATATCTACTGCTATATATTTCTTTGCTATGTCCTCAGCAGTTCCTTATTTTTTATTGAGTACCATTCAATGTCTAGGCTGAACTGGTTTTCAAGCCCCTGCTGTGTTAGTCAAACTTTGCTCTGTATTTATGGCATGCTCCATATTCTCTATGTCTTTGGACTTTTGCTTATGTGCTGGGGGCAGACTGCTTTTAGTGTAGGTGATTTATTTTTCCCCCAGTTTCTCGTGTATTAATTTTTTCTTTCTTCTATGATCACCTTTTGTTTTATCTCCTCAATGAAACTTTCCTGTCACCAAGCAATCAAAAGGACTTATTTATCTCTGAGCTCTCACCCCACTGTACTCACGTGGGGATGCTATACATTACTTTTTTTAAGATTTATTTTTATTTATTTGAAGGACAGAGTTACAGAGTGAGGTGAGAGGTCTTCCATCTGCTGGTTCACTCCCAAATGCCGCAAGGGCCGGAGGTGAGCCAATCCAAAGTCAGGAACCAGGAGCTTCTTCCAGGTCTCCCACGTGGGTGCAGGGGCACAAGCACTTGGGCCATCTTCTACTGCTTTCCCAGGCCGTGGCAGAGAGCTGGATCGGAAAAGGAGCAATGGGGACTAGAACAGGCACCCATATGGGACACCGGCACTTCAGATCAGGGCTTTAACCCACTGCACCACAGCGCCAGCCACATACATTGCTTCTATCATGAATTATTTGAGGAAACTTTATATAATGGGATTTGAAGGGGCTCAGGACATAACAGTTATTATTTTCTAAATAAACCAAAGAAAAAATAAGAGTCTAGAATATGGGACGCAAATAGCCCCTTAATTGTGGATGAAGCAAAAATGTACTTTGTAGCACTGCTTAGCCACCTTATTACCAACAGTGTTGGCCCGGTGAAATTCACAGGATGCAGGAAGAAACTCCATTCTGTGTTTCCTGTAGGCAGCTGACTTCAGGGGGCAAAATGAACAAAGAAACTTGCCATTGAATACTCAATTCTCCTTTCACACTCACTGTCAGCTAACATATTTCAATTTTGTGGGAAAGGGTGAGGGAATGCCAAAAGGGATGAGGAATATTTAGTGGTAGTCTTTCTTCATGGAAACCACAGTGCTTCTCACTAACGCTGCCTACCTTTTTCTTATCTCTTAGGTCCATTGAACATAATCATGAAGCCCTGGTCCCTCAAGGGATAGGACACTACCCACCTCGGGAAATAGGATCAGCACCCTGTGGTTAAGCCCTGCTCCCACCTTCCTGAGGATGCTTCTCAAATGTCACACTTCTGTGGATTTCCCCAGGAATGCTGGGGGGTGGGGGGAGGGTGAATACATCATAGCAGGAAACACAGAGCTATGCGTAGGCATGTATTTACAAAGATTCTAAGGCCACATTTCATTCTCTAGTCTCTTGCCATCCCAGATCACGCCCCGCCACTTTGTCCCCCTCAGAGTTACCCTTCAATTCTGCATCTCAATCCGAAGTTCACTGGAATGGGCACAGTTCATTCCAGGCTCTGCCATGTCTTTGTGTGGAAGAGTTTCCAGGTCACACAGAAGTCTCTCAATGCCAACTCTCACTCATGACATTGACAAATGAAGCACGTGTTGCTGATGCCTAATGAAGCAGACTCTGGCAAACCTACTTTACAGAACCCATTGTTTCATTGGCACAGCAGAGACAGTGACTCCTGTAGGAAGCAGGGTTGGTCAACCTTGATCTCTGCTTCTCTAGTCATCTGGAGGACAGGACCTGCAAATAAACAATTGGGAAAATTCTCCTGGCCTGATAAACTCATCAATTCAGGGAAATGAAAATTTGCCTACATGCAGACCACCTCTTACAGTAAGATATGGCTGACTTCTTGCAATTTCTAAAATTTGCATTGCTGGCAGCCACAGGCATGGGTTTATGATTTTATTTTCAGATATATTTTTATACATCACATTCAGAATTATTTAACTGCTGGTTCTCATCTGAATCCAAAGTCAGTATAATGAAAGGCCTTCCCCTCCAGATTTAGGCAAGGGGCATTTTAGGTTTTGCAGCACTGCCATGTGCTCCTTGGGTTTTATAAATATTTCAAATCTTGTCTAAAACAGCAATAGTGTTATTTTTTTTTTTTTTTTTGACAGGCAGAGTGGACAGTGAGAGAGAGAGACAGAGAGAAAGGTCTTCCTTTGCCGTTGGTTCACCCTCCAATGGCCGCCGCGGCCGGCGCGCTACGGCCGGCGCACCGCGCTGATCCGGTGGCAGGAGCCAGGAGCCAGGTGCTTTTCCTGGTCTCCCATGGGGTGCAGGGCCCAAGCACCTGGGCCATCCTCCACTGCACTCCCTGGCCACAGCAGAGAGCTGGCCTGGAAGAGGGGCAACCGGGACAGAATCCGGCGCCCCGACCGGGACTAGAACCCGGTGTGCCGGCGCCGCTAGGCGGAGGATTAGCCTAGTGAGCCGCGGCGCCGGCCGCAATAGTGTTATTAATATTATAGCATTATATAATTCAATATATTTATCCAAGTAAGAGATGATGATGACTTGGATCCAGCTACCAGTGTTAAAAGGGAGTGAAATGATCAGAATCTGGATGCATTTTGAAGGTAGGTCAGCTGCGATTTGATTATAAATTGGTTGTGTGGAGTGAAGAGAAAGGGATCAGTCACAAATGTTCTAATTTCTTTTTTTTGGCCTGAGGTATTTGAAGAATGGAGAGGTTGCCTAGGAAATGGAGCATCTACTAAACTTACCCCCAAATGCTGGAAATATTATAAAGACTGTCTTTCTGTTCTTATTCTTCAAATCTGTCCAGCAATTTACAACCACTTGGAATATCTGTTTCCTATTTTAAGGGTTACTTGCCAACTGCTTATTTTGTGGCTTCTTTATCTGGTACTCTACCAGGATAGCTACCAACAGCATTGGATATTGACTGTCTTTATGACAGGAGGGAGCTTAACTGTCCTCCAAGGACACTTTTGTGAAGTCTGGCATACCTAGGTGCCTCTTACCAGAATAATGGTTCAAATGTACCAAATAATATACATAGGATTATGAAGGGAACCAATAATATTAAAATACATTTATTATGAAATATTTAAGATTGTTCATACAATGTCTTTGCATTAAGGTCATATTATGCTCATAAGGTCATGTGATGAGCATAAATGACATTTTAAAGCCTTAGCAAATAAGATAGTATAACATAAAATATTGGAATTGAAAAAAGAAAGATAATATTACTTTGATGCAAAGTATTTTTAAATTTATGCATAGTTTTTCACAATATGAATTTTCCACAAATTTTTAAGTCTTTTTGTATGTGTGAGCTATATTGGTTACAAAGTCATAGGTGCTAGAAATACCACCAAGCTTTGTTGCCTGCAATCATTGAAAGAAATGTTGAATTTCAATTCTGTAACTGAAATTAGTTGTGAAAATGAATGTACTTTTACTGTCATACAAGTGCAGGGATCAGGGATCTCCTTAGAAGATGAGGAAGCTAATCTGAACGTGTGTTCTAGAATGCAACATGCTTGCACTCTGGAACAAGGTGAATACAGTTTGAAGGAAGGGGGAAGTAGGTTATACTTCTTTTTTTAAAATTTTTTTTAAATTTTTTTTTATTTTTTTGACAGGCAGAGTGCACAGTGAGAGAGAGAGAGAGACAGAGACAAAGGTCTTCCTTTTGCCGTTGGTTCACCCTCCAATGGCCGCCGCGGCCAGTGCGCTGCGGCCGGCGCACCGCGCTGATCCGATACTTCTAAAATCTATTATGAGCAAGACAATACTCTAGATTCATTTAACTATCAAAACAATCATATATGTTTGATATTTTTCCATGCTGTAGATTATGAATTTGAGAACTTGAAAGTCAGCATAATTTGCCCAAGTTCCTATGAATCTGAGTTCTTGACCTAAGACATAAATCCACACACTCAGCTATCTAAAGGATATACATATCCACGTAGGAATCACCATGGCCTCTCAATATTCAGGTAGAAATCCTGCACTCTCCAGTTCTGCAAACTCCTTCATGCCAAGGCTCAAGCTGAAGTCATTTTAGCATCCTCCATGAGCTTTGCATAGTCTCACATATTGCTTAAGCCTACTATGTTTTGATTTCTAATTATTAAAATAGTTGAATGTATTTGAACATAGAAGAGTATCCATTTCTTTTAAAATTGCTATCTTTATGAACAAACAATATAGGAGTTAATGTAGGTGACTATAGGGGTTCCAATCTTTAGAGAGATCCTGGATGAACTTACATTGTGTCAGCTATTGAATAACACTGTAAATCGAAAGCCTTCTTAGAGTGCCTTGCCATGCCAGTAGATGTATTCTGATTATGAATTATAAATGTAAGCTGTACAGGGAACAGCATCCAACTCTCCAAATTAATGACAATCCCACCAAAAATAAACAGACTAATTAACATGAGCTATAATGAAACCACAACTACTGTTCAATGGTCCTGATTACATAGTTTACTTAGTAAAACACAAGCTTGGAAATTTCTTTAACTGAGAGAAGCAATGGTTGTAAGTGCTAAATCTCTTTTTCCATTAAAGCCCTCTAGCATATTAATGGCATCATCAGCCCATTTATTGATTTTAATGCCTTGCAGTTTGCTAAAAATGAAAGTCTCTTGTGTTGCTTTAGGATTCCTTGAAATTTAATACATACAGTGATTTGGGGATAGAGGGGTTCCACTGGCCAGTTTTAATTAAAAAACAGAGTACAGTGAAAAATAAAACTCTAGGTCAGCCAAATTACTTTTTGTTCAGTGAGGAAAGAAATTTAGATAAGTCAGACTCTCTTGCATTTGCTTTACTGATGAGGAAGTACAGGACAGGCAAAATAAATCTCTTTTTGCTGAAATGGCAATTTGTTAGCACTAGAAGTTTTATTTCTTATTGATTAGGTAATAGATATAAAGAGACTCATTACTCTTGAGTGTCCTGACTTGAGGAATGTTAGCAGGGAGCAACTTCAGAGGGATTTCGAGTAATGCCATGAGTCTGATGTAAAGGGTGTGCAAATTCTGTTTTGTTGTTTATTTATTTTTACACATTCTTCAGAAATAGAAAATACAATGGATGAATACCAACATATCCAATTTATTTTAAGAGTCCAATTCAGCATTAGAAAATATATTGAAAAATATTTTATTTTAATAATTTAAATTTCTCAAGCATACTGCTTGAATTTGTTTTTAAGTGCAATATTTCAGATTATTGAAAAGGGTATGAAACCAAAGATGGGAAGACAACAGATTCTCCAATACATCCCCGTGTCTGTAGTGATTGATGGGCTTTGAGGTCATACTTTTATACATACAATGTGAGAACTATTCATGGACTATTCCCAATGTGACAATTGGGGAGCATCTTCCTATTTTTTGTTATTTGGGAGAATATGTGCCAGAGAAGAGAAACTGTTATTCACTGTTATTTGTGCTGCTGTGTGATTAAACGGCTTGATGCAAAGGTATCTTCAGCATTGACAGAGGAGTTGTGACCACACTCAGTGGTTCCATGGGGCTTCAGTGAAGCCAGGTGACCTGCTCTGGCTCTAGACTTTGTTTTCCTGTAGAAACCCACTGTACTAGTACATAATAAGACTGTGGGTTTCAGGGGTTACAAACCCAGGGGACTGATGTTAATTTTCTTTGACTTAGAAATCTGTTTCTATCAATTTACTCACGTATTCAAGCTAGTGTTGGGGCTAAAATATGAGCATTGGAGCCACGGTCCTCATGCTGGGCAACAGTTCTAGGTTAGCCTGGTGATAACTTCTTGGCTTAAATGAATGAGCTTAGGCTCTTTTTTGCCCCCTTCTCTTCAAATGCAAATTGGGAATAAAAAGACTAACACTAATAGGACCCTGGCCTACACAGGTGAAAACCATCTGCCCAGACCCCTGACACGTAAAATACTCAATAAACAAGAGACTTTTTAGTGGAAAGAAAATTTGGTAAGCTGAGTGAGAGCCAGAGGTGGAAAGCAGAAAGGCCAACTCTGAAAATCTAAGGCAGTAACCTAATGCAAAGGGCTGTAACCTAAAGCAAAATGCTGATTTGCTTATTTGTGGTAAGATAACTGTACTATTGAGGTCTACTTCTTGTGATATGGATATTCTCTACCCTCAAAGAATCATTATTCATACCAATTATATAGACATACGGTGCCATGTTAATGATTTTTTTTTGGTTCTCTATACAATTGCCCTGTCATTCAACCTCTGTGCAAAGAGAAACCCAGATTATGCTTCATGTCACAGTTCAGATATTGTTGTCATGGGCACTTAATGTAAGTGCAACACAGCAGATGACCCTTCAAAACTAAGCAAAGATGGACAGGCCCACTGGAACTCAGTAATTGACGTTCATTTTACATCAGTATTTTCAAAGTGAGCCTGTTTCAAGGGCCCACTCTCCCAGAATGACAAATCCATCTTTTTTCTCCTCCCAGATTTAACTAGATTAATTATCATTTCCTGCTGGCAACCAGCACCTGTCTCCCCTGATCAGCGGAAAAATCACACAGCAAGGTGTTCTTTCTGGATGTAACTGAATGGTTAGTTTCAGTTAATCACTGAACTTTAGTTCGGAATTGGTAGCACCTTCCCCTCATATTTGACCCTGGGCAACAGGGAACTGTCACCCTTAAGGATAATGTTTTCCATAGTGGTTCATGCACATCTACTTTAGTATCACCTGAGAAGCTATTGATCCTGAGGTTCAATCCAGACTTTCAGAATCTTTTGGGGATGGGTCTGAAGAGTCTGTGTGGGATGGAGGGTTAGTGGTGATGTGATAAAATGGTTTTTAGAATACTTCTCTCCCTCTACTGCCAAGAGGAGCTCAGATATTACATGGGAGCCCATATATCAAGGTGCTGGAATCTGGGATGGGATTTTGGTTGGAAGAGCATAAAGCTCTTTATAATATATATGTATATTTTAATAGTTAAATTAATCTATTGTTTTACATTATAAATGTGCTTTATACATTTTATTAACATAATAATTGCATAGATTTATGGGTATAGTGTGACATTTATACAAAGTATGCTGATCAAATCATGGTAATCATCACTTCTGTCTGCATCATTTCTTTGTGTTTGGAGCCTTCAAGTTCCTCCCTTCTAGGGCTTTCCATCTCAAGATGCAACCCCATGTGGCATAGATGGTAAATGGGCCCACATATCCATCCTCACACATTAAGCAGAGGAGCCAGCAAAATAAATTTGGCCTAACAAAAGCAAGAAAGGGAATTCCGAGCCTCACTCCTGGCCTAGCTCAGTTCACAGGGGTGGGAAGTTAGGTAGGGTTTTTGGACTCAAACTTCAGCTAGTAAGAAAGCTGGCCTTTCACTAGAGCAGCGGTTTTCAAACTTCTGGGTTCAGTACCCCTTTATGCATTTCATTATTCCTGGGGCTCTCAGAAAGCTTTTGTTTCTGTTCAGTACACCTGTGTTTACTATATTATAAATTAAAACTGAGAAAGTTCAAAAGGATTAATTGAAGTATAATAACTGTAAGTTGACATAATTAGGAAATTTTTATTTGAAAGCTATTTTTAAAAAAATATACTTTATTTGAAAAATTACATTTTAAAAATATTGAAAAGTTGATTTTTTTAGTTAATATTTATTTATTTACTTGAAAGAGTTACGGGGGTGAGGGAAACATAGAGATCCTACAACCACTGGTTCACTCTCCAGATGATTGCAACAGCCAGGAATGGGCCAGCCTGAAGCCAGGAGGCAGGAGTTTCCTCCAGGTCTCCTATGTGGGTAGCAGGGGTCCAAGCACCTGGGCTGTCTTCTGCTTTCCCAGGCCATTAGCAAGGAGCTCGATCCCAAGTGGAGCATCTGGGGCTCAAATGATGCCCATATGGGATGTCAGCATTTCAGGCATTGACTTTACCAGATGCAGCACAACTCCATATCTTTAAAGTCTGCCTTAATAAGATAATTTTTATATTTGTTTTTGAAATTAATCTGTTGCAGAATGTTGCTTTGTTTGATGTATATAAAAATCTGGCCTCACATAGATATGCAGTTCAAAAATGGAGAAGTATTTTATTTTTAGGTAATTATATATATATATATATATATATCCTGTTTGATACTATTGCAAAATTGAACAAGTCTTCATTTTGTTAAAACTTGGATATTATGCATTGTGTCACACCATATCAATCATATTTTTTCACTTTGTTAAAACCTTGAATGGATCCATGGTGTCTATCATCAGATGAATGCATATGCATAATGGACTACTACTCAGCTATAAAAAAGAATGAAATCCTGCCATTTGCAGCAAATGGTTGGAAATAAGAACATCATGTTTTGCAAAATAAGCCAGACACAGAAAGATAAATGCTGAATGTTTTCCCTTATATGTAGGATCTACAATTGAAAAAAAAATACACAAAAAAGAAATAACAACTCAATCTGAAGACAGAATGTTGATAACTAGAGACTGGGAGAGAGAGGGAGGGAGGGATAGATAAATGGATTTTGGATAAAAAGGAAAAGTAGGAGAAGTTGGGTGTGGTTCATCAACTGTGACCCAGGTACTAATATGAGATGTTAATAGGAAAAATGGGGTGGGGGTGTATGGGAAACCTTTGTATTAATACCTCATAATTTTTATGTTATAAATGTTAACCTGTTCTGAAATATTATTTTAAAAACTTTGAATGGAACTTTCACCCATGTGACATCACATATTGTTACTTAGAAAATACTAGTTTGCTTAGGTCATCTTCTAAATGTTGACACAACTCATTTTCCAATATGAAAAAAATCACTATATTAGTTTCTTATGGCCACTGAAATGATCACAAATTGAGTGATTTAAAACAACAAAAAATTTATCGATTAGTAGGTCTGGAGAGTAGAAGGCAGAAATCAAGATGTAACAAGATGCAGGTCTTTCTGAAACCCGTTACCTGTTCTTAGCTTCTGGGAGTTTGCAGGCAATCCTTGGTATTCCTGGCCTCGTGGATGCATCCATCACTCCACCCCTTGAGCTCATGACCTGGCCCCAGTCCTGACCCCAGCTTCCTACCAATGCAGGCCCTGGGAAGCAGCTGTGACATTCAAGTACTTTACTTCCTGACACCCACGTGGGGGATGTGGATTCTGTCTTTTGTTCCTGACTTAAACCCCAGCCCAGTCCTGGCCCAGCCCCAGCCCAAGCCCCATCCATTGCAAGCATATGGGGAGTAAACCAGTGGTTGGGAGCTCTCACTCTCAGTCTCTATCTCTGTCTATATATTTCTCTCTCAAATAAACAAAAATTTAAAAAATAATTGTTTAAAATATGTATGCTTTCTCAGGCCTGATCCCATGCAGTTACATCATTTGTTCCCTACAGGCCTGCAAGGAAAACCGTCCTGTTCACCCCAGCTCTGGGGAATAGTCTGAATCACAATCTCGGAGGGCCACAGTCTAGGTCTCAGAATCCCTGTGTTGCTGCATTCCCAACCTCTACACCCTTCATCGTAGGCCCCCTTTGTGAGGCTTGGGCAGAGGTCTTTTCTGGGGAGCTCCCTTATCTGGGGAGGAGCACAGACCTTGAAGAGGCTTCCCTGGTTCTGACTTGGTGCCAAGGACTTTTCCTCTCCGGGACCTCTCCTTTGTCTTCCCCCTCCTTACCTGGAGTCTTCGTTCAGGATTTCCTCAATAGTGACACCACACTTGTGCTGATCCGCCTGTCCTGCAACTGGTGCACTCGTCCACAGGAGAAAAATGGAACAAGGGAAGTGGACATTTTTTTCACTTTAGCCTCTTGGTTATACCGTCATAGGAAGTGACTAAAGGTTTTATTTTTTTATTTTTCATTTGTTTTCTGACTTTAACGTGATAACTCAACTCTTTCTGTCCCAGCTAAGCTAAGCCCCTGATACTTAAAGAGCTTTTCCTTGTAACATCTATCACATTCTGAGTTGTAACGAAAGTACTTTATGTATACTTCCTTTTTAGTAATACAGAATATTAGGAGTAGGCTTTATACGCAGTCAAGAGGCCGCTTGGGATACCCACATCCCATACCAGAGTGTCTGATTTGATTCTTCACTCCATTTCCAATCCAGCTTCCTCTACCATGCACTCTGGGAAGGTAGCAGATGATGGCTCAAGTACTTGGGTACCTGCCATATACATGGGAGATATGGTTGTTGAATTGAGGGCTTTTAGCTATGGCCTGGCCCACCCCTTGGTTTAACAGGCATTTGGGAGTAAAACAGGAACAAAGATATCTCTCTTTCAGATAAAAATGAAGAACTAAAAAGAATATTTAAAAAAATCCTGTACTTATAGGTTGAGGTTAATAGAATTTTAGTAATTTCTTTACTGTGTAATCAAGAATGCTCTGGTAATCCTGGGATCTTTTTGTTTGTTTTTCAGTGCAGGTGCATGGAGGTGAAGATCGCAATGACTGCTAGTACAGTTCCTGCCACTGACTCATTTGCTCGAAGGCACCAGTAATTTTACCACTGTAATTTTTGTATTATCACTACAAATACCAACACAGTGAGAAAGGCAAGTAACATTTTAGAATTGTTCTTGTAATAGTTTTGACCCCAAGGATCCTCTGAAAGCATTTTGGGGACCCTCAAGAATCCACACACAACACTTTGAGAAAGGCTATAGAAGAGTATTCTCGGGGCCAGCGCTGTGGTGTGGCAGGTAAAGCCGCCACCTGCAGTGCCAGCCTCCCAGTGGGTGCCAGTTGGAGTCTTGGCTGCTCCACTTCTGATCCAGCTCTCTGCTATTGCCTGCGAAAGCAGTAGAAAATGGCCCAAGCATTTGGGCCCCCACACCCGTATGGGAGACCCGGAAGAAGCTCCTGGCTCTTGGCTTCGGATTGGCGCAGTTCCGGCTGTTGTGCCCAACTGAGGATTGAACCAGCAGATGGAAGACCACTCTCTTTCCCTCTGCCTCTCCTTCTCTCTGTGTAACTCTTTGAAATAAATAAGTAAATCTTTTTTTTTAAAAAAAGGGTATTCTCTAAGCAAAATATCCCAAAATAATGTAACAGGATGAGATTATAGAAATTAGTGGAGCATTTGAGCTTTGGGGATTCAGGATCTCAGGTATCCTTGCATCTGTAACATCAGAGAGTTTTCTAGACTAAGGTAAGTATGTAGATTCTGGAATTTCAACTGAAAAAGTTAGGCTCATTCAAATGTATTGAGCAAAGTCCCTGAACCAAGGGATGGTGATATGGATTTGATTTCCCAGGACCAAGACAAGAGAAAGTATATTCTTCCTTTTTGTCGTGGAAATAATTGACAGTCCCTACATTCTGCTCTACCCTCTGCCACTTGTATAAATCTTTCATAGCGCTTAAAGCATATTATGGGATTATTTATTTACATGTTTCAGAATTTGCATTCTAGAACATATGCCAGTTGTTGATTCGGACCATTATTTGTTGTTCTTGGTGTTACCATTTCCTGATATTTGGTCAACATTTTTTGAACATTAGCATACGTGAATTGAGTTACAATGTTCCCAATGTTATCACCCACAACTTGTCTTCTTCTGTCTCAAACGCAAGTGACTTCTCAATCTATTATATTTGATGCCTGCATTTCAGTAATTTAACTCATTTCTTTGCTTTTTGTCCACACACATACACACACACACACACACACACCACACACGCCTTTCCAAATTCCATAATAATTCTGGGTTTTTAGGATATCTTGTCTTTTTGTGTCATCACTGATAACTCACTATATAATCGTATTATTTATTTAGTTCAATTAAATCTTACGTATTATCGCTCATTACAGGCCTGTAAATAGGTTCACCTGAATGGGCTTTTCTGGGTTTATCTCTGCAGAGGCATGGTTTATTGTAGAACTAGAGTAGCTCTAGTAATGATGGCCTTTGGGAAGCTGGCCAGTGGATGGCACTACTGAAACCTAAAATAAATACAAAACTTCAATTCTCCTGGGGTATCCAGAGGCTATTGAAAGCTTTCCTTAGCACCTGCATTGTTGCCTAGTGGGTTGCGCCTCAGCCTGCAACACTGGCATCCCATATGGGCACCAGTTCCAGAACCAGCTGCTCCACTTCCCATCCAGCTCTCTACTGGTGTGCCTAGGAGAGCAATGGAGGATGGGCCAAGTAGTTGGGCCCCTGCATCCATGTGGGAGCTCTGGAGGAAGTTCTGGGCTTCTGGCTTCGTCCCCAGCTGTTGCAGCCATTTGAGGAGTAGATCAGTGGATGGAAGAGGTCTCTGTCTCTCCTACTCTCTCTGTAACTCTGTCTTTCAAATAAATAGAAATAAATAAATATAAGAAAATAAAACTTTTCCTGTAAGATGATAAATAATACGACAATGTCCACTCTCATGAAGTCTCTTCAGCATAGTACTGGAAGTCATATCTAGAGCAATTAGCCAAGAAAAGTAAATTAAAAAATTCAAACCCAAAAGACAGAAGTAAAATTATTTGTTTGTAGTTGACATGATCTTATATGTAGAAAATCATGAAGAACTAATAATTCAGGAGAGTTGTAGAATGTGAAATCGGTGTTCAAAAATCAGTTGCCTTTGCATACCGTGAAAACAAATCACCACGAAAGTAAATTCTGTGTAAAATTACATCATTTTCTTCATCTCTCAGTGTAATGGTAGTAAATATTAGTGCTAAGTTCTAAAACACCCAAAGGTAATCTAACAGCCACCGTCTATTTATTATAAAGAATTAGACAATGTGTACAAATTGCACCTTGTACTTCATCGTATAAAAGATAATTCTAAAGTCAAAAGTAGGGTAGGCATATGGCAAAGTGATTAAGATGTCACTTGGGATGCCATATCCTATCCAGAAGTGCCTGGGTTTGAATCCTGGCTCTGCTCTGGATTCCAGCTTCCAATAGACACACTTTCTAGGAAGCAGTAGGTGATGGCTCAAATATTTGAGTCCCTGCCACCCCTGTGGGAGACTCAATAGAGTTCCTGGCTCCTGGCTGCAGTCATTGTTGCAGGCATTTGGGGAGTGAGTCAGAGGTTGGGAGATCTTTGTCTTTCTCTCTGTCTCTGTTACATAATTTAATAAATTAAAATAATAATTAAAAATAAAATTAGGGGCCAGTACTGTGGCATGGTAGGTTAAGCCTCTGCCAGTGGTGCCAGCATCTCATATGGATGCTGATTCCTGCCCTGATCCTGCTCTTTGCTGGTGGCCTTGGAAAGTAGTGGAAGTTTTCCCAAGTGCTTGGGCCCCTGCACCCACATGGGCAAACAGGAAGAAATTCCTGGCTCCTGGTTTCAGATCAGCCCACCTCTGGCCATTGTGGTTATTTGGAGAGTGAACCAGTGGATGGAGGACCTCTTTTTCTCTGTCTCTCCCTCGCTCTGTCTATAACTCTGCCTCTCAAATAAATAAATGAATCTGAAATAAAATTAAAAGTAGCATTGACTATAAGTAATATTGTATTGACTGACATAATAGTAAGTTTCTTTTGTTAGGCATGCTCACTTATTTTGTTACTTCAATATTTCATTATCATCTGCTGTGTTCCAGATGTTGTTCTAGCAATCAAGCAATTTCTTGTCTTCCCAGAGTTCACAATGTAGCTGGCTGAGTGTGCATGTATGTAAAACTCATTACATTCTGTGCAATAATGGCAGTAATATTTATTCACATATTCATTCAGAAAATATGTGGGCTTCTACAATGTTACAGACACTGATGTGAGCATATAAATATTAATGAGTTAGACTCTGTACTTACAGGTTATGTAGTTTTTAAATATCTGTTTTGTCCTGTTAAATTTCTTCCTTCATTGTCATTAATAGCTTTAAAAATTATTTAAAATTACTGAGATGATAAAGTCTGAGTAAATAAGTTCAAAAGATAGGTGATGTTTTTCATTCAGAGGAATTTTAGTTCTTCATAATTCTGTAAGGAAGCAAATGATCTCACTGATGAATAATTCAACTCTAGTATCTAAAAGGGGACAACAAACACATGATCTAAGAGTCATAGAATAAGAAAATTATTTTAGTTTTAAGCAGATCCTTTGAAACGTAAGAAGTGGTGGCTTTCTTTTTTTAAAAATAGGTATTATTGCGGTGAACTTCAGGAGAGTTATCTAGGTTGCCATTAGGAGAAATTGTTACTTAATTTACCAATAAAGATTTTAGTTTGCCATACCCTTAGCATGAATGCATTTCAGTAGCAAAAACAGAATTAGAGATTACTTCAAATCAGATGGAAGAGAGAGGGCAGGAGTTCGACCATGAACTATTATTTCCTAGTAGAACAAAAATAAAAAGAGGACCGGTATCATTTTGATGTATATACTTATTTCTTCCCTCAAGGTAGATCTGGTAGGAAAATAATGGGTTATTTTTTTCTCCCATTGAGAAAGGACAGCTTTAAAGTGAAGAAGTGTAAATGGGCTCGGCAATTCAGAATAAAAGAGAATTGCTTTTGCTTGAAATATCCAGGAGCTCAGAATTGGAAACCTGGAGGCTTGAGTGCCAGCCTTCAGGTAAAAACTAGCTTGCCAAAACAGGAGGTAGTTGAGCGTGGAAGCAAGGGGGAGAGATCCAGGACATTCTTTACAGGCAAAGAAAATGGGAATTCATGCACCATGCAGAATATTTATGTACTTAAAACATTTTAATTGATAAATAATAGTTGTTTTATTATGGGATACAATGGTTGTTTTGATGGCACACATATATCCCTGTGGAATGATTGAACCAGGATGATTAATGTATTCATGACCCCATAAACCTATCACTTCCTTGTGCTAAAAACGTTTGAAATCACATCAACCTTAAAAAAGAAGGAAATTTTTGCCATTTCCAACATGTTGTATGAATGCAGTGGACATTATGCTAAGTGAGATAAGTAATGGATGGAAAGACAAGTACTGCATGATCCGACCCACATGTAAAATCTAAAGAAGCTGAACCATAGAAATAAGGGACTAGACTGGTGGTTACCAGAGACTGAGGTTGGGCTAGGAGGGGGTATATTTGGGAGAACAGACGATGCTGACCAAAGGGTACAGAGTTTTGGTTAGCAAGAGTAAGTTCAGCTGGCTTACTGTACAGCATGTCGACCATTAGTTAGTAATTGTGGAATACTTAATTGTAATTAAACAAGCTATTGGAAAATTTAAAATACTCAGAGTTTGGAAGTTGTAGGAGTTGTGAGGGTACCATGATCAGGAAAATTATCTCCCAGAAATGTAAGAAACAAGAGAATTTCTTCCAAGGAGGGCATCAACACTCTGGAACTGTGTCTTGGTTTTAAATTGGAGTTGTGAAGCTGAGGTTCAATATTCCTGTGTTTATAAACAATACATTTACACACTGAAAGTTGTTATTTATGTGCATGATAACAAAAGTTAATGATCGGAAAGGAAGATAAAGATTTTGTAGTTTTCTATTAACATTTTAACCTACTTAATTTTGGAAAACCTAGAATACGGTTGCTTTTTCAATTCTTCTGTATTTATGCATAATATTGTATTGATTTCTTCCTCCTTGGGTAGTCCAATTCCATTGCCACTGGGTATATTAACTGAAAAGGTTAAATATATAAATTATCATAACTAGTAATATCACTTCATAGGTAATATGAGAAAAAACAGTATTTCTATGAAAATGTAGATCATACTATCCATGCTAATTACTATTCTTTTTTTAAGATTTATTTTATTTATTTGAAAGACAAGAGTTATAGAGAGAGGTAGAGCCAGAGAGAGAGAGAGAGAGAGAGAGAGATGTCTTCCATCCACTGGTTCACTCCCCAAATGGCTACAATGGCCAGAGCTGAGCCAATCCAAGCCAATCCAAAGTCAAGAGCTTCTTCCAGGTCTCCCATGCAGGTGCAGGGGCCCAAGGACTTAAGCCATCTTCTATTGCTTTCCCAGGCCATAACAGAGAGCTTGATAGAATGTGGAGCAGCCAGGACTCTGACCTGCGCCCATAAGGGCTGCCAGTACTGCAGGCTGGGGCTTTAACCCACTGAGCCACAGCGCCAGTCCCCTGATTACTATTCTGACCAAAATTATGTTTTCCTTGGGCATCTATTTTGTAATAGAAGAAAACAGAATTTTTGGCCCGTTGACCTAACCTATTACTTTATTACTCACAACCATCATAATGGTGTCCATATTTTTTATTTCTCCATGTGTTTGAATCAGAATTCAAATCATTCATATTTTGTGATTCATTGATATACTTCCCTGGACATTTCTATAATCAGGATTGTGCAGATTGTTTCCCTGTGGGAGTGTTTAACATGCTTCTCTGTTTTCTATTGTTTTTCTGTAAGCCCAAGGTAACTCCTGTGACTATTTAAATAACTTTTTTAAAAGAATCATGGTTTATGACCACACTGAGAATAATAAAATTATATCAAATTATTTTCCAAATATTTTACTTCACAATTCACACAGAACTGTTCCAGAATAAAAATATCAACAGTCCAACTACCAACACTATTGCTAATCATATGGTTAATGAAGAGCTTGAAATTTTGTTTTCATTATTGCGGTTCTTTTTTCCCCTAAATCATACTACACTAGGCAGGGAAATCACTATATTATAAGTCTCGTGAAGCAGTTCCTTCCTCATCTGAAAATGTAAAATTTGAAATGTTCCAAAATTCTAAACTATCCGGGTGTGATATGACACCATGAGTGGAAAATTCCACACCTGACAGCTGGTAGTCAAAATGCATGCTCATTAAAATATTGTAAAAGATTTATTATCAAGCTAAGCACCTAAATTTGTACAAAACATAAATGACTTTTTGATTAGATTTGGCATCTATTTACAAGATACATCATTTTGTATATTCAAATATTACAAACTCTGAAAATCTCCAAAACCCAAAACATTTCTGATTCCAAGTATTTCAGATATGGATACTCAACTTGTTTTCTCAATTAAATATCCATTTAGTTTTATTTATTTAATTTTATTTTCTCTTTCTAAGGATTGTGTTTTTTTTTTTTTAAGATTCATTTCTTTATTTTGAAAGTCAAAGTTACAGAGAGAAGGGGAAAGGCAGAGAGAGAGCGAGAAAGAGAGAGATCTTGTATCTGCTGGTTCACTCCCTAGATGGCTCAATTGGCCTGCACTAGACCAGGCTAAAGCCAGGAGCCAGGAGCTTCATTTGGGTCTCCCCTGTGGGTGGCAGGGACCCAGACTTTTGGGCCATTCTCTGCTGCATTTCCTAGGCTATTAGAAGGGAGCTGGATCAGAAGTGAAGCAGCTAAGACAGGAGCCAGCACCCATGTGAGATGTAGGCATTCACAGGCAGTGGCTTTACCTGCTATGACAGAACACCAGCCTCCACTGTTAATTTTAATTTTATTTTATTCTGGATTGGATTTAATCCTCACAATTGTTTTTGGATGTGGGAGAGGTAAGTTTAACTGACTTCATTTCACAGATAAACAAATCAATGTTCACAGAAGTCTTGTGAATCATCCAAGACAAACAGCTAGGATTTGAATCTATATTTATAAAAAGTACACTTTTTAATATCATGAATTATAATGACTTGGAATAAATTTCATGTGGGTCTAGATGAATTACTTAGTTATTTTGGTAAATTATATTTTTAAGATTTTGAATGAAGTTATTAATGAATTTTTAAGTGAAGTGCATTTTTGCATCTACTCTTGACTAGATATTGTTTTATATTTACTTTTAGATTTATAGGAGACATATTTGTAGGACTTTTTCTCTCTCTCTGTTTTTAATTATTTATTTGAATGTTTGAAAGGCAGAGTAAAAGCAAGTAAGAGATGGTGAAACAGGCAGACAGGGAGAAACAGAGAGACAGATTTTCTACTCACCGGTTCACTTCCCAAATGGCTGCAACAGTCAGAACTGAGCCAGGCCAAAGGCAAGAGCCTGGAACTCCATCTGAGTCTCCCAGGTAGTGGCAGTAACCCAAGCACTTGGGCCATCATGTACATTAACAGGAAGCTGAAATTGAAGCTGAGGAGATGGACTCAAATCCACAATTTGATATAATATGCTGGCATTGCAAGCTGTAGTTTAGCTGGCTTCAGCCCCAATGACTGTTCTTTTTATCATTGGATACTATTTGTACCCAATTATTTAGGAACTGTTAATTGAATTCCTACAATGCTGGAAATCATGCTAGTTACTTGCGAGAGGGCAATGAAGACACTTTCCCTTGTTAAGGAGATTGCACTCCAGATGGAAAGACTGAAATCTATACAATAAATTATAATAAAAATAAATGTCATATTGTATTCTGAGTTAGGAGCCCTGAGTACAGGCAGAGAAGGGAGAGCCCCTGGCATGACCTTGGGAGGAAAAGGTGTGCATCTTCCAGAAGTCTTTGCTTGGTTGAATGCTCAACAGTTAAAACCAACCGGTTTGAGGATAAGAGAAATGAGATATTTTCAACAGGAAAGCATACAGAGGAGTGATAATTTGAAATATTATCTAAGTTGTGTTTCTTTTTTGGTCATTCCTTTTTTCCCTGAAGCCTTTCTAGTATTAAAATCAAACTTCAAAACTCCAAATTCCCCTTGCATTAATGTTGATTTAAAAATGGACTTTGCTAATTTATGTGGACGTTGAAAGAAAGGCATTAGCACCTTATTTATTTTTAAGATGTGTAATTAATAATAAAACAACATTTATTTATAAAGCAAAGGGTAAAGTAATACTTTGGAATCACTCAATTAACTTCATCCTGTCAGACCAAGTTGAACAGATTGCGCTGAGTGGAACTGAGCAGGTTCTTCAGTGTACTATGTTTAGTTAGTATAAAGAGAAGTGTGTGGGATGAGAGTAGAAAGCAATTCTATGTGATAAAACTAGTGACTGATCGACAATTAATAAAACTGTCTAGAATGTATGTTAAAATATAAATTTCTTTTAAATTTCAGTAAATAGTCTTTGAAAACCAAAATAATAACAAAAGCTCTCTTCAATTCTGCAAAATAAACAATTTGTGGCTGTTTTTGTCTTTTTCTGCACTATATCTTCCATCAAAAATTCATGGCCAGTTTTTGAAATTTACAAAGGTACAAGAAATAAGAAAGTAAATACAGTGCTTTGGTCTAGAGTTAAATTTTCATGGTGTCAAGTTATAAAAGTCATTTCATATATAATTAGTTTATTTTAAATGAAGATGGTCGAGGAGTAGAGAATAGAGACTTTCTGTGTAACTTTTTAAGGGAAATGTTTCTCAAAATGCAATTTGGAGTATAATTATGTGTAATTATGTGTGGAATTTTGCAGCATGTTAGGCAGGTTGTCACACTAAAGTTTTTGAAAATATGTATACACCTGTTTTTATACTAACAAACAGGGGATTGTGATTAAATGAGTGTTAGATCAATTAAATTAATAGATAAATGAAGCATCAGAGAGAATTCTTTTCTTGTTCATTATATGTATAAATGTAGCCATTAAACTTTCTCATTATTTCTAATTTTCCTTTTTTCCGAAGTTTTAGCAGAAGACTTTTTAAAAAAAAATTAAATTAATTTTGTATGAGGGTGACCACTAGGGTCACTGGGCCTGCTTTGGTATTGCAGATAGCAGACTGATCTTGCTTTACACAGAGAAGTCATTTATAAAATATATTCTTTGTTCTAATTTAAAGTTCCTCAAGGGCAAGGAGTTGGGGTTTTTGTACCCCTTTTTTGCACCAAATGTCTAACATAGCAGAGTGAAATTTCATCTGGAGCTGGCTAGTAGCAAGGTGGAGGTCGGAGTTTATGTCTAAGCTTTGCATATAAAGCAAAAATTAAATATTGGAATGCTCTTGAAAATATCTTACATCACTCTAGGACACTACCCTTTGGAGAACACCAAAACTGATATCCAAGGTAGAAACTGAAGATCTATAAATACCCTTGTCAAGCTCAAAAGGTTATTCCTGTCCTATGGGAAAAATGTTTTTGCCAATTTGTGAACAAGTCCATACTCATCAAAGGGCATCAAATCTATATTTGTTGATTTAATAATCCCTAAAAATCTGGGTTTTGTCAGAGTACAATACAATATGCTTGACATGATGCCTTCACCCAAAATGCATTTGCCAAAAAGTCCAGAAACAATATGAAATCTGTTATGAACTGATTGTGTTGATCCCCCCCAACCCCAGTTCATATGTTGAAATCCTAACCTTAATGTAATAGTATTAGAAGGTGGAACATTTCGGAGCTAATTAGATCGTGAGGGTGGAGCTCTCATGGATGGAATTAGTGTCCTCATGAAAAGGGGTTCAGAGCTCTTTCCTGTGTTGGCTCCACCATGAGAAGACAGCAGTCTGCAATCCAGAAGAGATCCCTCAACAGGATCAACCATGTGGGCACCCTGAGCTCCGACTTCCATCCACCAGAACTGTGTGAAATGAATTTCTATTGTGTTTAAGCCACACAACCTATGACATCCTGCTGTAATTTTCCCAAGACAAAAATCTTAATAGCTACCAGGATGGTTAACTTCTAGTTGCTATAATTCTGTGATAACTTCCAAACCCATTGAGTTTATTAAGGAACTAATCATCTTCATAGGAACCATGGTTCATTATTTTATGAGGAAATGATGAACAAAACTCTCACTGAAGGCATGCATAAATAATTTGCAAATTTACTGTTTTTGGAATAAGATAGGATTTCTTTTCTTCCTGGATATATAAAAACAAAACCAAACTATGAGCAAAACTTGTAATCAGGTTTAATGTTAATTTTTAGAAGAATGTTTTGCCACATAAAACTTGCTTTTTCAATTATAATAAGGAATTTCCACATGTGAAGATAATGGTTGCATATTTTACTATTTGGGGGAAAAATAAACCACTATTATAAACTATTATTTTCCTATTGGTAATTAATACTTGAGTTATAAGGCATGTTTTCATTATCTTATGAGTATTAGTTCCTCATGTGAAAATTTTCATAATCCTAATGGATTTATTTTGACCTAGTGGATTTATGTTGTTTGGTTGAGATAGTTTTTAAAAAGTGTGTTTAACTTTGAGGCAAAGAGATGTTAATAATGTATAAGTTATCTCTGATTTTGAACTAATTTACCCTTATCAATGCAAACACAAAGCCACTCAAAGAAATTCAGTAGGAAAATAATTTAGAGCAAAAACAAGTCATTATTTTGAGTGACATAAAGGAGTACTCTCAGATAAGGAAGAAGAACTCTTGTATCTTGGTTAGTTTTTCCTTTGGACAGATTAATTTCTGGTTAGGGAAATATATCTGTCACCTTTAGATATTTTTGTTTGAGTTTCATGAAACTAATTTCCATAAAAATAAAAAGTTCACTCATATAACTGGAGAAACAGAGCTATACACACAATAAATGTCATTCCCATAATTTTTGCTGTTATTTATTTTGTAATGGGTAACACAAAATATGTAAAGCACATAAAATACTGTTTAAATCATAAAGTCATTTTGAAAGTTTGCATGAATACCTTCCAGACATATTTCTTTTAGGATATAAAAAATCATTTGGAAAAACAAGATAAAGTCCTTGCTGAACAAATTGTAGAATCATTCACCTCATAATTACAATATTTCATATTTATAGGGTGCTTTACAATTTAGAAAGCACTTCCATACACATTGTATCATCATCATGTTTAGCAATATCTTCCCTAAAAACAAATCTCTACACTGAAAGTTATCCAGGTACCAAGAGTAGAAGGGATAGAAAAGAGAAAGTCGATAAAAGAGGCTGGAATGGATTGGCCAGAAGATAGATGAGGTCCTAGAAACCAATGTGGATGATTTCAAGGAGTGAGTGGTCAGTGTTATTTATAGTAATTACAGGAGAGAAATCTAGGACGATGCAGACTGAAATTCATCTCTTGGATTTGACAATCAGAAGGAAAATAGAGAAGCAAACAGGGAGAAGTCATTGGCGGCGGGAGGAGGATTTACCATGAAGTGAATGGAGTTTAAGCCTCAGCAGCGCTCAAACACATATTCTCCATATTCCTAATTTAGCAATCAGTTTCCTTTAGGCAGGCTTCAAAATGGTGAGCTTTAGGTCCCACGGAGTGCGCGTCTCTCGATTTTGAACATGGAAGCCTCTTGTAATGAGTTGAGATGTAAAGGGAGAGGAGAGGATGATGTGCGTGTGTGCTGTTCTTTCAAGAAGCTGGCCGGTAGTCAAGGGTGTTGTCTGTGTGCGGACCAGCCGGCTCCCTGGCTGTGGCGCCAGCCCATTCACACAAGGCCCCAGACTTGGAGTCTGATGTGCTTCCATGGCTCTTTTGAGACTTGTAGCACCTTCTCTTTGGTTTACGTTTTGTAGGTGAGGTCTGATCAGACAATGAAGCATGCAGAGTTGCCCCACGGCTACTGCCTCTCACCTGCAGAGGACAGGCTCCTGGTGCCCTCTCCTCAAGCCTCTGGTCTCCAAATTCACCTGACATCTACCTCCCTGCTTCTGGTCCTCAATTGCTGACACCTCCACCCCTGGAAGGAACCTAGAAATAGGCATGAGCGAAGCAGAGTTGGGTATAGATATCTGACTGTGGGACTGGCAGTGACAGCTGCCCCACCTGGGCTTACAGCATAAGGTAGCTGGCCACAGGCCCTTTGTCAGTGAGAATGAATGTTAACCCATCTCTGCTCCATCACTGAGCAGGTACTTAGTGCTTCCTGGAGCGGAGGTTTAAATGTCCTTGGGCTGTACCCATCAGCTATGGCTCGTCCGACAGACAAGTGGGAAAAAGCTAGATTTCCTGAACCCTACCCACTTGTGGAACATTGGCCATGGGGGCTAGTGCATGGTGCAAAATGTATCCTGGCAGTCATCGAAGCAGGTTCAAGCTGAAAATGGCACACATAGTACAGCAGCCTTTGGTTCCTCTGTGGGTCTTCACTTGCAGGCCATCACTGGGGGTTAAAGGGGAGGATTGCACTTCCTGTCTCCAACCCTCTTGGTTCTGTATGCATTAACCTTTTCTGAATATCTTCAGGCCCTTCTGAGGATGAGCTGCAAAATATAACTCTTATCAAGTCAGTGATGTCATATATCAGTTAAGTGCTCTGATACTTGCATTTAAAACTGGCATTGTAAAATCTAAAAATGAATGGTAAGATTTATGCTGAAAATTTTAAATGTTTATTTTACTATACTTAGGATGGCATTAAATAGCAAATAAAAAACAGCATAAGTAGGGAGAGAGAGATAGGAAGACAGGAAAAATTCTTTACATGTACCTTTAAGGGTAGTTTGTCCTTGTATTTTGAACAAAAGGTCCACATTTTCATTTTACACAATGTTCTGCAAGTTTTGTGACTGGCCTTGTGTGTTTGTTTATGGGAAAGGTTTGAAGCACATTTTAAATGATTTCAGAGAACAGCAGAAAGACAAAAGCTAGAGACAGAAGACAGTTGAGAGAAACTATCTTGCTTGATGTGCTGAATTTAATGTTGATAAATGAGCCACTACCTCTGATGGAAGGAGAGAGTTTTGCTGAACCGACTGCTTCAATCACTCAGGTGTGTCTGATTGGTAGTGCCCTTGCTGTGGGGGAGCTGAGGAAGCAGGCTTTTCACATTGTGTGTTTCTGCAGTGCTAAGAGGTCTCTTTTATGCCAGGGATCACACAACCGGGAATCCTCCGAACCTAGGCCGTCGTTCAGATGCTGTAGCAGAAACTGTACGTGTCTTGCTCCTATGCCTTGAACCTTACCACTGTGGTATGTTCTGGCTTTGACTTTCAACTTCCGATTGCTTGACGGCTATTTCTCAAGTCATGGATGGGACTCCGTTGATTTCCAGGGCTGCTCAGAAGGGCTGGGTGAAATAAACACCAAGCAGAAATACCCAGCCAGTGACTGACTGCCCTCGCCCCTTGCATGGGGCAGCGATGGGATGTGTGTTTTACACCATTTCCTGGAATTCCTGAGATTAAGTTCCGAGCTCTCACTGTGGCATCTGGTTACATAACACACCCTTTATTGGCTCCCTTCCTTTCCTTGACCCACTTTGTCTCCCTGAGAATATTTACTTCTCAAATAATCACTTTGTAATTGAATCTTTTTTTCAGTGTCAGCTTCTAGGGGAACTCAAGTTAATATAGATGCTGTTAAAAGGGTAACACATGTCTACTTCTCATGAAATAAGTGTTTTCCTTTGATGGTAGATTGGTTGCATGTTTCTTTAATAAAACTTATCTTTCTGTGATATGATGTTGGTTTAACTTGTCCCTTGGTTAGGTAGGCCCTCAAGATCCAGGACCACGTACTTGTCACTATTCCCAGTGTTAACTCTGGAGGCTGCATGTAATGGGTGACTGAAATTGAGCCCCCAACCATGCCTCAAATGCAGATGTCAGGTACAATCAGGGCCTAGTCTGCCAGCCCTTCTTCTCTAGCTCAAAGTGTCCATGCCTTGGTTTTTAACAGCTGTAAAATTAACTTGCTGAATTAAGGGATTGGTTCAGCTAGCCCTACAAGGTTCTAATCACTGGACTCATGAAATCATTCGCTTCTTATTCAATAGATAGAACGCTGATAATACTGTCTTGAAGGGTTTCGTTTAGAGGAGTTCCAGAGGGGCAGGATTCTAGTTCCAGGGCACAAAGTGACTGCCACCTGCGCTGAACATGCATGCCTCAATGCCAGCTTCAATCCATACAAACCTTCTCCTCTGACCCCTCAAGGAGCCCAGAAATCAGGCAAGAGCTGCACATCTCCTTGCTGTGTGCTCTGCAATAATTGCCTCCTTTCTTCTGCCACACCAATGTCAGGGATTGGCTTTCTGGATTTTATGCAAGTGACCGCCCAGTTTTGGAAGTTCCAAAGTAACTCCTCCAGCCAGTTTTGAGGGTTCTTCTATATCATACTTAAGACTTACCTGCCATTGCAAGATGAACAGATGGAAGAAGGGTTAGACAGTTATGCAAACTATCTTATGGCTTATGAAAAACTTCATATGAAAGATTTTCACCATATTACTTTTATCTGAAATCTCAATTGAAGAGATTGTGAATGTCCCTGCATTTTCCAATCTGCCTAATTTTATCTTTGGCCTGCTTGCTGCATTAATGTAGCATGTGATCAGCAGTAATTTGTGTGAGGGTGTGCAAAGAACAATGCCCTACTGTGTTTATTTTTTATTTTAATCTGCTTAAAAACACAGACAAATGTCTCCAAAAGCTGACTTCAATATTAAGTAGATCTACTCTGAGTGGCACATCTAGGGTGACTCACAAAATTTTAAAAATTTTGACAGACCTAAGGGGTGAATCTTATCAGTGATTCAGCTCAAACATGCGGTTTTATCTCATGAGTTTGGTCCCAGCATGTTAGGTGTCCTTTAACATTTTTCTTACTGACTTTTTATGCTAAGTTTTATGCCAATGAAATATGCCAGCTCAGGGCTTCTAAAATCAGAGGATCTCTGTTTCCTAGAGGATAAGTTTGGCTCACATAAGCACTAACACCACCCACATTCCAGATCCCTACCAGAATGTGAGCTCCAAGGAAATGCCTATGCACACTCTTTACCTTCCTTGAATAACAACATTTGTGAATATATAGGAATTTGAAGGTCAAATATCCAGATTCTTTTATCTTACACCTGTTACTTTCATAGCTATTATTTTTTTCCTCTTCTTTTTCTTAACAAGTAGAACAGGTAACTGCAGATAACAGAGAAACTTAAGGGCATTGATCAAGTATCTGCTAATACTGAAGGAAGCAGTAATGAGTTCTCTAGGCAGTCTTACACAGAATTTGTTAAAGCGATGAAAGTAAGTCATAATTTGTTTGCATGGTGAAAAAAGAAAACGTGAATGGGGCCAGGCTTTCATCTTAGTAGTTGTATCACTGGCTGGGATACCCACATCTCACACCAGAATACCTCAGTTTAATTTCCAGCCCCACTTCCAATTCCAGCTTCCTTCAAATATGCACCTGGTGGGTAGATACTGATGGCTCAAATAATTGTGTCTTTGCCAGCAATGTGGGAGACCTGGATGGAGTTCCTAGCTCCTAGCTAGGATAGCCCTGGCCATTGTGGGAATTTGGAAGAATAGCCAGTGGATGGGATCTCTCTCTTTCTTTCTCTCTCTCTCTCTCTCTCTCTCTCTCCCCGACTCTGCCTCTCAAATAGAAAAATTGCGAATGGCTAGATGGCACAGAAGGACAGTCTGAAGGGTAATCAACTGCCCTTAATGTAAGTGCATGCATGGCTAGAAATTCATTTTGACAGCGATTACGAATTTTAAAAGAATTATGTAACTTTTTGAACTTACCGCTCTATTTAAACTTACATATTTTATTATTATGGATTTTTAAAAGTTGAATATTTTAATGAAACTTTATTTTTTTAACTTAAAAATTACCAACTTTTGGGATAGGCATTTGGCTCAGTGGTTAAGTCGTTGCTTGGGATGAGTGCATCCTGCATCAGAGTGCCCAGCTCCTTCAGATCTGATCCAGCTTCCTGCTACTGTGCTCCCTGGGATACAGCAGGTGATGGCTTATGTTCTTGGGTCCTGTCATCCATGAGGGGGTCTTGGATTCTGTTCTGAGCTCCTGGCTTCAGGCTAGTCCAGTCAATCCTGGCTGTTTTGGGTATTTGGGGAATGAACCAATGGATAGATGCTCTCCCTCAGTTTCTCTATTGTCTGTCTCTTTCTCTCTCTGCCTTTCAAATAAACTAAAAATAAAGTTAAAATCACCAACTTCTTAAAAAATACTTAAAGTTTCCTATTACTATTAATAAATTACTAAAAACTTAGAACAATATTCATTTCTTATATGGTAGCTCATGGAGATCAAACATATGAAATTGGTTTCTCTGAGCTAATCAATAGGTCAGTAGGATCACATTCCTTCCGGAGGCATCATGATGAATCCATTTCCTTTTCTAGTTTCAAGTGACTACCAATATTCCTTTAACTCATGGTCTCTTTTCTCTCTCTTCAAATCAAGAATGATAGGTTCAGTTTTCAGAATGAAGCACTCACTCTTTCATTCTGACTCTCTTTCAATAATGAGATGCCCTGTGATCACACTGGGTCTTTCAGTGTAATCCAGGATATTCTCCTTAGCCCAAGGTCAGCTAATTAGCAAACCTAATCCATCTACAACCTTAAGTCTACATTACCATTAACATAACATATTCAAAATGATTGAGATTAGGATATAGACATCTTTGGGGACCATTACAATGCTTACCAGAAGACAATAAATATACATAAAAGTAGCAAAATAACATAAACTAAAACTCTATGAAAATCATACAACAAAGAAACAAGTTGATAGGGATGTAAAATAGATAAAAATTAAATCAACACAAAATGACAATATTGAGGTCCTAGAACATTTTTTGTGTTTCAAGTTAGTAATTCTCAATTTCTCAGTTTAAATCATGAGAAGACTGCAATCTGTGGAGAAATGTACTTAAAATAATAATAAACAATATAAATTTAATTTCTCAATGTGAACTCGATCAACTTTAAGATACTTTTATAATCTATAAAAGTAGTTATTTAATATATTCTTGAAGAACTGAGGGTCCTGGGAATTTAACTGCCAATGCAATCTTTTTGCATTGCTAACAGAAGAAAAAACAGGTTCCCTTGAAAGATTTTTTTTAAGATTAAGAAACAAAAGAACTCTAAAGGAGCCAAATCTGGACTGTCACATGGATGCCTAATGATTTCCCACTGAAATTCTCCATCAGTTGTTTGATGAGAAGAATGAACAGGGCATTGTTGTGGTGGCATACCCTTGAGTGAAGATTTCTGGGGGTTTTTCTGATAACAGCTTTGGCTAACTTCCTCAATATGCTTTCCTAATAAGCAAATGCTGTCTTTCTTTGGCCCTCTAGAAAGTCCACATGTAAGGCCAGCGCCGCGGCTCCCTAGGCTAATCCTCCGCCTTGCGGCGCTGGCACACCGGGTTCTAGTCCCGGCCAGGGTGCCGGATTCTGTCCCGGTTGCCCCTCTTCCAGGCCAGCTCTCTGCTGTGGCCAGGGAGTGCAGTGAAGGATGGCCCAAGTCCTTGGGCCCTGCACCCCATGGGAGACCAGGAGAAGCACCTGGCTCCTGCCATCGGATCAGCGTGGTGCGCCAGCCACAGCGGCCACAGTAGGGTGAACCAACGGCAAAGGAAGACCTTTCTCTCTGTCTCTCTCTCTCTCTCTCTCACTGTTCACTCTGCCTGTCAAAAAAAAAAAAAAAAAAGTCCACATGTAAAGCCCCTTGAGTATGCCCCCAAATTTTTGCCATGACCTTTACTCTTGTCTCATCCATTTTGCTTTTCTTGGACCAGTTCTACTTCTTGGTAGCCTTGGTCTGATTGTGCTGTGTCTTCAGGATCATTCTGGTAAAGCCACTTTTCACCTCCTGTTACAATTCTTAGAAGAAAGGCTTCAAGATTTCAATCCCACTTGTATAAAATGTTCACTGACATCTCTGCTTTTATTGTGAGATGATCTGGGCGCAGCTTTGGCACACACTGAAGGAGAAAGTTTGCTCAGCTTTAAATTTTCAGTCAGAATTGTGTAAACTGAACCAGTTGAGTGTTTATGGTGTTGGCTATTGTTTTTGCTATTAATTTTCAGTCTTTTTCAACTCAGGCACAACAAGATCAATTTTTCCTGGAAAATTGATGTAGATGGTCTGTCTGTGGGATTTTTCTTCAGTATTTTCTCACATGTTTAAAATGAATTATCCATTAGTAGACTGCTTATTTCTTTGGGGCCTTGTCCCCATAAAGATTTTGTAAAGCATCAGTGATTTCTCCAGGCTTCCACTTAACCCTCACTATAAATTTGATGTTTGTTCTTGCTTCAATATTAGCAGAATACATGTTGCTCTGTTCGGGGCTCTTTTTCAACTAATGTCTTAGACTTCTTAGTACCTCAAACCAGATCCTGTTCAGGCACTTAATATTAAGTAAGTATAAATTTATTTTGTTAGAAAAATTGTGAAATCCATGCATAGTTTCTTTGTGATATACATTTGCTCTGAATGTTTTATCTTTCAAATTCTATAACTTTTGGTGATATTCTTGAAGGGATTAAATGAATCAAAAGATAATCATGTACCAATAGTTATACCACACTCACTATCAGAATGTAATCATATCTCCCATTTTTATTAAAGCAGTCATAGTTAGAACACTGAATTGCCCTTAAGCACAGACACTATTTAAGTAGAACTATTTATGCTTAGAGTTTATTCTCCTGTGAATAATGAGACAAAGGATTTGCATGTATTTAAACATCTTCCTTTTTGTTCTAGTCTAATTTTCTGATGCCTCTCTCATCTCATTACAGTAAGATAACCTCCAATTTAAACTTTATTGAACAATTTACTCAGTACAATGTTCCATTTATAAAACATTTCTGTGACAGTAGATATATTCAACTACAGCAAACAAATTTCAAATGCTGGTCAAAATATAGGTGCACACCTATGCTTTGCCAATGGGTCAGTATACTTCTAAACCTCAGTGTCACTAAATTCAAGGAGAAATACATATATTAGTATACATCTAATCTGTAACATAATGAGTTATTCATTAGCATGCATAAGATAGCAACAGATTAAATTTTTAGCAGAAGGCCAACTATTCTTTATATGAACTAACATTGCGCTTCCTGTATCTTTTATATGCCTAGCATTCTTCAAAATGCCTTTACTATTTTAATGATTTAATCAGCAAAAGAAGTGGGTTCAATGTTTATGCTCACTTTACAAATTAAGAAACAGAGAGGCTAATTGACTTCCAGAAGACCACAAAGCTAACAAATAGAAGTCTGTGATTGGAATCCAGGTGGTTTGCTTTCCATGTTGCTTCCAATAACTTCAATGAAACAACAGCAACAAAAGGCCACAATCAAATAAAAACATCCCATGATCCTTATAAGGAAAATAATGGGCTAAGAAATTTTATTAAACATTTTGCTTTGTAAAACTTGGTCTGTGGTTATTATTACCATGGTATAAAAATGATACCTTAATCATTGAAGGAGATTTGTGTTCATCTAGACATTTTTACCTGAAATGCAGTTCTTCTTCATTGCAACCCTGTGGGGAGCAACTGGGAGCAACTCGGACTAGACTAAGTTACTGGAATTAAGACTTATTCTACGCATCTGCTCTCCCACAATATGGCGCTGGGAGAGGAGGAAACAGCTTCTACACAGCTGCCTCCAGTTCAACCAATAAACTGTAGGACCTGCTCCTGATTGGAGGAGAGCAGCCTACTCGACGTGTGGGTAGCAGAGCTGGGATTGGTGGAAGAGGACTATAAAGGAGGAGAGAGACAACATGCATCAGGAACATCTATCTGAAGGAACACCTGTGCAGCCTCCGAAAGAGCTGGCCGGCGGTGTGCTGCTCCCCTGCGGAAGTGGGGAAAGTGGCAGGGGGCCCACCCCTCCACGGAGGTGGAGGGACGGTAGCCAACCCGGGAAGAACCAGCAGCAAACCCGGGGAGGGCCGAGCAGACGAAAGAACAACGCAGGGTCCTGTGTCGTTCCTCCACGAAGAGGGGGAGCGACACAACCCCTTGAAGTAGTTTCCTCCCTCCCTCCCTCCCTCCCTCCCTTCCTTCCTTCCTTCCTTCCTTCCTCAGGCAGAGTTAGACAGTGAGAGAGAGAGAGACAGAGAGAAAGGTCCTTTTTCCGTTGGTTCACTCCCCAAATGGCTGCCACAGCTGGTGCGCTGCGGCCAGCATGCTGCACTGATCTGATGCCAGGAGCCAGGTGCTTCCTCCTGGTCTCCCATGCGGTGCAGGGCCCAAGCACTTGGGCCATCCTCCACTGCCTTCCCGGGCCACAGCAGAGAGATGGACTGGAAGAAGGGCAACCGGGACAGAATCCGGCGCCCCAACCAGGACTAGAACCAGGGGTGCCGGCGC
Organism: Oryctolagus cuniculus; assembly: GCF_051225735.1. NCBI lineage: Eukaryota > Metazoa > Chordata > Mammalia > Lagomorpha > Leporidae > Oryctolagus > Oryctolagus cuniculus. The sequence goes on from NC_142876.1 coordinate 43,354,034, forward strand.
CGCAGGCAGAGGATTAGCCTAGAGAGCCGCGGCGCCGGCCTTGACGTAGTTTCTTAACCACACTTTTAGTGAGCTCTTCTTCTTCACTGGTCTGGCCTTCTCAGTGTTCTTTGCTGGGGCCTCCTTATCTCTCTGGCCTGTAAACATTGAGGTTTTCTTCTACTTACACTCACTCCTCCAGGCATCTCATTCAAACTCTGTGCTACAGTTATCATCCCTTTAATGCTACTCCAGAACTATTTCTCTTACTTGAGTCTCTTTCTTGGCCTCCAGACATACTCAATTGCCTACTCAACATATCTAAAATTACTTGTGGATATCCTCCCTCCCCAACCTGTTCTGCTTATGGTCGGTCTCATCTTGGCCAAGAGCATGTGCAATTTTCTAGTTATTCAGGCCAAAGACCCTGAAGCATTTCTGTCTTTCACTTTCAAGTGGATGTCCAGGATCCATGTGGTCCAAGCCACTATAATCTCTTGTTTAGATTATGGCAATAGACTCCTTACTAGTCTCCATGCATGTTTTCTGGAATCCTCACTGATAATTTCTAATACAACAGCCAGAGAGGTACCTTATTACGTTGTGGCCTTGCCTTTCTTGAAACTTTCCATCTCTCTAAGAATGGATAGAAATTTTGCAGTAAACTGTCAGAACCTACAGAGTTTAATCATCAGTTATCTCTTTGACTGTATCTCTTACTACTCTCCCACCAACTCAGCTCAAGGCATCCAGTCTCCCTGGTCTTTCTTGCTATTCTAGAACTGTGCTATGCATACACTCACTTCAGGGTGCTTCCCATTTGCTGATCCCACTGCCCTGATGGTCTTCCTTCTGATCTTTGCTCACATTCTGCGTTTCCTCAGAACTTTGTGCATAATTGCACTCTTATAATTCCTGTTTCCCTTTTTGCTTTATTTTGTCATCATAGAACAGACTGTATACTTAACCAAAGATATTAAGTTCTTCAAGGATAGGGATATTTTATGTTTAGCCCATGTTCTGTACCAATGCCAAAAATGAATACTAGCACAAAGTAGGAGCCCATTTAAATACTTGTTGAAGAAATGACTAATGTTACAGGAATGTGTAGTCTTTTACATTTTCAGGTGTTTTTCACATTCATTCTTTTATTTAATAACACTTGCTCCATAATATCAAAATGATTGATATCATTACTTTTACTTTATAAAAGCAAAATTAAAACTTAAAGAATTTTACAGCCTAAAATGGTGAAAACTAGCATTAACCTCTTGGTTTTCTGCTTCCTAATTTAGAATAATCCCTGTCTTCAACTCACTAACTGCTTATTTAGTGTCTGCTGTGTACCAGGCACTGTACTGTGTGCCAGCCTGTGAAGATGAATCAGATGTCCTTTCCACATTCAGGGAACCCCGAGTCTGGTAAAATTCACCAGATGTTCACTTTCTAGGATGAAAATCTGAATGGAGATGGAATAGGGCAGACAGTGGAACACTTGGGGAACAATGGCCAACTCTCCCTGGTGGGATCAAGAAAGACTTACAAGGTGCCAGCCTTTAGCCTAGCAGTGCAGGCACCTGTGTCCTGCATCAGAGTTCCCGGGTTCAATTTCCAGATCCAGCTCCTGACTCCAGCTTCCTGCTAATTCAGAGATGGCCTAAGTGATTGGGTTCCTGCCACTCACCTGGGGGACTTGGGTTAAATTCCAGACTTCCAGCTTCATTCTGGCCCAATCCCAGCCATTGCAAGCATTTGAGGAATGAATCAGTACATAGGAGTGTTCTCTCTCTCTGTCTCTCTCTCTCTTCCTGCCTCTCACACACATAATAATTTCAAAACAATTTTAAATTATTAAGGAACGGAATAATTCTTTGAAATCCCAAGTAAGCACAAATATTGCTGGAAGTACCTGCAAATAGCTATCTTGAACACACACAAAATGCCCACTCATGTTCCCAACAATGTAAATATTGCAATATTGACTTAACCTCCAACTGGAAGATAACTATACCTGGGAAAATGGGAAAAAGCAAGACTGTGTGTGGGTGAGAAGTTTGGTGGTAAGAGGACAAATTACTCCTCTTTCAGAGTAGGAGGCAATGAAACACGGCTGTGATTGAAAAATAAACAAACAACAGCATGAGAAGAATATTTAAGAATACAGAAGAAAATAACAAGAAACAGTTCAAAGAGTTGAAAGTGGCTGCCTCCCGTAACCCAATTAGGCATAAGGAGGAACAAGGCAGGTGTTTCTGGTTAACCAAACCAAACCAAACCAACCAACCAACCAAACAAACAAAAAAACAGAAACAACTATGAACATGCACTTCTTTGATAAAAATGAAAGATGTTTAATAAAATACTGAAAAAAACCTCAATTCTGAATTCTACATACATTAAAATCTTAATCTACTTTGGTTATCCTCTGAAACTCCAGATTACAATTTTCTTGTGGTCCCATTCCCTTTTCCTATTCTGTCATCCAGGGCTGTCTCCTCCCTCCTTCTGTGTAACTCTAGCAACATAACCAAACCACACTTGACTTTTATCACCAAGGGTCAAATACAGGGAAGCACTTTGCTAAAAAGGGTTAAATATTTGATGCACCTGAGGTGTCTATTTCTGCCTTAGGGGACTTCAGGACTGGCTGTGTTACCATTTGTGCAGTGGAGCCTTAAAACCATCAGAACTAGATTTTGACAAATTAATGTCAAAATTGATTCTCATTTGTACTTAAATCAATACAACTTGAGAGATCATCATGCTTATAACTTCTGCTTCTGCTACTTTCTAAAAAATCCTATCCACAGAGGGCTACTCTGTGGTGAAGTGGATAAAGCCACTGCCTGACATGAAGGCATCCATGCTGGTTTGAAACCTGGCTGCTCCACTTCTGATCCAGCTCATTGCTAATGGCCTGGGAAAGCAGCAAAGGATGCCTCAAGTGTTTGAGATCCTGTTACCATGTGGGAGATTCAGAAGAAGCTCCTGGCTCCTGGTTTTGGCCTGGCCCAGTGCCAGCTGATGCAGTCATTTGAGGGATTTAAACAAATATTAATTATTTGTTAATGGATAACATTAAACTTCCCAGGGTTAAAACTATTACAATAAGGAAACACTTAACTCTGCCTGAACAAATCAGAATTTTAACTCTAGAAAACTGTTGGCCCAGGCCCAAGCCTAAAATAAATATTATTATTAAAATTTTTATGTATTTGAAATGCCAGGGGAGAGAAGGAGAGATCTCCTCTCCATTGGTTCACTCCCAGATGCCCATAACAGCAACAGCCTGGGCTGGGCCAGGATGAAGCCAGGAGTCTAGAACTCAATCTGAATCTCCAGCATGCGTGGCAGGGATCCAATTACTTGAGCCAACATCAGGTACCTCCCTGGCATGGATTAGTAGGAAACTGGAAGTGGAAGTAGAACTGGGACTTGAACCCAGATACTTAAATATGGGATGCAGGAATCCCAAGCAGTGGTTTAATAGCTGTGCCAAATGCTTGCTGCTATATTTTTAAAGGATTTATTTTATTTATTTGTTTATTTATTTATTAAGATTTACTTATTCATTTGAAAGTCAGAGTGAGGAGAGGCAGAGAGATAGAGAGAGAGGTTCTCCATCCACTGGTTCACTCCCCAGATGGCCACAACAGCCGGAGCTGAGCTGATCTGAAGCCAGGAGCCAGGAGCTAGGAACCTCCTCCAAGTCTCCCATGCGGGTGCAGTCCTTGGGCCATCTTCTGCTGCTTTCCCAGGCATAGCAGAGAGCTGGACTGGAAGTGAAGCAGCAGGGTCTCGAACTGGCACCCATAGGAATGCTGGCATCTCAGGCCAGGGCATTAACCCCCTGCGCCACAGCGCCAGTTCCCGGATTTATTTATTTTATTTAAAAGAATTACAGAGAAAGAGAGAGAGATAGAGAGATATCTTCCACTGGTTGGTTCACTTCCCAAATGGCCTCTACAGCCGGACCTGGGCCAGTCCAAAGCCAGGAGCCAGGAGCTTCCTCCAGGTCTCTTTCATTGGTGCGGAGGCCCAAAGACTTGGGCCATCCTCTGCTGCTTCCCCAGGTACATTAGCAGGGAGCTGGGTTGGAAGTGGAGCAGCTGGAACTGGAACCAGTGCCAATACAGAATGCTGGAGCCACAGGTGGAGACTTAGCCTGTTATGCCGTAACGCCAGCCACCTATTTTTTTAAGGTGAGCACTTCAAAAATTAAAGTTGATTTCTGATTTATGAGCCTTGGATCTCAAGTACTCAGGGCTTATCTTTTATGGTTGAGTCTGAATCTCTCCATTGTATTTCTCCACAATCAGCTTGTGTCACCTGATTGGATTATTTTTATTGATCATATTCTGAATGCTTTTAATATTCCTTGCATTTGGTTGAGCCAAAACAACTACAGATACTTAAATAACGTCCATTTTATTTTGTGTCCTTCTCAAGTCTCAATGCCATTCTAAATGACAAACTGCAGACTACTTCATCTGAGCTATATGATATTCTAATATTGTGTTTCCTACTGTCGCTCCCCGTCTTCGTGGAGGAACGACACAGGACCCTGCGCTGTTCTTTTGTCTGCTCGGCCCTCCCCGGGTTTGCTGCTGGTTCTTCCCGGGTTGGCTACCGTCCCTTCCACCTCCGTGGAAGGGCGGTTCCCCCTGGCCACTTTCCCCACTTCCGCAGGGGAGCAGCACACCGCCGGCCGGCTCTCTCGGGGGCTGCACAGGTGTTCCTTCAGATAGATGTTCCTCTTAGATGTTCCTGGTGCATGTTGTCTCTCTCCTCCTTTATAGTCCTCTTCCACCAATCCCAACTCTGGTACCCACACGCCGAGTACGCTGCTCTCCTCCAATCAGGAGCAGGTCCTGCTGTTTATTGGTTGAACTGGAGGCAGCTGTGTAGAAGCTGTTTCCTCCTCTCCCAGCGCCATATTGTGGGAGAGCAGATGCATAGAATAAGTCTTAATTCCAGTAACTTAGTCTAGTCCCAGTTGCTCCCAGTTGCTCCCCACACCTACCTTAAAAATCTTTTTTGTCTGTTCATTTCCTTGTTATGTTACTCTTATAGTAGTTCATGGATTGTATGAAATACTCTTTAATTTTTTTACATATAATATACCTGAAATTCTAACTCCAAAAATGCATTAGAACTACTTTGATCAATTTATTTTCTTTGTATTTCTTCTTTTTATATAGTTAGCATGATATACTTTTGTGATCTCCCATGCGGGTGCAGGGCCCAAGCATTGGGCCATCCTCCACTGCCTTCCCGGGCCACAGCAGAGAGCTGGACTGGAAGAGGAGCAACCGGGACAGAATCCGGCGCCCCAACCGGGACTAGAACCTGGGGTGCCGGCGCCGCAGGCGGAGGATTAGCCTAGTGAGCCGCTGCACTGGCCTTAATTCTGTGTTATCATGAGTGTGACTAGCAATAAAGACAAAATAACAATGATAATTAATTGGTAAACTATTTTTCCTCTGTACTATAGAACATGAGATGATGGTACATTTTAGAATCCACGACATCTTAGATTTGATGGTATCACTATTACTGATTTATTCTAACCCTCTATGTATGAGGTATAAAATTCCTCAATATTGCCTCAATATCTAGGCATCTCTGTGTCAGGCTGGTTATTTTTCATATCTGGTTATTTCCAGTCTACTGCCCTGCTGTTGTCCTAAAATACTCATCACCATGATCTCTGATAAGGCCTTATCAGATCTGTTTTGAATTCTGTGTTTCTAGGAAATGCCTTCTTTCTTGGTTTATTCCATTATTTGGAGAAATCATACTTGAGATCTTGAATCCCTTTTTCAAAGATTTATTTATTTATTTGAAAAGCAGAAGTAGAGAGAGAGAGTGAGAGAGAGAGATTTTCTATCCATTGGTTTACTCCCGAAATAGCTCCAGGCACTCAGGACTAGGCCACACCAAAGCCAGGAGTCTGGAACTCATTTGGATCCCTCACATGAGTGGCAGAGGCTCAAGAACTCAGGTCATCTGCTGCTGCTTTCCCAGGCATGTTTTCAAGGAGCTGAATTGGACATGGAGCCCCTGAGACTCAAATAGGTGCTTATATGGGATGCCTGCATTGCAGCAGGCATTTTAACCTGCTACACCACAATGCTGGCCTGAGATCTTGAATTTCTGGAAAATATTTTAGTCTAGCCTCCCACTTAATTGTTTTTCACTAATTTCCTCCTGTCTCTTTTCTCTATAAAATAGTTTACCTGTTTTTTTGAGGGGGGGGATTTATCATTTAGATGCTGCCCATCCCAGTTTGATCCTTTATTTTTCTTATCACTTTTCCTATTCTCTATTCCTTGCCTTAAATTTTTTATCTGTTCTCAGTTTGATTTTCTCAAAATTTTCTTCCAAAAATTGTTATTTTGGGGACTTTATTTTTTTAAAGATTTATTTTACTTATTTGAAATAAATAAATAGAGTTAGAGACAGAGAGAGAGGTCTTCCATCTGCTGGTTCATTCCCCAGATGACTGCAATGGCTGGAGCTGTCCCAATCTGAAGCCAGGAGCCAGGAGCTTCCCCCAGGTCTCCCATGCGGGTACAGGGGCCCAAGGACCTGGGCCATCTTCTACTGCTTTCCCAGGCCATAGCAGAGAGCTGGATCAGAAGAGGAGCAGCCGGGGATTAGAACTGGTGCCCATAAGGGATGCCAGTGCCTCAGGCCAGGGCGTTAACCCACTGTGCCACAGCACTGGCCCCCTGGGACTTTATTTTTAATTTGCTAGAATTCTTCCTGAGTTTTCAACTATTTCTTCACAAATTGTATCCTGTTGTTCTCTCATCTCTTTCTTAATATCAGCTTTATTTATTAAGTCATAAACATTTTCTTCTGCTGCTTGCATTGTTCCTGTTTCTCCAAGTTCCTTTTTGTTTGTTTTGCGTTAGGTGCTCTCTTCAGCTAGCTGGTGGTCCTTGGTTCTCTGTCCACATTTACAAATCAGGAACTGAAAATTGGATTGGAAGCTTTGTGGGCTGGGATGGGATTTGTCAAAAGGTGACCTCATCTCTGGATGATCATCTCTTTACAGGTCAGTGTCCTGGGTTGTCCAATTTGCTAAGAGGATTTCTTGAGCCTTGGTCTGAACGGATGACATGCCTACAGCCAGTGGTCTGTGAACTGTGTAGGAAAGAATCAGTAAATCCTGCTGTTCCATGAGGGGGTCCTGCATCTCCCCTGCCCTTCCTCTGGCTCTAAGTCTAGTTCTGGAAAGGAAAGGCTGAACTCACGCCTATGTCTTTAGCCTGGATTCTGGGGTAGGAGTGGGATAGAGAACATTGAGGTTATGGAGGCATCCCTTGTACTTCAGTTGTGATATCCAGGTGGGAGAGAGGGCATACAATACATTTAATAAGTGAATGGAAATTTTAAAGGTGAAATTACTTGAGGAATAAAGAGCCAGTTATGCATATCTTCATTTCTATCCTTCATTAATTCACTCAACAGTATTTATTATTTCCTTTGCATCCATTATAGACAACAGGAATTGCACTAAGTGCACTGTGTACGAGTATCTAAGTGCACTAAGTGCTATGAAGTAAAAGACACTGTGTGAGAGTATTGAAGGAGGGTATAATGTGTTCTGGTGTGTGTGTGTGTGTGCGTGTGTGTGACTATGACTATGAATTAACTGACAAAGTTCGGTGGGTGGGAGTAACGTGAAGCAAGAAAGACATTAGTGGAGGAAATAAGATAGTTAAAGCTCAGCAGTCCAGAACTGAAAAAAGTTGGCTTGTTTAGCAATAGAAAGGAAGTCTGTGTGCCTAGAAGACAGTCCACCAAGGGAAGAGTAGCTATAGAGGAGCTGGAGAAATGAGTGGAACCACATATTAGGGCCCCTCAAAACCATACTAAAGACTTAATCCCCTGTTTTTAAAAAATGATTAGTCTCCTTGCTGATAGAGAATTCACTGAAGAGAGAACATTTAACTGCTGTGTGGGTGTAAAATTAAATAATCTCTTTGATAAATGATTTGGCAAAATGTATTAGAGCCTTTAAAAATTCATAGCCTTTAGTCTATGAAAATTGCCTCTGTAATTCTATCTGAAAGGGCAAAAAATATAGAGATTTTATACACACATATAACCATAGATATTTATAAAAGTGAAAAATTAGAAACCATTCAAATATCAAATAACTATGGCAACATCCACATCTATTGACTAGTCACTTTTTTAGCTACCTATGTATAACTTTTAAATTTCCTAATGATTTTATGAGCTAGGTAATATTAATATATGTATTTGACAAGGACATAATTTTATGGAGGAAATACTAAGAGTTAAGTACCTTTTCCAAGTTCCAGAAGTGGCGAGAGACCCAGAATTTCAGTCTAGAACACGTGCATCCAGATCCCAACTTCTTTACCTCTGTGTGAAATTATTGATTGACAACCAGTTAAACACTAGTAGGCCAGAGGATGGGATTTCTGAAAGCATTTAAATGAAATTCTTAAAGAATATTTTACGACTTAGATAAAATGCTTATAATACAGTCAACAGATAAAACATATCAAAATATACAATTGGCTATGTATGTTTTTCATTATGTAAAATAGCAGGTACATAAATGTGTGTGAGGATTATGGAATGGTATTAGACTGTAGCTCTTTTGAGCCTTCCTCCAAGATCATAGAATTCTTCCATTTTTACTCCCAGGGGGCCCTTTTCCAAGTCTTTTTCACACAATAGTCATGGATCACCCACTTCAGAAATAGATCTAAAGATTATAAATCTCAAAAGACAGAAGTTGCAAACTACTAGTGTGCTGCATAAAAATATTCACAGGCTTGCTTGAAAAGCAGATTTTTCTACTCCCTGAAAGACTTGGAGCTGTGGAAGACAGAGAGGGCTGAGAGAACAAGCAGATGGGAGGAAGGAATTGAGAGACCTCAATTTCTGGGAATAACAACGCCTTCTTTTAAATTTCCCAGGGAAGTGGACACTGACTCCATACTAAAAAGTTTTTTTATTATTATTATTTAATTGGTAATTGAAGAGTTTCATGAACTATTGACTTAATGCCCCAGAGCTTCTGCATCCATCTAACTAGTATAAGCAGGTAGTTCTGGAAATCTGTAGGGAAATTTAGATATCTAGTAAGTGATGATGGCTAAAGGAAACTTTGGCTGGGACAGCAACTAATAGTGAATCTTTATTTTTCAAGGCATAGTAACAAAGGAAAGGAAATATAGCAAAATGTCAACCATATAGATTTGTTTTTCCTTTCTTCTTTTTTTTAACATTTGTTTTATTTCTATTGGAAATACAGAGTTACAGAGAGAGGTAAATACAAAGAGAGAGAGAGGTCTTTCATCTGCTGGTTCACTCCCTAAACGTCTGCAATAGCCAGAGCTGGGCTGTTCAAAGCCAGGAGCCAGGAGCTTTGTCTGGGTCTCCCATGTGGGTACAGGGGCCCAAGGATTTGGGTCATCCTCTACTGCTTTCCCAGGCTATAGCAAAGAGCTGGATCGGAAGAGGAACAGCAGATTGGAAGAGGAACAGCAGGAACACTAATTGGCACCCACATGGGATTCCCGCACTACTACTATGCCACAGTGCCAGCCCTTTCCTTTCTTCTTTAAATTAATTGCATGTGCAAAATATTTTATGATGTATAATACTTCCAATCAGAAAAGTGATTGAAACAGAAAATTTGCAATCTTCATTGGGATATGTGCCTAATGTGGAAACTTCATAGCCATACTGGGTTTGGCCAAGAGAGCACCTGCAGCAGAACCAAGGCTTCTTTTGAAATTAATTTTTTTTTGTCCAATTAATAAGAGAGGATGGGGCTGGCGCTGCGGCTCAATAGGCTAATCCTCCGCCTTGTGGTGATGGCACACCGGGTTCTAGTCCAGGTCGGGGTGCTGGATTCTGTCCCGCTTGCTCCTCTTCCAGTCCAGCTCTCTGCTGTGGCCCGGGAGTGCAGTGGAGGATAGCCCAAGTCCTTGGGTTCTGCACCTGCATGGGAGACCAGGAGAAGCACCTGGCTCCTGGCTTTGGATCAGAGCAGCACGCCGGCCTCAGTGGCTACTGAGGGGTGAACAAATGGAGAAGGAAGACCTTCCTCTCTGTCTCTCTCTCTCTCACACTGTCCACTCTGCCTGTCAAAAAAAAAAAAAGGGAGTTTGAAATTAGCTTTTTGTGTGTGTGTTTTACTATACATTGCCAGCCTAAACTGTAATCTATGATCTCTGAGTAGCTCCAAACACAATATTTATTCCAATTGCACTAATACTTGTATGACTAATTAGTTCCTTTTTCAGTATACTTTAAACTTCATTAGAGCAAAAACTTCACTTTTTTATTTGCTTACCATTGAAAGTTCAGTGCAAAGACTATGTTTCTACGTATATTCACGTAGTTGCTGCTCAATAAACATTTCATTTATTTGACCAAATGAAAGCCCAGACTTCATCCATGTCCAATGAAAGAAATGCTCCTCCCATGGTATTTTGGAAATTCTTTTCTGAAAATATTGCCTTCTGAGTCATCCTGCTTTGTTTTCAGGTTGATCTGTGTTTCCTTTGCTCTCTGATGGTATTAATGTTTTCTTCACTCATCATTGTTTTTCACTTGCTTTTTGTTTCTTGGTATGTTTTGGTAACTAATAACTTAGGAGTGCAGCGTAACAGTTGCATGGTTGCACTTTGCATGTATTCAGAGTCTGTTAATCAGTGCAGGTCAGCCTGGGATGCTCTGGATGAACCATTCATTTGGACCATTTCTGGAAAAGCTCTTATGTCTGTACATCTATGTCCCTACAGAAAGTTCTTCAGATTTTTTTTATCATGAGTGTAAGAGCCTTGATAACTGCATCCTGAGGATCCAGTGATAGTGGGGAACGCTTTAAGACTTCATTAAATTTTCCCATTTTCCATCCTGCAGTCCTTAGCTGTCCCTAGTGCTTACTCTGTAGTCAGTCTCCAGATTACCCCTTTTGCCCAGTGAGCTCACACCTCCTGGTATGCACATTTCTGTGTAGTCCAACAACTATCTTCTGACCTATAAAGTGGAAGAAGTGATGCCACATGATTTCCAACCCTGTGTCACAGGCTCTTTGCAGTTTCCACCTGGATATCTTGAAATGCTTGCTTTAGAAGCAGCTAGGCCACTTGGAAGAATTTCCACAACCCTGAGGCTGCCAAGCGTGGATAAACCAAACTAGCCTCATGGAAAGGCTGTGCAGAGAGAGTGACACCCGGGTGCCCTTTACTATTTCAGCCACCCCAGGTGAGGATCTATGAGAGTGATGAAGTCACCTCGGGCACTCAAACCGTTCAGAGACTCCAGCCCATCGTCTGACTGTAACTGCATTAGGGAGCCTGAGTGGGATCTGCCAGACTAAGCCCAAGCATCCCATGGAACCAGGAGTATAATAACAAATGGGTACACTGCTACGTTCTGGGGAGTGGTTCTTACACAGCAACAGATCACAGATGCGTACCTGACGCACAAGACCTGTTTCCTTCATCTTTAAAGAGTAAGTCTCCAGTTTTCTGTTGGGGTGGGGCAGGGGGGTCTCCTAGCTGTGCAGAACAAGGGTGGGACCTAGAGGTCTAAATGCTTCTGAAACAATTCTCTGCTTCTGAGCTGTTTGGAAGTTCTCTGGTTAAATTCTCTTCCTGCACAACTTTAACCACGGAAGCCTGGGATTCATCCTTCTCAGGTTTTCTAAGCACTTACCCCAACCCATCTGCTTTCTGGGTTCCTGAAATCTGCTTTGGTGAATCCCTCTCCTGTTCTTTGTTGTCTCTGTGGTCTTATGGCTTTTAAGGATTACTTTATTTTGTGTCTTTAACCAGCAACCCCTAGAAACTGTTTTCCTAAAGGACGTCACTTAGAATAAAACATTGTTAACAAAATAAATAGTGCTTTTAAAGAGATTAAAACTAATTATTTACAAGGAGGTAAATCCGAAGGCCCAATTTATAAAATTTGTGACAACAGCTCCAACCTCTGGCAATCCCTGAAGAACTAGCCTAGGATCTCTTAAAGTGCAGATCTATGGGAGTCACAGGCCGGCAAAGGATGGTCTTAAAAGCACCCCTGCCAGGGATTATGAATAAAGATTTCTAATAAGGATTTCTAATCAGGTGTTAGAGGGATTCAATATGACTCCCCTTTTCCTCAGAGTCTCCCTCTTCCTCAAGAACTGTCCAGTACAATTCTGTAATTCATATATATCTAAAGCATTTTCAGAAATAATTCTCCAGAAGACAATTTATTATGAAAGTATTTTTTCTGCCATAAGCAACAAAAATAACAATTCCCAACTTCTTTCAAGATGAGTCACGCTTTTTGAGAACATATCCAAGTATTCTTCAATTTTAAAAATATCTTACTTTGTTCTTAGAAGCAACATGACTATATACAAATGATTCAAGAGAAAAAGAAAATGGGAATTTATGAAGGGCAGATGAGAAGCAAATTATTTAAACATCAACCAGTTGGGCTTTCCCTGTGATTTTTATGTTTGAAAATGTAGATTTAGTTTATGTAAGTTCTTGATATAATTTGATAAGAAATCATCAGACAAACTTGGACTGGCAAATGCAGTGTAACATGGTTATCATGAGGCTTTAATTTCAAGTTAATTATCATCATCATACGCTAGTAGCTTTCATAAACCTTTCTGAAGTCCCTTGGGAATGGAAGCATTACATGCTGCTGCCCCCTGGCCGCTGTTTGGTTTACTGTACACTGTGAGTTGCCCTAAGAAAAATTAAAACATGGTTCAGACTGCCCTGTATTTATCTACAGGAGATAGAATATTCTTTCAGTATTTGTTGTCTGACGAACCAATATTACCACTGTATTGAGATTTGTTTACATTATGGCTTTGCTGAAGCAGAACCAGCACATCTGAACCCTTGGCTTCAAATTTTCTCTGAGTGGGAATAGTTTATTGTTAAACAAAATGCCAAAAGAGGGTGAGTGTTACAAATAAGCAATACGAGAAATACGATGTCCACTGATGTAGGCACCTTATTGTAGATCTGACCTGTCAGTCACAAGGCTACCTTCCCGAGAGAACGGCACTTTTTGGCCCTGAACATTCACTGTTTACACCTGCTGAAAGAACAGAGGAACTTGTTGAGCTGTAGGTGGGGGAGGGTGTATGTGCATCCATCTCACCTCCTCCATAACTGTACCTGTTTTTGAAAATTGCCATTGGGGTATACGAGAAATAATGTGTGCTCTAAAACCTTTCCACTTAAGAGTCAAGTTCATTTGATGATCTGTGGATAATTTACAAGGGAGGACAAAATACAATATAGAATATTAATATCTCTTGCTTCCATTTGCTGTTTTTGAGTGTATAAGAAGCCATGTGATACCATCATGGTGTGATAAGAATAGGATTTTTCAAACTGCCTTGATGTTTTAGCTGACAAATTTGTGGGGAATTTTTGACATCAGTCAAATGGGAAGCAACTTGTTCTGCCTGCTTCTGAGTCATGTCAGAATGGTTCTGGAGCTGGGAAGATTGAGAGAGATCAAAGAGTGATGTGAGATCTGAACATCAGCCTGTGACTTGTTATTTGCTCTGGTCCCCAAGGACTTATGTTGATTTCTAAGTGGGACAGAATAGCATTTGCTTTCATTTCTGTTTGCTTCTTATGGTACATAAAAATCATCTTGTCTCAGGGTTGACTGGTTCCCATCCTCATCTAGCTGAACAAGTGGTTCTCACACTTTATTTTGCAAGTTCCTTGCACTAGAACCATGAGAAAGATAAGCAGGTCCTCTGCCAAAACTCCTGAATCAGAATTTCTGGAGATCACCCTGGGAGTCTGCCTTTTAATGTGTATAGATGACAGGGAGTGTGAATCTTGGTGAAGCAATCTTTGTTTTCAACTATATTGTCTGTTGGAATTCTGATGATAAAGAACATTTGTCTAGCTGGCGCCGTGGCTCACTAGGCTAATCCTCCACCTTGCGGCGCCGGCACACCGGGTTCTAGTCCCAGTCGGGGCGCCGGATTCTGTCCCGGTTGCCCCTCTTCCAGGCCAGCTCCCTGTTGCAGCCAGGGAGTGCAGTGGAGGATGGCCCAAGTGCTTGGCCCTGCACCCCATGGGAGACCAGGAGAAGTACCTGGCTCCTGCCATCGGATCAGCATGGTGCGCCGGCTGCAGCGACCATTGGAGGGTGAACCAATGGCAAAAGGAAGACCTTTCTCTCTGTTTCTCTCTCTCAGTGTCCACTCTGCCTGTCAAAAAAAAAAAAATTTGTCTAAAAACCACATTATATATAGTGACAAATTTTCTAGAATCTTCACATGCCTCCTTCAACAAATACAGTTATAAATCTCATGTGAGGATATTCCACATAAGATCTGCTTCCATTTGTGAAAAAAAGTAATTGGAAATGCTATGTAGAATTATCCCTGCAAGTGATGCAGACCTTCCAAGAGATGTAGCCTGACTTCTTATTCCACGGCTGGCATTACTGCCCTTGGCAATCTTTTTGTTTATGAATTTCTACGGCTTGCTCTCAGAGTAATGAAACTGGACTAAAGGGATCAGCACCAATATTCTCTACTACTTCTATTTGTGGAGCTAGTTCCAAGCACAGGCATAGGCACACATACTCAAATATGTTTCTGATTTATATGCTAATCCTAGTCTGGATTGTGTGGATTTTTTTGTTGTTGTTACTTAGACCTTTTATTTTTTAATTTTTTACTATGAGTTATTTCTTATTATGTTATATTTTCTCAATCTTTCATAGTATGTATTTTGGAGAATAGATTTGTTGATTACGAAGGATAAACAAAATTACATCTGAATGTACTTTCAAATTCTCATACACAAATCATTATTAAAATAAATGATAATTTTCAGTTCTCATGAATTGAAGTGCTCTTAGCAACATATAGATTCTGAATAAATAGTAAGGACCATTTTAATGGATTCTTTTTTTGCAGGCTCATCCTGTGAGGCCCGCGCCTTTGGGAGAGTGGGGCGAGAGTGTTCTTCCACAAGAAGCACCGGAGACAAGTTTCAGTGAACATGTCCGCTCTATTAATGACCACGTACACTTTTTAAAGGACAGGCAGGGGGGGCGTAACTAATTCAGGTCAATACTAATTCTATAGGATGAAGCCAATATTGGCGCTGCTATGCTTCTCCAATCAGCTTGAAGGTCATGTAGATAGGGGTAGTTTTCCAGATGGGCCTGGGCCACACCCAGGAGCAGTTTACCTGATTGGGAGAAGGTGGGGGTGGAGGAAATATGCCTGGGGCTCCCGCTATCTGCCAGCAGTCAGGCTAACTGCATTGGCTAGGCCGGCAGTCTCACAGGATCACCCACACTTTTTTATGTTTATTAGTTGGATTTATTTTTATAATAATTTTGACCTTGCATAAAAGTAGAACAGAAAATAGAGTGTTCCCATATGTCACATATTATAGTTATTATTAGTAACAGCTTGCATTGGTGTGGTACATTTGACATAACTGATGAATTAAGGTTGATACAACTAAGATCTATACACTAAGATTCATTAGGTGATGGGGGTGGGGAGATAGTGAAATAAAGGCTGGCATTGTGGCACAGTGGGTTAAGCTGCTGTTTTCAAAGCCACTGGCATCCCATACCAGTCTGAGTTCTAGCTGTGACACTTCCAATACAACTCTGCTAATGCACCTGAGAAAGCAGCAGCAGATGACCCAAGTGCTTGAGACCTTGTCACCCATATATGAAACCAGGATGGAATTACTGGCTCCTGGCTTTATCCTGGCACAGCCCTCGCTGTTGCTGCCATTTGGGGAGTGAACTACTGAATGGAAGATCTCTTTTTCTCTCTGCCTCTTGATCTTTCTCTGTGATTATGCCTTTGAAATAAATAAAAATAAATCTTTAAGAAAGAATTCATTCTGGGTTATATAACATATGGATTGTGATAGATGAATAAAGCCACATATATAACATTAAAACATAATAAAAAAGCCTCACTTCTCTAAAATCCCTTGTATTCCATCTGTGCATTGGTTACTTCCTCTTGCCCCTAGAATCCTTGGCAGTCACTGGTGGTTTTGCTGGATCTGTGATTTTTGTCTTCTCTGGGATGCCATATATTTGGAATTGTAGAGTATGTATCCTTTCTAGAGCAGCTTCTTTCATCTGGTAATACATATTTGAAGTTCCTCCAAGACTCTTGACCCTTGATGGCTGACTTCTTATTATTGAAAACTATTCTATTGTATGGAGTACCCCAGTGGGTTTTTCCACTCACCTTGGGAATAATCTCTTGGTTACGTGCAATATTTTGGCAATCATGTTTAAAGCTGCCATAAAGATTCATGTGTAAGTTTTTTATAGACTTACATTCTCAGTTCATTTGGGTGAGTACCCAGGAACATAATTTCTGGATTGCATGCCAAGTTTACACTTAGCTTTGTAAAACTATGACAAACGGTCTTTCAAAGTTGCTGTACTGTTTTGCATTCTTGCCAGCAGTGAATGAACTCTCCCAGCATTCTACATCCTAACCAGCCTTTAGTGTTGTTGATGTTTTGAATTTGCCCATTTTAATTGGGGGTAAAGTGTTATTTCATTTTTGTTTTAATTTACAACTTCTGAATAACATAGGATATTGAGCATGTTTTCATATGCTTATTTGGCACTGGTACAAAGATTTTCTTCCATGAGATGTTTGTCCAAACATTTTGCTTTTTGCAAATTGTGTTGTTGGGACTGGGGTTGTGGTATAGTGGGTAAAGCTGCCACCTGCTATGCCAGCATCCCATATAGGTGCCAATTTGCGTCCTGGGTTCTCCACTTCTGATCCAGCTCCCAGCTAATGGCCTGGGAAAAGCAGTAGAAAATGGCCCAAATACTTGTGCCCCTGCCACCCATTTGTGATACATGCATGAAGCTCCTTACTCCTGGCTTTAGCCTAGCCCAACCACGGCCACCGTGGCACTTGGGGCATGAACTAGTGGATAGAAAAGCTCTTTGCGTATCTGTCCTTCTCTTTCTGTAACTCTGAATTTCAATTGATAACAGATCTTTTAAAAAGTGTATTGTCTATTTTCATATTGTTGAATTTAAAAAGATCTTTGTATATTTTGGAGACAATTCTCTTGTTAGATATGCATGTGTGAATAATATGCCCCTGTCTATGACACATCTTTTCCTTTTATTAGCAGTGTCTTTCAAAGAACAGAAGCTACAAATTTTCATAATTCAACTTATCAATGTTTTCTTTTATGAATTGTTCTTTAAGTGTCATATCTAAAAGCTCATCACCAAACCCAATGCCGTGTAGATTGACTGCTATATTATCACCTAGGATTTTTTAAAACATTATTTCTGAGATATGTATGGTCAAATTTAGTGACAGATTTAAGTTATGTATGTAGATTCATTTTTTCTTGCATGAAAATGTCCACTTGTGCTATTACCGCTTATTGAAAAGACTATCTAACTCTCCATTGAATTTCATTTCCTTTGCTCATTTGTCTAAACTCGATTATATATTTGAAGATCTATTTCTGAGCTCTCCATTTCTTTCCACTCATCTATCTGTCGATTATTTGCCAATTCCACACTGCTTTGTTGACTGTAGTAAGTCTAATAGGTAGGTAGGATCAGTCCTCTGACTTTTTTCCATTTCACAATTACATTGGCTGTTCTGTCTTTTGCCTTTACATATGATCTGTACATTAATTTTGTTGATAGTCACAAAACAACTTGCTAGAGTTTATACTGTAACTGCACTGATTCTTTAGATCAAGTTGGAGAGAACTGATATTTAATAATATTGAGTCTTCCTATACTTCACATTTTTAAATTGTCTTTAAATTAGAGTTTTTATTTTAATTTTTATTATACAAATTTTTAAAATGTTTTCTTATATTTATACCTAAGTATTTAATTTTTGAGCTAAGGTAATTGATACTGTATTCTTAACTTCAATTATATTTGTTCATTACTGAGATTTAGGGAAACAATGGACTTTGGTGTATTAACATTGTATCCTACAACTTTGCTCTAAGGCTAATTAGTTCCAAGATATGATTTTGTTTTTGTTTTGTTTTGGTTTTGTAGATTCTTGAGAATTTTCTAGCAAAAACCCTTGTGTGATCTGTGAACAAAACCTTATTTCTTTCTCTCTAATCTGTATGCCTTTTATTTATTGTCTTAGTTTTCAATCTAGCTATCAACATAGAACATCAAATATAAGTAGTAAGAGTGGACATCCTTTCCTTGTTCCTGATTTTAAAGGAAAAGAATCCAGTTTTTCAAAGCTAAGTTGGTGTTAGCTAGGTTTCCTTTTTTCTTTCTTTTTTTATTTTTTGTAGTTGTTTTTTATCAAGTTGATGAAACTCCCTCTTATTCCTATTTTGTGAACATTGCTAGTTTTTTTTATTATGATGATGAATTGGTGTTGGATCTCTTTCAGCTGTAATTTCTTATAATACCAGAGTCCTGTTAGGAGATGATAAGGTGTGGGTGGGAAGGAATTGATTCTGTTTTCCTGGTTAGGGCTCAGAGTTTGAATGGATCTGAGTTTCTGAGCTGTGGCCTGCTCTAAAAGCTTCTCAGTCATTCCCAACCATCTCTCCAACACAGTCAAGTCTGGATGGGACTGGAGCTGGATGATTCCCTTTACTGTAGGTGGACTAACTTCAATAAAACCCTTTGAGTTAGGTGCTAGAAAATGATTTCTCTTGAGAATAGGCTTTTTTTTTAAATCATTTGAGGTATACAAACTTTATATATTTCATATATACAGATTCAGAACATAGTGATACTTTCCACCCTGCCCTCCCTCCTGTTCATTCTCCCACCCTTCCCTCTTCTATTCCCACTCTTAATTTTTAATTTTTATTTTCAATTTACTTTATGCTCATAAGATTAACCCTACACTAAGTAAAGAGTTCAACAAATAGAATGAAAAAAAAAAAAAACACTAATCCTCAACAGTAGAGACAAGGACTATAAACAATCATCAAATCTCAAAATGTCAATTTTACTCTAATACATTCCATTTTAGGTACTCTATTAGTTACCACAGATCAGAGAAAGCATATGGTATCTTTTTGGGACTGGCTTATTTTGCTAAGTATAATGGTTTCCAATTGCATCCATTTTGTTAGAAAAGACAGTATTTCATCTTTTTTTTTTTTTACTTCTGAGAAGTAATACATAGTGTGTATATATAAATATATGTATATATTTATATACACACTATAATGTTTCTAATCATCCATAAATGGAAATTTGGGTTGATTCTATATCATAGCTATTGTTAATTGAGCTGCAATGAACATGGGGGTATAGATAACTCTTTGTCTGCTGATTTCATTTCCCTTTGGTAAATGGGAGTAGGAAGGCTGAGTCATATGGTAAATCTATTTTCAGATTTCTGAGATATCTCCATACTGTCTTCCACAATGGCAACACCAGTTTACATTCCCACCAACAGTGGATTAGGGTACCTTTTTCTCCACAGAGGATAGGCTTTTTTCAAAATGAGAATGAAATCCTCTGGAAATTTTTTCTTTTCTTCTAACTTATTTTGGCAATAAAGTAGATATGCAAGAAATTTCAGAGAAATTATGGATTTATTTGATAATTCAAAATTTAAAATTTGTACCTAAAGAAAAATACAAAATTGATAACTTGGTAAACTACTTGCAAAATATGACAAAGGATTTATAATTTTATATGTTTTTGTAATCACTATATAAAATATCCTAATAGCCAAATTGTCACCTTTTATCAACAGACATAAAAGAAAAAATATAAAATGTAAGTAGCAATAGAGGAAAATAACTTTTTTCACAAAAGATACATTCATATATTTATTTATTTGAGAGGCAGAGTTACATAGATGGAGGGAGAGAGACAGCGTTTCCATCTGTTGACTCACTCCCCAAATAGCTACAATGGCTAAGCCTAGGCCAGGCCAAAGCCAGGAAGCTGGAACTCCATGTGGGTCTCCAATGTGAATGCAGAGGCCCACGAACTTGGGCCATCTTCTACTGTTTTCCCAGGTGCATTAACAGGGAGGTGGATCAGAAATAGAGCATCCAAGACTGGAGCTGGCACCCATATAGAATGCTGGTGTCACAGGCCGTGGCTTAACCCACTGTACCACAATGCTAGCCCCAGAAAATAACTTCACAAAAATAAAACAATGAAGAAAAAAAAAAAAGACTGGATTCTTCTATAGCTCTCTTTCTTTCTCTCTTTTTTAAATAGTACAAAGTTGACATTAAAATACACACTTATTCCCACTGCTTTGGGGCAAATCTAAGACTCACTATAGGAATATTTGTCAATGTATTTAGGATACTGCAAAAAAATCATTATGCTTTAACAGTAGTTTCTAGGGATTTCATCTAAGCAAATTATGAGGGATATGTTCATAGAAGTTTTTGTATAATGATATTAATTCTTATTTTTCAATATTACAAATGAGGTCTGGTGGCTTTTGGTTTCTACCTTCAAAAAGTGAAGCCAAATTTACCTTCCCTTGGTGGAGGGCAGGGCTTAGTGACTTGCTTCTAATGAGTATAATATGGTAGAAGTAATGATATACGATTAAGTCCTAAAAAGTCATCACTGTTTCACACTTGCTAGTTGTCTTGGTTTACTTGCTCTGGGGAAGACATGCAAGCAGCCCTTTGGAGAGATACAATTAGCAAGGAAATGAGGTCTCCTGCCAACAGTCCTGAGTGAGTCCTCTTAGAAGGGAGTGCTCCAGCTCAGTGAGTTCTCCAGTAGATTGGACAGTGTTTGAAAATCAGCGGTGGGGAGGAATATTCTGTGGAATTTTTGGCTCCTGTACGTGTGTCACAGAGCAGGTTATTATGATTTTGCCATTCTCAATAAATTGTTACTCTCTTCTTTTTTTTTTTTTTTTTAATTTTTTTGACAGACAGAGTGGACAGTGAGAGAGACAGAGAGAAAGGTCTTCCTTTGCCGTTGGTTCACCCTCTAATGGCCGCCGTGGCTGGTGCGCTGCGGCCGGCGCACAGCGCTGATCCGATGGCAGGAGCCAGGTGCTTCTCCTGGTCTCCCATGGGGTGCAGGGCCCAAGGACTTGGGCCATCCTCCACTGCACTCCCTGGCCACAGCAGAGAGCTGGCCTGGAAGAGGGGCAACCGGGACAGAATCCGTCGCCCCGACCGGGACTAGAACCTGGTGTGCCAGCACCGCAAGGTGGAGGACTAGCCTAGTGAGCCACGGCGCCGGCTGTTACTCTCTTCTTGAGAAACATCTTTTGCATTGCTACCGGGCTATAGCAGAGACTGAACCTTGATCATAGGTCACTGAGTTATCATGCAATGCATGTTGCCTATCACATACTAGTATTGTTTGACTTACTAGCCCATAAAATTGGGCATGTGGAGAAATATATTATCAAATGGAAAGGAAAGGTAGTTGATTATGCTGGAGTAGGTCCAGAGGCACAAATATGTTGTATGAGGAAGGCTTGGTTATCCATAAATGACTACTATTGCATTCTCTCTCTCCCTCCCTCCCTCCTTCCCTCCCTCCCTCTCTCTCTCTCCCTCCTCTCTTTTCCCAACTTACTGGGACTCCTCATGATCAATTAACTACAGAAAAAGAAATTGTGGCTGGTTTAACAAATGGTTCTTCTAAATATACAGGCACCACCAAAAAGTGAACAGCTGCGGCACCATAGTCCTGGTCTGGGATGGCTTCCAATAGCTGTGATAAAGGGAAACCATCAAGTGGGCAAAAATGCAAGTTGTTGGATTTTTCTAAAATGAGAGAAGACCAGAGTTATTGATCTATACCTATTTCTGGACTGTAGCTGAAGAGTTAACTGGAGAGTTTGGTACTTGGAAAGAGCACAAGGAAAGAAATATATGAATAGACCTCTCCAGGTGGGCACCTGATGTGAAGATATTTGTGAATCTCAGCAGAAAGAGATTTAAAGAATCACATAGATAAGATGTCATGTTATGCAAACTTCACAAGGTCATTTACCCCAGACAGTGTTGTTTCTACACACTAAGAACAGGAAAAAGAGGCCATGGTGTGAGGGAAGTTAGAAAGGACCAGTAGCATGAACTTTTATTTGTTAAGGCCAATCTGGCTACAGCCATTGCTGAGTATCCAAACTGCCTTCCAAATTCTTTTCTATGCTGGCCATGATTCTGCCAAAACTACCATTATGGATTTACAGAATGCCTTATCATCATGGCATTCACTCAGTGTTGCTTTTCCACAAGGAAATCATTTCAAAGCAAATTCAATGTGGCAACGGGTCTGGGCTCACAGAATTCACTGATGTTGCTATGTGACACCATTGCACGGAAACAGCTGACTTGGTAGAATGGTGCAATGACTTTTAAAGGAATTATTTATGGCACCAGCTAGCAGAGAGTACCTTGCAGAGCTGAAGCAATGTCTTTTAGGATGTGACCCATGTATTAAATCAGCATCTAGTATTTGGTACTCTTTCTCCTATAACCAGAATTCACAGGTCCAGAAATCACAGATGGAAATTAGAGTGGCTGTTTTCATCATTAATTATAGAAGTCCCAATAGCAATTTTTTTTGCTGATTTTTTGTGTAATTTTAGGCTCTGCTTATTAGAGTTTATTTGATTCCAAAGTTGAATGATTCTTCCAGGAGATATAATTCTATGGAGTTGTAATCTAGGGCTGCTACTTTAATATGTTGGACTTCCCATGCTATCAAAACAATAAACAAGCAAGGGGATTCCGATCAATGGGAAATTGGTTGCTATTTTGTAATGAGGATAAGGAGTAGATTTTTGAATACCAAATCCATATCCCCTGATCTTTTCTTTACTTTTTTTAAATTTGAATGCAGTTTTCTCTTGCAAAAAAATGACTCCTTTTTTATTATTTTATTATACAATTTATTAAGTAACTGCAGAGTGTCAGAGTTATATTCATTCATTTTGCAATTATTGAATAAAAAGCTAACAGGGAGTTTGGAGTCTGAAGTCACCCTACCCAGAATCAGACTTTGTTCCCTAAATTCTCAATTCTTGGATTTTCCTTGAAATATATTTCTAGAGTAATAAGATAAAGTGATCCATGAGCAGTCACCCACTGCTGTGGTCATTGTAATTCTGTACACATCCTTTAATGTTTTTGACCCTTCTTTGTTTCTCTCAATGCTCCTTTCCTTTATCTCTACCTCAGCAGTATGGTTACTGAACAAATTGCTTCAGGCATTTAAGGGAATAGACAAGAATGCTTTTTGTCGTGATTAACTTTTGGGATTTAGGAGGAGGCCGCTCACAAAGTGTGGGCAGGAATCATCTACTCCCATATGTTGCTGGCACTGATAATACGTGAAATCTATGGAGTAAGTCTGCACAATCGAGCTTGCATAACTATTAAGAACACTTCATCTGAAGTTTATCGGCTTTGTTTTATGTCCTTCTACATTTTTCTTTCCAATTATTTGACCTCCTAGGGACTTACTAACATTCATCTATCCTTACTTTTAATTTCACAATGTTTAAAAATACTATGGAAATAGGAAGAATTAAATGAATGTGTTGAAGATGAGCTCTCTGGAAGATTTGAATCCAGTTCAGTGCTTAGAAAATTCATAATTTAGAACAACTTGAATTAAGTGGTAATTAGTTTATAAGGAAATAGAGACATTTCATTTTTGGAGGGGAAAAATGTTGACTGAGGTTTTGTTGACTTCATTCTGTTAATTATACCTGGTCATATCTCTTAAAAGTATTTCAGGAGAAAGAATCCATCCCAAAACCTATAAATAAAGTGCTTATATGCCTGTTCTGAAGGTAAGAGACTACAGAAATTCAGAGAGCTAAGATGGAAAACTCACGTCATACAGATAATGGGCTGGACCTGGAATTCAGGCTTCTTCCACACTAGTCCATGCTTTCAGCTGCTAGTCACATGAACACTCAGGACAAGGGGAAAATTCTTTTCTTTAGTGGTTTTTGTCTTTGATTGTTTCCAGATTTTCACAGCCTGAGTGATTGCTGGCATATCTGCTACTTCAGAAGATGCAAAACAGAGTGGACACAGGCATACTAGCAAGCACTGATGACGTGGACTCTTGCTGTGAAATTGATGGAGCTTGAAGAAGAGGGTGAGGACTGCACATTCTAATGCGCAGTTGTAGAGATGAATTCCTATTCTCTTTTTTTTTAACTTTTATTTAATGAATATAAATTTCCAAAGTACGGCTTATGGATTACAATGGCTTTGCCCCCATAACGTCCCTCCCACCCACAACCCTCCCCTTTCCCACTCCCTCTCCCCTTCCATTCACATCAAGATTCATTTTCGATTCTCTTTATAGACAGAAGATCAGTTTAGCATACATTAAGTAAAGATTTCAACAGTTTGCTCCCACACAGAAACATAAAGTGAAAAATGATAGATGATTTTTTAAATGATGATGAAATCAGATCAGATCTATTGTCATGTTTAATCCCAGTGAGAGTCAAGTTGGGAATTGATAATTTCTTTTTTTCTTTTTTCTTTTTCTTTTTCTTTTTTTTTTTTTTTTTACAGAAGATCAGCTTAGTATGCATTAAGTAAAGATTTCAACAGTTTGCACCCACATAGAAACACAAAGTGAAATATACTGTTTGAGTACTCGTTATAGCATTAAATCTCAATGTACAGCACATTAAGGACAGAGATCCTACATGAGGAGTAAGTGCACAGTGACTCCTGTTGTTGACTTTACAAATTGACACTCCTGTTTATGGCATCAGTAATCTCCCTATGCTCCAGTCATGAGTTTCCAAGGCTATGGAAGCCTTTTGAGTTCTCCGACTCTTATCTTATTTAGACAAGGTCATAGTCAACAAGTGGAAGTTCTCTCCTCCCTTCAGAGAAAGGTACCTCCTTCTTTGAAGACCTGTTCTTTCCACTGGGATCTCACTCACAGAGATCTTTCACTTAAGTTTTTTTTTTTTTTTTTTTTTGCCAGAGTGTCTTGGCTTTCCATGCCTGAAATACTCTTATGGGCTTTTCAGCCAGATCGGAATGCCTTTAGGGCTGATTCTGAGGCCAGAGTGCTGTTTAGGACATCTGCCATTCTATGAGTCTGCTGAGTATCTAGCTTCCCATGTTGGATCATTCTCCCCTTTATTTATTCTATCGGTTAGTATTAGCAGGTACTAGACTTGTTTATGTGCTCCCTTTGACTCTTAGTCCTTTCCTTATGATCAATTGTGAACTGAAATTGATCACTTGGAATAGTGAGATGGCATTGGTACATGCCACCTTGATGGGATTGAATTGGAGTCCCCTGGTATGTTTCTAACTCTACCATTTGGGGCAAGTCAGCTTGAGCATGTCCCAAATTGTACATCTCTTCCCTCTCTTATTCCCACTCTTATGTTTAACAGGGATCACATTTCAGTTAAATTTCAACACTTAAGAATAACTGTGTATAATTACAGAATTATACCAGTCATATTAAGTAGAACAGACAAAAAAAAACTACTGAGAGGGATAATGTATTTAGTTGTTCACTAACAGGGCTATGCTGATCAAGTCACCGTTTCTCATAGTGTCCATTTCACTTCAACAGGTTTCCTTTTTGGTGTTCAGTCAGTTGTCACCGATCAGGGAGAACATATGGTATTTGTCCCTTTGGGACTGGCTTATTTCACTCAGCATGATGTGTTCCAGATTCCTCCATTTTGTTGCAAATGACTGGATTTCGTTGTTTCTTACTGCAGTATAGTATTCTAAAGAGTACATATCCCATAATTTCTTTATCCAGTCTATCGTTGATGGGCATTTAGGTTGGTTCCAGGTCTTGGCTATTGTGAATTGTGCTTCAATAAACATTAGGGTGCAGACCGCTTTTTTGTTTGCCAATTTAAATTCCTTTGGGTAAATTCCAAGGAGTGGGATGGCTGGGTCGAATGGTAGGGTTATCTTCAGGTTTCTGAGGAATCTCCAGACTGACTTCCATAGTGGCTTAACCAGTTTGCATTCCCACCAACAGTGGGTTAGTGTCCCTTTTTCCCCACATCCTCGCCAGCATCTGTTATTGGTAGATATCTGCATGTGAGCCATTCTAACCGGGATGAGGTGAAACCTCATTGTGGTTTTGATTTGCATTTGCCTGATTGCTAATGACCTTGAACATTTTTTCATGTGCCTGTTGGCCATTTGGATTTCCTCTTTTGAAAAATGTCTATTGAGGTCCTTGGCCCATCTCTGAAGTGGGTTGTTGGTTTTGTTTTTGTGGAGTTTCTTGATCTCTTTGTAGATTCTGGTTATTAACCCTTTATCTGTTGCATAGTTTGCAAATATTTTTTCCCATTCTGTCGATTGTCTCTTCACTCTCCTGACTGTTTCTTTTGCAGTACAGAAACTTCTCAATTTGATGCAATCCCAATAGTTGATTTTGGCTTTGACTGCCTGTGCCTCCCGGGTCTTTTCCAGAAACTCTTTGCCTGTGCCAATATCTTGAAGGGTTTCTCCAATGTTCTCTAATAACTTGATGGTGTCAGGTCGTAGATTTAGGTCTTTAATCCATGTTGAGTGGATTTTTGTGTAAGGTGTAAGGTAGGGGTCTTGCTTCATGTTTCTGCAGGTGGAAATCTAGTTTTCCCAGCACCATTTATTGAATAGACTGTCCTTGCTCCAGGAATTGGTTTTAGATCCTTGATCAAATATAAGTTGGCTGTAGATGTTTGGGTTGATTTCTGGTGTTTCAATTCTGTTCCATTGGTCTATCCATCTGTTTCTGTACCAGTACCATGCTGTTTTGATTACAACTGCCCTGTAGTATGTCCTGAAATCTGGTATTGTGATGCCTCCGGCTTTGTTTTTGTTGTACAAGATTGCTTTAGCTATTCGAGGTCTCTTGTGCCTCCATATGAATTTCAGCATCATTTTTTCTAGATCTGAGAAGAATGTCTTTGATATCTCTGTCTTCTACCCAAAGAGTCTGTGCGGGCTCAGTTTCTCCTGCGGACTCCCACTGGGTTGCCTAGGCTACTGAATTGTAGCCTTAGCTCTCCCCTTTTATTATGTATATCCCAAGTGGGGCTTGCTCTTTGTCTCTTGCTCGCCTTTGCAAGGTTGGCTGAGAGAGAAACTTGTCTGTACCAGTACCCCCCCACCCTTTTTTTTTTCCTTCTCTCCTGTAGTCAGTCTGGTGAACTTTCCCGCTTCAAAGGCTGCTTCCCTTTAAATTCTGTCCACCGTTTCCCTGCCAGTGTCTCCAGTTACTGAGCTCACCTCCCCTTCCAGCGCCGATGTGTGGACTTGGAGCCCTGGGCGTCCCAACTCTCCCCGCTGGTGTCTGTGTGACATCCACACTCCTTCCTGCACTGGCGCGCAGACCCTGCGGCTCCCGTGGCTCGGCTTCCGCGTGGTGGGCAACCTTGTTCTCCCAGTAGGTCCTCCGAGTCACAGCCACTAGATCCAGAAGAGTTTCCTCTGCAATTTTTTCCTGATCCTTTTTCTGAGGCTACCGTAACTCCACTTTTATTAAACTAAATTTTCCCGGACTATTGGTGCGTGCCCTCACTATTCCGCCATCTTGGCTCCCAAATTCCTATTCTCTTAGCAGTAGCCAATGTAGTGATCATGAAGTAATTTCTGAAATATGTAATTCATTCTTATTTCCCTGACTGTACCTAAATTTATTAGCTGACATTAGAACCTGTTTTCCATCATGCTTCTATGTCTAAAACAAGCTAGCATTCAAATAAGTTATATTTAAGGAAATGGGGTAAGCTCTACACATAGATATCAATAATATAAGAAAAGTCATGAGGCTTGCAGATTGTATATAAACTTTATTATCTATATTGTAGACTTGATTTAAGCAGAAAATATTGACTAGTATATCTTATGAATAATTTTGCAATGTTACACCTAGCCAAATCATATTTTGACATAACTGATTGTATAGAGAAATAAATATCAACTTCATTGTTTGGACCCCTTTGTAAACAGTTGTAATAGTATATAGACAGACACTATAGCGTAACAGCTCAGGAATTCAGACTGGCTATTCAGAAGGATAACTGTTTGAATACAGGCTCCACAATTCATCAACTCCGTGATGTTAAATTATGTACCTAAGCTTTGTTTTCCTCATATTCAAAATGAGAGTAATAGCTACAACTGCCTCTTAATGTTGATGTTAAGAGTACATAAAATTGACTTTTATGTCTAATAGAAGATACTAATGTCAAGTCTTTGAACCATATTTTTTCTCTTTGTTACCACAAAAGCATGACCGGAAGTTATAAACGTTTATAAGAAGGTGTCAATGTGAGTAGTCTGATGGTTTTGAACCATGGTTAGGAGTTTGCAGGCAAGTGCATTCAAATAAGCAGAAAGGGATTGAGAGGATGGTGAAGAAATGATTATTACAATATGCCTAGTGGACTAGGTTGAATACAGAAGGAAAGTAAATCCTTAACAGGGCGAGAGACAGGAGAAATGAGGAAAGTTGAGACACTGGATCGAATACTAGGAGTAGATCACAGGTATGGAAAATGAGAGTAGAAGGGTAGAAGGTTTTGCTCAGCAGGTTGAGTACTGGTCATAGACTTTCTGACATAGAACAGCTCTGGGGTAATGACAAAGCCCAAGTTGTGATCATGCTGAAGGGAAGTGGACAACAGGATGATTGGAGTTAATTCTGAAGTCAGAGAACTATGAAGCCAGGGTGACAGATGGGTGGTTTACATATTCATAGAAGTCCCCAGAATGGTAGCACAAAATGGTTTGAAAAATTAAAGCTGGACAAACAAGAGCAACAAGAGAAGATAAAGGCTGGGGGAGGGGGGACTCAGGTAAAACAAGTCTCCAAGAAGGATGGGTTCTTGCAGGAAATTCAGGTAGTATTTTCCAGTCAGAAGAAGCATCCCCTTCCCTGAGGCATCTGAACTTTCTGAAGATAGTCAAAACGTAAAAGAGATCAAATGGAAGAAGTCTTGGCTTGGGAAAACCAAGTTTAACAGGACAAGGAGGTGAGGAAGGTGGAGAGTAATGGTTGTCAGCTGACTGTACATTAGAATCGCCTCCTGAGGCTTTTAGAAATCATCCGGGTCTAAGCACTTCCTGTTCCACTATACATTATAAAGGTTCAGAATTACTTAATGGGAAGGTTAGAGGAGACGTTGTCAAGTACAAGGATGAGTCAGCTGGCTGGGAGGAGAAAGCAGTAATGAATGAGAAGAAAAGAGGGAGATGACCTACGGGCCTGGCATTTGAGGCTGTGATGGGGTGGGAGGCATGGGATTAACTGCTCTCTGGCTGTGAGATGGGACTTAGAATTGCTCTTGCACTGTAGCAGCCTCTACATGGCTTCCGGGGGGACTTTCGTCACTCCCACAGTAGACATTATGTGGGCAGCAGGTGAGTGAGGCAGCAACTGTGGTGAGGAAATGCTTTGGATGGGAGGTCAGAAATAAAGTATTTACTTTATCTCCTTCCTGCTCTCATTCTCTCTTTCTTTTACTCTGGCAAATTTGTTCTGTAAATTCCAGAGGTTAGCGGCACTTTGCTGCCCCTGTGAAATATAACTTATTTAGCTGTGGTCGTCACTTTTTTTCTGGATTCAGGTACAGAGCCCAGCCACTTTGCCAGTTTTCTAACCTTTCTTTAAGAGGAACATGAAAGCACTAAGCAAGGACAAAATCCACTGCATTTGACTTGAGAGTGACATAGGCAGTGCATGGAGCGCCCAGAGAGAGCTGCTGCAAGGTGTTCATGTTCCAGAACTGAGAACATGCCCCAAATCGGAAGACAAAGGAATCCATGTGGCTCCCTGGACACCTAGATCCTCTGATTAGAGTCTTAGGTACTCCACATTATTCTCTTCGGCAGGGACCAATCAAGTTTTTTTCCATTAGTTGTTATGTGTGCAGTTCACTTCCCTTAAAAATCTGTTGTTGGACCACAGAGTCCACCTTCCTCTGGGTGGACACTCTAATAAATGTACTGTCTTTTTGAATAAAAAAATTGTATGATCTTCTTGATCATACAATTCTTACCTCCTACACAATCATAAAAATATGTCTAGGCCTTTCATCCTCACATTCACAGATTTTACAAATATATGCAGGCACATCAAAAAGTTTATGGAAAATGGAATTAAAAGATAATGCATTTTCCATGAGTGTTTTCACATATCCTCATATATGAGAAGTCTTCAAAAAGCTCATAAAAGTTCTTGGCACCTAGCTTTGGCCTAGCTCAACCCTGGCCATTGTGGCTATTTGCGGAGTAGACCAGCAGATGTAAAATATCCCTATCCCTCTCCTCTTCTCCCTCTCCTTCTCTCTCATTATTTCTTTTTAAAGATTTATTTATTTATTTGAAAGGTAGAGTTAGAGAGAGGCAGAGGCAGACAGAAGAGAGAGAGCTATTCTGTCTGCTGGTTCACTCCCCAAATGGCACAAACGGCCAGAGCTGGGCTGATCCAAAGCCAGGAACCAAGAGCTTCTTCTGGGTCTCCCACATGGGAGACTTGGGCCATCTTCTACTGCTTTCCCAAGCCATAGCAGAGAGCTGGATCAGAAGTGGAGCAGCCAGGACTCCAACCGATGCTCATAAGGGATGCCAGCATTGCAGGCAGCAGCTTCACCTCCTACTCCACAGCCCCAGTTCCTCTCTCTCATTATTGAAGTGCCTCTCGAATCAGTAAAACAATCTTTTTAAAAAAAATGACTACATGTATGGAGGGTTCTATTCTCATGACCTAACCATCTCTAAAAGGCTTCCTCCACCAGTGCATCTTGTTGAACGTCAAGATTTCAACATAGGAGTTTTTGGAGAACATACATACCCAATCTATTGAATGAGGGAAGAAAAGTCTTGGCACAAGAACCAATAGGAACAAGGGCCCTAAGTTTGGACTATTTCTGGTATGTGTGTGAATAGCAAAGAAGCTAATGTGTGTGCAGTGACATGAAAAATTGGGATGTATTAGAAGATGCAGTCAGAGATGTCAGTGGATGGAGTTGGGAGATATATAGGAAAATCAGAGCATAGGAGGTCTCCCAGGCCATTGTAAGGTGCTCTGAGGGAGAGGTGACAGTGTTGAACAGACTAACATCCTGAATGAGATTCACCAGCTTCAGGGTTGACGATAACCTGTGAGTGGGGGTGGGGGGTTAGGGAGGAGCAGATAAATAAGCCAGGCTAGGGCAGGAATCCCGAGGGGAGCTTTGGGTATATTGAGCCAGCTGGTAGCAGAATAGTAAATATTGATCATATCATAAATAAACTTGGAGTGTCACTTGTGGAGTCTGAGCCATAGAGAAGTATCAAAGATGTTTCTCGGGGTTTGGCTTACAGTGGAAGATTGGGATTGTTTGGGACTGCAAGGGCACAACTAAAGGAGGAATAAGTTTTCTGGGGGAGATGGAGAGCTCTTTTAAACATATGTGGAGCTTCAGATATTAAACATTCAAGTGAATATCTTGACTAGGGAATTTGATACATGATTATAGGGTGTAAGGAAGAAGTTTGGACTGAAGATAAAATTTTAGAAATTTTGAGTTCATATTTTATTTAAAGCCACAAGACTACATGTCATCAGGGGAGTGAACAGAGGCAAACAAGGCATGATTGTCAGGTCAATAAGTAAATCCATCTTAAATATAATCTATGTCCTGGGCTGACCTGGTTGTATAGCAGGTTAAGTGCTGCCTGAAACACTATCATCCTATATATATATATTTAAAGATTTATTTATGTATTTTTACTTGAAGGTCAGAGTTACACAGAGAGAAGAGAGGCAAAGAGAGAGAGAGGGAGAGAGAAGAGAGAGAGAGAGAAAGTCTTCAATCCACTGGTTCACTCCCCAGTTGGCCGAAACGGCCACAGCTGAGCCGATCCGAAGCCAGGAGCCAGGAGCTTCTTCCAGGTCTCCCATATGAGTGCAGGGGCCCAAGGGCTTGGGCATCTTCTACTGCTTTCCCAGGCCATAGAAGAGAGCTGGATCTAAAGTGAAGCACCCAGGACTCTAACTGGCGCCCATATGGGATGCTGGAATGGCAGGCTGCAGCTTTACCTGCTATGCCTCAGCGCCAGCCCCTATCATCCTATATTGGAGTGCTAGTTCAGGTCCCATCTGTTCAGCTTCCAATCCAGCTTCCTGCTAACGCACCTGGAAAAGCAGTGGAAGACGGCCCAATTTCGTGGGATCCTGCCATCCATGTGGGAGATCAGGATAGACTTTCTGGCTCTTGACTTCAGCCTGACCCAGACCTGGCTATTGTGGCCATTTGAAGAGTGAATTGTATGCAAGATCCCTCTCTCTCTCTCTCCCTCTCCCCAACCCTTTCTCCAGCACTCACCCTTCAAATAAATGAATGAATAAATATTAAATAAAAGTAAACTATATCCCTACTTATAGGGGCATGGCCTTGCTGTAGACCTGCTCCTATTATCTTTCCCACAGTCCTACATGAATATTGCGTCACTGTGAGTTCTATTGTTTTTTTTTTTTTTTTTTTGACAGGCAGAGTGGACAGTGAGAGAGAGAGACAGAGAGAAAGGTCTTCCTTTGCCGTTGGTTCACCCTCCAATGGCCGCCGCGGCCGGCGCGCTGCGGCCGGCGCACAGCACTGATCCGATGGCAGGAGCCAGGAGCCAGGTGCTTTTCCTGGTCTCCCATGGGGTGCAGGGCCCAAGCACCTGGGCCATCCTCCACTGCACTCCTGGCCACAGCA
Organism: Oryctolagus cuniculus; assembly: GCF_051225735.1. Lineage (NCBI taxonomy): Eukaryota > Metazoa > Chordata > Mammalia > Lagomorpha > Leporidae > Oryctolagus > Oryctolagus cuniculus. The sequence continues at coordinate 43,386,729 of NC_142876.1, forward strand.
GAGGGCTGGCCTGGAAGAGGGGCAACCGGGACAGAATCCAGCGCCCCAACTGGGACTAGAACCCTGTGTGCCGGCGCCGCAAGGTGGAGGATTAGCCTAGTGAGCCGCGGCGCCGGCGAGTTCTATTGTTATGGAGCTCCATCCACCAAGGATCCCCCATCCTCAGGCATGTCCTATTCTTTCTCCAGTGTGAGACCAAGAATATACCTGCATATGTCCCTAGCATTGCTACTTATAATTTTTGTGATCCTGTGTTAAAAAGAATAAATATAAATCACTAATTCATACACAGAAAAGCACCATTTTGCCAATACAACATCATAATGTGTTGAGACATAATTTACAGATTATGCAGAACAGGTGTTATCTCAGACTAAAACAAGTGAACTTGGATTATACTGCATTTAAGGTCTTCTTCTACAAAAAGATATAGTGTTTGATTTAACTCTGTAAAACTAAAAGGTCCATAGTGGTGTTTCTCCACCAAAATATTATTTTCTCAGAAAAGATATATTTAAGACATTTCTAGGAAGCAGAAATTCACCAGTTGTTTAGATTATTCCATCTCTTTAGAGTCCTATTTCTATCAATTTATACACATGTTAATAAATATGCAAATACAAATATTACTAAGTGTTTCAGATATCTCATTGGGTTTAAGACTTTTCAAAACAAGTAGAAATTTTAAGTTAGTGACAAAGAAATGTTAGAATTTATGTGAAAATTTTCTTTTATATCTCATCTATACAAATTTATCTTGGATAAATCTAGTAGGAAAGCGTTTGAAATGTTTATTAATTGCATTTCTATAAAGTGCTTTAATTTTAAAATAGAATAATTTGTGGTAGATAATAGCTGCAGAAATTTGGGAAGCTGGGAAAATTCTTGGAATACTTACAAAGCGAATTATTCAGAGAGAACATGTAGGAAGTCTGAAACAAGAGCACCATAGAAAGAGGCACATTGGTCATTTCAGAGAGCATTCAAACATGAGTCAGTCAAGTAATTCTGTACTTAAAAATCCGTGGCAATTTCCCCATGAGGTACTCAAAATTGTCAAAAGTGCTATATGCTAAATTCTGATTTTGCGATTAGGTGAGGCAATGTGTGTGCGAGATATCTAATGGGTGCCAATATAAGACAATGTAGGGACAGGATTTGGTGTTGCTTGCTAGGTTGCCTGCATTCTTATTCAGGGTGCATGGTCTGAGTCTTGGCCACACCATTTCTGATCCAGCTTCCTGCTAACAAGCTCCCTGTAAGGCAGCAGGCGATGGCTCGAGTACCTGGGTGTCTGCCTCCCATGTGGGAGATCTGGATGGTGTTCTGGCTCCTGACTAACCTGTCTCAGCCTTGGCTGTTGAGAATGTTTGGGGAGTGAATCAGTGGATGGGAGGTGTTTCTCCATCTGTTTCTATCTGTATCTCTGTGTATCCCTGCCTTTCAAATAAAATTTAAATATTTTTTAACAAAAGGCAATGTCAATAATGAAGGAGTTAATAAATTGATATTATTTTTATGAGGGAACGCATGACGTAGATAAATGATGTAATCATCAATTTGCTGGAAAAGAAAATCCTAGGTCAGAAATGAAACCACACTGGGGCCTGCACTGTGGTGCAGCAAATTAAGCTACTGCTTGAGATGCCAGCACCCATACAGGCACTGATTCAAGTCCTAGCTGCTCCACTTCCAATTCAGGTCCTTGCTAATGTCCTGAGAAAGCAGTAGAAGATGGACCAAGCTTTTGGGCCCCTACACCCACATGGGAGACTGAAATGGAATTCTGGGCTGCTTGTTTCGGCTACAGTGGCCTTTTGGGGAGGAAAACAGCAGGTTGAAGCTCGCTCTCTCTCTCTCTCTCTCTCTCTCTCTTCTTCTCTCTCTCTCTTTTTCTTTCTGTGACTCTGCCTTTCAAATAAAAAGTTAAATTTAAAAAATGAAAAAAACTCAAAATTATAAACCACATTATAATGAGAAATAGCATGAATGTCAGAGCCAGTCACACACAGGTATAATATTCTGGCTCTGCTGGTAAATTATCTGACTTGGGGAAAGTTAACAACTTTTAGTTTCTTCATCTGTAAAACAGAGATAAAATACAACCTGTCATGAGTAACTGTAAAAATTAGATTGAGACGATATAATCAAATTAAGCAAAATATTTGAAAGAGAATAATAAGTAAGACAACTATGATCAACTGATAAAGCTGCTAGTGGTATCAGCATTCATTCTGGCCATATTGGGCAGTGGCTAAGATCATGATTTATTTTTATTAGTATTAGTATTTATTTATTTGAAATGCAGAGTTACAGACAGAGAAGGAAAGACAGAGAGAAAGATCTTCCATCTGTTGAATCACTCCCCAAATGGCCACAACGGTCATAGCTGGTCAATCTGAAGCCAAGATCTAAGAGCTTCTTCCAGGTCTCCCATGTGAGTGCAGGAGCCCAAGCACTTGGGCCGTCTTCTATTGCTTTCCCAGGCCACAGTAGAGAGCTGGGTTGGAAGTGGATCAGCTGGGACTAGAATTGATGCCCCTATGGGATGGGCAAAGGCTTGGCCTACTACACCACACTGCAGGCCCCAAGATCATGATTTCCAGAGTTGTTTAGATTATAGTTATATCACTTCCTAGTTGTGTTGTGATTGACTAGGCACTTAAATCCTCTCATTTTTTGTCATTTGTTACCCTGAGATTGTCCTTATAGGTTTTGTGAGGATTTCATTACTTAACATGTAAAGTATTGAGAATACTACCAGGCATTATGGTATTTTTCTTCCTCCTCCAGTTCCTACTCCTTATATATTATGGTTCAAGGGCAATATTTTTTATACTTCTCATAAGTTATTTATGTGGATATTGGATAGGTGTGAGCTATGCATCATTACTGAGCTCACCTGTCTGCCCATTAAAAAACAATACTGAAAAAAAATCTGATTGATTGTAAAGTTAAAATGTCAGTATTGGCCAAGACAAACAAAAGCAGACATCATAATACACTGCCAGTTGTAGTTTTAACCAGTACCTTGGAGAAGTTATACACTAGCTGCCAAGTTTGAAAATGCTCATACATTACATGTTTTTTTAAAAAGATTTATTGGGGCTGGCACCGTGGCTCACTTGGTTAATCTTCTGCTTGCAGCGCTGGCATCCCATATGGGTGCCGGGTTCTAGTCCCCGTAGCACTTCTTCCAGTCTAGCCCTCTGCTGGGGCCAGGAAGGCAGTGGAGGATGGCCCAAGTGCTTGGGCCCCTGCACCCACATGGGAGACTGGGAGGAAGCACCTGGCTCCTGGCTTCGGGCCAGCACGCTGTGGCCATTTTGCGGATGAACCAATGGAAGGAAGACCTTTCTCTCTGTCTCTCTCTCTCTGTCTTACTCTGCCTGGCAAAAAAAAAAAAAAAAAAAAAAAAAAAAGGATTTATTTATTTATTTGAGAGTCACAGTTATAGAGAAAAAGCAAGAGGCAGAGAGAGAGATTTTCAGGCCATCATCAGGGAGCTAGATACAAGGTAGGGCAGCTAGGACTCGAACTGGCATCTATATGGGATGCCAGCATTGCAGGCAATGGCTTTACCAGCTACACCACAATTCTAGTCCAACACTTTACAACTTTGCAGATGAACTCTTGTATCTAGAGAAATTCAATAGGGAAATGTGAAAAAATCCAGCAGCATGTTTGTGAAGGTAAGTGACACTAAGGGAATTGACAGATGCATTATGAAGATGTATTTATATGATGGAATGTTCATGCAGTATTTAAAAGGAATGAAATCAATATATATGTATTAACATGGATAGATCTTCAAAATCCAATGTTGAAGGCAAAATTGTAGAATGGTAAACATAAAATATCATTTCTGTATGATCAAAATAATCTGTGTATAATTTTGATGAATATAGATGTGTGATGAACATGTAAAATTATAAAATATTTATAGAGCAAATCCATGATAGTGTTTATCTAGGAAACAAGGCAAGCAAGTGTATAGAATTGAATGGGTGAGAGGAATACTGGGGATAGGACTTTTCCTACAAAGTTTTATTTTCCCAAGCAAACTAGAATAACAAAAAAGATCTCAGATGTACATAAACATAAGACAATGTGTTCTGGTTTTGGTTCTTGCCTTTGTACTTTGTTATATTTATGAAGCTATTTCAAAAACTTCATGGAAAAATAGAACTAAAAGATACAACTCTTCTGATGCAGCAAATTTTGAAATGCATGCATTTTTTTTTTTTGACAGGCAGAGTGGACAGTGAGAGAGAGAGACAGAGAGAAAGGTCTTCCTTTGCCATTGGTTCACCCTCCAATGGCCGCTGCGGCTGGCGCGCTGCGGCCAGCGCACCGCGCTGATCCGAAGGCAGGAGCCAGGTGCTTATCCTGGTCTCCCATAGGGTGCAGGGCCCAAGAACTTGGGCCATCCTCCCCTGCACTCCCGGGCCATAGTAGAGAGCTGGCCTGGAAGAGGGGCGACTGGGACTAGAACCCGGTGTGCCAGCGCCGCAAGGCGGAGGATTAGCCTATTGAGCCGTGGCACCAGCTGCATTGTTTTTTCATAATACACATTTTCCATGAAATTTTTGATGTGCCTCATATTTATGCAAGAACAGTAAGATAGAATTGTCACTTTATTAATGAATTACTTTGTGTCGTGAAATCAACCTAAGTGAACCTATTTAAATATGATATAGTTAGGTAGATTATTATCAGATGATCTTTAATGTTTAAATACATTTTACATTGAAAAACTATGAAATTACATCTTTCATAAAAAATGATTTTTTTCTTCTGATTGTTGGTGACTTAAGGGTGGTCCTACTTGTTGTGGGGAGAATGGTTCCTAAAACTGACTGATTTCAGAATCAACTAGGAATCCTTTAAAATGCAAAAGTTTGAGCCTTGCATTTTATGAATCATATTCTCTAGGGATGGGTGGAGCTCAGAGACTTGTCCCCTTTATTTCTGCAGTCTTTTGAGAGCTCACAGGGGGAGCCTGCTAATTAGCCGGGCTTAGAAACCCATCTCCCAGTGTCATCTCAAGTTCCCTTCTGCAGGATTATTTTGTAGAGATTAATTGGTTCAGAACAGGGGTGAGGTCAAGTTCTTTCTCAGACAGGGAGACAGGAAGTGGGTGGCTCAAAAGGCTTCCAGTTTATAAAGCAGACTAACCCCACTAAGCATCTTCCCACTTACTATATAAATCAGGTCAGGCTCAGATGGGCCACGGCACTTAAGAAACAGGCAATCCTGGTCGGCACCGCGGCTCAGTAGGCTAATCCTCCACCTTGCGGTGCTGGCACACCAGGTTCTAATCCCGGTGGGGGTGCCGGATTCTGTCCCAGTTGTCTCTCTTCCAGGCCAGCTCTGCTGTGGCCTGGGAGTGCAGTGGAGGATGGCCCAAGTGCTTGGGCCCTGCACCTCATGGGAGACCAGGAGAAGCACCTGGCTCCTGCCTTCGGATCAGCGCGGTGCGCTGGCCGCAGAGGCCATTGGAGGGTGAACCAACGGCAAAAGGAAGACCTTTCTTTGTCTCTCTCTCTCTCTCACTGTCCACTCTGCCTGTCAAAAAAAAAAAAAAAAAAAAAAAGAGAGAAACAGGCAATCCCAAATCCCAGTGTCCTCTTTTATATAAAATTCTGAGTGCCTTTCTTATTTGGTGGCTGCCTAGTCATGTTATTCCTCCCTTAATCTGCCAGTTGAGTATCAGGAAAGAGTTGATCATGTTCACTGCTAGGAAAACAGACATTATTATAAAGTTCCATTTGTACAGAGCTCCTTGTCTGTCAGCAAACAGCGATCTGTGGGGCTGAATTTCAGTGTTCTTTGTACTTCATTTGCAGGTGAATATGACCTGCGTTTGGACCACAAAATAAAAGGCAGGACAATGATTTGTGCCTCTGAAGCGTTTTCTGTTTGAGGGAGGCCTCACCATAAATCCTTCTGTGGATAATTGGAGGAGTTACATGTCTCCCAGTGCATGGGACTATAAATATCTGATCACACAAAAAGTGCCTCCTGAACTGTGTCTGCCTCATAGGGCTTTTCTGAGGGCTGGAAGAGTGGAATACAACAGAGGAGAAACAGAAACATTTTGTTTATTAGTTTTTAAAGGCTGTATGGCAGAAAGTGGCCTGTATTATGTTTCCAAGTAGTTTTTTACATGCAAAGGTAGAAGTAGCAGGTTGCTAGCCAGAGTGATTGCTTTGCTCTTTTCTTTGAGTTTAATCTGAACATGACATTCCTCATTTCTGCTTCGATCTTATCAGTAGCTCATGCTGACTTCCACACTCTCCAGTTTGTCAACATCCAAGAATAGGGGACTCCAGGAGTCCCACTGATGTTCATAAAGTTTTGGACCCTGTTCCTTCGTATTCACTCTTGTCCCTGTCCTGCTTCTGTATTTGCTTAGCTCATCACTGAGGTCTTTCCTATTAATAGCCTAACACTGACCTCTGAGGTCGAATACTAGACTCAACTTTTGTAACTTGACCACCAAATCTGCAGTTGCCCCCAGTTTTACTCCCCTCCTACCATATGTGTTCTGTTTATATATATCAAACTACATACCTACCTACTATCTGGGCTCTTGTGACTGATTCTTAAAAAGGAGGAAGACACCTTCCCCAAATAATAAAGGCTGTTGCTCTCTTGCCCAACTTTGGTTTAAAGATCTGAATTTGCATTATTTCTGCAGTCACATCTGAGACTGTGAGGCTAGATTCCCTTTTTAACCATTCCTTAAATGTTTGCACAGGGACCTTCAAAAGTTCATGAAAATATGTATTATGAAAAATGTATGCATGGATTTCAATATATTTTTGCACTAAAATAAACATTTAATTTTAATTTTTCACAAGCTTTTTGAAGTTCACTTGCATATTTTTGATCCTGCATTCTTAGAGCATTTTTTACTACTCTATTTGGGTGTTTGTCTCCTAAACAGAATGTTTTATAGAATAAGAACTCAATTGATCATTGTTGAGTGAGCCAATTTAAAGTCACAAGAACATCAGTTTCATTACTTTATAAGGATATTTCTTGCTGGATTCAAGATTATTTCCGAAGTTTTCTCATCCCCTTTATGCATAACTTGTGTCACTAGATGACTATGTGACTTTTTTTTCTATTTAAGTGAAGCACACTCTCACCCCCAGTGACTGAGGATTTACCATCAGGGGGACTTTTAAATGCTTGTGCCACAGACTGAGAAGCAATTTCCAAAGCAAGAGATTGGAACAAGTTTTAAGTAAGGGTAGAATTTCTGAAAGAAGTATATGTTCTTTTACGATGAATTCTTTAAAGGGAATTATATTCACTTGATGGTTTTCTTTTAATCACCCATGCTATTTTCTAACTATGCTTTTGAACTGACCTGCCTAGAGATAGTCTGGCCTTGGACTGTCTGGTCAAAAAGGACCATAGGGTCATCATTTAAACTAGAGAAGAGTGATTCTCCCCTAAATAAATCTCTAACACTTTTAAAACTATAATGTGTAACCAAAGAACCAAAGTGGAAGACTTTGCTTGTCATTTTCTTCTGTTTGATTTTTAGTTTGTTCATCAAAAACTTTATTCACCATTTTACAAACATGACATAGGCACATTCTCTGTTTTAGGCATTGCACTTGGAACTGATCATAAAGTTATAAATAAAACAATCCCTATCTCCAAGGAACAAATTGTTGCTATGTAAAGGATAAGCACATAAACAAAATGACATAAACAATGATAGGTCCTCTTTAGTGGCTTGTAAAGAGTGTTCTAGAATTCTAGAAATTACACATTAGCAAGAGGAGTATTTCAACAGAAAAATGATACTGATGTAGGCCAGAAGTCAGTTAATTTTTCTGCAAAGGGCCAGCTAGGAAATCATTGAGTTTTTTTGTGGCTGTATAGTCTCTGTTGAAAGTACTCAGCTCTGTAGTTGTAGTGCAAAAGCTGTCATAGACCCTATAGGAATGAATGAGCATGACAGTGTCCTAATAAAACTTTATTTATGAAATAGGTAGAACAGTAGGTCAAACTGAGCCATGGTCATAGTTTGCTTGTCCCTGATCTAGGTCTAGGAGTAAAAGTACGAGCAACGTCAAGGCATTTCAAATGTAAAGAATACCACGATACAGCCTCAGAAGCAAGAAAGTGATGGATCACTGGGTAGTAGCAACGTGCATGTGCCCAGAATGCAGACTGCTGGGAATGAGCTGAGCGAGAATGATTAAGGTTATTTTAAAGAGTTGGGTTTTACCTCATGAGGAGCTATAAAATGAGTTCCTGTGCTCTAAACTAATATAAATTAGCTTGTTCATCTTCAGGAGTCAGTGATGGAAAGTCTATTAGAAGAAAAAACACAAGGTGAATAAAAAGTCTTCTTTTAGCATTTACATTATTTTTGTGTATTTTGCTTATTTGAGAGGAGAGATGGAGTGAGGGAGAGAGAGAGGTTTCCCATTCATGAGTTCACTCTACAAATGTGTGCAATGGCTGCAGCTAGACTGGGGCCAGAGCTAGAAGCAGGGAATACAATTCAGTTCTTCCTGGGGATGGCATCAGCCAGAATACTTGAACCAGTATTGCTGCCTCCTAGGGTCTGCATTAACAGGAAGATGAAGTCAGGAGCAGAAGCTGGAATCAATTCCAGGGCCCCTAGTGTGGGATGTGGACATCTTAATCATTAGGTTCAATGCTCACTTCCTCTTTCAACATTTTAAAAGATTACCTTTGCTAGATGATTGAAGACATACAGCTTTCTTTCCTCTTCAGTTGTGTACTATTTTGCCTACATACAACAAGAATGAAGAATCTGACAAGGCCAGCATATACATATGTCAGTAATATATTCCTTCAACCTTTCTGTCTTCAACAAACAACTTGCTTTTGCTGTTCACCTAGAAATAATGGAGCATTTCGGGAAAAATTACTCCTTCTGATGACTTTTCTATAGATATCAGTGGGAAAATAACTACAGGATAGAGCAGTATTTAGGTGAAGTGCTAAAATGCATCAACTTATATCCTTATAGCCTTACATCTCAGTAGACTTTATAATATAACCATTTGTCTTTAAGACAGTTTAGAAAATAATTCTCCCAGACATGAACTATCTCAGAATCAACTGTTAAAACCTGTGGTGCTGGCTGACGCCGTGGCTCACTAGGCTAATCCTCCACCTTGCAGTGCCGGCACACCAGGTTCTAGTCCTGGTCGGGGCGCCGGATTCTGTCCCGGTTGCCCCTCTTCCAGGCCAGCTCTCTGCTGTGGCCAGGAAAGTGCAGTGGAGGATGGCCCAAGTCCTTGGGGCCTGCACCCCATGGAAGACCAGGAGAAGCACCTGGCTCCTGCCTTTGGATGAGCGTGGTGCGCCGGCCACGGCGGCCATTGGAGGGTGAACCAACGGCAAAAGGAAGACCTTTCTCTCTCTCTCTCTCACTGTCCACTCTGCCTGTCCAAAAAAAAAAAAAAAAAAAAAAAAAACCTGTGGTGCTAAGAGAATCTTGGAAGCTTTGTTACCTTCATAAATTGTTGCAACCAAACAGCGATTGTTTGTAAAGGGATTTGAAAGCTCTCTGATAGCATAGCTATTTATTTTAAAGTACTGATGAGATATTTTTATAGCCTTTTTACTCATGATTTTCTAACAGAAGATTATTGAGTGAGACTTCAGGAGGAGAAGTAGCCACACCCCTGGAGAAGCAGCAGGTCTGTGAATAAAGCCATGGTCTGAATGAGACAGCTGGGATTCTAAGTCACCTCTAAGGACCTGCAAGTCTGTGCTGTCTCTGTGAGGCCAGAACACTCTTATTCCTTGATTACTGTGACACAGCAATCATGAGATGTCAAGAAACTCAGCCATGGAGGTCAAAGTGTAGGGCTTGCTAGAGGCCTGTGAATAAGCCTGTTTGGATACAAGTAGATAATTGCTGGGAGGCAGAAAGATATGTGAGAAGAATGTTCTGAACCCCTACATAATTTCATGCAGATGATAAGTTAAAAGATCAAAGTGACATTTGATAACAAGTTTCTTTTTCTTGATTTGAGACACAAATCATAAGAGTTCTTTCTCAACTGTATATACACTATATAATATAAAAAGGTAAAGCAGTCCTCAAAGAAAGGGAGGTTTTTTTTTTTTTTGGTAAACAATATTTAAACCCAGTGTAAGTATCAAAGAAATACTTTTAATGAGGAACCTTCAGGAACCACATGACTCTCTTTCTTCAACAGACAAGTTCTTAGAAAGGAAACAAAGGCTGGCAGGCAGTTGGCCTAGTGGTTAAGACACTGCTTGGGATACTCGCATCCCATATAGGGATTAATCGCCTGCCTCTGGCTCCTGACTCCAACTACTTGCTAGTGTGCATCCTCAGAGGTAGCAGATGATGGATCAAATTATTGAGTCCCTGAAACCCACATGGAGACCTGAACTGAGTTCCTGGCTTCCAGCTTTGTTCTGGCCTAGCCTCAGCTATTGAGAGCATTTAGAGAGCGAACCAGTAGAAGGGAGATCTCTCCCCTCCCAACCCCTTTCTCCCCCACCCCTTCCCTCTATCCTTCTCAAATAAGTAAAATAAATACATAAAATTTTAAAAAAGGAAGAACACAAAAACATGAAAGCTTTGCACAAAATCAACATTGCAGTATTATTGATGCCTTAATCAACGTGGTTAAGGATAAAAGTAATTTACTCAGATGTTAAGAAGATCTCAGCTCATTTTTGAATGTTTTACTGATGTTTCCCTTTAAAATATGGGGAAATTGAGACTTAAGTCAATAGACAAGTTAAAAAAAATCCCAAAAATCTTCTGGTTGTAAATGGCCCCGAGGTGCCATGTTTTCTCTGAAGATGTTTTTAATCATGTGGTAGATGAACTCAATGACTTTAATGAAGAACGTTGGATGGGGAAATCCACACTGGCAGGTGGATCATGAACCAGAAGACCTCAGGAAGATCAAAAGGAGACTGCATCATGCAGCAAACAGACACTGGAATGTATGGCACGTGTGCTGCACTCAATGATGGACTAGTTCTGTCCTTGGAATGGCATGAAATGTGTTTATCTTCTGCCCCTTTGTTACTCTCAGTCAACTTTTAATTTTGGAGATCTCCCACCCATTTACATGCATGTAGTCTAGGTCAGACCAGAAGTCAAGGCCCCTGGACAGAGGCTGTTCAGGAGGTAATTTAACACTCTTCCAAAATTTAAACCTAAAGCAGAGTGACACAAGGACATGAAATTATTGGAACTGAATATTCTAACCTAGGAATAAGATTATAAACATATTTTCTACAACAACGACAATTTCACAACCAAAGAAATAAAGTATAAAATCATTAATATCACCATTGATGCTACCCAAGTAGTAGCTGATTGTCATGTGGAATTCGCATGAATGTGACTTTTTTTATGAACCAGAGCAAATTCTACTTTGTCAAAGGGTGATAGTATCAACCATTTTCTTTCTTTTTACAGGATGCTATTACTAGCCATGGTCTTCCTTTGGGAAAATTATCAGGACAATTAAGTCAAATAACTTCACTTTAAACATGACACTAATGATGCATTTTTTTGCAGGTTTACGTGTGAAAGTGAAAGTCATTGTAACACCTTCTAGAAAAACTATGATTTAAAAAGTCGAACCTATCAGAAAACTTTCCAAGACACGCATGGTCTTCAGCATCGATTTTTGCTGACTTTGTCATCACATTTCAAGTTTTCTTTTGCAGGACTCCCTGAATCTGCAACTCGAATTCCTTCTGAGTCCATAAAGGCTCCACCACATGGTGGAGCTCTGGTTGTGCCTTTGGTGAAATCGCTAACGTTTTCTTTTTAGGAAAAACGTTGTTCAAAATATAAAGTTGAAAAAATATATATCTATTCCTCAGCTTTTTGGGGTCCTAATGGGGTAAAATGTCCTCTTAGTGTTTTCTCTACTTCCCCCTGTATCATCCTCCTTCTATTTTAGAAGCTTGACGGATGCCCTTTATTTTGGTTCCTGCAATTGCAACCAGGAGACCCAAAAGTGAAGACCTGGGGGAAGCTACCGGACACTGATGCTGAGCTTTAGGAAGCTGGCTTGCTGACTGTTCCTCTGTCGCCCATTCACAACCCTTGTCCTCCCCATAAATGAATAGCCAGAGAATTTCCAGTACTCCCCAGCTCCCTTCCTGACCAACAGCTTGGCCAGTCTGTCCCAATCAACCTAAAACAATATGTACTAATGCAATACAGAAGGAACAAGGCCAAAAGATGCAGTCCTGGGAAGAGATCATTTAAACTTGAGCTCAAAATCTCCACAAAGCAAATAGTTCCAGGGAAAGGCTTCTCTGGAGTGAGGGTACATTGTATTTTGTTTTGTTTTGTTTTGTTTATTTTGCCAGTCAAGCTAAGGTAGAGAAAGGGTCCATTTCTGGGTAACCAGGGAAAGGCTGACTTGGAGACTTTAACCATTTTTTACAGTTAATTTATTTGAAAGGCAGAAAGACATTTCTTAATTTCCTAGATGCCCTTAGCCCCTGGAGCAGGGTCAATCCAGGAGCAGTGAACTCAATCAGGGTCTCCCATGCGGGTGACAGGAATCCATGTATTTGTGTACTTGAGCCGTCACCTGTCAATTCCAAGGGTCTGCGTTAGCGTAAAGTTACAATAGGAAGTGGCGGCAGGCCTCAAATCCATGCGCTCCGAAATGGGATGTGGGTGTCCTAAGCAGGGTTTTAAATGCTGTGCTCATCCCTAGCCTGATTTTTCACAGGCAATTCACAGGTGTGTGCCCCCAGAATCTGGAATATGGATGAGAATAATATTTCACCCGAGTTATATGAAGATGAAATTGTAAGTAAATTGTTCAAGAAGTATTTTTCAATAAAAGGCAATAAAATTGTGTTATTTTTTCCTAGTTGTAAAACTGTATTAAATTTCGTGTAACAAATATCATTGAATTTATTGGCAAAACCACACCCATTTGTTAGTTCACAGCTCTGGTAGGTCAGAAGTCTGGGTATGGTGTGGCTGGTTTTGTAGCTAAGAATATCACAAAGCTGAAATCGGGATTCTTCCTGGCTGCATAGTTGCTGGCCACATTTGTTTCTTTGGGGGTTGTGTGGCTGGGGTCCATGTGTTCCTGCTCCCTATCGGCAGGTGACACTTGCAGTCCAAGCCCTGGAGTCCACTCCCAGTTTCTTAGCAAGAGCCCAACATGGGCAGTCATAGCATGGTTTTGCTTCTTCTAGGCCAGGCAACAATATTCTCCTGACCTCATCCTCTGCAACCTGCATGAACGGAACATTTTACTTTTAAAGGGCTCAGGTGATCGATTAGCTCAGGCCCACCCCCATAACCTCTCCCTTTCATTTATAGGTGTCCTGAAGTCTCTGTGGACTCCCTTGACTACAGCACCTGAATTCCCAGGGGAAGATGTGTGTGTGCCCCAGTGGCCAGCTGATTGTTTCAAAATAGTTGCTTTCTGATAACTTGTCCCCGTTCCGGTATCACCGCATGAGCAAAGCTGGGGTGAGTTCACCCAGCCTCAGCAAGAGTAGCGAGTGGAGTTGAGGATGCAGCAAAGCTGGAAAGAACTTTAGAGAAGAACTCCCGTGTCTGAGGTAGGTTCAGAAACAGTCAGGGGCCCAAGAGGTGGCCAAGGCACCAAATCCTTCCAATTTGCAGGCCTTGCCACTTCCAGCCTGACAGTACCACTCTGTGGTGCTGGGCTTTACAGGAGGGGAAAAGAGGGGAAGTAATAAGATGTAGGAAGCTTTCTGTAACATTATTTGTGTTGAAATGCTGTCCTTTTGCATGAGATTATACTGCTGACTTTCACTTTTCTTATTAAAATTTTTTTTCACTGACTGTGGGGAATGAACTAGCTAAAGCAAAGAAATAATTTGCGCAGTGACTCCATCACTCACTTTTTAGCTGTTAATACAATATAGGCCTTCGGATTTCCGGGTCAGGACTCGGTTGGTAAATATGACATCATGGATAAATATGACTTCAAGATGTCAAGGAGGGCATTTCAAAGAGGAAAAGAGAGCCACATCCAAAGTGAGACTAAGCACCCATTTCAAGTGCTTAGTCTGCTTTCCAGTTATCATTCACTATTACTCTTCAGAAAATCCCGTGTCTTAAATCATCGGATCATTTTCTTCTCTCTCACACATCTTCACTAGTTCCCTGCAGTGCTTAAGAAGTTCACCCTGTAGGAGAGCCAGGTGTAGCCACTGACACTCCAGTGGCAGCCAGGACAAGGCCATGGAACCCTCCAAGTATCTAAGCTAGTCTATCTCCCAAGACCCTATCATGTTCAGAATACATTGGGCATGACGATTATTTTTCCTAATGGATTGGTAATAGTATTTGTAAGGATTAAGAATTAGTGATGATAAAATGGGTAAATATATCAAAGTTACCATTTAGCGACTGCTGCTAGTAGCCACCAGGAACACTGATGCATTTTCTCTAATTCATTCATTAGCGTGCAAACCAGATATCATCCTCTTTACTCCACATGTGGATAACAATTTTCAGAGAGATTCAGTAACTTTGCCACAGTCAGAAGTCTAGGAAATGGCAGGGCAGTAATTGGATCTCTGGACTCCATGGTTCAGGTGCATTTCCTGACAGTACTTGTGGCCAGCAACCAACCATCTACTCTGGTGTGAGTGCATTGTGTCTGTTCTGCTACCCTAAGAACAAAAATTACATTCAGAGGGTCAGTGTTGTGGCACAGAAACTTAAGCTGCAGCTTGTGATGCTGGTATCCCATATTGAAGTGCTTATTTGAGTCCCAGATACTCCACTTCAGACCCTGCTAATATGTCCAAGAAAGCAGCAAATGGTCCAAGAATTTGGGCCCCTGCCATTCACATAGGACACTCAGAGTTCTTGGCTCTCCTGGCTTTGGCCTAGCCCAAACCTAACTATTGCAGCCATTTGGAGGATTGAGCCAGTGGATAGAAGATTCCTTTCCGTCTGCCTCAGTCTCTCCTCCCTTCAAATAAGTAAATAAATAAATTTTTAAAAACACTTACATTCAGAGATGAGGGTGTAGACTTCAGCCTAGAAGCCCTAGACCTGGGGTTAGGAATGAGGGTCTAATTTTGATGTGGTTCGCGTCTGTGGTGCAGTGAGAGCGAGTCACTTTGGTGCACCTTCTGAGCCTCAGTTTCTAATGTGTGAACCAGGTAGGTTAAAGGGATTCTTACTGGTAGCTACTGACCTGAAAGGCTCTTACACTTAGGTTAGCCTGTCTTTACTTGTCCTCCAATTATTTATCCACTCCCTCTCTCCTTTTGCTGTTTATTTCTGTGGCTGCAGTTATTGTCCCCTGAATGTCAACTTTACTGGGGTGTGGCTACTACTGTTACTACAGGACTGCAAGCTCGTTTGCTGAGACAGTGACTGCCTTCACCCTCACCATTAATTAGAACGGCACACACTCTTACTTGAGTTTCAAAATCTCTAGGAGCCAATTATTATCATCTTCATTTTATAGCTGAGAATGAAAATGCTTGGAGAATTTTTTTTTAATTTGTTTTTTATTTATTTGAAAGGCAGAAAGAGAGATTCGAAGGGGTTGGGGTGAAGAAATCTTCCATCCAGTGGTTCAGTCCCCAAATGCCCAAAATCACCAGGGATGGGCTGGGCTGAATTCAGGAACCAAGAAGGTTATCCAGGCAGGTCTCTGCATGGGTGACAGGGATCCAAGTACTGGAGCCCTTACTGCTACCTTCCAGGGTGCTCATTAGCAGGAAGCTGGAATCAGGAGTGGAGCTGGATTCAAACCCCAGCACTCTGATACGTGATGTGGGTGCCCCAGGTGACATCTTAACTGCTGCCTGCCACTTGAATTGTTTTAAATTTATTTGTTTAAAGGGCAGAGAGACACACAGAGAGACAGAGAGAACATTATCATTTACTTTCATAGAATAATCATCTTTTAAACATGACTTCACAGAAAATAACCGACTTGGTTGCAGCAACATGGAAAGATCTGTTTTTCTCCCACGGCTTCTCACGCCCCCTGGTATGCATGCATTCATGTACATGTGTGTGCACACACACACACACACACACAGTAAGTTCACTCACATCTGAGACACTGAAGAGAAGGAGTGAACGCTGGGCTTTCACGTCATCAGCGGACCTCCACTGGACCTGCTCTGTGACAGGCACTTTGCTAGACGCTCACTGCCGATGGGAAGATGAGTGGAACAGTCTCTGCCCAAAGGCAGCGAGGAAACAGACTTAGTTTTCCCATGGTTGCTGCACTGGCTCTCTGGGGTGGGAGGAGTGTGTGTATATCCGGGGGCAGGTTGCCCCTGGGCAATCTCCTGAAAAGGAAGGCTCTCAGAAGAGCTTTGTGTCACTGGCCTGAGAAATGTGCTAAGCAGGAGCCTCCAACCAGGCAGATATGGATGCTGCCTGGCTTGGGGACAGCAATTTTTCTTTGAAATGGAAGGATTTGGCTTTGGGGACTAATATGGGAAGGAGACACGTAGGAAGTAGTGGGAACAAACTTTCCCTGAGGCATGGAGGAGAGTTAGGCTGAAGATGATTATTTTTAATGAAAACGAACCAAGTTCAGGAGCTCAGGAGCTCCCCATACATGGCAAGACAGATTCCTTAATTCAGTGACATGCCAGAGAAGTATGGGGGATACATGTATGTGCATGTATGTGTGTGTGCATATACATATATGGGTACCTGCTGAGTAGCACGTCAGTGTCTTGTGCATGCATGTATTTGGGTGCATACATATGTGTTTCTGTGAGTGCATTCTGAGCAAATGTGTATTTACCCGTGATACCTGCACATGTGCATGTGTGTCTCCTTGTGCACTTCTGTGCACCCTGCATATATGTGTGTCAGTGAGTCCTGTGTGTGGTCTTGTCCACACATTGAGGAATGGAATCCAACAGCACATATCCCTGATGGTGCTCAGGTAGATGTGTAATTGTTCCGAGTCTAGAATAGAGAGATACTGGGCATCTATGAATGGAGAGGGCTAGAACCCACATTGCAAATTCTGAGAATTAGCAATATATTTCTATGGAGTGACTGAACCCAAACACAACCTTCAGAGCTGATCGTTCTAGCCACTAAGATGCCCCCGGTGTGGGAAGGAGTGGCACGGAGGTGAGGAGGGTTTATTTGCTGTTATTATCCAGGCTTTGTGTAATGCAGTCCTCTCCCTCTCCTCACGCCCCCTACTTGCCAGAGAAATTGCATCCTTTGTCTGAACTTGTTTACAACAGATGCCTTATTACAGCCTGGGTTTTAATTGTCCTCATGAACACTGGAAGCAAAATGAAAGGAGAAAACACAACAACAAACAGTATCTATCTACAAACATTTTGCAACAGAGCTGGAAGAGTTGATAAATATATTTTTAAATGATTTTAGTTTGGTAGGGATCCTGGAAGCCTGGCCCTTCCCCCAAAGGGTTAAGTCCCTGGGGCAGCGATAATTATGACTATTTGTGTTTGTTAGACACATAGAGCTGTAAGGATCTGGTGTCTTTCTCTCCAGTGTATGATTTCTCATCTAGTGAGATGCTGCTAAAACACAGCTTGCATATTTATTTCTGAAACTGATTTTAATCCTTGTATTTCATCCAAAACAAAAATATTTTCCTGCAGGTACTGGTTTGATACAAGTGAAAACCCAGACCTAGCATGCAAATTACTAGTTTTTTTTTAAGATTATTTTCATCTATATCTATGAAAGTGATGCATTAAAAAGAAAGCAACACCTTTCTTCCTTTATTTACAAGAGATTAGAAAAAGCAAAAACAGTAAAGGTAAACCTGAAGTCAGAAATTAACAAGCTTTGAAGGTCTAATTTTTAAAATAGTCTATTGTTCTCAGAAGGCCATGTTCATGCATGGCTTTTGTAGGCCTTCTGGAAGCCCTGGAACAATTGTATCATGGGCCTAGGCTGTGGTGGCTTTTGTCCTGGCATCATCCAGCTTTCCTAAGGAAGAAGTCCCTCTTCCAGCTACCTACTCAGTAACTGGGGGAACTCACTAATGAGAAAGAGGACCAAAGCATCTGCATCGCCTTTCCCTTTGCAATGGACCTTGTAAAAGTAGCTTCACGTCAGGTAGCACATAGTCTTGTTGTTCTATTAAAGTCAAGATACTGGGGAGAGGGAGTGATGCTGAATATCTCAGCACCTCTGTGTACCAGCAGCACACTGTGTCCTTTGCAAAGCATGCAATGCATTGTTATTAAAAACGAAAACAGTTCAGAACACAGGTAATATCCTGGCTTCTGGGACAAAGCTGGGGAATGACAGCATATCCTTGAGGACAAGGGGCCCTGATGAATAGTACATTAGAGGCCAACTGAGGGCCCAACTAAAAGAGGTTCCAGTAGTAGGCAGGGAGGAAAAAGGGAGGTCAGGAGGGCTCTGGTGGAGGTCAGAAAATGGAGCTTTTAAATCCAAATGGGGTAGGGAATATTTGTGTAGGCAAGCATGAGGAGGACCACAGGTTCAACTTCAAAGAAGTATTTAGAGGACAAAATGCAGGGTGACATGTACAATAAAGAAGCTGTCACCAAGGCCAGGTCAGAATGAGTGATTTAAAATTACTGCCCATCAGCAAAGTGATGGGCAATTCTTGGAATTCTGGCTAGATGAAGTATTCCTTAGGAGGATATTGATTTATGGTTATAGGTGAATTATAAAAGGGGGTGCAGAACGGAATAGCACATTCAGGGGAAATGGTCAGTGCTAGCTAGGAAAAAGTTTTCAAATGGGAGACAGGACTCAGAGTTTCCTTCTAATACCTCATTGGGTAATTGCCATCCTTCCATGGTGAGGATTTGGTTGTGGTCCTGAGGCCCAGTGGCTGAGCTACAGAACTCCATTGCTAGTGGGTGTGTACCATATGAAGATTTGCAAGCACTGATGGGGGGAGAATGTTAGAGAGGGAGGAGGCTTTGAATATGATCTCATAAATCACAGATGTGATTTATTAAATCACAGATGTGGTATCTGAGGCTCAACAGAGTCAAAAGACATAGCAGAAATCCACTCAATCAAGCTGTAGCACAACTGATCTGATCTCTCTCTCTTTCTCTTCCTATTTCTCTGTGACAAAAAAAATATTCTTTTCATGATTCCTGAGATAATTCTCTTCAATAGCTAACACATTTATCTAAACACTATCAGAGGGGCCGGCAAGGTGGCGCACTAGGTTAATCCTCCGCCTGCGGCGCTGTCATCCCATATGGGTGCCGGGTTCTAGTCCTGGTTTTTCCTCTTCCAGTCCAGCTCTCTGCTGTGGCCCCAGAGGGCAGTGGAGGATGGCCCAAGTGCTTGGACGCCTGCACCCACGTTGGAGACCAGGAAAGAAGCTCCTGGCTCCTGGCTTTGGATCAGTGCAGCTGCAGCCGTTGCAGCCATTTGGGGAGTGAACCAACAGAAGGAAGACCTGTCTCTCTGTCTCTCTCTCACTGTCTGTAAATCTACCTGTCAAATAAATTTTAAAAAATTTATAAACACTATCAGAAAATATTCAAGTCAGAATTATGAGTTCCATGCCTCACATCTTCCAAAATTGAGAGGTAGTATTTTCACTCCCAGAATGATCCCACCCTCACTGTGGTTTTATACATGTCAAAAAGTGACAATTGACGCAACAGGTGCTCCCCTAAGAACAGGCTCATCCAATCACGAAACCTCTTACATATGCTTTACTTTGAGACATGAAACCATGACTTTTCACCAACTGATTCATTTGCTACCTGTTCCTTTGAGAAAATCTGATGTGCTATCCTGTGGCAAGCAATCTGCCAGCATAAACTGCTGGTATGCTATTCCTATCCCTGCCACATGACACAGGAGCTTGCAGAGTCACAGGCAGAGAGTCATTCCTACACAATCAGCAGGTGTATCAGTTACACATGATAGGCACTAGGTACTAGGTGCTATGAACGCTGACCGGTTGTTTCAGCTGTAGCATCTTTATTCATCCAGCTTCAACCTAACAAGCCCATAGGTTACTGGAAAGCCAACTAGAAAGCTTAGATCCAAGTAAGTACACTTCCAATAGCATACGAAAGGTGTCATTTTACGAGTCTCTCCTTTTTCAGTTGTTTAACATGAGCCTGCCATTTTCTACTTTCAAAGTCTCTAAAAGCACTTCCACAAGCCCGTCAACTTCACAGTCCTCAGTTCCCATTGTCCTTGTACGGCTGAAGCACTCGGCTACTACAAAAAGCAGTGCTTCAGCTGCTGCTGCTCTCAGTCCAATCCACGCCTAAGAAAATATTGGTAACCCTGATGCTGTGTCAAGTGAGAGCATAACACCATCAGTTCACAGTTCTTTTTTTTTTTTTTTTTAGACAGAGAGAGAGAGTTGTAGACAACTCTCTGTCTCTCTGTGAGAGATAGAAAGGTCTTCCTTCCATTGGTTCACTCTCCTCTTGGCCGCTGCAACCTAATTGGCGGTGCACTGATCCAAAGCCAGGAGCCGGGTACTTCCTTCTGGTCTCCCATGCGGGTGCAGGGACCCAAGCACTTGGGCCATCCTCCACTGCCCTACCCGGGGCCACAGCACAGAGCTGGGCTGGAAGAGAAGCAACCAGGACTAGTACCTGGTACCCAACATGGACTAGAACCCGGGGTGCCAGCACCACAGGTGGAGGATTAGCCAAGTGAGCCACTGTGCCGGCCTAGTTCACAGTTCAAAGCCAGTTCTCAGATCCAAACTGATTGACTGAGATGAAGCTCAGGTCATTTGTGAATGAGCCCTGTAATGCTACTGCAAATATACCAGAGACCTTTATAAGTTTGCAGAAAATGCATATTATCCAAAAAATCAGACATACATGGATTTCAAAGCATTCTTGCACCAAAATAAACTTACCTTTTAACTCCATTTTCCATCACTTTTTAAAATGCCATCACCTACAAGAATCATTCTCTCAATCTTTCCCCAAAAGATCTTCCAGCCATTTCACTGTAGCGGAAGTAATACCTTACATTTTGAGTGTTGGTAGACACTCAATCTGACCTGATACTCACAAATGCAGCAGTCCAACATGATTTGACAGAATGACTAGACTAGGAGACATGCAAAATTCTCATCCAGTCTCTCTTATGAAAGGCACATTGAATATTTATTCATGTTCTGAGTATGGGATTGATGTGAATATATGAGGGAACTTCAAAAAGTTCATGGAAAGTGGAATTAAAAGATCAGTTTACTTTGGTTCAACAAGTTTTGAAATTTACTCAATTTTTTTGACAGGCAGATTTAGTGAGAGAGAGAGACAGAGACAAAGGTCATCCTTTTTCAGTTGGTTCACCCCCCAAGTGGCCACTACGGTTGGTTCCTTGCTGCCTGCGCGCTGTGCCGATCCGAAGCCAGGAGCCAGGTACTTATCCTAGTCTCCCGTGCTGGTGCAGGGCCCAAGCTCTTGGGCCATCCTCCACTGCACTCCCTGGCCACAGCAGAGAGCTGGACTGGAAGAGGAGCAACCAGGACAGAACCCAGCACCCCAACCAGGACTAGAACCCGGGGTGCCAGTGCTGCAGGCGGAGGATTAGCCTAGTGAGCCACAGTGCTGGCCCAATTTACTCAAATTTTTTCCTAGGACACATTTGCTATGAACTTGCTTTTCTGTTTATATCATGTTTTTGGAGGATAGCAGTGATCATGTTTTCCAAGCTTAAGTATTCCCATCAATACTGTGTTCAGATTCTCTCACCCTGACTGTGCATTTATTTTCTCCTCTGGGTTTTCCCCTGCCCTTTGTAGTCTTTTTTTCTCCCCTGGCCTACATTCCCACTCTTCCCCAGGAAGTATGAACTGTGTTCCCTTTTTATTTCCCCAAATGTGGGACTCTGTCATCTGTATGAAAAGGGGACCCTTTGTGAGGGCACATGGGATGATATTTCCATGTCTTCCCTGCATCTTATACTTAGAAATTAATAGAAACTGTGTGTTTATTTTAAAAGGAAATCTATTTGTGATTTAGTCAGAGTATTTTAGAATCTCTAAATATATAACATTTCAGTAATCATACAGACTCTGTAGCAATGCTAATTAGACATTAATTTAAATAACCTACTTACCCATGCTGCATTATGATTATTTAAGTTTTATAGACACAATAAATAATTGTGCTAAATTCATTATTCAGAAAGGTTTTCTTTTATTCTAGACCTATTTGTGTTTGTTCTAAATTAGTAGCAATTCAAAAGAGCTACCACTTTTCAATAACAATCAGAATTCAGAAAAACAGTTGTATGTTCCATGTAGCTCCTGGGACTAATTAATAAACTAATAGTATTTTAGATGGTATTTCAGAGAGAGAGAAAAGCTTATTTTCCCTTTTCCTTCTTTGGCTGTATATGTGTATCTATAGCATGTGTAATGGTGTGTGTAGGGAAATCAATCTCATTCAATTAAGTTCTCTCCCAATATACTTTTCAAATAATTAATTCCAGAGTGTGTAGCAAATAGCTGAAAAAGCCGGCGCCGCGGCTCACTAGGCTAATCCTCCGCCTTGCGGCGTCAGCGCACGGGGTTCTAGTCCTGGTCGGGGTGCCAGATTCTGTCCCAGTTGCCCCTCTTCCAGGCCAGCTCTCTGCTGTGGCCAAGGAGTGCAGTGGAGGATGGCCCAAGTACTTGGGCCCTGCACCCCATGGGAGACCAGGATAGGTACCTGGCTCCTGCCATCGGATCAGCGCAGTGCGCAGGCCATTGGAGGGTGAACCAACAGCAAAGGAAGAGCTTTCTCTTTGTCTCTCTCTCTCACTGTCCACTCTGCCTGTCAAAAAATTAAAAAAATAAAAAAAATTAAAAAAACCAAATAGCTGAAAAAATAATGCTGAAAAATTCTAAAAAATGTAAGTCAAATAGAGTAACTCAAGATCATATGTGAAGTATGAAATTGAAGGAAGTATAGGTACCATAAAATGAGTCTCCATTAGAAAGTTCCAAGAGGAAGGTGAGAGGAAAGATGTTGTAAGCTCATAGCATCAGAATTTCATCCAGTGGCACCAAACTTCAAGATATTATATGGTAGAAAACTTGAGGAAGACGGTGCATTTTCCAAGCCAGTATGTCAATTCTAAAACAAAATATCAAAGGCTATTTATTCACACAATATCTCCTCCTAACATATTTTAATAATATATTAAAAGCACAGCTGCTTAGAGGTGTCTGATAAATATGAATCTATTTTCCAAAGAGAATGATAATGCAACTAACATGGAACATGAGGCTTATATCCAATGTTATTACTGGATTATCAAATTTAATTTTAGGTCAGGTATTTGAAAATCTGTTTTTTTTTTCTTATCACGCTAATAGACACGCACACATACACACCCAGACAAATTGAGTATTTTATGGGTAATAATTACAGGTTCATATTGACTCAGTTATTAGATTGCTATTTTTCCGTGACTTATCCCCATAGACATAGTCAGATTCTGCTTGTAAAAAAATCAATAAAAATAAATTGAACTTTTTCATCAAAATGCAACCCATTTCTCACCATTTAGTAACACCATCAAAAGATCACAATATACTGAATGTTCTCAAATGTCTCTTTCTATCATTTTTGGATGATAGTAATTATCAGTATCCTATATTATTGGAATACCCAACAACCCTCAAAAGATATCTACATAATGTCCCGTGTCTGAAAGGCATGGTGTCAATTATTGGGAGAATATTTTTGAAGTTTCATTCTTACAGTATTAGAAATTTAAGAACACATTTATATTAAAATCAAAGCCCTTTAAATTTGATTTTCATATGTGAGTAAATACGAACTTAAAAGTAACTTAAATGTTACTTGTGTGTGTGTCTATCTCCCAGGTGAACTTGAGGTTTCACTGAGAACTGGGAACATAACCTGTTTATGTTTCCAATACCTTTCCAGTGCCTGATGTAGAGCAATATTTAATAAATACATGGGGAATAAAATATCTACAAGTTATCTTTAGTATATACACCATTATTTCTACTTGAGGGAAATTATTGTTTTGAATCTCTGTTTTAAAATTTTATTTACGAGGCCTGCACCGTGGCTCACTTGGTTAATCCTCTGCCTGCGGTGCCAGCATCCCATATGGGCACCAGGTTCTAGTCCCGGTGACTCCTCTTCCAATCCAGCTCTCTGCTGTGGCCCGGGAAAGCAGTGGAGGATGGCCCAAGTGCTTGGGCACCTGCACTGGCATGGAAGACCAGGAAGAAGCACCTGGCTCCTCGCTTCAGAAGGCATAGCTCCGGCTATAGTAGCCATTGGGGGTGAACCAGCGGAAGGAAGACTTTTGTCTCCGTCTCTTTCTCACTGTCTAACTCTGTCTGTCAAATAAATAAATAAAAAAAAGATAAAATTGTATTTGCAAGGCAGAGAGAGAGAAAGACAAATAGAGAGGGGTCTTCTATCTGCTGCTTCATTCCACAAATGTCTGTAAGAGCCAGAGCAAGGCCATGCTGAAGCGAGGATCCTATACCTCAATCTGGGTCTTCCATATTGGCAACAGGACCCAAGTACTGGAGCTATCATCTATTGCCTCCCAGGGTGCACATTAACAGAAAGCTGGAATGAGAAGCAGACATGGGTTTCAAACCCAGACGCTCAGATAGATAAAGGATGTGGCATCCCAAGTGATGTCTTAACTGCTATGCCAAACAGCTACTCCTATTTTGGTATCTTCTCCAAAAATATAAAAATCTTGGATCTAAAAGAAATGGATAGTTTACTGGACATAGGCAATCTACCAAAATTGAGTCATGAAGACACAAAAAGCCCAAACAGACGAATAACCAAGATGGAGATTGAAGCAGTAAAAAAGACCCTCTCAACAAAGGAAAGTCCAAAACTGATGGTTTCACTGCTGAAGTCTACCAGACTGTTAAAAAAGAACTAATTCTAATTTTTCTCACACTATTCAAAATAATTGAAAGGGAGGGAATCCTCCTGAATTCCTTCTATGAATCCAGCATCACCTATGTTAATTCCTAAACCAGAAAAAGATACAACAGAGAAAGAGAACTATAGAACAGTATCACTGATTAACATAAACACAAAAGTCCTCAACAAAATACTAATTAATCAAATCGAACAATACATCAGAAAGATCATTCATTAGCACCAGTGGGATTTAACCCTGGTATGCAGGGTTGGTTCAGCATAGGCAAATCAATAAATGCGATACCTCATGTTAACAAACTGAATTATAAAAACTATTATTACCTTAATAGATGCAGAGAAAGCATTTGATAAAATACAGGATCCTATCATTATGAAAACCATAAGCAAATTGGGTATAGAAGGAACATTCCTTAAGACAATCAAGACAATTTATGACAAACTCACAGCTAGCATCTTATTGAATGGGGAAAAGTTGGAAGCATTTCCACTAAGATATGGAACCAGACAAGGATGCCTGCTCTCCCCTTTGTTGTTCAATATAACCCTGGAAGTTTTAGCCAGAACCATTAGGCAAGAAAAAGAAATCAAAGAGATACAAATTGGAAAGGAGGAAGTCAAACTATCCCTATTTGTAGATGACATGATTCTATATATAGGAGAACCAAAAGACTCCATTAAGAGACTATGGAACTCATAAAAGAGTTTGGTAATGTGGCAGGATATAAAATTAACACAAAAAAATCAGTAGTCTTTGCTGCCAACGCTGGGGCTCATTAGGCTAACCCTCCGTCTGCAGCACTGGCACACCGGGTTCTAGTCCTGGACAGGGTGCTGGATTCTGTCCCAGTTGCCCCTCTTCCAGTCCAGCTCTCTGCTGTGGCCCGGGAAGGCAGTGGAGGATGGCCCAAGTGCTTGGGCCCTGCACCCACATGGGAGACCAGGAGAAGCACCTGGCTCCTGGCTTCAAATCAGCGCGGTGCGCCGGCCGCGGCGGCCATAGGAGGGTGAACCAACGGTGAAGGAAGACCTTTCTCTCTGTCTCTCTCTCTCACTGTCCACTCTGCCTGTCAAAAAAACAAAAAATCAGTAGTCTTTGTATACACAGACAATGCCATGGATGAGAAAGAACACCAAAGATCAATCCCATTCACAATAGTTACAAAAAAATTAAATACTTTGTAATACATTTAACTAAGGAAGTGAAAAATCTGTATGATGAAAATTATAAAATATTACAGAAAGAAATAGAAGAATAGACAAAAATGGAAAAATCTTCCATGTTTGTGGAATGGAAGAGTTAATATGATCAAAATGTCCATACTACTGAAAGTAATTTACATATTCAATGAGATTCCAGTCAAAATGCCAATGAAATTCTTCTCAGATCAAGAAAAAAAGTTGCATCAAGATTTATTTTAAATTCTCTTTATATACAGAAGATCAGTTTAGCATATATTAAGTAAAGAATGGAAGGGGGGAGGGAGAGGGAAAGGGGAGGGTTGTGGGTGGGAGGGAAGTTATGGGGGGGGAAGACATTGTAATCCATAAATTGTACTTTGGAAATTTATATTCATTAAATAAAAGTTAAAATAAAAAAGAAAGGAAAAAAGTTGCTAAAATTTACATGGAAACATAAAAGACCCCAAGTAGCTAAAGCAATCTTCTACAAAAAATAAATAAATAAATAAATGAAAACAAATAAACAGAAAACAAAGCTGGAGGCAACACAATACCAGATTTCAAGACATACTCCTGGGCAGTTATAGTCAAAACAACCTATACTGGCACAGAAATAGACATGTAGACCAATGCAACAGAATAGAAACTCCAGAAATCAATCCATGCATCTATAACCAACTAATCTTTAACAAAGAAGCTACAATCAATCACTGGAAAAAGGCAGTCTCTTCAACAGGGAAAATTGGATCTCCACATGCAGAAGTATGAAACAAGACCCCCACCTTACACTTTATGCAAAAATAAACTCAATGTGGATCAAAGATCTATGACCTGATACCATTGAATTACTAGAGAATAACATTGGGGAAATACTGCAAGATATTGGCATAGTGGCCGGCGCCGCGGCTCACTAGGCTAATCCTCCGCCTTGCGGCGCCGGCACACCAGGTTCTAGTCCCGGTCCGGGCACCGGATTCTGTCCCGGTTGCCCCTCTTCCAGGCCAGCTCTCTGCTGTGGCCAGGGAGTGCAGTGGAGGATGGCCCAAGTGCTTGGGCCCTGCACCCCATGGCAGACCAGGAGAAGCACCTGGCTCTTGCCATCGGATCAGCGCGGTGCACCGGCTGCACTGCGCCAGCCACGGCGGCCATTGGAGGGTGGATCAACGGCAAAAGGAAGACCTTTCTCTCTGTCTCTCTCTCTCATTGTCCACTCTGCCTGTCAAAAAAAAAAAAAAAAAAAAAAAAAAAAAAAAAAAAGATATTGGCATAGGCAAAGACTTCTTGGAAAAGACCCCAGAAGCACAGGCAATCAAAGTCAAAATAGACAAATGGGCGACATCAGGCTAGGAAGCTTCTGTCCTGAAAAAAAAAATACTCCACAAAGTAAAGAGGTAATTGGTAATTGACAGATGGGATACAATATTTGCAAACTATGCAATTGATAAAGGATTAATATCAAGAATCTGTAAAGAGCTCAAGAAACTCAGCCACAAAGAAATAATCCAGTTAAGAAATGGGCAAAGGACTTGAACAAGAATTTTTTAAAAGAAGAAATTCAAATGGCCAACAAACACATGAAAAAATTCTCAACATCACTATCCATCAGGGAAATGCAAATCAAAACCACAATGAGGTTTCTCCTCACCCCTGTATGGTTCTCATACAGAAATCAACAAACAATAAATGCTGATGAGTATGTGGAGGAAAAGGTACCTTAATCCACTGTTGGTGGTAATGTAAACTAGAACAACCATTGTGGAAGACAGAATGGAGATTCCTCAGAGATCTGAGAATAGATCTACTACATGACCCAGCCATCCCACTCCTAGGAATTTACCCAAATGAAATGAAATTGGCATATGAAAGAGTGATCTGTACCCCTATGTTTATTGCAGCTCAATTTACAAATAGATAAGGTATGGAATCAGCACCCCTGTCCATCAACCGATGACTGGATAAAGAAATTGTGGGAGATTTAGATAGAAATTATACACACACACACACACATATATATACACACATATATATATATACATATATGTATAAATTGTGGGATATATAGATAGAAATTATGGTCTCTATAGATATATATAGAGATAGAAATGGATATAGTATAGAATACTACTCAGTGATTAAAAAAGAAGAAATTCTGTCTTTTGTTAAAAAAATCAATGCAACTGGAAACCATTATGCTTAGTGAAATAAGCCAGTCCAAAAAGACAAATACCATATGGTTTCCCTGATCTGTGGTAACTAATAGAGTACCAAAAATAAAATGTATAAAAGTGAGACTGACATTTTGAGATTTGATGATTGTTTGTAGCCCTTGTCTGTACTATTGAGGAACAGTGTTTTTTCTTACTACTTTTCAACTCTTTACCTAGAGTGGGGTTATTCTTATAAGAAGTATAAAGTAAACTGAATGTAGATCATTATAAAAATTTAAAGTGGGAATAAGAGAAGAAGAGGGAGGAAGAGTGGGAACACGGGTGGGAGGGAGGGTAGGGTAGGAAGTATCAGTATGTTCCTAAATCCATATATATATGAAATACATGAAATGTGTTTACTTTAAATAACATTTTTTAAAAAAGAAAGAAACTTTTTTGGTTCAGAAAATAAGTTTATTGTCTGAATATCATGATTCCATGATGCTTACGCATACAAAAACTTAATAATGTTTCATGAATCTAGAAGACAATCTTAATATGACTTGAAAGCATATGGAAAGCTTGAACTGGAAAAGACACTGACAGGAAGGAACATCACCTAGAAAATATTCTTGCAGAATGTAAAGAAGTATAAAGATTGTGTCTGATACAAGGCACTTGGCCAGTTCACTGATCAGAGAGAAACAAATCAGATTTTAAAGCCAAGTTGCTGATGTGCAAGAAAATGTAATAGAAGAGTTGGAAGAAATAAAGAGAAAAAGAATTCAACATGAAATGAAACAGAGCAGAAGAAACATGAATGGAATGGTGGCACTGAAGAAAAAAAAAAAAAAGTGGGAGGCAAGTTCCCATGGCAGTATAATGCTAACTTTTATTCCCAGGGGCATCACTGTGCAACCATAAGGAGTTTCGAAACTCAGGAAATCTCCACAGACACAGATGGCTTTATATACCTCAAAAGAAAGCATTTAAGGAGAGGGCAAGCTGAATTCTATTCATTATGATTGTCTTAAA
The DNA here is from genome assembly GCF_051225735.1 of Oryctolagus cuniculus. Taxonomy (NCBI): domain Eukaryota; kingdom Metazoa; phylum Chordata; class Mammalia; order Lagomorpha; family Leporidae; genus Oryctolagus; species Oryctolagus cuniculus. The sequence continues at coordinate 43,415,999 of NC_142876.1, forward strand.
GCACGTCAATATTCAAGTAGCATAATGCTTAAGGCAACCAAAGAGATGTCTGTGGCCCATTGGCTATTATTCAAGAAAGAGTTAACCTTGGTAGAGTAGATTACTGATGTTAAGGATGCAATAAATAGAAATCAAGTGTTGCATATATAAATATTCCTGCACTATATTCCAAACTTTTTTCATTCACCAGCAAACACCTCTGCTTGCACTCAATGCAAATTGAAAAAGCAAAGAATTTTATATGCAAATGATGTTGACAGAGACATTAGAGATCTAGTTGTAACTGATTTAAAATTAAAAAAAAAAAAAAACACGAAAAAGAGAATGTCATAAAGTCACGATTTTTCAGCATCCCCCAAGATTCTAGCTCTTTAAATATTTTTAAAATGCTGATGAAATTGACCTATTTTGGCAAAGCTTGCTAAATTTTAGCCTAACAGAAGCCAGGCGACCAAGTGCCTGAGGGTGTAAGAATAAGAAAGCCTTGACTGCTATCATTTGTGCAAGTTTCAGGCTTCAACAAAATAAAACCCCAGATGATGGAAAAATTTCACTGTGTAGCACTTTTTTCAAGTGTCACCATTCCTATATTGCTAATAGATGTGTAGCTCTTTCATAAAGGGACACATAATTCGTTCAATTTCCTTTACAATTCTGTTCCTTTATGTTTTGATCTCAGATTCTAGAGAGTGGATATAAGTATGCAATTGCCCAGAGAAAGGGCAGAGGTGGCGCTCCCCCATTCGCGGAGGAATGACACAGGACCCTGCACTGTTCTTTTTTCTGCTCGGCCCTTCCCGGGTTTGCTGCTGGTCCTTCCGGGGTTGGCTGCCGACCCCTCCACCTCCGTGGAAGGGCGGTTCCCCCTGCCAATTTCTCTGCTTCCGCGGAGGAGGGGCACACCGCTGGCCGGCTCTCTCCAGGGCTGCTCAGATGTTATCCGGATGTTTCCCTTAGATGTTCCTGGTGCATGTTGTCTCTCTCCTCCTTTATAGTCCTCTTCCACCAATCCCAACTCTGCTACCCACATGGTGAGAACGCTGCTCTCCTCCAATCAGGAGCAGGATCAGCTCCTGCAGCTCAATCAAATTGGCAAGAGGCAGCTGTGTAGAAGTTGTTTACTCCTTTCCCAGCGCCATATTGTGGGAGAGCAGATGCATAGAATAAGTCTTAATTCCAGTAACTTAGTCTAGTCCGAGTTGCTCCCCACACAGTGGAAACTGTGCCAGGTAGGGTTTCAGTATTGAAGTCCCATATCGCACCCCAGGAAACCATCAGCAGGATGGTTGCTCACCCTAATTCCTGGCTTACTTAGCCCTTTCCCAACTCATCTTTTCCAGATGTGCATCAGACATCTGAGAAGTCAGGAAATGTAATTGCTATAATCTGAGGAGCATGATCTCCAACGGGAATGACTGCATAGTGTTTTGGACAATCTAGTGAGATAGTTCACTGTATTGGCTATGCACTGGAATCACCTGCAGAGTTTTAGAAACTGCTACTACTTGTGTCTCACTACCAGAAGTCTTGACCTAATTTTTCTGAGATGTGAACTAAACAAAGTTCTAAGCCAAGGTTGAGAACTATTAACATGAGGTGGTGGGAAAGGGAGGCATATTTAAATATTTTCCATATTTACTATATTAAACCTTCAACATGAAAACATTTTTGAGTTCATAAAACTGATTTCCTATGTAACACCTATTATTGATAGAACATTGAAGTTTCACTTTGTTATCGATGATCACATGAAACAGCCTATGAGAAAGATAAATGTGAACTAGCTTAACAGAATTGTAATTCTATCTTCAATAAACAAAAAAGCATTTGTATTTCATTAACTTGATTCAAAGCAATTGAATAATTATGTTCATGATTAAGCTTTTTTAAAAAAATGACCCTTTTATAGTTCACATCTAGTAGCTAACTTACTTTTTTTTGGATGCACAGTTTCTAATTTCCCACTTCAGAATAACTTGTCATTTCTACTTAGCTCATTTATGACTCAACAGAGAGTTATTGAGAAGGGTTCTATCCAAAATGCTTAACAGCTGATAGAGTACAGGCACTCACCAATGGCCAGAGTCTGCTCTTCAACAGAATCTTAAGGGAACCCTAATTGGAGGGAATTAACTCTATAACTGCTGAATCAAAATGTGGTCATGGGAGTCCTCAATCCCCTCTGAAAGAGCTGCTTTCAGGGGGACATCTGGGGAGCTTTGGACGATGTTATTTACCAATCAGAACAGAAGTATGTATTCAAATTTAACAATTGATAGCATTTTCCAACGGTACTCCCCCTGATTCCTAGCCCTAATAAAGAACTCATCAACACCTCAATTTTTTTTTTTTTTTTTGACAGGCAGAGTGGACAGTGAGAGAGAGAGAGAGACAGAGAGAAAGGTCTTCCTTTTCCGTTGGTTCACCCCTCAATGGCTGCTGCGGCCGGCGCAGTGCGCTGATCCGAAGCCAGGAGCCAGATGCTCCTCCTGGTCTCCCATGCGGGTGCAGGGCCCAAGGACTTGGGCCATCCTCCACTGCACTCCCTGGCCACAGCAGAGAGCTGGACTGGAAGAGGAGCAACCGGGACAGAATCCGGCGCCCCGACCCGGACTAGAACCTGCAGTGCGGGCGCCACAGGCAGAGGATTAGCTTATTGAGCTGCGATGCCAGCCCAACAGCTCAAATTTAAAATGTCTACCATCAAGAAATCATAATGGTGAAGCCAATATTATTAGCTATCAATCCAGTCCTTCCTTCTCTGTGTGAAATCAATTTAAAGTAACATTGTGCTCTTCAAGGAAAAACATGGATTTTGAATTCTGTGAATTCCAGTATAGCCCCTTTGTAATCTTTGATAAAGTGCCTCTTTGAGCCAATTTCTACCATTGTTTAGATTTTGTGATGGTTAAATGAAGGCAAGGGTTTAGTATCGTATTAAGTATTTAATAAATGATGGCTATATTTATTATTATGGTGAAGATTTTCTAGCTTCCTTTGAAATACTGTTATTTTCACCATAGTGCTACTCAGCCCTAATTGCCAGAAAGTTATATCTTATTATAGTAGATTGCATTTTTTGTTCAAAATATTCATTATCCTTTTCCATGGAAGGAGTATTTGCCTACTTTTGGCATCAACCTTGACTATGTGACTTGCTTTTGCCAATGAAACAGGAAGATAAATGCCATGTGCTACTTTCAGAGAATACCTCAAGATATTGAAGTTTGGATTCTGCCTTGATTTATTTTTTGTTTATCACAAGACTATTAATGCCTCAGACAGGGATTTCTTTATTGGTCTATGTACTAGAATGGAGAACATGTAGAACAAACAACCTTACTCTGGATACTCATACTATGAGTGGACACATGATTTTATTTTTATAAAACAACAAAATTTTAGAATATTGATATAACACTGCCTCTACTATGTGATATACAAAATTAAACTACAATAATATGCTTAACTTTTGTGGTTTTGTTTGCAAAATCTGGCAGTGGGTCGTAAGAAATCTGTGTTTAGAGACTGGAAAGATGGCAACTCATGAGGAAATGCATTTGGCAAAATAATCTACTGACATAACTTAGAAAGCAGATAATGTGCTGGAAAAGGTTATGGTCTTAGGAAAAGGTAGGGGAAGGAATGATTGGTAGTGTGCCTAGGTCATCTGAAAGAATCTACAAGAAAAAGATGATTTGTAAATGTAGTTTACCAAATTGAATTTGGTGATAAAAGGGAACATGAACAGGACACAAATTTGGAGATTTTGCACTGTTAGAAGATTCAGTCTTTTCTCATGTTTAACCAAAACCATACATGTGGCTGTCGTGCTCTTTGTTAAAGACTTGAAATGGATTGATGTAGCACCAGTTAATTCTTTCAGTTGGACAAAATATCTCAGGTTGGAGACTAAGAATTGGCTTTCCTACAAATTACTAAACATAATAATTAAATCTAGAGAGTACTATGTCTTGAAAAGAATTGTTGGTTTGGTTATTGTCACATAGAGAAAATAAAATGATTGTAAGTTATGTTTATAAAAATAATTTATTTATTTATGTGAGAGGCAGAGAGAGAGAGAGAGCTTCCATCTCTTGGATCACTCTGCAGAAACCCATAGAGATGGCAGCCATAAACTCAATCCAGGTCTTCCACATTGGTGGCAGCAACCCAACCACTTGAGCCATAACTGTTGTCTTCCAGGGTCTATTTTAGCAGTAACCCGGAATCAGGACGTGGAGCAGGATATCAAACTCAGGCACTGCACTGTGGGAGCTGAGCATCTTTACGACTAGACTACATGCCCACATGACACTATTTGTTGAGCTCTTTACTTAGTGTAGGCTTAATCTTATCAGCATAAAGTGAACTGAAAGTAGATCACTGTAAAAATTGAGAGAGAATAAGAGAGGAAGGATAAAGAAGGGTAGGAGTGTGGGCAGGAGGGAAGGTGGGGTGAGAAATATCACTATGTTCCTAAATCTACACATATGAATTACTGGAAATTTGTTTATCTTTAATTAAAAAAGATTTAAAAATAAAATAAAAATAAACTGTACACACCTTTAAAAAATAAAAGAATGTAATTGCTAAAGAAATACGACCTTGGATAAACACTAATAGGGTTGTTTGAGCTTTGAGCTATTGTCTTAGGACCAAAGCAGGCTGAGAAGTTTGCTTAGTACTCCCAGCTATGGTCTTTGAAATGTGGCCGAGGAGGAAAAGGAAAGCCCTCTCAGAGGGCAGATTGAAAAGCTCTGGAAAACAGTGGACTGAGGTGCTGCTCTTCCAAAACAAAACCAGATTCTAATCAAGGAACATTTTCCACCCTGAGAACGGAGAGCCCCTGAGATACTTGAATCCCAAGATTTCAGAGTAACTCAGAACCAGAGCCTTCTGTGTGGTCCCATTTCTTCCTTTTCCATATGGGGATATGGATTGGGGTAATCCTGTTTGATGGATGGCAGGACAACAGGAGAACAAGGGCACATCACTTGTCCTGGTAGTGCATACTTAACTCTTAAACTAAATTGGATGAATAAATATATTTAAATATATTTATTAAAAGGGAATATTTCACAGCAATGTAAAATACCGGTCATTAAACCCAACAATACAGGTGACTATCATATACATAACATTGTTATGCCTAACAAAACCCCAAAGAATACATGCTAGCTGATTTCATTTACTGGAAATTAAAAATGAAAACAAACAAACAAATCAGGAATGGTTGTTTGGCACAGTGGTTAAGTTACTGCTAGGTATGCTTATATCTTATAGTTCCTGGTTCAAATCCCAATTATCTTTTCTTCTTCCAATCTACCTTCCTGCTAATGTACTATGGGGCAGCAGATGATGGCACAAGTACTTAGATTCCTGCCACCCTTGTTGGAGATCAGGTTGAAGTTCCTGGCTCCTGGTTTAGGCTTGGCCCAGACCTGGCTGACAGGCAGATGAAAAGTTTCTCTCCATTTGCCTCTCTCTCTCCTGCCTTTCTAATAAAATAAATATAAATTAATTTTAAAAAGTTTTTAAATAAAATATTTATTTAATTTCAAGTGGGGAGAGAGAGTGTGAGAAAGAGGGGGAGTGAGAGAAAGAGAGCGTGAGTGAGCCCCTATTTTCTGGTTCACTCTCCAAATACTTGGCAATTGTAGAACTGAGCCAGGCTGAAGTTGGGAACTAGGAATCACTGTCCTACAGGGATGGCAGGAACTTAACTACTTGAGCCTTCATTGCTGCCTCATAAAATGTACATTAGTAAGATGCTGGACTGGTAGCAGCTGGAACTCAAATGCGGGCCTTCCAAAATGGAATGCAGGCATCCCAAATAGCACCTTAATTACTAGACCAAATGCCTCCAGTGTGATTATTTATCATTTTATCCAATTATTCTTGCATTTCGTGTTAGCAATCAATTCACTCTCATTGGCTTTAATTGTTTGTAGCACTAACCAGGAAATAAAAAGTTAAATCTGGAACTGTTCTTTTAGGGATCCTTGCAGGGTGGTAGGCTTATCCCATGTGTTTAAGATCTACCAGTGCAATTTAAAAAGTGCATGGAAAGGCAGAATTAAAAGTTCAGTTTATTTTGATGCAAAATATTTTGAAATCCATGAACTTTGTGAAGACCTCTCATCTGTGAATGAATCTAAGGATTTATAATAATGATGTCCATAACCAATTTTTTTAAACCAGGTACGGCCTGCTTAAATGGCTCTAATATGGAGATGAGAATCATTCTTAATACAAACTTAAGCACTCTGGACTGGACGGATATCTATATCAGCTATGTCTCAGCCCCAGTGTCTGAGGCAAAACAGGAGTTGTGATAATCTACCAGGACAAAAACAGCAAAACCTTGATCTCTACGCATTGTTTTTCAGCTATGACACAGGGCTCTATCTTTGGTGGCTGTGTAACAAGTTCATGGGAGCACATTCTGGTGCAAACTGATTCTGGCAGTAATTGAGACTTCTCCAAGGCTGAAGGGTTATATCTGAGTTCCATTTCCAAGGAGGAAATGAAAGTGAATTAAGTTGGTCTTTTGAATAGAAGAGTCCTGAGGGAGATTTGGACACACATGGAGAATTTTAACCAAGGTCATAAAGAGGAGAGGCTGCATTTTCTGTTCAACTGTAAGTGGAACCATCTCAGTTGCATAAATCATTTGAGGCATATAAATAGCAATTCATGCTCTCTTGTTATTTCTCCATAGAATTATGAGCATCCCTTTCTTCAAAATAAAGTTCCTGTAGTATGGTGGTTGGGAACCCACACTGTTGAATGAAACAAAAATACAATCAACCATGGGTTCTAATAATTGCAGACTGGATGGTCTTAGAAAGACTGTTTAATGTCCTAGACTCTCAGTTTCCTTAAATATAAAAAACAGTGAAGACTAATGGGATCATTTATGTGAGGCACTTAGTAGAATGCCTGGTAGATATTGATAGATCAATAAGTGGTCTTTACTATTCTCATTATTTCATGAAATATTTGTCATATTTCATGTTATTTGTTTTTTACTTTTATACACACATTTCTAATCTCTTACCTTAAAATTCCTGCATATATTTATATAAATGTATATATATGTATATATATACTATATATATATTTCTTAACAATTTTGACAAGGGTTTTTCCAGTTTTTCATGGAACACACATTGGTTCTTAGCATAAATATGCTAAATATTTCATACATGCTGGAACATGCTTACTTTTTAAAACATGAAAAAATTACTTAGATTCAAGATATATATAACCCACTCTGTGATAGCAAAATATCTACTAGTATTAAAAAAGACTAATTCATCAAACCAATTTAGAATAAATTAGTAATAAAAATCAAGAAGATGACTTTCGTTTTTTAAATATCTGTTTAAAAGGCAAAGTGACAAAGAGAGACAGACAGATTGTTCACTAGCTGTTTACTCCCCAAATGGTCACAACAACCAGGACTGAGCCAGGCTGAAGCCAGGAGCTAAAAAATCCAGCCAGAGCTTCATCCAGGTCTCCTAAGAGGGTAGGAATCAAATGCTTGACCCACCATCTGCTGCTTCCCAGGCACATTAGCAAGGAGCTGCATTGGAAGCAAAGTAGCCAAACTCAAAACAGAACTTTGACATAGATGTGGTTTCCCAAGCTGCAGCATAACCAACTGTGCTACAATGACCACCCCAGAAATATGACTGTCTAAAGAAAGAACTATGCCTTTTATAATTCCTCATATATTTGAGCTAATATTCATAGAAGTGAGGGTGTGATCAGGTCTTTGATAATATTTGAAAATTAAATATTTGCAAAGGAAAGGAAAAGGAAACATGATATCCTAGAAGGTATTTAGCGTATGTTGATGAGCAAATGAGTGAATGTAACAGTTCATATATGTATGATGATTTGTTCATTAGGTAAAGCTTACAAATTTGTAACAATTAAAATAATACAATGTACATAAATAAGTATTAAGAATTAACCTCAGCAAACATTTTCAAGTGTCACTGTGGGTTTTTTAATAGATTTATTTATTTATATTTTTAATTTAAAAGTCAGAGTTAGAGGGAGAGAGAGAGAAAGAGAGAGATTGATCTTCTTTTGGCTGGTTCACTCTCCAGATGGCTGCAATGGCCAGGGATTCACTAGGCCTAAGCCAGGAGCCAGGGCTTTCTTCTGGGTCTCCCTCATGGATGGTAGGGACCCAAACATGTGGGCCATCCTGCACTGCTTTTCCCAGGCCATTAGTAGGGAGGTGGATCAGAAGTGGAACAGCCTGGAGCAGAATTGGTGTTCATATGGAATGCCAGCATTGCAGGCAGTGGCTTAACCCACTAGGCCACAATGCCGGTCCCAGTGTCACTGTATTTTACAATATAAAATGTAATTGCCTTCTGATTCCATCACAAAGGAACATAAGTGTATACTAAACCATGATCTGAGTAATGTTTAGGACTATGAGTCTCATGACATCTATTTTCTAAATTGATTGATGCTGGATGTGATTCAAGCCCCATTTCAGAATCTGAAATTTAGATGAAGGATGAAAAGCAAAGATGATTGTAAATGGCGATTTTCCAAGTTAAGGGCTGGTGGCTAGTGACATGAGTTTTATGGCCTATTTCACATCTGTATTAATTGTGGAAGTAGACAGCATGTTAACTAAATTTGCAGATGATTCTCAATTAAGAGATGCTACAGACACCAATGAAAACCAAGAAGTACTGAAAGCACTAAAAGGAAATCATAAACAAAAACTGCCGTTAAATATAATGAAGGAAAATATAGAAGGAATTTAAAATGCTACTGTTCTCAGTGTCTGATTTCTGAGATAGATAAGTAAGCCATAAAAATAGACATAAAGGTAATTTTAAAAATATGTATTCATTTGTTTATTTCATGGCAGATAAAGGAAGTAGAGAATAAAAACCTCCTGTCTGCTGGTTCATTCCCCAAATGCTTGCAACCACTGGGGCCTGGTTTGGGGCTGAAGCCCGAAGCCAAGAAGTGAATCCAGGTCTCCCACATGGAGGGCAAAAACACACTTACCTAAGCTATCGTTACATGCCTTAGATGGAAACGTATCAGCAGAGTCGGGAATTCAACCTAACTCTGATGTGGGATTTAACCATCTCATCACTGATCTGAATGTCTGCTCCATAGAACATATTTTTTGAGGTGAATGATATGCTTTTTCGTTCAAAGAAGATCCCAAATTACTTTATCTCTAACATCTCATCACTGTCAAGCAGATAACTAAAGTCAAATTTAGAAGGCATCTTAGAGTAGTAAATTTCACTGTGTTTGCTTAAGTTACTAATTTGGATCTTTCTGATCCACGGCCTGTACCTCTAGACACAAGTCTATGTTTTGCTGTACAGACAGTTATTCCAAATTCTTCTACGGAATGAAACTCTGACCTTGAACAGCAATCCTTAGGGGCAGGTTTCTATGATTTGTCCTCCTATGCCAACCTGTTTGTCCCATCCCTGTCTGATGCTGAACCTGTCTTCCTCTTGTCATCAGTTGCTGGGCTATTTCTGGTCCTCTTGTCCTCCTGTGGAGGCTCTATCTCATCTCAGTATCCTAGCTTTCACCTTTAGAGTGTTTATGTGGACTAATACCTCATCTGATATCTTACAAAGGCCCCTGGACACATCTGTTTGGAAATTCTATTGTAGCCTCAAAGTCAATGTTTCTAAAGAGAATTCATTATCTTTATCTGTTCCCTAAAAAGATCCCTCTCATGACTTTTCGATCAATGTCAGCGGTGACTGATTTCATCCAGGCCAATAAGAATGAAAACCAGAGTTGTATTTGGCTTTTCCATATTCATGACCTTCTCTATTGTTCGCCCAGGCTCCTTGAGTCTTCTTTCCAAGTTCAGGTTCACCTTCCTCTTTTCATTCTCATTTTCATTCTTCTTGTCTTAGTCCATATCATTTATATTTGTATGTTTTTAATAGCCTTTTGTGTGGGGGAGGGGAGTAAAATAAACTTAACAATAGGCCTAATGTTACTATGAGGTAAGCACACATATAATTAAAGGAAACAGATTTACATCATGGCACTCTTTCAAAAAAACATTAAAACAAAAGGAAAACAAAGTCAGGAAAATCACACAGATACCATCCAGCATCTATAAGCTGTAAACGATAGGTGTGGTTCTTGCCTGGTTTGGTTCATGCATTATCACATGGGAGAAAGTCTACAAGCATTAGAATTATTGCCAAGGAAGAATTGGCCTGGTTCCATACAAGTATATCATAAAGATATGGTCAAATAAGGAGGAGATGTTTAGATACTGAGGCCTTCCCAGGGACTGAACCGTGAGGATGGCGCTGGTGGAAATTTGGATGAAAATGAGTGCAGACACAAGAGAAACAGTGTCTAGTTTATTTTTATCTTCTAAAATGACAGCTAATTGATATTAAGTGTTCATATAGAGAGCAAAAATGGAAACTAATCATACACATTTTATTCTCACAACCAGCTAGTGACATAAATATTAATGTCAAGTCTATTGTTGATGGCATGATAGATCCAAATGTATCTCAAGTACAGCCCTTCCTTCTATCTCTATAAACACCACCGTGGCTCAAGCTCCCATCATCTCTCTTTGCAATGCTCTCCTTACCTGTATCCCTACTCACTTTTACCCTCAGCCCTTATCACCAAAGCATTCATCTTTTAAAAATTCATTTCAGATCACATTTTTCCTCTGTTTAAATTATATCAGAAGTTTTCTGTTTTGGTCTGAGTGTGTTGTCCCAAAATTTATATATTGAAACCTAATCCCTGAGATAGTGGTATTAAGACCTGGGGCATTGAGGGGTGACGAGAATAGAAAGGTGGACTCCTGTGAATGTTATTAACGCCCTTACAAAAGAGTCTGGAGAGAACTGTTTGTGCCATCCACCACGTGAAGTCTCAGTGAGAAGGTACAGTGTGTAAGGAATCAGCCCACACCAGACACAAATCTACTGACACCTTAACCTTGAACTTCCCAGCCTCTAGAACTATAAGCACTGTTTTTTGTTAACTACCCTCTCTATGGCATCTGATTACAACAGTCTGAATGGACATGCCCCACAACATTTAGAATAAAATCTGAAGTTCTGCAGAGTTGGTACAAGACCTTGTGTCATTTGATGCTCACCTTGGTCTTCCTACTTTCTCAACAAACTTAACTCCTTTGCAATGCCTAGGCCACACTAGCCTCCAGTTGCTTCCTCAACCAACTAAATACTCCAGTGCTTAAGGCTTTTGCCTAAACTATTCCCCCTGCCTCAATCATTTTTGTCCCAATCCTTCAGCTAGTTCACTTTTACTCATCCTCTAGGTTTTAGCTTCAACTTCTTCAGGATATCATTATTTCTTTAAAAAAAAGTGTTTTCCTTATTGGATTTTTAAGTTAAGTTTATTGATGCATAGCTTAAGTATATAAAATTCATTTTGATGAAATTTGATGCATGTAAATAGTCATATAATAATCAATAATCAGAATATAGAACATTTCCATCTATTTTAAAATGTTCCTTGTACTCCTTGAAAATTACCTCCCTTTCCCTACCTCTAGCCCTTGGCAACCACTGATTTCTGTCCCTATAAGTGTGCCTTTTCCAGAAGGCTATATAAATGGAATCATGTGGGATGTAACCATTTGTGTCTGGCTTCCTTCACTTGACATAATTATTTTAAAATTCATCCATGTTTTTGCCTGTGTGTTTCATAATGTTTGTTCATTTGACAACAACAAAGGTGCAATTGGGTTGTTTCTAATTTTTGAAAATTATGAAAAGGAACTATTAATAATATTTTGTATAGGTTTCTGTGTGAATACACATTTAATTTCTCATGGGAGTAAAACCATTTCATCATAAAGTATGTGCCCATTTACCTACACAAAAATTGGCAAATTGCTTTCCAAAGTAGCTTTGCCATTTTGCAATTATTTAGAAATATAGCAGAGATCCAGGTACTCTTTATACTTGCTAGTATTTGATAATGTCAGTTTTAAAATTTTTGTTACTTTGAATAGTTGTATAGCCAGTGTATGGTTTTCACTTGATTGCCTTTATGACTAACTCAAACATATTTCCATGTAAATAACTTCTCTGCACAATTCTTGAAGGTTGACTTGTCTTCAAATCTTTTTGTTTTCAAGGCAAAATTCTTTATCAGAAATGTGTTATGTAAATATGTTTTCCCATCCTGTGACTTGTCTTTTCATCTTCTTAAAAATATAATTTGAAGAGATGTTTAAAATTTTGATAAATCCAATTTCACAGTCTCTTATTCTATGATTCTTTTTTAAACTGTACTTTTGTATACTTACATCATCCAAGGTCACAAAAATGGTTCTGCTATGTGTCATTTTCTAAAATATTATGGCCTTAGGATCATGATCCATTTCCAGTTGTTTTTTTATATTTGAATCTATTGTAGAAAGAGATTTATTTTTAGAGCATGAGAATTTTTTTAAATAAATATATTATGTCTAAATATGCTATTTAAGAAACTCTTGACTATCGCTGACACCACTGCTTTCCGAAAGCCAAGAAAGATAAAACCTTATACTCTCCAATGCATTCTCTATCTCAGCCCGTTTAATATATCTAAACACAATTTTACATATGTTACTTCCTTGCTAGAACAAAACAAAACAATTACAGAGGCCAGTGCTGTGGCGCAGTAGATTAATCCTCCACCTCTGGCTCCCATATGGGTGCCGGTTCTAGTTCCGGCTGCTCCTCTTCTGATCCAGCTCTCTGCTATGGTTTAGGAAAGCAATATAAGATGGCCAAGTGCTTGGGCTCCTGCACCTGTGTGGGAGACCTGAAAGAAACTACTAGCTCCTGGCTTCAGATTGGAGCAACTCTGAATGTTGTAGCCGTTTGGGGAGTGAACCAGCAGATGGAAGACCTTTCTTTCTGTCTCTCCTTCTCACTCTCAGTAACTCTACATCTCATATAAATAAATAAAATCTTAAGAAAAAAAAAAAAACCACAAAAATACAGTGGCAGTGGGCATTTGGTAGAGTGATTAGATCACTACGTGGAGTACCCAGGTACTCTAGTACTCCTGTTTGAGTCCTGGCTCCTGCATTTCCAATCTAGTTTCCTGCTGAAGTGCACCCTGGGAGGCAGTGGATGATGGCTCAGGTAATTGGGTCCCTGTAACCCATCTAGGAGACTTGGTTTTAGTTTTGAGTGTCTGGCTTCATATTGGCCCAACCCTGGCTATTGTGGCATTTGGGAAGCAAACCAGCAGATAAGTAGATGGAAGTCTCTCTCTCTCTCTCTCTCTCTCTCTCTCTCTCTCTCTCTCACACACACACACACACACACACACCTATATTACTCATCTTGATGCTTTACCTTAATTTTCTGATATTATATATGTCTCTCCCAGTTAATTTTGTAAAATAAACTTCACTTTATTCATTCAACATGTGAATAATGTGAATACTTGGGGATTCTAAACACTGCAACTGTGTTTGTCCACTGACTGTGGACAAAGCTATGGGTTCTGCCATCAAGGACTTACAGTGTATCAGAGGAGATAGACATTGAACAAGAAATTAAAAATGCATTGAGGTTTTAGAGAAAAAGTTGAAGGGAATTGTGGGAACAAAAAATGACAGATCCATTGTCATTTTGTGATTTCTTCTCATTGGATTTTTTATTTTATGATTTTATTTCTATATTTATTTTATTTGAAAGGGAGAAAAACAGAGAGAGAGAGAGAGAGAGAGAGAGAGAGAGAGAAATAGGCAGAGATATTTCATTCACTGGTTTACTCTCCAAAAGCCCAAGGCAGACAGGACTGGAACAGGTCGAACCAGAAGCCAGAACTCAATCCAGGTCCCCTGTGCGGTTGGCGGGGACCCAAGCACTTGAGCCATCACCTTTGCCTCCTGGGGTACACATTAGCAAGAAACTAAAACCAGAAGTGGAGTTGAGACTGAAACACAGGCTCACTAATATAGAATGCTGGCATCCCAAGTGGCTTCTTAACTGCCTACTCCATAAGTTATTCTTCTTTAAAATATACATGTGAATTATTTTTAATTTCAAAATTAATATTTTATTAATGTCTAGTTGCACTGTTAGATACACTAATTGAAGAAGTTTAGTGCTAACAGATCCACAGACATATGAATGTGTAGTATAGATAACAGTGATTTTCTACATAAAGTGCAAGCGAAATAGATTATTCAATCAACTTGATTAGCAAAATTAGGTATTCTATTTTTTAATTTTTTTATTTTTTTAAAATTTTTTTGACAGTCAGAGTCAGACAGTGAGAGAGAGAGAGATACAGAGAGTTATAGACAGTGACAGAGAGACAGAGAGAAAGGTCTTCCTTCCGTTGGTTCACTACTCTAGTGGCCGCCATGACCGGCGCTGAGCAGATCCGAAGCCAGCAGCCGAGTGCTTCCTCCCAGTCTCCCATGCAGGTGCAGGGACCCAAGCACTGGGGCCATCCTCTACTGACTTCCTAGGCCACAGCAGAGAGCTGGACTGGAAGAGGAGCAACTGGGACTCATACCCGGCGCCTCAACCGGGACTAGAACCCGGGGTGCCGGTGCCGCAGGCAGAGGATTAGCCGAGTGAGCCACGGCGCCGGCCAAAATTAGGTATTCTATTGACAAGAACATTAATTCATATCTCTGAATTGCATTATATACATATACCCAATTCTAGATGGATGTAAAGTATGAATATAGGTGTGGGTGTTTGGCCAAGCAGTTAAAACTCTGGTTAAGTTGCCCAAAACCCATATCAGGATACCTGGGTCTGGCACCTGCCTCTAGTTCTCCTTACTCCAGCTTATTGGAATGCAGGCCTGAGAGGAGGGTGTGATGACCGAAGTAACTGGGTTCCTGGAACTCACATAGGTTACTTCAGTTGCGATCCCAGCTTCCAGTTTCTGTTTGGCTCAGCCCCGGTTTTTGTTATCATTTGGGGAGTGAGACTGTAGATAGACGTGATCTCTCCTCCCTTCTTCATCTCCCAGCCCCATACAAAAATAAAATGATATAAATAAAAAACATTAAAAATATTAGAAAAAATACAGACTATGTTGGAAAGGGCTTTCTAAGCATAAACAAAATCCAAAAATCACACAGATGTACATACTAATATATTTGGCTGTTTAATTAATAAAAAACTAATCTATGCATGGAAAAATTAAAAAAAAAACTAAGAAATTGAAAGTCAAATGAAATACTGAGAAATATATTTGTGACATGTATTAGGGAAATATGGTTTCTGTCCTTTATGGAAATCACTTCAGGGTGGGTGTTCTGGTTCCTTACATCAGCCTCTCCCAGCCAGGTCTGTTGTGAGCATTTGAGGAGTGACCTAGCAGATGAAAGAACTCTCTCTTTTACAAAAATAAATAAATAAATAAGAAAAAAGCAAATAATCCCTTAAGGGAAAATAAGCAAAGGGCTAAACACTCACAATAGAACAAGCATCCAGTGAAAGTGAAAAGATACATAGTATTATTAATAGCCAAAGAGTTGTGAATTAAAACAATAACAAGGTTTTTTAAAAATTATTAAATGAACACAGTTTCATAATGCCAATTTTAGTAAATGTCATGGGGATAAAAAATCTTATGTATAATTGAAATGTACATTGATGCAGTATTTCTGGAGAACTATTTGAAAAATACATCAAAACCTTTAAATATATTTAGACTCATTGAATAATAAATTTCATATAAGAATATCATTGGAGAAGTCTAAAATTATACTTATTACAATCAAAACTTGAAAGAAACCTAATCACTCACCAATAAACTGTTGTTAAATATTTTGAATATAATATATTGATCATGGGCCAGCGCTGTGGCGAGCGAGTTAAGGCCCTGGCCTGAAGCGCCGGAATCCCATATGGGCATCAGTTCTAGTCCCGGCTGCTCCTCTTCCGATCCAGCTCTCTGCTATGGCCTGGGATGGCAGTGGAGGATGGCCCAAGTCCTTGGGCCTGGAAGTAGCTCCTGGCTCCTGGCTCCTGGCTCCTGGCTCCTGGCTCCTGGCTCCTGGCTCCTGGCTTCAGGTCAGCCCAGCTCCGGCCGTTGCAACCATCTGGGGAGTGAACAAGAGGATGGAAGACCTCTCTCTCTGTCTCTACCTCTCTCTGTAACTCTTTCAAATAAATAAAAAATAAAAATAAAACAAAAGCAAATATATATATACAGATCAAATAAAGTATAAATAAATTAGATTTATCAATCAATAAATCAATCTAAAAATATAAAGTAATTAGAGCTGTTAGAACAGGAAAAGGTATATACACGTTATTACTGAATGAATAAAGATTGTGATATACTACATAGAGTATGAATGAGCTATTATTTTATACTTGTACATAAAGAGTATGTTGTGATCATACCAAAGTGTTATGTTATTTATCTCTGTGGAGCAGAATTTGGGATGAAAACAATTTACCTCTGAACAAGTTTGATGTCTGAATTCTGTATCACGAATGTGGTAGATTTTAAAATATAAAGTATTCACATTAATCATAGAAAAATTGAAACAAAAATATAAACACACAGTACAAAAAATACTGTTCATCTTTTCCAGCATTCCCCCCTACAATGCTTTTCTATGCCTATATGTTTATGTTTAGACATATTTGAGGTCATAACATGCAGAGAGCTACTAGCTGGTATTACTGGGTCTCTCAGTCACTAATCCATTCATTTGGTGTTCATCACTCTTATGTGGAAAGTTTTAGTTCATATTGTGAGGGGTACAGGAGAAGAAAGGTAAAATATTGGGAAGAACAGAAATCTGCTACCTAAATACTGTCACTTCCCCAGCATTCATTCAGCAAGAATTCGCTGAGGGACTCTTATGTGCCAAGCACTGTTCTAGATATGACAAGCCTATCAGGCAATCTTTGGTTGTTAATGGAAACAGAAATCATCAACATCCATTTGACAGTTCTTAGTTTTAAAATGAATAAAGACATGTCTGATCTTCACATGATCTATCAGACATTTAGCACATTAACTATTTTAAAATTCTTTAAATGACTAGGGGTTTTGTCCTTTTGAGTCTGAGGTCACAATCATTTAAATTTCTTCCAGTGAACATATGCTTGCAAACCCACGCTGGCTGAATTAATGAGTAGAATATAAATGTGTCTATTGATGGAGAAGGAGAAAGGACCTAAAGAAATCAACATGTAATGAGGAAATAAATGCAATGTTCTCCTTTGTTACAGCTGTCAAAACCTGGGATGAAGATGAAGACCAGATAGAAAATTATTATTGATATCAACAATACTGTTGTTACTAAAAACACATTCCTTTATTTCCTTGCTTTGATATTCTCAATTGCCTCTTTTTTTTTTTTTTTTTTTTTTTTTGGGGGGGGAAGTTGGCCTCCCCAATGACAGATGCAGTGGCTGACAGGCTAGATAGAGCCAGAAGGTGTGGTGACCAAAAAGCATATTGATCAGATAGAGGTCATTGTCTAGGAACTAGACAGATCCTGGCAGGGAAGTGGAGCAAAGCAATGGAAAAGTAGACACTCAGACTTTCAAGCAAGGAGCATTGTCACAGTAGGTGGCCCCTGTAGATGGGGTACACGTGGGACTTATATCTCCAGAACAAGACAAGGATTTCATTATCAGAGCAGAGTATGAGGCAACAGAGATACTAAGCTCCTGGCTTGAGTCTTATTTCATTCCTATTAACGATTTTGTTCAAGAGCTGGAGATGTAGCTTCTATTGCAAGTGGAGCTTGAATCTACTCAGCTAAGGGACCCAGCTTTAAGGAAGTTCATTAAATAAGTTGGCTACAGTCCTCAATAGTATGAAAACCAAGAACTTGTAGAGGAACTGTAAAATTATGGCCCATCTGCATAATAATAACTTCCTCACCTCTGACTGCTGACTTGCAGAAATTTCTGAGCCTGCTCCTTACCTACCCTTCCTCCTACCACTGCTAGTCACATTGTGGTGCTATTCTGAGAATCACTTTTCCTTTCTTTCCACTTTAACTTTATATGAGAATGAGAATTATATTGAAAATATTGTCATGGTAAAATTCACTTATTATCTCTTGGTATTTGAGTCATACAAAAGCTGACAACGTCTGCCCCTTTATGAAGAGCTTTAAGATAATTTTATATCCTACTTATAGGCTTGATTAGTTATATAGGAACCTTGGCTGTAAAAGATATTTTATCCTCCTAAAAGGATCAGAATGCAGAACCACTACTCACCGAATCCCAAAGTCTCTGTTCTCAGCCCAGGGAATGATGGGGTACCCTGGAGTTGTATCACGTACTGCCTGCATGGCCGTGGGTACTGACCCTATACACATTTGTTATATTACTGGCCAAATTTAATTTCCCAAAGGTGAGAAGACTCTTAAATTGTTTTGTGTTTGCATACCTTACTTGAAAAGAGAAGATGGTAATCAATCCCTTTTTCTATTTTTTCAACTTATTTTTTGTAAGTTCTCAATCAGTTATAAAGAAATGTGTGTTTGCTATAAGTGAAAGAAGTTTAATTGAGCGCATTGGTTTTGCTATATATTACTATTTGTAACTATGTAGAAACCAAATGCCACTTGGGAAGTAGAAATCACTTTTTCCAGTGCAGTATTTTTAATTATGTCTTTTCACCTGAGCTCCAGGGCAAAAGTTCCATTTTCTCCCTACTCATTATTAATAGAATCCACAAGGACAGGTTTTATAATTTCATATTTTTAAGTGAATTTAGTGTGCAAAGTATTCTGAAATGACATTACCTATGTAGTTAGTATCTTGGCTCTGGAATATCTTCACTTTGCACAAGTCTTGATATCCTGCCTGTATTGCCCACTTTTTACATGGAAATACTTACCCATACACAATTTGAAAGGATATTCAATGGCTTGCTGTTGTTTGTATGCTGTACACTTTGGAAACACATCATCACTATGTGTGTAGTGTCATATGAGTTACTTGTGCTCAGTGTGATTTTCTGTACCACCCAGACTTGCAAACATTTTGGAATTAATTAACCTATACAAAATTGAATTCACTGATCTACATTATTTAATAATATCCTGTCTAAGACATTAAATAATAAATGAAAGGATCATGGGAGTGGGAAGATTCTGAGGAGACAGACTGAAGATCAGTCCTGAGTTTTTCTTCCTCATTCTTCCTCTGCCATTGTTTCCCTGTGTGATCTTGAGTCAGCACTCTCTGCTTTTGTTTTCCTGGCTGTCGCATGAGAGTAATAGCAAGCCTGGCCAGTGTTGTGGAGAGGGAAAATGAATGTCTAAAATGTGCTTTGAGAGCCTCAAGTAAAACACACTAAGCTGCATGTGGAAATTATTATTAGTTCATTCTTCATGCACTTTTAGTCCTTGCCCTCTAGGCTCAGACTGCCAGCCAAGGCACCAATTACTGTCGATGGGGCTGTTGGTTCTTGTGATGTGAACACCTGTCCTCTAGCAAATGAACTGAGATAATACATACCAATTTACTATGTGTCATATACCCTCCAAATTGAATCTCCAAAATACACTCTGAGTTGAATAATAAATGACACTGGATTTAAATGACAGGAAATAGACTCAATACAATTGCATGGGCATCTGTGTCCACCAGGCTTTTGTCCACCCAGTCTGCTGCTATAACCAAGCCAGACATCCCTTTGCATTCTCAGAGCTGACTAAGGGGCCATCTGTATGGGGAAAGTCACTGCAGAATTGCTGGCTTCCCTGGGACAGCCTCAGGCTGATTAATTCAGTCAA
The DNA here is from genome assembly GCF_051225735.1 of Oryctolagus cuniculus. Taxonomy (NCBI): domain Eukaryota; kingdom Metazoa; phylum Chordata; class Mammalia; order Lagomorpha; family Leporidae; genus Oryctolagus; species Oryctolagus cuniculus. The sequence goes on from NC_142876.1 coordinate 43,435,779, forward strand.
GCCAGGGCTTGGCAGACCTGGCCCCACACTGCACATCAGATAGGACAGAATTGCCAGTGGATACAGTTCTAGGGGCCTTCACATTCATATTTAAAACAACATCCATTAGGGAACGAAGGAGCTGCCCCATAAGAAGTGTTGTATTGAAATTTATGGGAGAGAACATTCTGGAGTAGAAAAGGAAAAAGCGAGGAAGTGCGGAGTAGTGGTTGATGGAAAGAACTTTATGGTCAGTCAGAAGCTTGTGTGAACCAAGGCTCTGCCTTTACCAGTGATGTGACTTCTGGCAAGTTACAAACCAAAATCTCTCAAAACTTGAGTTTCCTGATTGGCCTCTAAGTTAGAACCATGCCTAACTTGCTCAGATTTATGTCCCTGATACCTAGTCCAGTATTTGGCACATAGTAGGTGTTGAAGAACAGTGTGATATGTGAAAGCTTTTCTAGAGTTGTTTTGGCTGCTTGATACAACTACAGATTTAATAGCCATGAAAGGCTCCCAGTAATCGGTATCAGCTCCCTCCTGTGCTATCCCCATGGTCACTATGGGAACAACCTCTGGGTGATAGAAAAGAGCTGCTCCAGGATGCAGCCTGCTCTGCTCAAGTGCCCGGTCAGGAGGTTAAGCATCATGCTTAAGCTCGTTCTGTGCAGATCAACCTTCTCCCCTCAAAGAATTTATAGTGCACTGTCAGGACTTCCTACTTTGGTATACTTCATGAAGTCATATTTATATGGAATCGGGCAGATGTAGAATTTTGTAAAACTGCCAATGGCTTTTTTTTCCACTGTTATAACATGATGCACAAATAAATACAGACACATGTACCTCTTACGGCTCTGTTTTTTGTAGATACAGATGTATAGACAAAATTTTCCTTCCTTTCTTGTTTTTAACTGCATGCAAATCGATCAAAATCACATTGCTACAGGTGCTATTTTCTATGGCTTTATCTATTTCAGGGAATGGTAAGAATGAGAACAGGATAATAGAACCAAAACTATGAAAACATACAAGAAAACTATAACATCAGTATTATATAAATAAATGTATACTTATTATTCTACTCATATTTATTTTGCTGCTGTTCTTCAACTAATTGTGTATATAATCTAAAAAGAACTTCATTTAGTGGTCTACTTTTGTTTTCTGTGTAACTCCACATAATGCCTTTGATTTATTTTGCAAGCTCACCCTCTTGCACCAAGGGCTGGGAAGTCACATAAGGGCTCAGAGCAAAGGGCCTGTCTTGTACCTCAGTTTACACCATTGAATCAGAGGTAAGCACAATGGCATGAAAGGAGGCAGCTATGGATTTGCTTTTGAGAGCACCACCTCCCATCTCTTGGGAAGGTCTCTTCAGAGCCTGTCAGTAATGTTCCTCTAAAGGGCTTTCTTCTCATCTGAACCTCCCTTCACATCCATCCAAGAGAAGCCCTAGTACTCCACTGTCTGCCACTTGCTTTTAACCTACCACAGCATTCTCAACACAGCCCCTACATAATTCCCTTCTCATATCTGATTGGCAACTTTAGGACATTGCACAGAAAATCACACACGGGCAAGTTCTCTCTTGCTTCCCCCATGTTTTAATATCTTCTCTTTTCTGCACATCTCTTTAGAACCTATTCATGCACCTGTCCTTATTCCACTTCTTCACTGGTAAGTAAATAGTAATCGGTGATCTTAGGTTACTGTCTTCAACTTACGAGAGTGGCAAACAGGGGTCTTTATTCATCACTTCATGTTCAAATTGTACCTCTGCCAATACTGCCATTTTAACGAGTTATTAACTTTCCCATTCCGTAGTTTTCATTTGTTAGTTTATTCACCCTTTTGTTATAAGCTCCAGTCTCTACTCAGCACCTCCTTTGGCTGAATCCAGTAAAAACCAGCTGACAGAACATCCTGAGAAACACGTCCTGCAGGGCTTGGTCTCCTATATTCCCAAGAATAGGCAAGGTGGAGGCACACATCTGTTGTGGACCAGCGCACATCACTTAGTGCTTCACATGATGCTTGTTCATGAGGTGTCTCCTCTCTAAAAATGTGAGTTGCCCAGGGATAGGACTGGAGTATTTTGTTTTATATCTTCTGCTATTTGCATGCTACCTTCTCTTGAATGCAAGCTTAGTAAATGTCTATTGGGTAGACTTGACAGTGGAGGTTAAGTAGTATTCTTTCCAGAAAACAAAGTTTTATTTTTAGTTAAGCAGGTCTGGACTTGTAGAAGTTCATGAGGCAGGTAATGGATACTGTTGGATATGTAGTGCATTAAGAGAGAAGAATGGAAAAATTACACACTAAAATTTATTTATAATTTGTTTTAAAAATACCAAACTTGACAAGTGAATTTATATGCAAAAATGTGGAAGAAAGACAGTGGCAATCACAGCATATTAGTGAGAGAGGACTATGCAGGGCAGAGCAGTGTCATGGGCTCGTTGGCAGACAGAATTGGTGTGGGAAGAATTCCTGAGATGAGAGTCAAGTAGAGAAAGTGGCAACACCAGAAAAAAATTAGGTTACAAACTGTGAAGCTGGCATCACATGCAAACCACATTTAATTTACTTTGCAACATTGCCTTGAATCAATTCCATAAACCTCTTCTCTCCCTTTCCATTTTGTTTCTACAGTAAAATAGCTCATCCCCAGTATTTCAAACAATGCCTGGCTTGTGAATATGTAGTAACTGTATACAATGTAGAGGAAAGAGAAGTAGTAAGTATAGAACAATGACTACATGTAGATTTGTTTTAAACCTCAAGCTAGAGATATGAGAGTGTGTTGTCTTAGCCTGCTCATGTTGCAAGAACAAAACACTAAGGACTAGGTGTTAAGTCCTAGGACTAAGATTTAAATAAGCATGCACTTTTCGACAGTTTTGGAAGTTGGAAGTCTGATATCAGGGTGCCAGCATGGTTAAGTTCTGCTAAGGGGAGGGCTCTCTCCCTCTTTTGCAGATGGCCTGCTTCTAGTTGTGTCCTCACAAGGCAGAGGGTGGAGGAGAGGAGCTGGGAAGGATACCTATTTGGAGAGGGAGAGGGAGAGGGAGAGGGAGAGGGAGAGGGAGAGGGAGAGGGAGAGGGAGAGGGAGAGGGAGAGGGAGAGGGAGAGGGAAAGGGAGGGGAGAGAGAGGGGGGAGACAGAGAGAGAGAGAGAGAGAGAGAGAGAGAAACTCTGATATCTCTTTTCTAAGGTCACAAATTCTATTATGAGGACATCGTCTGACCCTAATTACTTCTCCATCTCCAAATATCATCAAATCAGGAGCAAAGACTCCAACATAGGAATTTGGGGAGACATAATGCAGTAAAAAGTATGTATAATATCTGCAAAATTTCCCTTTTGAAGTCAGGCAAGTTTTGTCACTTTGGGGCACCATGGAAAATGATGGTCACCAGAACACTTTAGTCTTCCCAGAGGTGATCCATTCAGCCTAGGAAAAGACAAATAGGAAAATTTACCTGTCTATAGCCCAGGCATATAGTTCTTGATATCTGTGACACATTGTATTAATTTTTTAATTTTTATTTATTCATTTGAGAGGTAGCAAGACAGAGAAAGAGAGATAGACACAGAAAAAGCTATCATTCAACAGTCCACTCCCCAGCTGCCCACAATTGCTGGAACAAGGCTGGAACCAGAGATGGGAGCCAGAAACATAATCAAATTCCTTTCATGGGTGGTAGGAACTCAATTATTTGAGACATCACTATTGCCTCCCAGAGTCACATTGGCAGGGAGCTGCAGTAAGGAGCCAGAAGCCAGTATTGAACCTGAGTATTCCCATGTGGGACACGGGCATCTTGACTGGTGTCTTAACCCCTAGCAAAATGCCCACCCTCACATTGTGTGATTTGTTCACCAATCACCAATTACCTTTCCTTTCTACAAAATAAAGAATTCACCCTCATTCCCTCATTTTGTTTATTCTTTGGCCAATAGTACATGAGCACATACGGAATATTCTGCATCTGAACAAAACCTTAGAACATTATTTGTGTAGTTTGGTTGTTAAGGTTTTGTAACTAGTCTTGACAGAAGAGAACATGACCCTGACAGAAGTTACTCCTTTGAGCTGCAGTCCAAAATGAGAAAACCCGAAAAGCAAAAACTGAGCAGAACTTGTGGGAGCCACAGTGATTTGCAAGCATCAGGTAATTTAAGAAATAAACATTTGCCACTGCAAACTGATAAGGTGTCTGAATTAGTTTCCTATAGCTACTGTGACACATTCTTAGCAGCTTAAACAACATACATTTATCTTCCAGTTCTGTAGGATTAAAATCTGACACAAGTTCCACTGGGGCAAAATCATGGCAGGGCTGTGTTCTCTTCTGGAGGCCCCAGGGGAGACTGTTTCCTTGCCTTTCCCAGCTTCTAGAAGCTGCTCGCAATCTTGGATCACAGCTCCCTTCCATCACCTTCAAGCCAGCAATCCTGCATCACAGGGACCATTCTGACATAGTTAAACTTCCTTCTGCATGTCCTTTTCTGCTTTCCTTCTCTACTTTTAAAGACTCTGTGGCTTCATCGGATTTATCCTGATAATTCAGGATGATCTCCCTGTTGTAAGGTCAGCTGATTGGCAGCCTTATTGCTTTTTGTCACACAGTTTTAATGTATTAACAAATTCCAGGAATTAAGACACAGGCATCTTTTGGGTTATTATTCTGCATTACAACAAAAGAACTTGCAGTATATACATTATAATCAAGGAATTAAGCAAGGTTGATATTGTTAGAAAGATAGAGTTAAAAACTGCTTTTTAAATGAACATGAAACAGCAACTACCTGTGGTTGTTCCAGGTAACAAAATAAAATATGAAGCAGAATGCCATTAAATCTAATGACCTGGCTCCATGCTTGGTAGTGCCCCTAGCTGTAGGACCTTGAATAAGTTACTTGATTTATTTTACTCTAAGTTTTTTCATTTGTAACATGGAAGTAGTGTAACTCTAGTGCTATTTATCTTTCAAGGTTATTGAAAGAATCAAATCAGAGGTAGTGTAAGGGCATATGTTATATACTTTGGTGTATATAAACACATCATTCTTTCTCTGTTACAGAGAAATGTAAAAAGAATATATACATTATTTATAATATATATAAGACATATGGTAATAGTTTAAGGGGTCATCAAATTCAACATTGTTCCAAGTTATTCTTTTAAATGGATTATGCCTTATTTTACATGTGTGTACATTTGTGAGTTTCTAACTGTCCTGCAGATGGAGATTAGGTTAATTCACATTTTCATTGTAAAATTATAGCTTCCATGCATACACTCCTTCTTCATTTATTCACCAATGATGACTGCTCAAAATTATTCAGTAATAAATGAGTAAGGTCATGCTGCCAGTTTCCACTGATTTAAAGTTTTGTATTTAGAAAAAAAATGTGCATATGCTTCTGTATGCTTTTGCTCTCATATCACAGCGTAGTCTTGCCTATTCTAACTTTTCAGTTATGTAAGTATTTCAGTAGGAAATGCTCCAGTGGAATGACCATATAAAATGTTTTTTCTTTTATTTGGGTGGGAGTTTGGCGTGGTGTTCTGTGCCTAACCATCTTGGACGATTCCTAAGGCATCCCTGGCTAAGTAGTCAGCTGTCTCTCCCAATGGCAGATGGTAGCTCCTCCTCCCTCAGCATATGTGGAATGAAAGAATCTATCTCATCACTCCACATATGTTCAGAAGAGAACAGGGTATTATAGATACCCAAAGAATTTGTATCTTTTTACATCTTTTGTTCTTTTTGCTTCCTTTCACATATGCTTTGCAATTTAGATATGTTCAATTAAATGCGCTCTCATATGTATGTACTAAAAATATGTATAAACAAAAAACATGATATATTAGAACAAACTAAATACCTGACCAGTGACAGAGACACATTTTTAATGTGTTATTTTCAAGAGATCACAAATTTTTTACTTGGAAAGCCTTTTTTTTTCCAGCAATGCAATGAAATCAGATAAAAATATCACTTGTAAAAAATGTTTCCCACATTCAAGATCAGAGCCTATGACCATTTCATGGATTTTGAAATAATTCTGTGCTGTGCTAAACGCAAACATAAGAATTCGTCCAAAACATTATACTAATAAACTAAAAAAGTTCTATGATACTCAAATTTTCCAAAGGCGGTGATAACCAGTAACTAAGTATTTGTTACAGACAGTGTGCAATAGTACTACTGCATGCCACAAAGTATAAGGAATTCTGAGACACCAACCTTGAAAATCAATGTCTAAGAAAATGAAATATCTCTACTTTGCCCTAGCTCTGGTTTTAAACATTAAATATTTTGAAATAGTTTTTATTTTTTAGTATAGATAGCAAAATTAATGTTCTGGTTATTGATGTATCATTTTAGATAGCAGCTGTCTAACATAATGAGACATCAAACACAATACCTTTTTTTACAGATTTTTTTAATTATTTATTTGAGAGATAGAATTACAGACAGAAAGGGGGAGAGACAGAAAGAAAGGTCTTCCATCTGCTGGTTCATTCTTCAAATGGCTTCAACGGCCAGAGCTGGGCTGATCCGAAGCCAGAAGCCAGGAGTTTCTTTGGTGTTTCCCACAGGGGCCCAGGTTTCCAAGCACTCAGGCCATCTTTCACTGCTTTCCCGGGCTATAGCAGAGAGCTGAGCAGCCAGGACATGAACCAGTACCCATATGGGATGCTGGCACCACAGGCAGAGGCTTAGTCCACTACGCCACAGCTCCAGCCCCTAAAGAGAGTACCTTCTAAATAAGTTAAAATTATAATTATACATAGCAGTTATATTTTCAAAAAATGTATAAAGCAAAGATGTTACAAGAAAACCAGAATAGTTGTCTAAGGAGGAATGGAGAATGAGAGTGGCAGATGACAATATAAGGGCATAAATAAGTAAAGGAAGGATTAAAACAAGAGGTATATTTAATCTGCTGTGAATTAAGGAATATGATAGAATAAACTTTTTGCCCTAGAACTTCAGAAAATATGAACTTGCTGGCATTTTAGCTTCTTTAGGGGCAGCAATTCAACAGATGCAAATTATAAACACAAAAACAGTTTTGACGGAATGCCACCACTTGGAGCCAACTCCTAGATTTTTTAATGTAATAAATCTGGCGTGGTACAGGTTAGTTTTTTGTTACTCTGGCAGAAAAAAGCCTTAGGTATTGTACTTAAATAAGAAAAGAGATTTATTTTGGTTCCTAGTTCTGAAGGCACAAGGTCTGGGACTTCCTCTAGTATGGCCTTCCAACTGCAAGAGTTGGAGAACACTTAAGAATAACTGTGTATTAATTACGGAATTAAACCAGTCATATTAAGTAGAACAGACAAAAAAAAAAACTACTAAGAGGATAATGTATTAAGTTGTTCATTAACAGTCAGGGCTATGCTGATCAAGTCACCGTTTCTCATAGTGTCCATTTCACTTCAACAGGTTTCCTTTTTTGTGTTCAGTCAGTTGTCACCGATCAGGGAGAACATATGGTATTTGTCCCTTTGGGACTGGCTTATTTCACTCAGCATGATGTGTTCCAGATTCCTCCATTTTGTTGCAAATGACTGGATTTCATTGTTTCTTACTGCGGTATAGTATTCTAAAGAGTACATATCCCATAATTTCTTTATCCAGTCTATCGTTGATGGGCATTTAGGTTGGTTCCAGGTCTTGGCTATTGTGAATTGAGCTGCAATAAATATTAGGGTGCAGACCGCTTTTTTGTTTGCCAATTTAAATTCCTTTGGGTAAATTCCAAGGAGTGGGATGGCTGGGTCGAACAGTAGGGTTATCTTCAGGTTTCTGAGGAATCTCCAGACTGACTTCCATAGTGGCTTGACCAGTTTGCATTCCTACCAACAGTGGGTTAGTGTCCCTTTTTCTCCACATCCTCTCCAGCATCTGTTGTTGGTAGATTTCTGTATGTGAGCCATTCTAACCCGGGTGAGGTGAAACCTCATTGTGGTTTTGATTTGCATTTGCCTGATTGCTAATGACCTTGAACATTTTTTCATGTGCCTGTTGGCCATTTGGATTTCCTCTTTTGAAAAATGTCTGTTGAGGTCCTTGGCCCATCTCTTAAGTGGGTTGTTGGTTTTGTTTTTGTGGAGTTTCTTGATCTCTTTGTAGATTCTGGTTATTAACCCTTTATCTGTTGCATAGTTTGCAAATATTTTTTCCCATTCTGTCGGTTGTCTCTTCACTCTCCTGACTGTTTCTTTTGCAGTACAGAAACTTCTCAATTTGATGCAATCCCAATAGTTGATTTTGGCTTTGACTGCCTGTACCTCCCGGGTCTTTTCCAGAAATTCTTTGCCTGTGCCAATATCTTGAAGGGTTTCTCCAATGTTCTTTAATAACTTGATGGTGTCAGGTCGTAGATTTAGGTCTTTATCCATGTTGAGTGGATTTTTGTGTAAGGTGTAAGGTAGGGGTCTTGCTTCATGCTTCTGCACGTGGAAATCCAGTTTTCCCAGCACCATTTGTTGAATAGACTGTCCTTGCTCCAGGAATTGGTTTTAGATCCTTGATCAAATATAAGTTGGCTGTAGATATTTGGGTTGATTTCTGGTGTTTCAATTCTGTTCCATTGGTCTATCCATCTGTTTCCGTACCAGTACCATGCTGTTTTGATTACAACTGCCCTGTAGTATGTCCTGAAATCTGGTATTGTGATGCCTCTGGCTTTGTTTTTGTTGTACAAGATTGCTTTAGCTATTCGAGGTCTCTTGTGCCTCCATATAAATTTCAGCACCATTTTTTCCAGATCTGAGAAGAAGGTCTTCGGTATCTTGATTGGTATTGCATTGAATCTATAAATTGCTTTTGGGAGAATGGACATTTTGATGATATTGATTCTTCCAATCCATGAGCATGGAAGATTTTTCCATTTCTTGGTATCCTCTTCTATTTCTTTCTTTAAGGTTTTGTAATTCTCATCGTAGAGATCTTGAACGTCCTTGGTTAAGTTTATTCCAAGGTATTTGATTGTTTTTGTAGCTATTGTGAATGGGATTGATCTTAGAAGTTCTTCCTCAGCCATGGCATTGTCTGTGTATACAAAGGCTGTTGATTTTTGTGCATTGATTTTATACCCTGCTACTTTGCCAAACTCTTCTATAAGTTCCAATAGTCTCTTAGTAGAGTTCTTTGGGTCCCCTAAATAAAGAATCATGTCATCTGCAAAGAGGGATAGTTTGAGTCCTTCCTTCCAATTTGTATCCCTTTAATTTCTTTTTCTTGCCTAATAGCTCTGGCTAGAACTTCCAGAACTATATTGAATAGCAGTGGTGAGAGTGGGCATCCCTGTCTGGTACCAGATCTCAGTGGAAATGCTTCCAACTTTTCCCCATTGAATAGGATGTTGGCTGTGGGTTTTTCATAGATTGCTTTGATTGTATTGAGGAATGTTCCTTCCAAACCCAGTTTGCTTAGAGTTTTCATGATGAACGGGTGTTGTATTTTATCAAATGCTTTCTCGGCATCTATTGAGGTAATCATATGGTTTTTCTTCTGCAGTCTGTTAATGTGGTGTATCACATTGATTGTTTTGCACACATTAAACCATCCCTGCATACCAGGGTAAATCCCACTTGGTCTGGGTGGATGATCTTTCTGATGTGTTGTTGCATTCTATTGGCGAGAATTTTATTGAGGATTTTTGCATCTGTGTTCATCAGGGATATTGGTCTGTAATTCTCTTTCAGTGCTGCATCTTTTTCCGGCTTAGGAATTAAGGTGATTCTGGCTTCATAGAAAGAATTTGGGAGGACTCCCTCTTTTTCGATTGTTCTGAATAATTTGAGAATAATTAATACACAGTTATTCTTAAGTGTTGAAAATCAACTGAAATGTGATCCCTGTTAAACGTAAGAGTAGGAATAAGAGAGGGAAGAGATGTACAATTTGGGACATGCTCAAGCTGACTTGCCCCAAATGGTAGAGTTAGAAACATACCAGGGGACTCCAATTTAATCCCATCAAGGTGGCTTGTACAAATGCCATCTCACTAGTCCAAGTGATCAATTTCAGTTCACAATTGATCATAATGAGAGGACTAAGAGTCAAAGGGAGCACATAAACAAGTCTAGTACCTGCTAATACTAACCGATAGAATAAATAAAGGGGAGAGTGATCCAACATGGGAAGCGAGATACTCAGCAGACTCATAGAATGGTGGATATCCTAAATAGCACTCTGGCCTCAGAATCAGCCCTAAAGGCATTCCGATCTGGCTGAAAAGCCCATGAGAGTATTTCAGGCATGGAAAGCCAAGACACTGGCAAAAAAAAAAAAAAAAAAAAAAAAAAAAAAAAAAAAAAAAAAAAAAAAAAAAAAACAAAAAAACACCAAAACTTATATAAAAGATCTCTGTGAGTGAGATCCCAGTGGAAAGAACAGGTCTTCAAAGAAGGAGGTACCTTTCTCTGAAGGGAGAAGAGAACCTCCACTTTGACTATGACCTTGTCTAAACAAGATAAGAGTCGGAGAACTCAAGGGGCTTCCATAGCCTTGGAAACTCATGACTGGTGCATAGGGAGATTACTGATGCCATAAACAGGAGTGTCAATTTGTAAAGTCAACAACAGGAGTCACTGTGCACTTACTCCTCATGTAGGATCTCTGTCCTTAATGTGCTGTACATTGAGACTTAATGCTATAATGAGTACTCAAACAGTATATTTCACTTTGTGTTTCTATGGGGGTGCAAACTGTTGAAATCTTTACTTAATGCATACTAAACTGATCTTCTGTTAAAACAAAAAAAGAAGAAGAAGAAATTATCAATTCCCAACTTGACTCTCACTGGGATTAAACATGACAATAGGTCTGATCTGATTTCATCATTATTTAAAAAATCATCTATTATTTTTCACTTTATGTTTGTGTGGGAGCAAACTGTTGAAATCTTTACTTAATGTATGCTAAACTGATCTTCTGTATATAAAGAGAATCGAAAATGAAAAAAAAAAAAAAGAGTTGGAGAACACAACAGGGCAAGAGACAGGGAGGGTGTCCATGTGTTTTTGTGTCTCCTTTCTTTTACAAAGTCACCAGGGGTCTCCACTATGATGAGATTACCTAATCTTAATCATGTCTCAAATGCCCCATCTCTAAGCATTGTAGTCGGATTGTTTCCCTGCTGACTACCTCACAAATGGAGGTTAAATTTCAATACATGAAGCTTTGGGGAACACTCAAACCACATCCAAACTACAGCAGGTGAGAATTGGGCATGTATGTTCTTTGTCATTAAATATCAGAAAATCAAACATATGTGTATCTATAATTCGTGTCAAAATGCAGAACAGTACAAGCATCCCAGATGCTGGTGTTTTTTTTGTTTGGTTGTTTTTTTGTTTTGTTTTGTTTTTGTAGCAGAGAACTATTTACTTATTTACTTGAAAGGAGTGGAGCAAAGAGAGATCTCCATCCGCTGGTTCTCTCTCCAAATGGCCACAACAGTCAGGGCTAGCCCAGGCTGAAGCCGGGAGCCAAGATCTCCACCAGGTCTCCCACATGGATGGCAGGCCGCCAACTACTTGAGACATTATATGCTATTTTCCAAGGTACATTAGCAGGAGGCTGGATTGGAAATGGAGCACCTGGAGCTCAGACCAGTGCTCCAATATGGGATGCTGGCATTTCAAGCAGCGGCTTAACATCTGTGCCACAGAACTGTTCCCTGAATGCTGCTTCTTGTTAAACATCAAAAGTTTTAAAAGCTTGGTTGAGGCATTTTTCTCTCCCTTTCTTTTTCTTACTTTGTAATATTTCTAATGCCATTTAATTATAGTGAGTAAGGATGGTTTGTAAACCTTCTTAGTCCTTGTTTTTTTTTTGTTGTTGTTGTTGTTTTGTTTTGTTTTTTTTTTACAGGCAGAGTTAGATAGTGAGAGAGAGAGACAGAGAGAGAGAGAAAGGTCTTCCTTCTGTTGGTTCACCCCTCAAATGGCTGCCATGGCCGGCGCGCTGCACCAAGCCGAAGCCAGGAGCCAGGTGCAGCACAGGGCCTAAGCACGTGGGCCATCCTCCACTGCCTTCCCAGGCCACAGCAGAGAGCTGGACTGGAAGAGGTGCAACAGGGACAGAACTGGCACCCCAAGTGGGACTAGAACCTGGGGTGCCGGCGCGGCAGGTGGAGGATTAGCCTCGTGAGCCACGGCGCTGGCCAGGGTAGGCATTTGACGCAGCAGCTAACATGTTGTTTGTGATGCCTGTATTGAATGTCGCCATGCTTGGGTCCAAGCCCAAGTTCTATTACTGAATCCAGCTTTCTCCTAATGTACACTCTGGGAGGCAGCTAATAATGCCTCATTTAGCTGGGACCCTATTACCAACTGTGGGAAACCCGGATTGGGTTCCTAGCTCCTGGTGTCAGCCTGACCCAGCCCAGGCTGTTGCAGCCATTCGGGGAGTGAGCATGTAGGTAGGAGATAGCCATTTTTCTGTTTCTCTCTGTCTAAGAAATAAAGAAATACTATTAAATTAAATTAAAAGGAAATGCATATAGTTATTGACAAATTGAAGGACACCAATAGGTATATTGTCTGTAACCTAAAATAGAGTAAGATATAAGAAAATGATAGTGAAAATATAAGATATTATCATAATTTGAGTGAAAATGTAGAATAATTAAAACAAGAAAACATAACATGCATTGAGAATTGCAAATCTAACATATATTGCTAACATATTTGCAGGTAGATGCACCAATATTCTGTAGATATGCATTTCTACCTGTCCATCTATTTGTCTCTGTGTCTATTGCTTCATAATCCTGCTTTGCATGTATCTATCCAACAAATATTAAAGAAAATAAAAAAGTCTCCAAATTTCTTAGCCTTCCAGTTAAAGGAAAAGATAATGATCCTAAAGCTCTTTAACCTAGTATTCAATTTATATCAGGAGTTCATGACACTTCTGCACCATGGACTCCAGTGGTAGTCAATGAAGCCTATGGACTCATCCATCAACACTTTTAAATATGCAAATTAAAGCACACAACATCACACAGAAAACTAAGTTTATTGAAACATATGATGGCTTAAAATTAATTTTTACATATTTTAAATTTCTGGTGCGCAGTCTCTGTCAATTAGTCATACTAAGAACTACTATTCAATAGAAAGTATTGCAGTTTTTATTTTTTTATCAACTTAAGAAATATCTATTTCCTTTTTTTCCTATCTTGAATCATAATTTAATTTTTTCAACCTATTAAATTAGGATATTACTTCATTTTTATTACCTCAGCTTTTCTTTTTTTTAAGCATAAGAATGTTAAATCCATTAGTGCTCCTCTAAGTAATGTTTTCTGCAACTCATAATTTTTGATGCATACTTTTATTATCTCCATTTCATCTTAGGGTTTCCTCTATGACTTAAGTTATGTCATCACATATTTTTTAAAATTTCAGTTACATGAGTGAATGAAATTAGCTTTTTAAACTGATTTCGAACTTAAATATAGTTAGAAAAATATATAGTTGTTATAATAATGATGTTTTGAAAGGTACGGATGCTAGTTTTATGGCCCATTAAGTGTTCAATTTTTGTAAATGCTCCATGTGATTGAAAAGAATATTCTACACTTTAGGAGCATTTGTTTATTTAATTAAAAAGCAGATTGGGGCCAGCACTGTGGTGTAGCAGATAAAGCCGCTGCCTGTAGTGCCAACATCCCATATGGGTGCTGGTTGGAGTCCCGGCTGCTCATCTTCTGGTCCAGCTCTCTGCTATGGCCTGGGAAAGCAGCAGAAGATGCCCCAAGTCTTTGGGCCCCTGCACCCACTTGAGAGATCCAGAAGAAGCTCCTGGCTCCTGCCTTCGGATCAGCGTAGCTAAGGCCATTGTGGCCAATTGGGGAGTGAATCAACAGATGGAAGACCTCTCTCTCTGTCTGCCTCTGCCTCTCCTCTCTCTGTTAACTCTGATTTTCAAATAGATAAATAAATCTTAAAAAAAGAAAAGCAGATTGACAGAAAAGGGGGGGGGAGGGGAGAGTGAGAGAGAGAGAGAGAGAGAGAGATCTCCAAATGACTGCAATACCCAGGGCTGGGCAAAGCTGAAGTCAGGAGCCAAGAACTCCATTTGGGTCTCCCACATGAGTGCCAGGGGCCCAGGTATTTGTGCTGTTTTCTGCTGCTTTTCCAGGTGCCTTCACAGGAAGCTGAGTTGGAAATGGAGTAGCCTGGACTTGAATTGGAACTCTAATGTGGATTATCGACATCACAAATTGTGGCTTAACCTGTTGCACCACTGTACGGGAACCTTGTGCTGTTAATTTTAATATTTAAATCTTATTTAGTCCTGTTAATTCTTGTTTGCTTCATTTATCAATAACTGAGAAAACCATATTAAAATCTCCTGCTATAATCGTGAATTTGTCAATTTCACCATGTAGTTTTTCCAATTTTTTATTTACATATTGAAAAGATACATTATTGGGTGAATTTAGAAGTTTATGTTACTAGTGAATGGAAAATTTTTCATTATACAAATATTTTCTGATATATAAGTCATGTTACCTAATTTTGATACAATTTTTGGTTGAATTTTAATTTTTTCTTTAACCTCAAGGGTAATTTTTGTTTAAATTCAGCACTTTCTTTGATAATGATTCCTAGGCCTTCCTTCTGAAACAATTTTACATATTCATGAATTGTGAATGAATACTCACAAGTAGGAGTGATTACGCTCCTTTGCATGGTTTTTAATTTGTGTCTATCTGGATATTATCTTTACCTCATCTTAATTTTTGTTACTATTCTTTGCTCAAAATGTCCGTTTAAGGGCCGGTGCTGTGGCACAGTAGGTTAATCCTTCTCCTGCCGTGCCGGCATCCCATATGGGCGCCGGTTCTAGTCCCAGCTGCTCCTCTTCCAATCCAGCTCTCTGCTATGGCCTGGCAAAGCAGTAGAAGATGACCCAGGTCCTTGGGCCCCTGCATCCACGTGGGAGACCCAGAAGAAGCTCCTGGCTCCTGGCTTCAGATCAGTGCAGCTCTGGCCATTGCGGCCATTTGGGGAGTGAACCATCGGAAGGAAGACCTCTCCTTGTCTCTCCCTCTCACTGTCTGTAACTCTACCTCTCAAATAAATAATAAAAAAAATCTTAAAAAATGTCTGTTTATCATCTCATTCCTGAATGATACCTTTAAGTGGACATAAAATTCTGACATGATTTCTCTTTTGAAGAGACCCAGCCATTTATCGTTTGGCTCTTGTTTTTGCTTTTGAGAATTCAGCTGCTTTGTTGTTGCTTCATAAAAAAAAAAGTTCTTTCTCATACTGATTTTTTTATTTGACAGATAGAGATATAGACAGTAAGAGAGAGAGAGAAAGAAAGAAAGGTCTTCCCTCCATTGGTTCACTCCCCAAATGGCTGCTATGGCCAGCGCTGTACCAATCCAAAGCCAGGAGCCAGGTGCTTCCTCCTGGTCTCCCATGCAGGTGCAGGGCCCATGCACTTGGGCCATCCTCCACTGCCCTCCTGGGCCACAGCAAAGAGCTGGACTGGAAGAGGAGCAACCGGGACTAGAACCCAGAGCCCATATGGGATGCTGGCACCGCAGGCAGAGGATTAACCAAGTGAGCCATGGTGCTGGCCCCCTCTCAAACTAATTTTAGTCTTCACTTTCTCTTTATCAATCTTTTTTTTTAAAGATTTATTTTATTTATTTGAAAGACAGAAATACAGAGAGAGGTAGAGACACAGAGAGAGGTCTTCCTTCCATTGGTTCACTCCACAATTGGCCGCAATGGCCAGGGCTGTGCCGATCCGAAGCCAGGAGCCAGGAGCTTCTTCTGGGTCTCCCACTTGGGTGTAGGGGCCTAAGGACTTGGGCCATCCTCTACTGCTTTTCCAGGCCATAGCAGAGAGCTGGATCAGAAGTGAAGCAGCTGGGACTAGAACTGGCGCCCATATGGGATGCCAGTGCTTCAGGCCAGAGTGTTAACCCACTGTGCCACAGCACTGGCCTCTCTTTATCAATCTTTTATTGTTCTTCATTTTCATTGAAGTTCCTATATAACATCTAGGCATATATTTATTTTTAGTGATTTTGTTAAGAATTCATTGGGCTTTTTGAGTCTCAAAATTAGTATCTTTATCAGTTCCAGAAAATTCTATGCCATTTTCACTTTGAATATTGCCTTTTGTCCATTATCCCAATTCTACTCTCAGAATCTCTGCATAGACATCTTAGTGACTTTTTAAATTTTTTCATCAATATCTCTTTTATTTCCTTACAACTTTGTGCTACATTTTGGTTTGTTTGTTTGTTTATTTATAGCCCGGAGGCAAGAGCTTCATCCAGGTTTCCCACGTGAGTGCAGGGGTCCAAGCATTTGGACCATCTTCTGCTACTTTCCTAGACACACTAGCAGGGAACTGGATCAGAAGTGGAGCAGCCAGGACTCAAATTGGCATCCATATGGGATGCCGGCACTGCAGATGGCAGCTTAACCTGCTCCATCACCTTGCTGGCCCCCTGTTGTTGATTTCTTAACCCCAGCAGTCTTCATGAAGTCCCTCTTCTGCTAGTGGCCAATGTTTAACATACCATCTATTGTGTTTCTTATTTTAATGATTGTATTTTTCATTTCTAAAAACTTTGTTTAGAAATTTGGAAAAAATGTACTTGGTCATTTTTATAATCTTCTCTAGTATATCATACGTTTCGTTTGCCCATTTCTCTGTTTTTTTTTTGTTTGTTTGTTTGTTTGTTTGTTTTTTTTAGAGCCTCTTTATTGTATAGGCCTTGTCTGCTGATACCACTTTCTGCAGTCCGGGGGATATTTCAGGTTTTGAATTGCTTTTCTCTTTTAACACTCCCTCTTTCCCATGGTAATGACTTTCTTCAGGTGCAGATTTTCTGAGACTGAAGTTTTCACAGTCATTTCTTCAGAGATAGCTTGTTCTGGTTTTGTCAGTGAACACAAGGGGAAGATTTGCTTAGGGTGTCTGCAAATAACCAGCCTCAACCAGGAGATGCTCAGAGGAGAGCTTCATTTGCTTGTGATAAGTAAAGAAGACAGTGGGAATGTACAGCTCCTTGGGTTTTTCAAGCAACGGTTAGGGTGTGTCCAAGATGTTGAAAAGTGCCTTTGCTGCTTAAACAGCATACATGTCCATATAGCTGATGCTCAGAAATCTGAATTCCTTGTCTGTGACAGTCTGGCTCAGTTGGAGTGTAATGTTGCAGGTTAAGTCTTCCTGGAACAGCCTCTGTTAAACCAGCTCAGCGGAATAATCTGTTTCAGAATCTGCTACTGTTCTATGCCCTCTCTTGCCTGAATCCTACTCTTGGTCACAGTTGCTATGGGAAAATGTGGGTCAGAATCATGTAATACCTGACTTATGGACATTGCAGGCCAGATAGGTAGTGTTGGGTCATTTCTTTCCCAATCCCAAGCAAAGATATACTCATCCCTGCAAAGGGAAATTTTCATTTTCATTACAGCTCCATATAGATTTGTGCCAAAGAGAGAAACTTGTGCCATTTGCCTATTGCCTATGCATTTTATTTTTATTTTATATATATATGTATATATATATAGGTATATATATTTATATATGGGCTTTTTTCTCCCTTTCTAATTTTGCCACAGAGTCTGTGGCCTTTCCAGATCCCAGGCTCTGGGTGCTGGTTTCTGAGTCAACCTTCCTTTTTCGAGTGTTCCCTAAACAATAAATTTAATTGTTCTCCATGCTTAAAGGTCACTAAAGTCCAAACTATATGCCCCATAAAGAGTCTTAACTTTTCAGATGCCCCCCAAAAGCTCCTATTTCCATGCCAAGTCAATTATATAAAGATGATTTTTTAAATATTTTATACCATGAACACACCCAGTGACCAGATTTTGTTTCTTAATACTATTGGAAGAATTGGCCACTCTGGGACTGGCTCATGGAAAGTACATAGTGAGCCTGACACACAGTGTGCCAGAAGGCAAGCAGGCTCTGAATGAATAGAACCATGTCGCAAGGACCCAGGAACCAGCTTTGGAACAATTTAAGCATCAGAATGGATAATGAGTATAATTGACCGTGACTATTGAAAACATAAAATTCTATCATTCCACTGTGGTATCAGAGTGAGAGATAGGCTACAATAAGGAGATGATTACACTAATTCCTTATCCTCAAAATTAGTAATTAAAGGAACAGCTAAACATTAGGCATAACTCTTTTGGAGGAAATACAGTTTAACAAATGGTAATGAGATAAAGTTCATCAAAAAACAAATGGCTGGCGCCGTGGCTCACTAGGCTAATCCTCTGCCTTGCAGCGCTGGCACACCGGGTTCTAGTCCCAGTCAGGGCGCCAGATTCTGTCCTGGTTGCCCCTCTTCCAGGCCAGCTCTTTGCTGTGGCCAGGGAGTGCAGCGGAGGATGGCCCAAGTACTTGGACTCTGCACCCCATGGGAGACCAGGATAAGTACCTGGTTCCTGCCATCGGATCAGCACAGTGCACCAGCTGCGGCGGCCATTGGAGAGTTAACCAACAGCAAAAGGAAGACCTTTCTCTCTGTCTCTCTCTCTCACTGTCCACTCTGCCTGTCAAAAAAAAAAAAAAAAAAAAAAAAAAAGAAAACTCCAGAAGTTTAAAAATGCCAATGAAAAAGAGGGAACAAGAGAATTAGAAAGCTAGAGTATTTTACTCTGAGTAAAGTAGTTCAGAAAAGACCATTACTAAAGACTTTCATCATTAGAAGAAATATTTTGAGGAGCAAGATATTCATTGAGTCCAAAAGTATAACCCAAAAAATCAATTGCTAACTGCAAATGAAGGGGAAAAAAGTCTTTACATTGGAGAGATAACTATCTTGACCATGGCTGAAAAGCACACACACACACTCACACACACAATTTGTCATATATAAAGAGATATATGGTAAGGAATTGACTGTTGCGACTGTGGAGATTTTGTGAGTCCAAAATCCAATGGGGGTCCCAGCAGACAGAAGATTCAGGAAGGAGGTGCAGCTCAAATCCAACACCAGTTGGCTACTGAAGCAGGAAGAGCTAGGGCTTGCCCTTGAAGTCAAAGGCCATTGCTGACCAAATTCCCTCTAGCTTGAGGGAGGTCAGACTTTTGTTCTGGTCAGGCCTCCAGCTGCTTGGATGAGGCCCACTTCCATTATGGAAAGTGATTTGCTTGACTCAGCACTCACTGATTTAAATGTAAATTTCACCCAAAAACACACTCACAGAAATATTTAGAATAAGCTTTGGTCAAATACTTGTGCACTGTGGTTTGGTCAGGTTGGCATGCAAAGTTCATCATTAGGATGTTCCAAGAATATAGAAGCCAGTTATTATTCTTACCAGATGTGTGTAGAAATATTTCAGGATGAAGGTTCATGAAGCCCATTCCTGACTTTCTATTTATTCAGAGTATATATATCTATATATGTATACTTACACTATCACACATACACATATCTGTGTTTATACACAAACACACACAGCAAAATTTTAGCAATTATTTATTTTAAACACTGGGTACAGCAATTTAAAACATTGAGAATTTTTAGGAATCTAGACTATTCAGTTGTTTGTTACTCTGGAGGGCATGTACTTTAAACTATATATACTTTAAGCTATATCTAGAGTATATAATATGTAAATACAATTCAAATTTTTATTTTTATTAATTATCTGAGGATTATAATTCACCCAATTATTTTTGGTAATTTTCTATTCCTTCAGAACAAATCTGCCAAAATCCATTTTTTAGGCTTGTCTTTTCACAATGTATTAAGTTAATGCTTCCATGATTTAGAGTCTAGTTATTGGAGTAAGTTATAACTAGATTTATAAGTACATGATACATGCCAAAGCATTATCTATGATTAAATTAGTGGTATAATCATTCAGCAGCTATATGTTTACATTTACTACATTTCTTTGGTCAATATATGCTATTGTTTCTTGCATATTCCAAAAATAGCAAGATTGCATTTTTGTGTACTTATTTTATTTATTTAGTGAGAAATTTAACTTATTCATTATAAACAAATTCATTATAAACAAATGATATTTTATTCTACTTTGGGTTTTCCCTACGACAGCATTTGTCATCTTTTTTCTTAATTCTCTACTAAAAGGAAAGTATAATATTAGCAATCCAGCAATTAATGGAAGAAAGTAAGTAAAATTTGGGCGGGCACAGTAGCGCAGGTTAATCTTCTGCCTGAGGCGTCAGCATCGAATATGGTCACCGGTTCTAGTCCTGTGTGCTCCACTTCCAATCCAGCTCTCTGCTATGACCTGGGAGAGCAGTAGATGGCCCAAGTCCTTGGGCCCCTGAACCACGTGGGAGACCAGGAAGAAGTATCTGGCTCCTGGCTTCAGTTCGGCGCAGTTCTGGCTGTTGTGGTCATTTGGAGAGTGAACCAACGGAAGGAAGACCTTTCTCCCTGTCTCTCCCTCTCACTGTCTGTAACTCTACCTCTCAAATAAAATAAATAAAATCTTTTTTTAAAAAAAGAAAGTAAAGTTAATAAAAAGCCATATTCATAAACATTCTGGAACAATAATAATTTATGTCTTTAGATATTACACTTCTGTATGTTTAGGTATAATTTTATGAATATATTAAGTTGTCTGCTAATAGTGTAAAATTCAAATATTCTTTTAAATTTCAGTTACCTGATCATTGTTAACATGAGCAATTGCTCCTATGATACCTAAAAACTTAGTTAAGACATGCATTTTGAGCCTTAATAATAAAGGATCTAAAATAATGAATTTCTAGTTATGTTCTATTCAAATCTAGACTTCTAGTTTGTCTTTGACTCTTAAACACACTTAATTAAAATTTTGCTTTAATTTGTAAGAGATTAACTCCCTTAAATCGATCAATTCTATTTGAGGAGGGATTGGAGCACAATAAACCTAAACTATTTTATTACTAATTTCCATAAATCAGCAGATGTATTTGGATTCTTCAAAGTAAAAACATTCCTAGGAGCAGTAAAATCATCCTGTTCTCTAAGATAACCTGAAAAGCAGAATTTTGGGTTAAACGTGTTTTATTCAAATAGCTTCTGAGTCATCAATTAAGAAGAAACACTTTGATATGAAAGAATATTTTGTTTTCACCATCACTTTTTTGTCTGTCATTGACAGTAACTGGCTCTCAAACCCTTTAAAAAGAGACAAAATAGTAGCAACATTTTGTACATTTTGTACATGCAATGAATTATAACTTCGTTCATTATAATCCCTAGATTCATGCACACCTTAGTACTGTACCTCTGGCTTCAGCAGTTTCCACCTCACTCTGTCTTCCTGTTATTCAGTTCTTGTCGACCTTAGTCTAAAGATAAAATTGCTGAGGTCTAACCCACTTTTTTTCCTTCTAACAGAGCTATTGTTCCCAAATGTTCTTCCTATTATCATAGATGGGCACTTAGTAGATTTGTATATTCAATTTAATGCTTTTCTTGTGTAGGTGCACTCAGAATTCCTAGAGCCAAGATATGCACACTACAAAGTGGCATCAGTGACTTTCCATATTTGGGCAAAATTGGGCATTTGTACATTGGCTAATGCAGGCATGTTTTACTGTCATCTAGTGGAGATTTGGTCAGAATCTGGTCAGAAATGTCAAATTCAGAAGTGTCAATTGTACAGTCCTTTTGTGTAGCTTATATGCTATTGTTCTTTATCTTTCTTTTCAAATAAAAATGAGAAAAAAAAGGAAATATAAAGAAAGTTTTAATAACATGTGGAATATGAAGAACGTAATTTTATATAATTGAAGCAAATTAGGTCCTGAAATGGAAATTTTCCTACCTAGATGGATTCTCATTGAGCTAAATATGTTCTACTGTAAATTAATTTAGCACTATTTAAGTAAGAAACACAAAATTTTGGTAAAATATAACTCTCCAAATGCTAAACAGTAAGAACTTTACAGTATTTTAGACTGTAACTTCTTTTTCACAAAGATATGAGTTAGTAACTCCAAATTTCCTTATGTGGATTCTAGAACTGAAAAAGTAAGTATATCATGAATAATATGTAAGGGTTTTTTTCCCCCATGGAAAATAGATCAAAATAAGGAAAGAGTTAAAGTTAGAATTGAACCAGGTGGTATTGTATTGCAAGTGGAGGTATCAATATCAACTCATTACTATATATATATAGAGAGAGAGAGATAAAAAAAGACATAGATACAAATATATATATATATATACATATATATGTATATTCCTCAACTTTCTCCATTGAGGGTTCCTAGAAGTAAGGATAATATAACAGCTATGAGCATACCTAATGCCCAGACCTTGGTTTTAAAATACCAGTTCTCAGGAAAATGAACCTATGGGGCTGACATTGGGATGAAGTGGGTTTAGTCATTGCTTGGCACATCCACGTGGAATACTGGAGTGCTGATACGACTCCCAATTACTCTGTTTCCCATCCAGCTTTCTGCTAATGCACCTGAGAAGCAGCAAATGATGAATCAAATATTTGAATTCCTGCCACACATGTGGGAGACCCAGAAGCAGTTCTAGCTCATGGCTCCAGCTTGGCCCAGGCCCAGTTTTGGGGGCCATTTGGAGTGAATCAGCATATGGAAAACCTCTCTATTCTTATGTCTCTCCTTCTATCACTCTTTCAAATAAATAAATCTCTAAAATAATTTTTGAATAAAACTATGTACTTTTAGAAGCAGCTTATTCCAACTTTAAGACACAGAAAGTACAAAATAAACCTGGAATAACTTGTAGTGCCAGAAAGTAAAAGAGAATGCAAGCAATAATCAGGACATAGCAAAAGGAAACTGTAGCCAACTTGGAATACCTAGTGGCAATATCTGGGTCAATATTAGCAACGAAGTATATGATAGTGATGGAGTATTACCCACAAAATAAAATACATTTTCATGGGTTCACGTTAGTATAAATATAGAATTGAATACAAATTTAAAGCAGAAGAAATTCTTTATTATAATATAATTCCAATTAACAAATCAAGAAGAAATGATGGCACTTAAAAAAGCTTCATTTGGTGAACAGCGCCATAGTAACTGTTGCAGGCAAGAATCATCAATGGTCCTAAAATTAAAGGCAAAAATATCATCATAGAATATTTGCATAATTTCAAAGTAATTTTCCCATAAGATACTTATTATAAAAAGAAAAATTGTCAAATTTATATGAGGGAAACTTGGTAGATGTAACTTTAGTCAAGTGATGGAAGTTAACATTATTGGTAATAGCACATTGATATCATATCATTATAATAGCATTCTTGCCCAAAATGTATATCTTGAATCTAATCAGAAGAAAACATTGGACAAACTTAAATTGAAGGATATACTACAAAATAACTGGCTAACTGGCACTACTCAAAAGTGTCAAGGTTGTGAGAGCCAAAGATGCCAAAGGCTGTCCAGGGGGCAGCCTTTGTCTCAGTTGCAATGGAACTTTCCCTTTCAATCTCAGTAAGACTTACAACCTGGAGCTGGCGTTGTGGAGTAGTGGGTAAGGCCACTGTCTCTGAGGCCAGCATCCCATATAGGCACCAGTTTGAGTCCTGGCTGCTCTACTTCCTACCCAGCTCCCTGATGTTTTGCCTTGGAAAGCAGTGGAAGATGGCCCAAGTGCTTGAGCACCTGCTACCCATGTGGGAGATCCAGAAGAAGATCCTGACTCCTGGTTTTGGCCTGGCCCAGATCTGGCCATTGTGGCCAGTTGTGCAGTGAACCATGGGAATGGAAGATCTCTGTCTCCCTTTCCCTCTCTGTTTCTCTCTCTTTCCCTCTCTCTGTCTCTTCTCTGTGTTACTCTGAGTTTCAAATAAATAAATAAATCTTTAAAGACTTATAACTTGTAAATCTGCCATTTTATTTTTACATACTCAAATGTTTACAGGACTTTAGGAGCTCACATTGTGACTGCTTTAGACAATCTGTAGGATAATAGAAGCATAAATAATGACTAATTTTAAAAATCATATGCAAAGTGGGCCAGTGCTATGGTGCAGTAGGTTAAGGCCCCAACCTACAGCACCAGCATCCCATATGTGTTTGATCCAGCTGCCTGCTGATGTGCCTAGGAAAGTGGCAGAGGATGGGCCTCTGTACCCACATGAGAGACCCAGGAGAAACTCCTGGCTCCTGGCTTCAGATTGGCCCCGCTTCGTCCATTGTGGCCATTTGGAGAGTGAACCAGCAGATGAAAGATCTCTTTCTGTCTCTACCTCTCTCTGTAACTCTGCCTTTCGAATAAATAAGAAAAAAATCTTTAAAAAATATGCAAAGCTAACAGTCTACTTAATTTATAAGTTATAACTATAATGGAGAGTTAAAATCATAATTTAGTGTTGGATAGTGGTTTTGAAACTTGAAATAGCATTTCAATAGTGAGAAGAGCTGATTAAGGTGAAGACTGATCCTGCCCTTCCAAGTTTCTGATTCAGCTGGTGTGGGGTGGGGCCCAATAATTTGCATTTCAGACAGGAGTACTCCTGGGTTGCACAGATAAACCCTGGTCTAGGCCAATAGTTTGAAACTATAAATAAATATGTTACCACATCTCTGTTATTTCCAATGTATACTATTACATGTAAAGACCAATGAAAAGACTCATCCCAACTCCCTTTTAACCCCAAATATCTCAAAACTACAACCTATTTTTATAGTAACCTTGAAATATCCTTTAATGACCCCATACTTATAAGGTAGACTTGTCTTTTTGAAAAAATCAGGAGGAAAATATAAAAGTAAGTTTGATAAAATTCCGAGTTAACAGAAATGTCTGTTAATTTAAATTATATTTTGAAATTTAATGAGCCAGTTAAGCTTCCTTCATCTACTTCCAGCTTTCACTCACCACAATGATACAGCCTAAATTAAGTTTCATTTATCTTCTTTGGAGAAAACAAAGGGACCTATGGATATTTATTAATACCTTAGGAAGGATACACATGGCTTTAGTGACTTCTGGATTTAGCTCTGATATATAAGGGACTTGGAAATCATCATTCTTGTTCTTACTTCAAGAAAAAGCTAGACAAATGGAAAATCTATTTGCTTTTCTTGGGTCTCTCAGGAATTGGAGTTGCAGGGAAAATTGCCATCCTGTAGTCTGGAGAGAACGATACATTCAATCAAATGCAGTTGAGAGTTGGCAACTGGAACAGAAGCCACTGGAACTACAAACTGGTTGAATATATAAATATTAATTCTGATGAATCTCTGGAGGCTAAAGGTGGCTTAGTTTGAGAGTGAGGAAGTGATGAGGACCACAGTCTTAGGGGGTTCCCCACTTTGTTTCAAACTTTTCTCAAAGAATCTCACTAGCCTAATAGGATGAAGATCCAAGAAGGATCCTCAAAAGTCTGTCAAAGGGAGGGAAAGAGAATCCTTGTGAAATATTTCCAAAGCCACCTTGAAAACAAAGGCTTACTCTCCAGAGAAAAAGACTTTGCCTGAACCTTTTCCCAGCTTGGGGCAGGTTAGCTCCTTGATTCCAGCTCCCTCTAGTCTTTGTGTCTCACCAAAGTGTGTGTGTGTGTGTGTGTATGTGTGTGTGGTGGTGGTGGTGGTGGGAGGGAACTTAAGAATCAGAGCTTTCTGAAAATAGACCAAGAATGCTGCAGTTCAGAAACGGAGAATGTGGCAGAGTAAATGAAGAGCTGCTCCATGGGAAAGCTACAGCCTCAAAACACAGGGTGAGGAAAACACTAGGATTAATTAATTAATTGATTAACTTTAAAAGTAATTTTATTTGATTAATTCATTAAGATTAATTTAAAAATTATAGAATGTCTTCTCACCTTAACTTCCCTACCATATTAGCAGGGCACCAGATTATGACGCCTCTGATGCCCTTGGCTATAATAAATAATAAACATTACATTTTAAATTAAACACAGCCTGACTCCTACCAGATAAACACTCACACTAAAGACCTGTTTTCTAATTCTTATTACAGAATACAGAATGTCCAGGTTTCGACAAAATATTTCAAGGCATATTAAAAGGCAATAAAAATACAGCATGAAGAATCAAAGCCGTCATTAGAACTAGACTTAAATATGGCAAAAATACTGGAATTATCAGACAGGAAATGTAACATAATTATGATTAACATGTTAAGTATTCTAAATGCAAAAAAAGAGAAGACATGCACGAACCTAGAAGCAGAGAGATGAAAACTCTAAGAAAGAAACAAAGAAAGGTTAGAAATTAAAAGTGTTGAACGAAAAATTATTTTCAATGCATTACTAGTAGACTGAACATGTTGAGGAAAGAATCAATGAACTTGAATATATCAGTAAAATCTTGCCAAACTGAAAGGAAAAAAAAGTGATAAAAACAGCAGACAACTAAAGACTTCTGGGTAACACTTTAAAGGTGCCACAAACATGTTATTAGAATATTAGATAGCAGATAATGGAGAAGAAATATTTGAAGTAGCAATGGCTAAGAACCTTTCAAAACTAATGAGAAACAAACCATAGATTCAATAAGCAGACATCTCTGAGAAAACCAAGTGGAATAAAGAACACAAACAACCAAAAGTAAAACAAGTCACATAGACCTAATCCCTAACCAAAGCATATTTACACTGTGGAAAGCCAAGCTTAAGAGAATGTCTTGAAAGAAGCCAAAGGGTAAAAACACACCTTGTTCATTCAGTACAAGGTATTAGAATTATAGGAAACACCTTGTCAAAAATCAAACAAGAAAGTAGAAGAGAACTTTTTAAATGTTGAAAGAAAAATTTCACCAACTGAGAATTCTATATTCAACAAAACTGTCGATCAAACAGAAGTGAGAAATGAAGACTTTCTCAGATAAACAAAAATTGAAGTAGTTCATCACCAGTAGACATCATTGAAGGAAATATTAAAAGAACTTTTCCCTAAAGAAGAAAAATTATACAGATCAGAAACTCAAATCTATGTAAGAAAGAGTGTCAAAGAAAGAATAATAAAAATAAAGTAAAATAGCTCCTTATCTTATTCTTAATTGATCCAAAAGATAATCACTATTTAAGGCAATAATAGCAGCAATATAATGAAGTATTACGGTACATGAATGTGTGAAAAGCGTGACAGCTATGTCACCAATGATGGGATGTTACTAGATATTTGCACTGTACTTGAAGTGGTATAGTCTTATTTGAAGGCTTATTAAGATTAGTTAAAATACATATATTGAAAACGATAGGGCCACTGTTACTTTTTAAAGAATTAAGTATAGTTGGTACATGAGACATGAGATAAAATGAAATATAAAATTCAATTAAAACTAAAGAGAGGAGAAAAACAGAAGAAACAAAGAACAAATATAAGAAATCAAAAACAAAAACATAATAGATATGAATCCAACTATATCATTAATCACTTTAAATATAAATGTCCAATTATACCAAACAAAATGCAGAAATTATCAGAGAAAATAACAAAACAAGACCCAACTACACAACACAACCATCCTTTGGTATTCATGGAAGACTGATTTGAGGATCTCTCTTAAATAACAAAACTCAAAGTTTCTCAAATCCCTTATATAAAATGGGATAAAATTTGTATGTAACTCATGTACATCCTCCTATATACTTTGAATCATCTCAGGATTCCATATAAGACTTACAATGGAAATGTAACCATGCTACGATCTATTGTTTAGGTAATAATGATAAGAAAAATTTCTGTACTCTTTTAGAACAGAGGCAATTTTTTGTTTGTTTGTTTCTTTCTGATTATTTTCAGTCAGTGGTTGGTTGAATTTGCAGATGTGGAGCTGGGGGATTCATAGGGCAGACTGTTTTTCCTTTACAAAAACATCCAGTTGACATATTCAAAGGGAGCACATAAACAAGTCTAGTATCTGCTAACACCAACCGATAGAATAAATAAAGGGGAGAGTGATCCAACATGGGAAGTGAGATACTCAGCAGACTCATAGAATGGCGGATGTCCTAAATAGCACTCTGGCCTCAGAATCAGCCCTAAAGGCACTCGGATCTGGCTGAAAAGCCCATGAGAGTATTTCAGGCATGGAAAGCCAAGACACTCTGGCAAAAAGATCTCTGTGAGTGAGATCCCAGTGGAAAGAACAGGTCTTCAAAGAGGGAGGTGCCTTTCTCTGAAGGGAGGAGAGAACCTCCACTTTGACTATGACCGTGTCTAAACAAGATAAGAGTCGGAGAACTCAAGGGGCTTCCATAGCCTTGGAAACTCATAACTGGTGCATAGGGAGATTACTGATGCCATAAACAGGAGTGTCAATTGGTAAAGTCAACAACAGGAGTCACTGTGCACTTACTCCTCATGTAGGATCTCGGTCCTTAACGTGCTGTACACTGAGGCTTAATGCTATAACGAGTACTCAAACAGTATATTTCACTTTGTGTTTCTATGGGGGTGCAAACGACTGAAATCTTTACTTAATGTACACTAAACTGATCTTCTGTAAAAAAAAAAAAAAAAAAAAAAAAAAAAAAGAAAGAAATTTTCAATTCCCAACTTGACTCTCACTGGGATTAAACATGACAATAGGTCTGATCTGATTTCATCATCATTTTAAAAAAATCATCTATTATTTTTCACTTTATGTTTCTGTGTGGGAGCAAACTGTTGAAATACTTACTTAAGGTATACTAAGCTGATCTTCTGTATATTAAGATAATCGAAAATGAATCTTGATGTGAATGGAAGGGGAGAGGGAGTGGGAAAGGGGAGGGTTGTTGGTGGGAGGGACGGTATGGGGGGGGAAGCCATTGTAACCCAGGAGTCGTACTTTGGAAATTTATATTCATTAAATAAAAGATAAAAAAAAAAAAAAAAAAAAAAAAAAAAAAAAAAAAAAAAACAAACATCCAGTTGACATATAAAGACTCTGAAAGATAAATAATACAAGAATGCTGAAAGACACTCCATGTTAGTATTAATAAAAAGAAAACTGATTAGCAATAGTAAATTTTTTAAAGATTTTATTTATTTATTTGAGAGGTAGAGTTACGGACAGTGAGAGAGAGACAGAGAGAAAGGTTTTCCTTCGGTTGGTTCCCTCCCCAAATGGCCGCCACGGCCAGCTCTGTGCCGATCTGAAGCCAGGAGCCAGGTGCTTCTTCCTGATCTCCCACATGGGTACAGGGGCCAAAGCACTTGGGCCATCTTCTACTGCTTTCCCAGGCCACAGCAGGGAGCTGGATTTGAAGAGGAGCAGCCAGGACTAGAACCAGTGCCCACATGGGATACCGGCACCACAGGCAGAGTGCACCATGGCACTGGCCCTAGCAAAGGAATTTGAAACAGATCAGACTTCATAAAAATGTATAGGGAATAAAGAAGGTCATTAGATAATGAATGAAAAAGGGGTCAGTTACTCAAGAATATATAGTCTAATATGCATGCACCCCAAAACAGAATCTTCAAACAAATGAGGTTAAAACTGAGAGAACTGAAGGGAAAATAGACAAATACACTATCATTGCTGCATACTTCACCATCTCTCTCTCTCTCTCAGTAATTGATAGATACATCCAGCAGAAATCACTAAGGAGATAGTTGACCTGCACAACACCATCAATCATCTGGATCTAACTGACATTTATAGAATACTCCATTTGACAACAGCAAAATAGACATTCAAGCTCACATGGAACATTTAGCAAGATAGATGTCATTCTGCACATGAAATGCATTTTACAAATTTACAAGCATGAAAATCATACAAAGTATGTCTTCAAACTCCTTGGAATTCAATTAGAAATCAGTATCAGAAAGACAGCAAGAAAAATCTCCAAATTTTGGAGTTCAGACAATATACTTATAGGTAATACTAGAGTTAAAGACATCTTGTGAAAAATATAAAAATAGTTTTAATTAAATGAAAATGAAAAATCGAGATGCAGCAAAAACAGTGTTTAGAGGGAAAAATATAGCATTGACTATATGTAATAGAAAAGAAGATGCAGTAACATAACTTTTCATCATAAAAGCTAAGAAAAAAGAACAAAATCTAAAGAAAGAAGAAAAGACTTAATACAAAATTAAAGCAGAAATCCATGAAATTGTGAATAGGAAAGAAGTAGAGAAAATAAACAAAAGCAGAAGCTAATTCTTTGAAAACAACAATAGAATTCAAAACATCTTGCCCTACTGATCTTGAAAAAAAGAGAAGGAAGCAGCAAGTGACGGCTCAGGCTGTTAGGTCCTTGCTACCCTAAAGACCAAGACTGCGTCCCAGTTCCTAGCTTCGGCCTGGCCCAGCTGCAGCTATTGTGGGCATCTGCAGAGTGAACCAGTATATGGGAGATTTCTCTCTCTGTCTTTCCCTCAGCCTGTTTCTCTCTTTCTCAATAAATAAATAGAACCTATAATAGCGTCAAGAAACTATGAGATAGCTATAAATCTAATAAATTATGTACAGAATTTATGTACAGATAACTGCTATATTCTCAAGATATTTTGTGGAAATTAACAGATTCTAAAATTTTTACATAAAAGCCAAAAAATTTGAGAAGCCAACAATATAATGAGGAAGGTGAACAAACATGTTGGAAACAAAGGACCCTATTTCAAAATTTGATGAATCCACAATAATCAATACATCATGATCTTGACTAAAGAGACATGTGGGTCACTGAGAGAATAGAGAGCCCAGAATCAGATCCAAACAAATACAAATGGGCAAAGGCAATTCAAAGGGGGAAATAAGGTATTCTTTTCAACATTAGTATTGGAAGAACTGGACATTCAAGTGTTAAAAAAGAAAAAAATACCTAGAAACCTATAGGCAAATATTATATATTTTATATAAAAATTAACTCAAAAATTTCACAGACCTACATGTAAACTATAAAACTTAGAGAAAACATTGGAAAACATTTAAATGATTTTTTTAAGATTTGTTTATTTATTTGAAAGTCAGAGTTACACAGAGAGAGGGAGAGAGAGAGAGAGAGAGAGAGGTCTTACATCCGCTGATTTACTCCCCAATTGGCCGCAACGGCCAGGAGCCAGGAGCTTCTTCTGGGCCTCCCATGTGGGTGCAGGGACTCAAAGACTTGGATCATCTTCTACTGCTTTCCCAGGCCATAGCAAAGAGCTGGATAGGAAGTGGAGCAGCAGGGACTTGAACCGGCACCTATACAGGATGCCAACATTGCAGGAGGCAGCTTTACCTGCTATGCTACAGTGCCAGCCCCCCAAAATGACTCTCAATGTAGTAATATGTTTGTATATACAAGGATACTTGTGAAAGTTTATGGGAAATGGAATTCAAAGATAAGTTTATTCTGGTGCAAAAAAAATTGACATCCCTGAATATAAGAGGGTTTTCAAAAAGTTCATGGAAATCTGTATTATGAGGAATCCATGAGTGGATTTCAAATTTTTTGCAACAAAATAAAATTGTCTTGGGGCTGGCCGTTTGCATTACTAACCAGCATCCCTAGGTTTCCACTCAGGTGACTTGAAAACTGATCCACATGAAAAACCACATGTGAAAATGTATGCTAATTTTCTCACCAAAAACTGGATGAAGCCAAGAATCCTTTAAGACATGATCAAGTTGCAAACTGTGCTATATCTGTTCAATGAAATATTGTTGAGAAATAAAAGCAAATGAAGTATCAAGCCTTGAAGACATTGGTAAATCTCAAATGTATATTTCTAAGTGAAAGTCTGAAAAGATTACACAATCTCCCTTCCTAATATGTGAGATTCTGGAACAGCAAAACCATAGACACAGTAAATGATCAGTTGTTTCCAGTCTTTAGGGTGGAGATGGTTTGAATAAGTAAAGAACATGAATTTTTTGTTAGAAAAGTAAAATTATTCACTTTGAATATAACACATTATACATTTGTCAAAACTCAAATAACTTTCCCACACAAAAAGTGAATCTCAGTGCAAGCAAATCTGAAAATAAAACATTTCAAAGGTCAAGGGATCCCAGGATGGAATGCAGAATATGACAGAAAAAGAAAAAATGACCTGGGAGTGGTTGTTTGGTGCAGCAGTTAAGACATTGCTTAGGAATTCCACATCCTACATCTGAGTGTCTGCTTTGAGTACTGACTCCCCTGCTTCAGATCCAGCTTCCAGCTAATGCACACCTGGGGAAGCATCAGATGATAGCTCAAGTACCTGGGTCCCTGCCATCCACAGGGAAGACTTGGAATGGAGTTCTTGGCTCCTGGATTAGGCCTAAGCCCAGCCTTAACCTAGCTATTGTGGGCATTTGGAGAATTATCCAGCAGATGAAAGAGCCCTCTCTTTCTTTCTCTCTCTCTCTCTCAAAATAAAGAAAGAAAAAAAAAAACAAAACAAATTAAAACAATAGACAAAATAACTATTTTACAATGTATGAATACAGTCTCACTGAAGAGGAAAGAAGCAAAAACCTAAGTGACTTAGATATGAGTGGAGTCTATGAGACTAATAACAAAAGAAGCTTTATCTAGTTGACAAATTTACTTTCTATGAGTCTAGATTAACATTATGATACTTATATACATGTGTACTTGGACAATTAAGTAAGGAATATCAAGTGGATGGAGAGAGATTCTTTACTCTTGGAACAGAAGTTTTCGGAAACATGGCTTTGTAATGATCTATGTGTTGATGATTTAGAATCCTAGATATCAATATGAATTTATGTTTGAATATTGGCACGGATTTTTTTATAGAAGTTGTGTGTGTGTGTGTGTGTGTGTGTGTTGGTATTTCCTTGCCCCGTCATCCGAGAGGACCTGGAATTATAGTCCAATAGTAATGAGCAGAATGAATGCCCAGATCTTATACTCATAGAAGGAAATGCCACTCTGTGAAAATGGCTGATTGGGGATTGGAGCGGGAAACATAAAAGATGGGCCTGGAGCAGAAGAAAGTGCCAAACAAACAAAATAGGACTTAAACCATGATAAAAGATGTGCAAGCACTCAGGAGGCAAATGCAAGATCACCCAATGACAAGAACTGGAAAATGTGACCAATGAGAAAGGTGTTTGTTGAAGTCAAGAACTTCATGAATGAATGAATGAACTAAGGATATCTTCTAAATTACCCCATCACTCCACTTGTCCATACCTCAACACTTCTAATGATTCAATATAGCCATCTTTCCAGTGCTCACCCTCATTATGACTTTATAGTTGTTTAGAAACACATGTTGTTTATGGTAGATGTCATAGGAATCTTAGAAACACACACAGATGTGAAAAGATTACAGATGTGTAAGTAAAAAAATGAAACCTCTTAAAAACCAATATTGTTATCATTATCACCATGACAAAACTAAATAGAAAGATCAATCATCTGCAGCCATGACGTAGTCTACAAAGACTCTCTTCAGGATAAAGGAAGGTTATTTCAAGCCACCATGATGCAAGATCGATGCTTGAGTCAGAATCAAACTTGCCTATGTAAGATTCTCACTTCATCTCCTTGTCCTTGCTACTGTGTAGTACTCACTCTCGAGCCTTCTGTTTCAAGCCTTTGGAGGCAATCTGAAAACTGTAATGCTTAATATTTCTATCTTATTAGACAACTATTTTCAAACAGTCTAAGAAGGTCATATCTGTATCTGACTACCATGCCCAACTACATCAGACCATCCCTATTGCTTTCATTCTTATCCTGAGATTTCACTCCTTAGCTCTTCACTGGATCCTGATTCAGAGAAGCATGAGTTCAGATTGGGTAGAATCCTCTACCTTCTAACCAGTTTGGTGTCTTCTAGGATATTAGATACTGTTTCTGCACAAACTCTCAAAAGTACATGAACTAGCAGGTATTAAACCCCACAACATTTTGTATAACTTTGCCATATAATTTGTGTCTAAACAAAGGAATCTTTGTTTAAGATATGTTTTATTTATTTGAAAGGCAGGTATATATATATATATATATATATAGAGAGAGAGAGAGAGAGAGAGAGAGAGAGAGAGTGTCTTCCATCTGCTGGTTCCCCAAATGGTTGCAAAGGCCAGGGCTGGGCCTGACCAAAGACAGGAGCCAGGAGTTTCCAGCAGCTCTCCCACATGGGTGCAAGAACTGAAATACTTGGGCTGCTTTCCCAGGCATATTAGCAGGGAACCAGGTTGGAAGTGGAGCAACTAGAACTCCACATGGCGCCCAAATAGGATGTCAGTGTCGCAGGCTATAGCTTTACCCACTACACCATAGCACTGGCCACTAAACAAGGGAATCTTCATTCTAAATTAAAAGATAGTCTTTAAGCTGGATTCATCACACGATAACAGATGAAAGAGATGCAATAGGGGCTGGCACTGTGGCGTAGCAGGTAAAGCTGCTGCCTCCAGTGCCAGCATCCCATATGGGCGCCGGTTCAAGTCCCGGCTGCTCCAATTCTGACCCAGCTCTCTGCTATGGCCTGGGAAAGCAGTGGAGGATGGCCCAAGTCCTTGAGCCCCTGCACCCACGTGGGAGACCCGGAAGAAGCTCATGGCTCCGGGCTGTTGTGGCCAATTGGGAAGTGAACCAGCGGATGAAATACCTCTCTCTCTCTGCCTCTCCTCTGACTTTCAAATAAATGAGTGAATATTAAAAAAAAAAAGAAAGAGATGCAATAGTTTATTTGCCTTTTGTCTGAAATAATCAGAATGAATAAATGAACACAACTTGTGACATAATGTGATTTCTCTAAATATATTGACTACTACATATTGAGTATTAGTATTCCAAGTACTGTAATATTAATATTCCAACTACTAGAATCACCATAGCTTTGTAGAGAAAATGAATTGTGGATTCATATTTGAGTTTCCAGCCCCACTACCTCTTGATGAATCACCTAGATTTATATCTTCTTAGATTTCTAAAGGTCTCATTGCAAAACAAGTATAAAAGTATGCTTCTATTTCCTTTCATTTGTAGATAGTTGATTATGTAGGGAAAATTGTCTTGCAATTTATAAAGTAGTACAAAAATTAAAATCAGACATATTTGGGATAAGAAATTCATATTTGGGGTAAGAAAATCAAGTTCCTAAAAGTTACTTCTTTTATTTCTTCTAAGCTATAGTTTCTGTCAACTGACATAAAATGTATCCAAGTGTTATAGTAACAAAAGCACTGTGAAAGAAATAATTATAGCCTTTATGAAAACTGGACATAATCAAGAAAAGCACGCTTACTGCTTTTCTTCCACAAATGTACCTTCAATTCTATCAAAAAAAGGGGGGGGAGGGGAGTTCATAGAAACAATTTAGTCCTCTGAATTCACAAATGATTTGCCTTGGGACAGGGAGAAAAATCAGTTTCTTGGATTTGAATAGTCTCCAAACTATAGAGTCTTCTATAAACAAAATCACAGCATAAGCAACAAGAAATTCTCTTTGAAATAAAGACTATTACATTAATAGTCCTTGTCGTTAGTGATATTTACTCTCTACACAGGAGATTAATTAGAAAGGAAAATTCTTATTAAAGATAATAAAATTTTAACCTTAAAGTCCAACTTACCTATTTTTGCCATTCATGGATTTGTGCTTTTAATGTGTCTAAATTCTCATCACCAGATTGAAGTTTACATAGATATTATCCCCCGTTTTATTCTATCATCTCTTTTTTTTTTTAGTTTTACACTTTACGTATAGGTGTAGGATCCATTTTCAAGTCAGCTCATTTGTACATTATGTGCAAGGTCTGTGTCTGTATCTTATTTATGCATATGCACAATAAACTCTGTGTACAATATCAGAATAACTGCCTTTGATATCCAGCTCTGGCTCCTGACTGCAGCTTTCCTGCTTTTGCAAATCACATGTCATCCATGTGGGAGGCCTGGATTGAGTTCCCAGATCCTGGATTCAACTGGCCTTGTCCTGGCTGTTTCAAGCATTTGCGGGATAAACCTGTGAATGGGAGCTCTCTGTCTCTGCAATCATACTTTGAAAAATAATATTGTTATTGATTTCCAGAAAGATTAGACATTTGTTGCTTTTTATCTTTTTAATTTAAGTAAATCATTTATTTTATTTGGGAGAGAGAGAGAGAGGAAGAGAGAGAGAGAGACTTTCCATCTGCTGGTTTACTCCCTAAATGTCCAGGAGGTCTCCCATAGAGGTTGTAAGGACTCAGCCATTTGAGCTATCACCCATTATCCACAGGGTGCACATTAGCAGGAAGCTAGAATCCGGAGCAGAGCTGGGCCTCAAATCCAGCAATTTTGAAATAGGATGTTGGTGTCCCAATTACTATCGGAACCACCATACCAAATGCCTACCCATGTTGCTTTTCTAAATTAAATTTTTATATTGATATTAACGTATAAGTATATGGGGGAAATTGTACCAATAAAAAGTATATATATAAAAAGTAATATTTTCATAAGTAACCACCTATGTCATTTGACCCTAGGTTCCAAAACAGAATATTACATTAAAAGCACTTCTCGGGGCGGTGCTGAGGCTGACTTGGTTAATCCTCCGCCTGCATCCCACGCGAGCGCCTGTTCTAGTCCCAGTTGCTCCTCTTCCAGTCCGGCTCTCTGCCATGGCCTGGGATAGTGATGGAGGATGGCCCAAATGCTTGGGCCCCTGCACCCACATGGGAGACCAGGAGGAGGTGCCTGGCTCCTGGCTTTGGATCGGCGCAGTGCCGGCTGCTACCGGCCGTAGCGGCCATTTGAGGGGTGATTCAATGGAAGGAAGACCTTTCTCTCTCTCTCTCTCTCTCTCTCTCTCTCACTGTCTCTAACTCTGCCTGTCAAATAAATAAACAAAAATCTTAAAAAAAAAAAGCACTTCTCAGTGACCTTTTCCAGTCATGATCACCAAAGCGACCACTCTCCTGACTTCTCTCATTATCGATTAATTTTAACTGTTTATGGAACACTCTTGGGCATTTAGTTTTGTTCTTGTCACTTATGCTGACAGTACAGTTGGTTTTCTTGTGTTTGAATGTCTCTGAATGTTCATATTTTGTTGATTATATATATATAACACTTTTTAAAAGAATACATGCATAAATATTCTCTGAAGCATAGATGACTTTGAAATCCATTCTCTACTACTGACTCTCAGGAGCTATTCCATTTCCCTCTTTTTGTGGGGACTTGTTTCAATCATCATATCAAGTGATAAAGTAGTGGCTGAAATAACTCTCATGGATTTGATTTGCTTATAGCTTTATTATACTTAGTGGGGTTAATAACTTGTTCTGTACAGTGCATTAGAAAATTTGTACCTCATGTACAAATGTGTAAAACTCTACCTTGAACATCAGTTCAATCTAAAATTAATTTTCCTTTAAGACAAGTGGAAGTTTGTCACTCCCTTCTTACTTTTCTGCACTACCACGTTAGAAGAATCAGGAAAGCAGACAGTTTAAATAGAATTGCTTAAAAGGTTATTTCTGCATATAAGATGAACATTTATTTTTTCCTATATTTAGCTTTCATTTCCAAAACACAACATAAACTACAATGAGAATTTAAATGTTTGGAACCTCTAAATGCTTACTCTAATTTTTGGTCAAGACACCTAATAAAAGACTTTTCTACAGATTTGGGAGGTGTTTATTTTAGGAGAGAATAAAAGGGGAAATTAAAATTTTCATTTGTTTTGCTCTTCAATCCTTTCAGTATGGTTGCAGGAAACTAGAGGTAATTTTTCCTTCAGCTTCACTTATTCCAAAGTTAGCAATGTTACCAGTATTTTATGGATTCTTATGTTTGAGCTCAGAAGGCTCCCCTGTAGAAACTATTTCTAGAGATTGTAGCTTTAGCCAAGAAATCTCTGTGCCATTCTTGTCACTTTTATCTTGCAAGTCAAACAATGTCCTAATGTAATTAATCATGTATTATAAATAACATATATGGGGTGGATGAAGATGGTAAGATATGTATTGGTTCACTCAACAGAAAAAAACTAGAAATATGAAAAACATAATGAGAATCAGGTAGAGGTATGAGAGGTATGTTGCTCTTTCTTCCTCAGAGTTTTTATTTTCCTTGTCCAGATAACTATTCTAAAAACAAACTAGAAATTCTACAATAGTACTGTCCACTGAGTTGAAGATGAATATGCGGATTACTGTTTTAAGACATATATTTTGGAAGAAAAGATAAGCCATATGGCTAGTGGGAAATAAAGCAATATTTGGGGCCAGAAAAATGTATTTTCTTCTCTGGTACAGGGACATGAATATCAGACTGTTAACTTTGGACTTTATCATACTTATAGCAACTAGATGAAAATGTCGGGTACAGGAATGTTCAATGAATACATATGTGACTGACAAAATGCAGGAATAGGCTATGCCATGGACTTGTTAATACAGAGATGTTAAAGGTAAGAATTAAAGAAACATTCAACAAGTCACCTTGACTATCAAATCAAATTTGTTCAGATTTTGCACATGTAAGTATTCATGGAAATTAAATTCTGACCAATGGATAAGTATTTAAGTTGCACCTTATCAAACATCAGTGTTGGTCAATTTAGGGCCATCAAACAAACATCAAATTTCTTCCCTTTTATGTTAGAAAATGTTAAAAAAAATTGATGGTTTAGTTTGCAAATAAAAATATATTTCTCTTTGTCTTAGTAATGGCAGCAGTAACAATCAGAATGGTATTTAATATCTTTCAAAAGCATTTCTTTTCTCAATCAAAGGAGAGCTAAAGAATACTAAAAATACAAAGATGCCACCTTTTCAAAATTATTAAGGAGAAGGGTCAATAGATTGGAATTCAGCTAATAAAATCAGATTTGTGACAATGTTTACATAGTCCCAAATTCATTTACATAAGC
Source organism: Oryctolagus cuniculus (assembly GCF_051225735.1). Lineage (NCBI taxonomy): Eukaryota > Metazoa > Chordata > Mammalia > Lagomorpha > Leporidae > Oryctolagus > Oryctolagus cuniculus. Next base: position 43,474,553 of record NC_142876.1, read on the forward strand.
AGGGCATTTCTCCTTTATCTATTCAATTTCATTTTGGAAAGTTACAAGGTGATCAAGTTGCAGATTGAGTTGACCATTAGTTTCTTTTACAACTACCTTTTATTTATTTATTTTTTTATTAGGCAGAGTTAGTGAGAGAGAAAGACAGAGAGATAGCTTTTTTTTTTTTTTTTTTTTTTTTTTGGACAGGCAGAGTGGACAGTGAGAGAGAGAGACAGAGAGAAAGGTCTTCCTTTTGCCGTTGGTTCACCCTCCAATGGCCGCTGAGGCCGGCACGCTGCGGCTGGCGCATCACGCTGATCTGAAGGCAGGAGCCAGGTGCTTCTCCTGGTCTCCCATGCGGGTGCAGGACCCAAGGACTTGGGCCATCCTCCACTGCACTCCCGGGCCATAGCAGAGAGCTGGCCTGGAAGAGGGGCAACCGGGACAGAATCCGGCGCCCTGACCGGGACTAGAACCCAGTGTGCTGGCGCCGCAAGGCAGAGGATTAGCCTATTGAGCCACGGTGCCTGTGAGAGATAGCTTTTTATGTATTTGAAAGGCAGAGAGAGAGAGAGAATATCTTCCATCCACTGGTTCACTCCCTAAATGACCACAATGGTCAGAGCTGGGTGATCAGAAGCCAAGAGCCAAGAGTTCTTCCTGGTCTCCCACGTGGCTGCAGGAGCCCAAGCCCTTGGGCTATCTTCTGCTGCTTTCCTAGGTGCATTAGTAGGGAGTTGGATTGGAAGTGGAGTAGCCATGACTCAAACCTACATCCATATGGAATACCTGTGCTGTGGGTGGTGGCTTTACCCACTACTCCACAGCTCAGGCCCTTCCAATTACCTTTTCATTGGAAAAGTGACAATTGCTTGTTGGGCATCTTAATATATGATGATATCCAATCCTGCAGGTTTTTAAGTAGCAGGTATCAGTCACCATAATCTCTAGTCTTGCTAAAGGGCCCAAATCCTCTTACAGACTCACATCAAGACAACGTCTCCATTTAATCCCTTCAATGGCAGATTTTCTCACAGGCTATGCTCCAACTTCAGATTCCTATTTTAGCATGTTTCCAGAATCAGATCTCATCTGGAGTAAGTCTGACCCAAATTTTCACACTTCTCTTGTAAGTTTTTAATGATTTTATGGACTTCTAAAATTTGGAAGTCACTAATAGTTTATGTCTGTCAGAGAAAAATCCAAATTGCCCTATTTTTCTCAGACTCTTCTCATCACAAGTATTATACCATTGGAAGACAACTTCCTGATGTTCAGTACATGATATACTGTTTTAGTCATAGGGTATTTGTGTATACAAAATCAATATCAAAAGATGAAGGTTTTACTTTTGGGGAGGGAATTTGAGTAGAAGTAATATCTTTCTTTAAATTCCCTGTATTTATATCTCCAGCTCAGACTTATCTCCATAGTTCAAGCTTCTATATTCAAATGCCTACATGAACAACTCTCCCGGTATTTCAAATTTAACTTCTCTGAAATTAAATTCTTTCTTCCTGCCTCTCCACCCCAACCTGCTTCTGCTCCTCCCTCAGCCTCCAACTCCCAATCTGTTCCCTCAAACTCCCCTCTCTTAGTCAATGGCTTCACTAGTCATCTTGCTAAAGCCAGAAACCAAGTAGTCATCCTTGGCTCCATCCTCCCTATTATCTTCCATAAGCAATTCACCAGTGTATGAGTCTATTCAGGCTGCTATAACAAAATACCATATACTAGGTGGTCTATAATCAGCAGCAATTTATTGTTTGCAATTCTATAGGCTGTGAAGCCAAAGATCATGATCCATGCAGATCTGGTGTAGGAGGAGAGCCCTCTTCATGGATGGCCATCTTCTTGCTGTGTTCTCACATGGCAGAAGGGCCAAGGAAGCTCTCTGGGTCATCTTTTATAGGAGAACTCATACAAAACATGAGGGATTAGCTCTCATGGCCAAATCACCACTTAAAAGTCCCAAAATCTATTAGTGACAACTTGGGTGTTGGAATTTCATTGTATGAACTTTGGTGGGGAAGGAGGATAGTACATGTTCAGTCCCTTGGAATCAGGAAGGCCTGTTCTATCTCCACAACATATCTGCAATCCATTGTTCCTTCCCCTCTTCTGCACAGTTACCACTCTAACCCATCTACAGTATTTTGCACAATCTGTAACTATTGCAAGTTCCTAACTGGTTTTCCTGCTTCCTTTCTTGCCCTCTCCCAATCATTTCTTCTCATAGCAGCCAGGGAAAGTAACGAAAGTACACATCATATTATGTAATTCTCCTGTCTTAAATACTTTATTGCTTACCTAAGTCTCCAATGATTTATTTCCTGTTTCATTGTCTGTTTCTCTTAGAATTTAAGTTCCATGAGACCGAGTGCATGTACTCACACATCTGTCCTATTGTTTACTCTAACCCTAGAGACTATAAGAGCAGTCAGTGCTCAGTAAATAGCTGTTGAATGAAAGCATAATTACATGGATGGATGAATGAAGGCTTGTTTATTCTTTGAACCTTGATTTTATGACTACAGATTCTGCATTATTTGTACTGTAGCCTTTTGCCGATGAGTTTGTAGTGTTGCTTGTGATTAATACTGGAATGCAAGATTTTCAAGATATTTTTGATGTTATATACAAACTAACCATGATATTGAAAGAACATTTACTTTTATAATATAATCATGTTGACTATAGCTTAAATTTTGGATATCTTTACTTAAAATACAATTTTGGCTGTAACAATGTCTGCCTTCATCTCTCTCTTTTCTACCTCTTCCTTTCCTTTCTTCCTCTCTGTATGCAGGTAGAATCCTGGGCCCAGAGTACACCCAAGTTGGGGACTGGTCTTAAGATGTAGAGTAAAGGGCCACAGTTTTGGATAGATACTCTGTAGAGATCAACTGTGAAGAAAGTGTTTTGGGTAACTGGCAAATTAAATTTCAGGAAATCTGTTCAAATGAATAATAAAGGTGAAGAAGTATGACCAATGAGGTGTATGAAACTGGGAAGACATAATTCTGGAGAGGATGAACACACACCCTGCTGAAGAAGGTTTTATGTTTTGTGAGGTGCTTATGCTCTTTGGTAGGAAAGATATGGTAATTGTGGGGAGCAACTCGGACTAGACTGTTACTGGAATTAAGACTTATTCTATGCATCTGCTCTCCCACAATATGGCGCTGGGAGAAGAGGAAACAGCTTCTACACAGCTGCCTCCAGTTCAACCAATAAACAGCAGGAGCTGCTCCTGATTGGAGGAGAGCAGCGTACTCGGCGTGTGGGTAGCAGAGTTGGGATTGGTGGACGAGGACTATAAAGGAGGAGAGAGACAACATACACCAGGAACATCTATCTGAAGGAACACCTGAGCATCCCCCGAGAGAGCCAGCCGGCGGTGTGCCGCTCCCCCGCGGAAGTGGGGAAAGTGGCAGGGGGAACCGCCCTTCCACGGAGGTGGAAGGGTCGGTAGCCAACCCGGGAAGAACCAGCAGCAAACCCGGGAAGGGCCGAGCAGACAAAAGAACAGCGCAGGGTCCTGTGTCCTTCCTCTGTGAAGAGGGGGAGCGACATAATGGTGCCGTGACTCGGATAGGTAAACCTAGGCAGGGTTTAGTGTCGTTCCTCCACGAAGAGGGGGAGCGACAGTAATAAAGGTGGGGCTGGCATTGTGGCACAGTGGGTTAAGCTCTGTTTGAGTTGCAGGCATTCCATATTACAGTGTTAGTTCAAATGTCATCTATTCTAATTCAGATCTAGTTAAGATAGTTTAAGTACTTGTACCCCTGCTCCCCACGTGGGAGACCAGAATGGAGTTCCTGGCTCCTGGTTTTATCCTGGCCAAGATCTGGCTATTTAGGCCACTGGGGAAGTGAACCAATCTCTTTCTTTCTCTCTCTCTCTCTCTCTTGCTCTCTTACTCTCTTGCTCTCTCTTTCTCACTCTGCCCTTCAAATAAGTTAATTAATGAATTAAGATATGGTAAAAGGTATTCACTCACAGTACAAAATAATGGATAGAAGTAGAGTAGATCACATTTTGGGTTCCACTGGGGACAAAAAAATCCACAGGGCTCTGAAATGCTTGACCCTTGAAACTCCAGGGCTCTTCATTTTTCACTGTCTGAATATTCCTTCAGGAATTAAACAATTACTGCTTTCTTCTAAAAATGAATATATCTTATATGATCCATTTTAATTTTCGTGTTTTTGGGGGGAGCTCTATATAAAATCTAGTTAGTACAACTGGAGGCTGATGACATATGTTTGTATTTTGTTAGTTCTTCATGTCTAGGGTGTTTTAATTTCCATACATTATGGTGTACAAGTATAATTATAAATATAATGAACACATGTATTTGGCAAGGCCCTGGCACTTAAGTGGAGACCACCTTTGTGCAAACACCAACCAGCAAATTCGACAGAAATGGATTAATAGTGTCTGTCTACTTCTTTCCTTCTTTCCTTCCTCTCTTTCTGCTTACTTCATTAATTTACTAACTCGCTATATATTTATTTAGGACTTACTGTATATATTCTTCATTGCACTGAGGTTATTTGAAAAACACAAGAATGTGTTTCAAGGGTTTCTAATCAAGCTTCTATTTGAACAATGAAACATTCATGAAGATAAGCAAGAAAGATTGAGTTATTATTATGTAAAATAATGTTTTTTTCAAACTATAACTTTCCAGTTGGGGTCAGCATTATGGCACAGCAGGGTAAGCCACTGTTTGTAATGCTGTCATCCCATATCAGAGTGCTTCTCTGCTTTCTATTCAGCTTCCTGTTTATGTGCCTTGGAAGTCAGGGAAAGATGATCTGAGTGGGCCTCTGCCACACGGGAGACCCAGACAGATTTCTGGCCTCCTGGATTTGGCCTGGCCCAGCCTTAGCCATTGCAGCCATCTGGGAAGTAAACCAATGGATGGGAGATTCTCTCTCTGCCTCCCACTCCCCACCTCTCAATCTTTGTCACTATGCTTATCAAATAAAGAGGTAATTTTTTTTTAAAAAAAGCTGCCAACCATCCTTTTCTTGCTCTATAACAAGTTTATTTAGTTGTGACCATCTTTACCAAAAAACAAAACATATAGGAGAAAAATGTCAAATATAAATGTGTATTGCATGTAATAAAATATATTTTCATAAAACTTTTGGGTGACATATATAGTTAAGTATAATATATATTACATATATATATATATATATATAGTATGGCAATGTAAAGTGTGTGCTTTACCACAAGACGATTTTAAAAAATGAAAGACACTATCCAGAAGCATTTAGAGGCAAGTGACAGGTTTTTTTTTTTTTTTTTTAACTTGAAAGGAAGCTTCTTAAAGCTGAAAGTACTTAAATGAAGTCTAGAGAAAATAGGATAACTTTTGGGATGGAAGAGCTACCAAAAAGACTTCTACTATTGTGAATTAAGGTATAATGATAAGAGAAAGTAAACTCTACAGAGCTGGCTTACTTGTGAATGAATGACATGTTTCCAGAAACTTTTAGGAAACACTGATCAGTATCCAACAAAATTTATCTTCCTACTAGGAATCATCCTCAGTCTTTGATGCCACAAAGGAGATTTTTGAGTTGTTCCTGTTAGGTATACCACATGATTTGGGGGGGACTCAAAACATGTTTCTGCCCCATTGCTTATCCCCAGTACTGGTTTAAGAAACTAAGAATATATATATATATATATATATATATATAATCTATATCTACCTATATAGATAATATATATAGATGATATATTTTCAAATGTGAAAGGCCTAAACATAAATACCCAAAATTCAACAAATTGAAAGTGATACCCCCAGCGCACTTTTATTTGATTCACTTGTGACTTCTACTGGACAGTGCTTTCTCTGAGCTGTAATTACTGGGCAAAAATCCAAGGACTCAAGACAACTGATTCATTTTAGCATTTTTTTTTTAATACAAAAGGAGGAAATAAGAAGAATAAAAGCAGTCAGGGTGGGCTCTGGAGAAGGGGAGCTGTTTTTGCAGGAATCTTGCAAGTTAATGAGAATTCACCCGGGACTCAAGAGGGATGGAGACAGAGGAGGAGAAAGGAGGAGACTGGGGGAAGGAGGGAGGAGGGGGGAGAGATAAAAACTCTTCCTTTGCAGCTGGCCCTCTCCCTCATTTGTTGCTCCAATAAGCAGTAATTAGGTCCTGAGCTAATGGTGTCAGCTGATCTGCTGTTTTTAGGCTAGACCCAGAGGAATCTCCATGGAAACCCTGCTGGAGTCGTCCCCCCACCTGGATGCTGCCGGCTCCTTTCCGCCACCTGGCTGCCGCCCGGCCCGCTGCTACCTCCTCCTGCCTCTAACCTGCAGCCTGCAGCATGCGCACTGCCCCCGGGATCCCTAAATGGGACAATTCTGCCCGTGACGTCAGCGCCCAGCCGTCTCCACAGAAACTTTTGTCCCATTGGCCAATCACAGAGCTTGAAAGGGGCCGGGGAGGGGAGGGTGGGAGGAGAGGGGAGTGGGAGGGGTGGGGGTGAGGGGAGAGGCGAGAGGTTTAGTGTGTGGAGCTGCTCGCGCTCCGCCCGGGCTGTCAGTCCCGGCTCCAGCCGCCGCGAGACCTTCCCGGAGACGCGCGCACACACGGCGCACCCCCCGCACACCGCACACTCTCGCGCCCTGGCTCTCCCTCACACACACGCACACGCACTCCGCCTGGCCGAGCAGGAGCCACTGACCATTTTGCAAGTGCCAGGACCAGCTGCCGCGCGGTGGGCACGGGCACCCCGCATTCCCACTCAGGGCTTTCGTCCGGCAGGCGACGACGAGTGGCGAAGGTGGCCTGGGACCCTGAGCCGGCGCCGGGCACCGCTCGGGCCGCCTTCCCGGCGCAGCGGCTTCCTGGGACGCGCGCGGGCCTCGGCCCAGAGTAGAATAAAGAGGAGCGGCCGCCGCCGCTGCGCGAGGAGGATGGGAACTCCTATTTCCAGCACCGTGGCACGCGGATGGAAATCCTGAATGGAGGAACCGCTGACTTCCTTTGCCTGGGAAAATCGTCCTGAGGAACTCGTATCTGGCGTCCCTGCGCGGCGGAGGGGGTGTCCGTGACGTGGCGGGAGGGGAAAAGCGACAACCGAAACCTCCCGGGTGAACTGCAAACTGTGACCAAGCAGCGGGGGAAACGACGCTTCTGTGTATTCTCATTTCCTGCCCAGGGTTCCAAGCATCTCTGTTATAAACTTACTTCTATGCCGGGCACCCCGGTGCCGCAGAAGCCTGAGGAGTGCTGGCCGGGGCCGGGTCGCCATCCCGGAGACCCGCGGCCGGCGGCCTGCCTTCGTACCCACGCCCTCCCGGAACCCGTATCTGTTTGGGGCACCGGCGCCGACCCTGGGAACTACCGGCCGAGCCCTCTATGAAGGCGCCGCTCCTTGCTGGGACCTAACTCCTAGAACCTAGATGCGGGGCTGCAATTTAGCCCCAGTGCACCTGAAGACGTGCTATTTTAACGCGTTTTTAAAATTATCTTGCCTTCCCTCCACCCCCTCGTCTTAAAAAAAAAATCCCGTAAAACGGAATTTTGATAGGCTTAAAGACATGACAGGTAAGAACTTTCTGTTTTTCTAGTTCCTTCCCTGCCGGTCACCCGGAAGGCCGAAGCGGAGCAAGGAGAGCCCAGGGACGCGTGTGCCCTGCGGGGCTTGCAGGCGCTCCGCCCGGCGGCTGCTTTCGGGAGCGGCGCAGCCCTCGCTCCCGGACCGGCGGCCGAGGAAGCTTCCCGGGCGCGCGCGGGGAGGCGGCGCTGCGCTCCCACCTGCCCTGCCCGGGACGCAGCCCGGGGTGAGGCGTCGAGGGAGCGCCCCGGGTCAATATTGAGATTTTTAATAAACCCAGGAATAGGATTTTAATTATTCAGAGCCCAGCTCCTCTGGGCCAAATGCTGTTGGGATGGTCCTGGACACACAATATTAAAGAGCCCCATCACCGAGAGGACGGGAAAAGCGTCCGAGCCCTCCGCTGCTCTTACGAATGAGCCAGACTGGCTAGCACAGGGCATTGATTGCCGGTGCCCAACTGGACCCTCCTCCCCGCTGCCCGTTCCTCCCCCCTACCCCACCCCCCCACCCCCAACCCGAGGCAGGCTCCCGCGGCGGCCGGGACCTCGCGTCCCCGCATCGTGGCCAGGGCTGCATCTTTCATGAGCCCGGGGTGAACAGGTGCGAAGTGCGCTGGGAGCATCCGGCCGGCGGCGGCCGAGCGCGGGGAACATGGAGAGCGAGCGCGACATGTACCGCCAGTTCCAGGACTGGTGCCTCAGGACTTACGGGGACTCAGGCAAGACCAAGACGGTGACCCGTAAGAAATACGAGCGGATCGTCCAGCTCCTCAACGGCTCCGAGTCGAGCTCCACGGACAACGCCAAATTTAAATTCTGGGTCAAATCGAAGGGCTTCCAGCTGGGCCAGCCGGACGAGGTCCGCGCGGGAGGCGGCGGAGCCAAGCAGGTGCTCTACGTGCCGGTCAAGACCACGGTGAGTGACTCGCCTGCCTCTGTTATTTGTCTGCCCGAGCAGCCCGGCGGGGCGGGAGGAGAGGGGGGAGCCGAGAGCCACCGTTGGCTCTTGTGCCCCCACCCTCCCCAACCCCCTCCTCAAGTCGTCCCCGCTCGCAGCAGCCAGGCGCGGTTTCCCCCCGCCGTGGCGTCTTTGTGGTCCTTTATTTTAAAGCGGCAGCGCGCACCTCCGTAGCCCCTCCGCCCTCCCCGCCTCCCCGGCTCGGGGACCAGCCGCCGAGCCTCCTAGCCCCGGCCGGGCGGCGTCCGGCAAGCGTCCAGCGTCCTCGGGCTGGGCCATTGTCCCACGTCCTTCGCTGGACGCCTGGCGCGTGTGCCACCGCCGCCACCGCGCGCATAAAAGGCCAGGCTGGAACCCTAGCCTCACGCTCTGATAACAGACGATGCTGATCGATAGGCGACAGTGTCTCCTTATTGGCACAAAGCCCGCGGGTGGCGGTCGCGGCGGACGAGGGGTTTCCCCCGCACGCTGTCGGGGTTTATTGTTAGCCGCCGCGCGTGAGACGCGGGGCAGCGCGAGCTCCTTGGAGGGTCCCGGAGATCGCGGTCACGACTGTTTAGATTGCAGATGAGGTCCTGGGGATGCGTCCTCCCCGCCTCCCTCCCCCCACAGCACTCCCCCCCCCCATTCCTTTCCTCACTTCCCGGTTCCACAAATAAAGCCGCAGCTAGATGATGAGCAACAAAGAGAGATGGGTTTGAGCGCGATCAGATGGGGTGTGTGTGTGTGCGCGCGCGTGTGTGTGTGTCCCTCTTTCTGGGGTGGCTCCAGTCTCATGGCCACAAAGCTCCAGCCTGGGCGCCGCTAGAGGTGACTGGCCCTGGGAGCTGAGTCTGGCTCAACCTCACACGCAGATGCCTGTGGGGCTGGGGAGCCGCGGCAGCGTGGATTTGCAGATGAGCCGCCTAAGACCTTTCTGCATCGTGCCACGGTGGGTGCTCGCTTGGAGTAGGGGTGGGGGAGGCTTCTGGCATCCTTTGTATTTTTGCCTCGCGGTGCTGTGGTTTCCTGAGCATTTGCTCCTTACCCCCACCCCGCCCCTCCCTCACTGGCAACTGTTTCCTCGTGCAGGATTCCTGGAGGATGCTAGGAAGGAGAGGGCTTGGACGCCAGGCTGTGTCTGGCGGGGGTGCACATTCATTTAGAAATGGGTTGTTCAGAGCGGTATTTGGAGGACTCTTTGAGGTTTGGAAAGCAGCTGGTGGCTTCCTGAGATTAATTAAGAATATTGTTTGGAGCTTGTGTATTTCTTTGGAAATTCGTATGAAAAATGGAACATGGAAATAAAGGTAAAATGGAAACACTTGAAAGTTCTGTCGCTGTTTTAATGTTCTACTGTTGGAAGGTTTCTTGGAGGTAGATCTGTAGATATACTGTCTCTCAGAGCATATGGCACTGTTAAAGACAATGCTGAGATTACTGTCTTGCTTTACTAAATAATGAGGACTAGCCTGGCATGAATTAGAACTGAGGCTTATTTACATCTGGATGAGCCAGAGTCTGTTATAGAGAATGGAGTGTTTTTGATTCATTTGTATTGGCAGTTATGTAGAAAAATAATTCATTGTTAGAATAAATCAGAATTCAAAAGAAGAATGTATTTTTCTTTGGGCAGACCTAGCTAACGGAGTGAATAAAATAATTTAAGATATGTTTACAACTTTTAAAACTAATCTCTTATATGTCAAAAATAAACATATCTAGGAAGTTTGTTTTTCATTTCTTTTATGTTAAACTTAGGTTCCTTGGTGTAACTGTCAGATAGCTTCACACATATGTCTTGGTGCAATAAGCTTATACTTGTATAGTTTTGACTACTCCTATATTCACACATATGTCTGTATAAAAGATTAATTTTTAAAATTGTATATGATATAAATTCTGTGCTTTTTAAAAGCACTAAAATAATCCTGGGTTCCAATTATTTAAAACAGCATTCTCGTGCTGTGATACCCATATTTTCATTTAAAATTTAGTGCAGAGTTAAAGAATTACTGACAAGGCATCCTATGCAGAGACAACTCCAAGGGCGAAGAGAAAGTAAAATGTCTTTCTCTGTTCAGTAGAGTCCCTATATTTATGGGAGAAAGAATAATTCATCAGGTGATATTCTTAGATAATAGTTTCCGTGTAGTATTTAAGAGCTCTGCTCTTCTTTCAAGCCAGTGTTGAGCTGTTAAAGAGGTTTTTAATTCATGAACTCTTCCATTGCTCTTTATGGAATTTTTCTACTGCTCCTGACAGTGTTTCAGGCTCCTCCTCCTCTGAGAGACAGCCAATCATCATTTCAATGAGTTGAAAAATAAATAAAAGATCTCCTTTTTATCATGTTCCCTCACTTCTCAAATTATTTTCCCTTAAATATATGGATTTTTCTTTATAACAATAAGTGTACAATCACCAATAAGACAAAACTATGTTTTCCTTTAAATCAAAGGCATATAGTGGTAGAAATGAAGACTTGTATTTGAATGGTGTTTTCAATAGACGAAGAATCATCCTCAGCTGCTTGAGGTTTGAGACTCCGTGGTTCCTTTTGCTGTCGATGAGAGATGCTTTGCTCTTGATGTTGCAGTAATCCACTGCTGCTGGTAATTAGACATCATTACTTCTGCGAAAAGGGAAAGAGAAAAGGGGAGAGGACAGGCCAGGGATAATTAACTACTTTAGTTTAATGAAAGAAAGGGAGGCCAGTAGCAACTGGGAGGTTATCCTAGACAGACCACATGGACATAATTGCAACAAGACCAGTTTTCAGTCTTGTAGTTATAGAAGCTTGGTTTTACGTTTTATTCTCCCAAAAGAATAGATGCAGCTTTGCAAATGCTCTTCTCCCTAAAGCCTAAACTTAGCTGATGATCAAATCAAGTCAAGTGACAACTGACTTGAAATAAAACTGTTGATCAACTACTGGAAAAGATAAATATACCCTTCACTATTTGTCCTAGCCATATCTGTCTGAAACTGAAGGGACACATTTGTCAGTGATGTTTGGATTGCTCAGTGGCCGAGGAGGTATTGTTTGGTCACCAAGCAACATCCTCCTGCCACTCAGCCATTTTAGGTCTGGGGTAGGACCTGTGCTTTATGCGTGCGTGTGCTCACACGTGCTCACGCAGGTGCAACTGTTGAGCATCCAATTTGTTTATTTCCATACAACAATCTTATTTTTATATGTTCTTTCATTCAAGGTGGCAGGAATTTAGAAAAATGATATAAGTAACTTAAAGCACATCTGCAAAAGGTATAATAAATGACTGACATTGATTATGACTAACTTTTAATACAGGGTAATTTTGAATTAGCTCCACTGCACTTCACTCTGTTTTACTTCTTTGATACTTGTATTCAGTGTGTTTTTAAAATTTTGGATCATGCCTGACATTTTGCTTTTTGGTAATAGGTAGTTGAAACATAACACTTCATGATTTAAACTAGCTAAATGCATTACACCACTTGATGTTGAAGGGTAAACGTAGAAAATAATCAGAAAATTCATTAAGGCTTTATGTTAGGAATATGAGTACATTATTGTGTATTTTTTAAAAAACCACTGTATTGTATAAAACATAAAGAAATTTGGTTAGCTGATGTTTTTTTCTTTCAGTCTTAAGCAAAGTAATGAATATTGAGATTATAGTCAAATAATGTGAGCAATACTTCTCTTGCCTGTATTTGTAGGAACTGACACTAACGCCTAAATTTTGTCATTTGTGTATATTTTTTCCTCATTTGTTCCACTACAGAACACAAGATGAATTTTCACTAAGAAAGGAATATGTATTATCTTTAGTCATATCACTTAAAACTGATGATTTATTCAGTTCTGCAATCTGCAGGCTTGGATTTCATATTGTTCTTGCTGTGCATACCACTAATTGATTACTGTACAGTGATTACAATGAATATTCATGGATCTGTTCATAAATAGTTACTGCTTTGTTATTTCACTATGGTTTTAGTCACCAATCTTTTATGCTATATCAGGGTGAAAGAAATTATGGTTTACTAGGTGACTATATACATTTCCACCTGGTAGAACTTTCTGCCTTAGGCGTACTTCCCATATATTAGATTTCTTGCCAGGAATTTGCTACAGAAATTCCAGAAAACAAAGCTGAGGAACTGTGCCAGCTAACCATTATGATACTTTGCATCTATGACACAGAGGTAATAGGGGTCACTGAGATGGAAGTCCATGTGTGCTCATCTCTTCTTCTTCCACACTGGGTGTTACTGCTGATAGTGCATTTTTTCCTCACTTAGACTGGGAGACCCTATATAGCATTGGCTTTTGGGGTCAAATACAAGAATGATTCTCAGTAATGTGTTTAACATGAGTGGTTCCTTTTGGCGTTGAGAGGAATAAATAAAAAAATGAGGGGTGAGCTTTTGAGTTCATGGTTAAGCCACTGGTTAGACTGCTTGAATCCTGTACTGGAGTACTTAGGTTTGATGCCTGGCTCCAGGTCCCAGTGCAAGCTTCCTGCCAATGCAGGAAGTAGCAGTGATGGTTCAGGTTATGGGTTCCTGCTACCAAAGTAGGAAACCTGGATTGAGTCCGTGGTTCCTGTCTTGGAGCTTGTGCTGGGCTGTTAGGGGTCATTTGGTAAGTGAGCCAGCAGATAGGAGCATTCGCCTTTCTCTCTCTCTCTCTCTCTCTCTCTTTCTCTCTTTCTCTTCCTCTTTCACAGACACACAGACACACACACACACACCTCTCTTTCTCAAGTGAATGAATTTTTTAAAAAATGACAAGTCACTAGCATGGTGACTATGTAAACTCTCAGGGAATAATGGGTGCTTTAACTGGAGGTCACTCTGACATAAGTATTAAAGGGCAGGGGGCACGTAAAGAGAGAACTCCTCAGAATGCAAGGAGGAAACGTTTTGGTACATGGAGACTATCTCATGCTTATTTTCTAAGATAGCAGTTCTTGACGTTCCCAGTGGCTCTTCCATGTCTTATCTGTCAACACCGTGGAAGTGGAGTGGGGGTTAGGGACAAGATGCAGCTCTTCTATAAACTTCCTGAGCCAGCTGAGAAAGATTTCACTCTCCACCCTCATTACTTGGGATGGAGGAAAGATGACAAAGCAGAACAGGGATAAGACAACACAACCTTCAAGAACCTTAATCACAGAGACCTGTTTCGTTGTTTTGTATAATTGGAATGATTGAAGTGAATCCAATATGTTTTAGGTTACATTTATTTTCATATTTTTTTGGATAACAACTAAACTTCATATACAATATAGATGTCAGGAAGCATGATAAGGTAGGCAGAGTAGACTTTTAGAGCATGATTTAAATCCTAGCTCTGACATTTTCTGGAGCTGTAAGTTGGCTAAAGCCTCTTAATTAAAGATGCAGATTCCTCTTTGTAAAAAGTCAAAGTGATACTTTCCTAAGTAGTTTTTCCTAGGAATAACATTTAAAGTATATAATTTCTTTTTTTAAAGATATTATTTATTTGAGAGGTGGAGTTATGGACAGTGAGAGAAAGAGACAGAGAGGTCTTCCTTCTGTTGGTTCACTCCCCAAATGGCCGCAACGGCTGGGGCTGCGCTGATCTGAAGCCAAGAGCCAGTAGCTGCTTCTTCCTGTTCTCCCACGCAGGTACAGGGGTCCAAGGAATTGGGCCATCTTCTACTGCTTTTGCAGGCCATAGCAGAGAGCTGGATTGGAAGAGGAGAAGCAGAGACTAGCATCAGTGCCCATATGGGATGCTGGCGCTGCAGGCGCAGGGTTAACCTACTGTTTCACAGCGCCGGCCCCATAAAGTATATAATTTCTATTATATGTATTAATATTCATAAAATAATATATAAGAATATATAAACAAACACACAAAGGGTATGACATACATAGCCTATACATATTAATGTTGAAAAAGTTGTTTTAAGCATTAACAAAACAAAAACATCAAGATAAAATTATGATTAAATGTATGTTATGAATTCAAAATTGCACTGCAATACGGAGTCAAAATATAAGGCACATATGTATATACATATATATTATTCAGATATTTATTCTACTCAGTCTATTTTTGTAAAATGAATGTACCTTGTAAAAGTGATACTCTCTCATTACTTTAAAAATCTAAGTGAAATGGGAAGAAAAATAATTTTAAAATGTCATATCAAACATCCTTTCTAGACATAACCATCATCAGGTAATGAAAATCTTTCTAGATGTCTCTCTAAGCATATATACCAAAAGATTAAATATAATGACTAAAAGTTATATATGGACAAGCAGAAACAATTTCCCAAAATTTGAACAAAAGTCATACGCTAATTTAGGAAGAACAAAATATAACATGACTAAGATGTAACAAAAGAGGAAATACATAAATTCAACTAATTGCTAATATATAAATGTTTCTTATAAGTGGTATTTATTCTTAAGTTAATAGAAAAGATTAAAGAGGACTAAATGATTGAATTACATTTATTTTTCCTATGGAAAATTTCAGTTTCATTCAATATCAGTGACTTTCTCCAATGACAAATGAAGAGTAAGCACATCTTTTCTTCTTCCCACCCTATTGTTATTTAGCTCCTGGTTCATATCACATTTATTCTATTATAATTTTATTATATTATTATGTTTATACTGTCAAAGCTTTTGCTATTAAGTTAAAATATATAAATTTGTTCTCATAATTATTTCTCCTTTGTTCCTATTTAAAAGCTTATTATCTGTTCTTTTATTTGGTTTTCTTTACTCATAATGCTCTATTTGATTAACTCTAATTCCTGATTATCATATTTTTTTTACCAAGAAAGGTTCATGTGCTCTATTTTTGGCAGTGTATATGCAATTGAGGATATTTGTGCTTTGCCTTTACACTGAAGGAGAACTTAACCAGGTGTAGATGCTTTATTTTGCTCTTTCCCCAAAAATATTGTAGATAATTTCAGTGCTCTGTAAAATTCAAAGGCAAATCTGTTTTTCTCAATTTCATGGAATTTTTTTACTCCTTTATCTTCAAAATCAAATAATTCCATTAAGGTATATTTAAATTTCTTGCCTCCCTCTGTTTATCCTGGGTAACTGTACTCTTGTTCGTGGCTTCACTTGTGTCCATGATCTGATGGTTTTTGATGCTTATCTTTTGAAATCCAGATCTATATTTGGGATTTTCTTCTGGATGTTTCCACTCAAGATATCCCAAATTATATGTTTTTCTTTTGTAACTGATTCATGTCACTCAGCTTAATGTCCCAAGATTCATTTATGTTGCAATATGCGAAAGCTTTTTTTTCCTTTTTAAGGCTGAATAATATTCCATTGAATGTATCTGCCACATTGTGTTTATCCATTCATCTATTGATGGTCATTTGGATTGTTTCCTCCTCTGGGCTATTGTGAACCATGCTGCTTTGAAAATGTGTGTGGAAATATATCTCATTGACACTGTACTTTCGATTCTTTTGGACATGTGTATCTACCCAGAAGTAAGATTGTTGCATCATATGATATTTGCATTTTTAAATTTTGAGGAACTGCTTACTGTTTTCCATAGCACTTGCACTATTTTATAATTCTATCAAGAGTGCACAGGGTGGGTGCTCTTTAAGGAAAAGCAACTGATAACTTTTTTCCTCATCTAGAGCATTTCAATGAGCAGACTTAAGCAATTGCAAGTGCTGAATGTAATGCAATTTATAGTAATATTATATTAATGCCTGACATTTATGAAGTTCTTTCTATAGGTTAATTAGTGTTATTTGCACTTTAAGCAAAAGACTCCCTTTAATCTTCACAAAAATCCCGTGTTATTAACATTTTTTATACGGATGTGAAAATTGTGGTTTAAGTTAAAATGAATTTTAAAAATCACACCACTTGGGGGGAGAAACATTTCAACTGGATTCCAAAATACTTGTGTTAAATCACTGATCTCCAAACTTAAGATAATGTACCCCAATTGCTTAAAAATGTGAATAATCCCCCAAGATTATAAATTATAGATATTTGCCACTGTACCAATTCTTAGTACATTCTAAGATATATTAAATATAAATGTACAGGCCTGAGATCAATATTAGTATAAATACAATTTTAATATTTTCTTCTTCACCTTGATAGATTATCTCATGCTCTCCAGGAGGTAAGAATATATCAATTTGGAGACAGTTATTCTAGTTCATTATACACTGTCACCTCAAAGTAGAATACTGTGACTAAAACTTATACTTGAGTTAAAGTGGGACCCCCTGCATTACAGGGGATGCTTTTATAATTAACTATTACAACATTAAAAATAATGCTTTGGGGCTGGCGCTGTGGCACAGCGGGTTAACGCCCTGGCCCGAAGTGCCAGCATCCCATATGGGCAGTGGTTCTAGTCCCGGCTGCTCCTCTTCCGATCCAGCTCTCTGCTGTGGCCTGGGAAAGTAGTGGAAGATGGCCCAAGTCCTTGGGCCTCTGCACCTGCGTGGGAGACCCAGAAGAAACTCCTGTCTCCTGGCTTTGGATCAGCACAGCTGCAGCTGTTGCGGCCAATTGGGGAGTGAACCATCGGATAGAAGACCTTTCTTTCTCTCTGCCTCTCCTCTCTCTGTGTAACTCTGACTTTCAAATAAATAAATCTTAAAAAAAAAACCCTTAATTTTAAAGATTCATAACATCTAGGAAACCATTATACACATTTGATGTTTGTGCCATCAGACAGATTATTTCATCAAAGCCATTTTCAGAGCACAGTCTAGAGTAGTTGAACTGTAAGACACAGTGAGGGATGAGGTTGAAAAATTAGCCTTGGGTAAAATTATGGAAGCCATGGAGTAGAGGCTGCATTCTGTAGGAAATGGCAGCTGTCATTCAGCAGGGATGTCATGATTTAGTAGAGTTGATATTTCTCAGTGGTTTATGTATGTTCCAAAATGTAAGTCAAGTGAGTAAAGAATAAAAAGTAAATAGTTGCTTCTACTCAGTACATGGTTGGAAACAGTTTAGAGGTAATAAAATCAAGTTGTCAAGATTTAAATCAATATAATTTAACATATTTATGTTACTGAGTAATTGAGTAATGCTATATAAATATCTCAGACTTTATTAATTTTAGTAAAATGTGAAAATATAAATGTTAAATAAGAATGGATTTGAAGGCACTTGAATACAGATCAAATCATTTGATAGCAGACAGGTGCTTTTTTTCTTCTTTTGAACTTGAGAAAAAATAACTGTTGATCTCTTGGTTATTACTTTGTCCAAAACCACAAAATCATTCTATTGGAAAAATCCTTCTAAAAGCTTACACAAACAAGCTTTCTTCAAAGTAAAGTGAATGTTTCAAATATTTCTCAAACGTGTAATTTATGCTTTAAAGCAATGTGCTAAATCTCACCCCAAGTTGTTTCTTCTTTAGACTTCTTTGACTTTATACCATATACCTGTGTCTACCACTAAGGGTCTTCCTTATGTACAGATTTTTGTACAATGTGGCAGAACTCTGCAAGTAGCCCTTTCCCTTGCATAATGTCCTTCTCTTTAAGTGTGGGTGCAACCTGTAAATATTATGAGCTGTCACTCTCTTGGTTATCCTATATGGTAAGGCTGACTTTAAGAAAAAGGGCTCTTTCAGGTGAATCTGGTCTAGCCACATTAGACTTCTGAAAGCAGGGACGATTTTTTCCCCCTTGACTGGCACCAGAAGAGGAGGTGAGATTGATTCAGAGCTTGTATAATCAAGGAAAAGGAAGGTTTCTCTTGCTGAGATTGATATGGGCATATAGCATATTTATATAGCTGAGAGTACTTACATTAATTCCTTATCTTGGATACTGTGAGTAATGCTCTAGTAAACTTGGTAGTGCAGGTGAGTCTTGATAGACTGATTTAGTCTCCTTTGAATATATAGCTGGTAGTGGGATTTCCAGATCATATACTAGTTTTGTTTTTAATATTTGGAAGACCTACCATTCTGTTTTCCTTAATGAATGTACTACTTGACATTCCTACTAACGGTATGTAAAGGTTTCCTTTCCTTCACTTCTTTGCTAGTACTTATATTTTGTCTTTTTGAGATTAGCCATTCTAACAGGAGTAACTGGGTATCTCATTATGATTTTAATTTGTATTTCACTAATTAGTGATATTGTGCATTTTTGTAATCTTGTGTTGGCCATGTGTATGTCTTCTTTGTGAAATATCTACTCCAGTCTTTTGCCCATGTGTAAATTGAGTTTTTTTGTTTTCTTGCTATTGAGTTGTTTGAGTTCCTTATATATTTTGGATATAACTCTTACTTGATGCATAGTATGCCAATATTTTATCCATTCTGTAGCTTATCTTTTCACTCTGTTGATTGTATCTTCTGATATGCAGAAGCTTTTTACTTTGATGTAATCCTGTTTGCCTGTTTTTGCTGTTGTCTGTGCTTTTGAGATCTTATCTAAAAAATTATCCCTTGTGTTTTCTTCAAATGGTTTTCAGTTTTAGATCTTACATTTAAGTCTTTAATACATTTTGAATTTTTATATATGGTGAATAAATAGAATATTATTCAGCCACAGAAGATTAAAATCCTACCACTTGGCACCATATGCATGACTCTGGAAGACATTAAGTTAAGTGAAATAGGCCAGGCCCAGAAAGACAAATACTGCGTGATCTCATTCATAAGTGGAATCTAAAGTAAAAAGTTAATCTCATAGAAATACAAAGCACAATGTTGGATTCCAGAGGCTGTGGTAGTTGAAGAAAGATGTAAATCAAAGGATATATAATCACAGTTTTATTGGAAGAAAAATTTTGACCAATCTATTGTAAAACATGGCAACCGTAGTTAATAATAACATTGCATTCTTGAAAAATACTACAAGTGGATGTTAAGTGGTGTCACTACAAGAATCATGATACGACATCATGCATTTGTTAATTAGTTATATTTAACCATTCTACTCATTCTACTAAGTATATATACTTTTCAACTTCTGATTGTACTTGGTAGATATATAAAATCTTATTGATTTTTAAAAAGACCTGAAGTGGCCCTTCAGTGATGAGAGCATGGTTGGCCAACAGCTGTTGAAGCATTCAGGACATTAGTCCTCAACCACAAGGGAATAAATTCTGCAAGTAGCTGAAGAGAACTTGGTGGGGTGGGGTGGCTCTTTCCCTAGCAGACTTACAGCTGCAAATGCAGGTGTCTGACACCTTCACCTCACCTTCTGAGAACCTGAGCAGAGGACTCAGTTAAAATATTGTGGCCTCTGACCCATAGAAACTGAGATAATGTTTGAAAATTCTTAAGCTATTCCATTTTTGGCAATTTGTATACAATAAAAGTGAACTAACAACATAATCTTTTAAAGTAAACTTTCCCCAAAACATTTGAACAATAAAAACAAGTTTTATAAAGCATATTTGGCTAAGTATTATTTGTGATTTAAGATACAACTGGGAACAACTTGCATGTTTTTTTCTTCTAATAATGTGTTGCCATTTCTCTATTTTTTGATGTAATTGCCCATAATTTAGTAAAATATAAAAATTCTGATAGACCATTTGAAATATTTTGTGATTAGTGACTCCTATTAGGAACATATATAATAAATATTTATTATACATTAAAAATAGATGTATAATTAAATTTTCTCTATTCTTTTTCTTTTTTACTTTAATTTATTTTTCTTTATTTGAAAGGCAGAGAGGGACAGAGACAGAGCTCTTTCATCTGCTGATTCATTCCCAAAATGCCTACAACATCCAGGGCTGGGCCAGGCCAACCAGAAGCCTGGAACTCCATCAAGGCCTCTTGCATGGATGACAGGAAACCAAGTACTTGGTCTGTCCCAGCGTATGCATCAGCAGGCAGTAGGAATTGGGAACAGAGCATGGACTCAAACCTAAGCATTCACATATACGGTATATTCATATTTCGAGTAGCATCTTAGCCACTGTGATAAACATCAGTCTCAATGTTTTTGTTTTTAAATGTTATTTTATTATAGTATATAATATATATATATATATATACACACACATATATATATATCCCCTAAATAGGAACAAGGTTACTTATTGTCTTAGTTTTTTTTTAAAGTAGGATACACAGAAATGTATACATCCAGAGACATTATTTTTACACAGTTATTATTTATATTAAAGTAGCTTTGAAAGCTTAATACCTAAAAGACAATGCAACAAAATATAACATATGCTCTCATTTATGAGATATAACCATTCTATAATTTAGTTTTATTTTTAAGATTTTATTTATTGATTTGAAAGGCAGTGTTAGAGAGAGAGAGAGAGAGAGAGAGAGATACAGACAGACATCTTCTGCTTGCTTCCATTCACTCCCCAGATGGCCACAACGGCCAGAGCTGGGATGATCCAAAGCCAAGAGCCAGGAGCTTCTTCTTCCTGGTCTCCCATGTGGGTGCAGGGGCCCAAGTGAAATTGGACAAGGCCCCCTAAATTTTACACTAAAATGTGGCCCCTTAAAGTTCCCTAGAAATGCTATTGGGGGTGTCACATGTGTTACTGGAATTTTGGGTGCCTTACGATTTCACCACAGGCTTATTACTAAATCCCTGATATTAATAAGCCCAAGAGGGTTCTTGCCTAATATTCAGAGAAGAATTCTAAATACCGGCACAGATAAACGAGGCAGCATGGTATGTTTTAAGCTTTTATTTAGTGAGAAAGATGCATAGGAGAGTGAGAGCTTTATTTAGGGGAGAGAGGTGAATAGGGGTTCATACCAAGCACCAGGGACCAGCCACGTGGATGAGCATCTAGGCCAGGAAGCCTAGAGCACATGGCCCGAAGGCCATGCGCCCTGGAGATGCAGGGCTACAGCAGCCACCTCCTGATAAGAGGCCAGGGCGGAAGAGCCAGCCGGGCCACAATGTGTCCGGCTTTTAACCCACTTCCAAAGGGGAGTGGCTAATTAACCTGATTGGCTGGTGGGCACCCAGATGTGGCCAGGTAGGGGCATGAGATCACACAGGGGCGTGGTGAAGGCATGGTCTTCCAGCTCACAAACCTAATCTATTTTAACCTGTATGCCTGCCTACTTCACAAGGAATTGGGCCATCTTCTTCTGCTTTCCCAGGCCATAGCAGAGGCTGGTTAGAAAGTGGAGCAGCCAGGACTCAAGCTGGCGTCCATGTGGGATGCCGGCACTGCACCAATGACTTTACCTGCTACGCTACAGTGCCGGCCTCTGATTCTTTAATTTTGACAATTTATGTTAACATAAAGTTAGATATTTTTAAAAACTTACTAATATTTTGGGAATGTAATATAGAAAATAACAGTAACTGGTCGTTTACTTTTGATATTAGAAACAGAAGTTTTTATCCTCTATTTGGAATTTATTTTGCTTTTTTTCCTCTCTGAGATTTATTCAGTGGCTCTTACATTCTGCTTTTCCTAATTTTAATCAAGTACTCATTTGGGGTGCTTATTCTCACAGTGACATATTTTTCAAGTGTTTCTGAGCTGTTAAAAAACTTGAAGGTTTAGAAAGATTTCAGACTTTAAGATCAAGAGATTGGGAGCTTAATCTTAATGATAAGGAAGTTCTCTCACAAAAACAGGCAGGAATCCTGTTTTGTTAGTAATTTTTCTACTTAATTTTAGTTACAAGTGTTTTGGCAAATACTACTTGAATATTGTGTTTCACCATTGTGTATAAGGGTAATAGTCATTGACTAGTATCTGTGCATTTGGGGGGGGGGTGCTATGGTATAAGAGAGGGGATATTTGTGGGTAAGCCTCAGGCAGCCTTTCTTTTGGTTCCCTGTGGAGCCAACTGCAGTTGCCAGATGGCTAGAGGCTTTTAGGGGTTTAATCTAGGGACATGGGGCAAATCTAAGTGGCCCATATGGGGATGTAATGCCTAGCTTGGTCATATTTGTACCATGCTCTACCCAATTGACCTAATTAGATGAGCTTTTCAAATCTAATATCAAAGGGTTGCTTGAATATCAGATGTGGGTCATTATTCTCTTAGCAGTCTCTCCTTTCATGCTTACTGGTGTTTATTTGAGGTCAAGAAATGGGGTTTTACTGTTTATTGTAGGTTATTTTTCTCTAAAATAGCTACCATTACCAAACAATTAATTTGACTTGTTACTTGGTCTCACTAATTTGGAATATGTTCATTTAGAATCACTAATAATTTGAACAGGGTAAAGTAACATCTTATTAAAGGAGAATTTATCTAAAAATTCATAATTAATAAGAGAGAGAGGGATACACACACATACTTCCATCCCCTGGTTCACTCCCTAGGTATCCACAATAGCCAGGGCTGGGCCAGGCCAAAATCAAGAGTCCAGAGTTTCTTCTGGGTCGCCCACATGGGTAGTGGGGGCCCAAATACTTGGGACATCTTCCGCTGTTTTCCTCAGGCCATTAACGGGGAGTTGGGTCAGAAGTGGAGCAGCTGGGACATGAACTGGTGCTAATATGGGGTACTGGCTTCGCAACTGGCAGCTTTTCTGTTTTACCACAACACTGTCCCCTAAAATTATTTTTTAAATATCTATCTATTGATTTGAAAGTTATAAAGTGAAAGGGAGAGGATTAGAGAGGGAGAGGGAGGAGAGAGAGGAAAACACCCATCCACTGGTTCATTCCCCAGATGATTGCAACTGGCAAGGCTAGGACAAGCAGAAGCCAGGAGCCTGGAATTCCATCTAGGTCTGCCACTTGGGTACAAGGGCCAAACACTTGAGCCATCTGCTGCTACTTTCCCAGGCACATTAGCAGGGAGCTGAAACTGCATTGTGGCAGCCTGGACTTGAACCAGTGCTCATATGGGATGCTAGCATGACAGATGGTGGCTTAAACTGCTATGCCCTTCATTTGAAATTATTATTCCTGCAATTTTCCAATGTTACTTGATAGTCATGATAATTATTTTGATGACTTCCTGAACCCTTAATAAATTGTCTCTACTGTATTTTTCTTTATTTTCATGTGGTGTGTTATTTTATTTATTTATGATTTTAAGACTCTTCCCATTGGATTATAATAATTTTATTTTCATCTAACAAATGTGCATGTCTATATTCGTTAGAATTTTTTTGAATATTGGAGGACTTTATATGAGTCTTCTTAGATTCCAAGGGTGTTTTTGACTAAGATCATCCGATATTTCAACATGTTGTTAGTCACCTGGGGATCTTGCTAAAATGGAAATTTGGGGTCAAAGTAGGCTTATTATATTTTGTGTTTAAAAAACTACCACAAGGGCGTCTAGTGCTGGCCAAGATGGTATAAGTTCATGATGAATTACCTCTCCCAATGATTACACTAAAAACTCTGGAGAAAATATAAAACAGAACTACCTCTGAAAAGCAAACAATAGGAAGAAAAATTGGGGGGAGGACCATGCTAATTACCAGTAAGTAGTACAAGAGATGAGATTTCTGTCCTTAGCAACATTTTGTCACCACAATTTAATGCAGAGGTTGGCTGAGTCATGGGCCTGCAGAATGAGAGCAGACAGTGTGAATTCTGAGACACGCTTACTTCTACCCAGAGGACCAGGAAAAGGGGCCCCTCTGACACCTAGACAGTGTGTGGGAATCACAGGGTCCTTTTTCCTCCTGTTTTCACTAACAGACTACCCCGAAGACAGCCCCAGTCATGGAACTGCACTGCTGCTGGGGTGGTGACAGTGCCAGCTGACAGTGACCTAAAGATCTAAGTAGAAAATGAGATCTCTATTATTGCTTCTCTCTTTTCCTGAAGATGCTGCAAACAACTAAAATAGTTAAGAGGAGTTGAGGGCTTCAAGTCAGGGAAATCAGAATAAAAAAGGGAGATTTAAGGAACCAGAGAGTATAAGGGAAATTCTGGAGAGAAGATCCCCTAAGTCTTTCTATAAACTGAATTCATTGTCAGACTATGAATCTGCAAAACATACCTAAAACATGGCCAAGTGTGTGAGAACTGAAATACGATATAAACCACAGTGCGTGTCCCTGCCTGACCCCTGAGTTGCACATATGCAGAACAGACTCACGGGAGCACAGAAAGATTGGAAAAGTGAACTGACATTGGAGTCACTGTTGAGAAGGCAAGGCAGAACTTGTGAGGTGAATCTAACAGGGTTTACCACATAGTATCAAAATGCAGCATTTTTCCCAGAGGAATTTTAACAGGATTCAGTCTCAATAACACAATATTCAAAATGTTCAGGATACAACCTGAAATCATTTAGCATATGAAAATTTGACAAGTTCTTACTAGAAAAGAAAGTCAACAGCTGCCAACCCTGGGAAGGGACAGATGCTAGAGTCATGAAGAATTTTAAAGCAGCTATTATAACCATGCTCTATTATCAGAGAAAGAAAAAAACTATGAAAAGAATAAAATGGAAACATTTGAACTGTAAAATAAAATTGGTAATGAAAATTCAATCAGCATATCAGAGAGTTATCTCTACCTCCATGTTTATTGCAGCTTAAGTCACAATAGCTAAGATATGGAATCAACCCAGATGTCCATCAACTGATGCCTGGAAAAAGAAATTGTGATAGATGATAGCTAGATAGATAGATAGCATATAGAATACTACTCAGCCCTAAAAAAGAATGAAATTCTGTGTTTTGCAACAAAGTGGTTGCAACTAGAAACCATTATACCTAGTGAAATGAGCCAGTCCCAAAAAAGACAAATACCGTATATTTTCCATGATCTGTGATAACTAATAGAGTACCAAGAATGTAATTTATAAGAGTGAAATTCACATTTTGAGATTCATTGATTATTTACAGCCCTTGCCTCTACTGTTGAGGAACAGTGGTTTTTTTTTTTCTTATTATTATTTGCTGATCTCTTAGTACAGGGTTAAGCTTATGAGCATAAAGAAAACTGGAAGTAGATCACTCTAAAAATTAATACACACAGTAGAGAGAAAGGATGAAGGGTGGGAAGGTGGGTGGGAGGGCGGGCAGGTTTGGGAATATCTCTGTGCTCCTAAATCTGTATATATGAATTACTGGAAATTTGTTTACCTTAAATAAAAAATTCACTGAGTGGGTGCAAGAGAAGAATGGGGATTGCAGATAAAAGATCATTTAAATTTAAAGATAGATTATAGAGGCCGGCGCCGCGGCTCACTAGGCTAATCCTCCGCCTAGCGGCGCTGGCACACCGGGTTCTAGTCCCGGTCGGGGCACCGGATTCTGTCCCGGTTGCCCCTCTTCCAGGCCAGCCCTCTGCTGTGGCCAGGGAGTGCAGTGGAGGATGGCCCAGGTGCTTGGGCCCTGCACCCCATGGGAGACCAGGAAAAGCACCTGGCTCCTGGCTCCTGCCATCGGATCAGCGCGGTGCGCCGGCCGCAGCGCGCTGGCCGCGGCGGCCATTGGAGGGTGAACCAACGGCAAAGGAAGACCTTTCTCTCTGTCTCTCTCACTGTCCACTCTGCCTGTCAAAAAAAAAAAAAAAAAAAGATAGATTATAGAAATTATCCTTTCTGAAAAACAGCTGAAAAAAATCATGAAAAACTCTTAGATCATAGGGATCTGTAGGTCAATATCAAGATGTCTAACATTTGTAACACTAGGATCATAAAAGGAGCGACAAACAGGAATTGATGCCAAAAAAAAAAAAAAAAGGAAAAATAATGTCTGGTCATTTTCCACATTTGCTGACAAGGTAATTGAATATTCTCAATGAAATGCAAACAGGATAAACTTAGAGAAAATTATTCAAAACCATGTCATAATGGAACTGCCAAAAGAAAGTCATTTAGAAATCAGTTGGTGAAAATGACATGTTACATACAGATAAATAATAATGAAAATTTCTGCAGACTTCTCATCAGAAACCATGGAACCCACAGAACAATGATATATGCAGTTGTCTTGAAGTGTCAAGAGAATTGAATATCCTGTGAAAATATTCTTTAGAAAAGAAAGTGATAAAAAGACATTCTCTGGTGATAAAAACCAATGAATTACTTGGCAGATCTTCTGTACAATAGACACAAAGATAAGTGCTTCAGGATGAGGAGAAATGATGCTAGAATATTTGGAACTTCAATAATGTAGGAAGAACAACAGAAATAATAAACATTTTTCATTGTCTAAATTCTTTTAATACATATGACAGTTGAAGGTCAAAACTATAGCATTGTCTCATAGGATTTTCAATTTATGAAGATATACTATGAGTATATGTAATATACAAATGATTCCACAAAGGATTGAAACCACCAATCAATAAGAAGTTATCTGGAAAAAAAAATTTTTTTTGACAGGCAGAGTGGACAGTGAGAGAGAGAGACAGAGAGAAAGGTCTTCCTTTGTCGTTGGTTCACCCTCCAATGGCCGCCACGGCCGGCGCCCTGCTGCTGGCGCACCGCGCTGATCCGAAGGCAGGAGCCAGGTGCTTCTCCTGGTCTCCCATGGGGTGCAGGGCCCAAGCACTTGGGCCATCCTCCACTGCACTCCCTGGCCACAGCAGAGAGCTGGCCTGGAAGAGGGGCAACCAGGACAGAATCCGGCGCCCCGACCAGGACTAGAACCGGGTATACTGGCGCCGCAAGGTGGAGGATTAGCCTAGTGAGCTGTGGCACCGGCCAGTTATCTGGAAATTTTAAAAAACTATTTTACCTTTGGATTTGTACAGATTGTGTGTGTTTTTAAGATTCTTTAGGGATTTATTATTACATTAGATTCTCAGGATCAAAGATTAAACAACATATGTGTAAGTAATCCTTCACTGAAACAGGAAATCCCGAGAGATTAGACAGTATTCTGAACTAAATTATGAGGATAATGTATCACACAAAAATTTGTGGATAGCACCCTACACATAACTTAGAGGGAAATTTATGCTAGTAAATGCTTGTTACAAAAGATAAAGTATTTCAAATCAATAAACTAAGCTTCTGCCCAACAAATTTAGAAGGACAAGTGAAAACAGAAGCTTAGTTTTAGTTACTTCCTGATATTCTCTGTGAATTTAAGGTGCCCCTTTGCCTGGAATGCTGAGTTTTGAAAGTAGTCTATAGGGTGTCATTTTCAGAGTGAGGAGGTAGCTGGCGCTTTGATCTGCCAATGGCCATGACATGGACTTGTATCCTGATTACCCACATAATTTGTTCCCAATCAATATAATTCAGTAATGTGATGCACCTGACACTGAAGATGAGGAAAATGTAGGTTTGGGTCCTTCTTAGATTTTTCTGTCTGTCTTGATGTCATGGGTGAATTTACTTGTTCTCCCCTTTTGGAGGTTGTAAGAGTTTCTCATATTGATATGTGTTAGTACTCAGTTATCTCTTCAATTGCTCATAAGCCAGGTTGGGTACAGAAAAATGTAAATGCCATCCACCTACTACATTTGGGATTACAGTAATTTTCACATATATGGAGCTAGCTTCCTTGAATTCTAAAGAGTTGGACATTGTGGAAACACAGTTTAAGGTTTTTTCTCATGAACTCGTAAATATATAGGTTACTTTTTTTCCTTCCACAAAAATTTTTTAAGGATTTATTTGAAAGTCAGAGTTACACAGAGAGAGAAGGAGAGGCAGAGAGAGAAAGGTCTTCCATCCGCTGGTCCACTCCCCAGTTGGCTGCAATGGCCGGAGCTGTGCTGATCCGAAGCCAAGAGCTTCCTCTGAGTCTTCCCATGTAGGTGCAGGAGCCCAAAGGACTTGGGCCATCCTCCACTGCTTTCCCAGGCCATAGCACAGAGCTGGATCAGAAGTGGAGCATCTGGGTCTCAAACCAGTGCCCATATGGGATGCGGGCCCTACTGGCAGCGGCTTTACCTGCTATGCCACAGCACTGGGCCACCTTCCACATTCCTTTTACCACCCCCCTGAGAGAACTGTTATGTCATTGGAAGTGTGGAAACTGTTTATTACTTCAACAAAATCCATTTAGTTCTATTGTTTATGATATGAGCACTGTGTGATGAATTCTCCAGGTTTGAGGTTTCTGAAGCTCAGAAGCTTAGGCTGGTGCAACTCCAGGTTAACTTTTGAAAATTAAAATCTATGGCTTGAGCATTTTTAAAAATGTGTTCCTGTAATGGTCTTTCTCCAGGGCAGTGATAATGGGATGACTTTACAACCTCTTTTGAAGAAAGATCAGGATACACATAAATATACAAATGAAAGAAATTGCTTAATACATCAGAATTGCTCCCAATTTATGTGAAATGGGGTCAGCAGATGGTATCTACTTTACATGGTAATTGTGATGACTAAATGAGGAGGTCCACGTGAGTCATGTACCAGTTTTTTGAACTAAGAATTTATTCTAGGGGCAGGTGTTTGGGGCAGCCATTAAGAAGCTGCATGGGGGCCGGCACCGCGGCTCAATAGGCTAATCATCCACCTTGCGGCGCGGGCACACCGGGTTCTAGTCCTGGTCAGGGCGCCGGATTCTGTCCCAGTTGCTCCTCTTCCAGGCCAGCTCTCTGCTATGGCCCGGGAGTGCAGTGGAGGATGGCCCAAGTGCTTGGGCCCTGCACCCCATGGGAGACCAGGATAAGTACCTGGCTCCTGCCATCGGATCAGTACGGTGCGCCGGCCGCAGCACGCTGGCCGTGGCAGCCATTGGAGGGTGAACCAACGGCAAAGGAAGACCTTTCTCTCTGTCTCTCTCTCTCTCACTGTCCAAAAAAAAGAAAAAAAAAAAAAGATGCTGCATGGGACACCTACATTGCATATCCTGCCTGGTTTTGAGTGACACCTCTGCTTTTGATTCAGCTTTCTGTTAATGTTCACCCTGGGAGGTAGAAGGTAATGACTTAAGCGCTTGGGTACCTGACACCCATGTGGGAAACCTGATTGCGTTCCTGGCTCTTTCAGGCATTTGGCAGAATAAACCAGCAGATTGAAGTCAGTCAATCTCTCTCTTTCTCCCCCCCCCCCCCCGCCTTCCCTCTCTGTGTCTCTCAAGAAAATAAAATTAACTAAAACTTTAAAAAAGTAACTACTTAATTTAAAAATCATTATTGTCATCTCTTCCTTAAAAATTGGCATAAACAAAGAAATTCTGCAGTGCTGTCTGTATTTAAAGAGAATGGAAAGATGTTTTAGGGTTTGTTTAATTATCTGTGAAACAATCCAGAATATTAATATGCTTGCAGAAAGGCATGGTCCCATGCCACAGGCATCAAATACAACTGGCAAAAGGCAGGGCAGGAACTTACTTTTCTTCACCCATTCTTTGTTATTATCCACTCTTCAGGCTAGATTTTGAACAAAACATTATTTAAAACATCTTTTACATCTTTTCATGTAAATGGAATGATTTGTTTTGCTAGCATTAAGATGCAGAATATTGAAAATTATAAAGCTCCAAAGGATTAAGGAACTTCAGAAGGCGAAATAAAAAGGAATTATACAACTATTATAAAGAGTTTTATTAGAAAGAGTGTCTCAGAGACCATTAGATTAAACAACAGGCATCGCACACCACACGAACTAACCATTGGCTGAGATTGTCCCCAGTCAGGGGTCTAGAACTAACTATCAAGAGACACAGACTTGTCTGTCACTATGCGACAAATCAGGCATTTTATTGTGGAGCCATAGGGTGTTATATCTACTTGTATTCTCATTTTAGGTTTTATTGACATTTTTGAGGGACAAACAGCATTTGTAAATTGGGGTGAACCCAATGAGATTGAATGCAATGAGAGAAATTTATACTGTTTATGCTGCCTTAGCAGCACTTGGCATATTTTGTTCATTTATTTTTTAAACAAAGAATTTTGTTTTCTCTCATTCAAAAGGAGGCCAAAGATAGACAGTATAGGAATGATGTGGTGGAGTCCCTGGGTCACAAGAGACCAAGACCTCTTCTGTTTTCCTGCTTTCCACCTTTAACCCACAGATTTTATTTTCAAAGCCTCTTGCTGAAGCTGCTCCCATTCCAGTGAAATTATTCTCTTGGCAAAAAGTAGAGAGAGAAATAGAACCACAGTTGTATTGATACAATTTACCAATCATATTTAAATATGATTGGTGTGTGTGTATATAGCCCTGTGCAATTTCATTATGTGTTGGTTCTTGTAGACACTATCACAATGCGGGAACTGAATGGTTCCAGTACAAGTTTCCCTCAGCCTGCCCCTTAATCAGCACATCTACATTTCTCCTGTACACCTTATTCTGCCAGAACCCCCATTTGTAACCCTTATCTGTTTCACATTTCTAAAATTTTCTGTATCAAAATGAACTTTTAGATGTGTAACCAAAAGGTTACACATCTTTTTCTCACTCAGTATAATTCCCTGCTGATTCATCCAGATTGTTGTGTTTTCCTTTGTGTTGCTGAGTAGTTAGTATTCCATGGTATGGATGTATCACCATTTGTTTAATCCTTAGTCTGTTGAATGATATCTAGTCTGATTTCATTTTTAGGCTGTTACAAATTAAGGTGCTATAAATATTCATGTACAGGGTTGTGTGTGAATGTAAGTTTTCATTTCTCTGTAATAAATGCCCAAGAGTGCAATTGCTGTGTTGCAGGTAATTGCACGTTTAGTTTGTTAAACTGCTATCTATTTTGCAGAGTTTCAGTATCATTATACTTTCCTATCAACTAAATATGTGTAACACAGTTTCCCTAACCTATACCTTTTTTCATATAATGATATAATGATTTCTACAAATAACAACATAATGAAGATCATGCTTGCTCTTTAGGAACAGCTATTTCATTGGTGGTTGAGGATAACTGTCACTAACATAAATGGGATCTTAAGAGGTATTACTTTAATATTTTATCAGACATTTTTCATTTTTAAAATTTTATAGATATTTACTGAGTTTATTAACACCCCATTTTAATACATATTATCTAAAAGTCTATATTTCACTAGCTTTGAAAAATTTCTTAATGGTACTCTCCTCCACAGTCAAGGTTAGGAAACTTCACTGGTATAGTTACCCAACCAGGGGAGTATCTTCATAAAATAGAAAATGTAGAAACAAATATTTTAAATTCTAATGTTTATAAAACACGAAAGCAAGGGTTAGATTTTTAACTTTAAGATAAAGTTGTTCAAGTGAAGAAGATATTTTATACTGAATTATGTAGACATGTAATTTGTTACCTAGAAAATAGTCAGTCTGGAATAAATGAGATTTTCCAACAATTTTCTCTCAGAGATAAGCACCTTAATATCAGCATCACTTACATTAATCATCTTAGCATGCATATAAATGGTGAGGTGTTTGACTCGGAGTAAGGGATTAATATGTGTTTAATGAAATAATAAAACTGTAACAAAAGTAGGATTTTGCTTCAGATTTTACACACACACACACACACACATATTCAATACAAGTTGAAATAAACTTTGTTGGTCCTGAACATCCTATTGGTGATCAGACTAATGGTAAATAAAATATAATGATTGTTTTACTTTGGGACCAGTTATCTGATACATCAGATTAAGCTCCTGACATCCCATATGAGCACTGGTTGGAGTCCCAGCTGCTCCACTTGCAATCCAGATCCCTGCATGCTTGGGATAGGAACAGAAGGAGGCCCAAGTACTTGGGCTCCTGCATCCACTTATGAGACCCTGATAGAATTTTAGGCTCCTGACTTTCTCCTGGCTGAGTTCGGGGCCCTGTGGCCCTCTAGGCAGTGATCCAGCAGGTGGATCTCCCCATCCCTGCCTTTTGTTTATGACTTTCTTTCAAGTTAAGTTTTTTTTTTTTAAAGATTGCTTTACTATAGTATTTTTAATGCTCCAAAAGTTAAAATAGGCAGATATATTTATTGATAATAAAAACATAGTTAGACAAATACAGGTAATAAGAAACTTTTCTATATGGAATAGACATGCATTTAGATTTAGATGAGAGGAGAGGTGGATTATTTCTTGATTTGAGCATTAGTAGAACATTGATATTGTCATAGCACTGATAAATGATTTAAATTCATGATAATAATCTGTTTAAAATAAAATTGAAATAAAAATTTGTAAGAATGTGATTCTGACCTTAGAAGAATTATTAAAAAATTCCCAGTGGCTCTTAAGGAACTTAGAAATACGATATGAAATTTGTTGAACTGAGGAATCTATTGGATATGGCCAACATTTATTTAGGTAGGACTATAGAGAGAACTGTGAAAGAAATGATGTTATAGACTTTATATTTTATGTCTAATGGATAAAAGAGGCTGAAGACAAGTACCAAATAAGTAAAATTTATTTGGTAGACTTTGTATAACTAAGTCTGTACAATCTTTCAAATTGATTATGCTGCTTTTCTGGCTCTTGGAATATATAGTTCTTAAGGGATTAATAATTCTTATCATTAATTCTTGGTGGCAGCAAGGCAATGAATCAAGAACATGAACTCCAAAAGCAGGTTATTGTCTGGATTTGATTTCCAGCTCCCTCATATATCAGCTGTGTGACTTTTGGCGAGTACTTAATATCTCTGTGCTTCCATTTGTTCATCCACAAACTGAACACAGTGCCTACCTCACACTTGTGAAGATTTCTGAGTTAATATTTGTAAAATACTTAGGAAAATGCATACCAAATAAAATAGAAATAATTTATAAGTAAAAGCAGGTATATTTTTAGAAATGATCATGTACAAATTAGAATATCATTTTCCTCTCATTATACAAACTTATTAGAATAGTACTTTTTTTATTCAAGTTGAAACAAATTAGCTTTGTTTTTCATTAAAGCTTATCCTCAGTTTTGAAAATTCTCCACTGTAAGGAATTGTCTGGCTGGTTAGGGTCATTCCAGAAAAAATAAAAAGAAGTATTCCTTCTTTATGGAACTCTTCTTGCCACATGGGGCTCTAGTATTGAGTGCTTTTCCTGAACTGGCCAGTTAATGCATTCCAACAATGTATCTTTTGTTTTTTCCTTTGAACTGACAAGCTCTGTTCTATTGGAGGCTGACTGTGTAACAGCAATGTGGCCAAAGTGTTCAAGCAGCATGGACTGAGAGACAATGTATGTGGTACAATGAAATATGACTGTCTCACAGGGGTGCCTAGAGACTTTCATGTCATGGACTAGTAAGTAATAAGGAATAATAGGGCAGGCATTCAGCCTGGCAGTTAAGATGCCAAGGAAGATGTCTGGATCCCATATATGAATATCTGGGTTGGACTTATATCTTCTGAACGTGACTCCAGCTTCCTGGTAATGCAGACCTTGCCAAAGAAATGGATGATGGGTAGAAAAATTGTTTTTCCACCACCCAGGTGAGAGACCTTTGTTGAGTTCCCAGCATTGACTCTTGCAGGCATCTAAGGAGTGAACCAGTGAATGGTTGCTGCTCTCCATCTTTGTCTCTGTTTTTCTCTCTCTCCCTACTTCCTTCTTCCCCATCCTCTCGCCCTGA
Source organism: Oryctolagus cuniculus (assembly GCF_051225735.1). Classification (NCBI taxonomy): domain Eukaryota; kingdom Metazoa; phylum Chordata; class Mammalia; order Lagomorpha; family Leporidae; genus Oryctolagus; species Oryctolagus cuniculus. The sequence continues at coordinate 43,508,426 of NC_142876.1, forward strand.
CTCATGCAGACAGTTTTTAAAAATTTCAAAAGCAAATAATAGGCCCTGTTTTGTCAATTTTTTTGATTTACAAAAATATTAAAGCATTAAAAACTAAACAATCATCTACTATACCAATATTTAAACGAGTCAAGAACAGCCTTTTTTTTTTTTTTTTTTTTTTCAGGCAGAAGTGGACAGTGAGAGAGAGAGACAGAGAGAAAGGTCTTCCATTGCTGTTGGTTCACCCTCCAATGGCCGCCGCGCTGATCTGAAGGCAGGAGCCAGGTGCTTCCCCTGGTCTCCCATGGGGTGCAGGGCCCAAGCACTTGGGCCATCCTCCACTGCACTCCCTGGCCACAGCAGAGAGCTGGCCTGGAAGAGGGGCAACCGGGACAGAATCCGGCACCCCAACTGGGACTAGAACCCGGTGTGCCCGCGCCGCAAGGCGGATGATTAGCCTATTGAGCCGCGGCACCGGCCCAGCTCTTTGAGTAAAATTAACTTACTGAAAAAAAAATTTTAAAAAAGGAAAAAAAGAAAAATTCACTCCATGTTTCCTTTTTTTTAAAATTTCTCCTCAGATAGTAAGAATTGTATCATTTCGCACTAGTACTGGGACAATCCCATCTTTGTGCTACACATTTTGCTTGTTTTAAGTGTGCATTGGTTACAAAAGAAAAGCCAAGGAAGCACTCTCAAAACCAACATGGCTTGTGGTCCACATTCATAAAATGGTGAAAACACTGACTGACATGAAGTTTCTAACGAGTTCTTCACAGAAGTGGTTTTCTTCATGAAAACATCACGTTTATTTTCCTATAAACTTTTATTTTGCTTACTGACATGGTGATACTCTGTAAGCATAACAATTAGTGTAATGAAAACAGAAAAAAAAATTGGGAATTCTGTAAGAGGAATGGTGAGTATACACCATTTCCCCCAATTAAAGACGGTATTGATCTTACTGCTGGTGTCCAGTATGTGAGTAAGCTGGCAAGTTAGTTGACAGCCGATATCACTTACTATTATTCCTCACAGGCTTCTCCTATGCTATCCAAATGGAAAGGAAACACAAGATACATGAAAAGTGCCGTTCCCTTGCCCGCAAAGGAATGATGATACTCGCAGCTGATCGGTCTTCTGTAGACTTTTATTGAGAAAATAACAGCGACAGAGAAAGCATGAAAGGAGGAAGAGAGGAGAGAGAAAAAAGCCCCCTCCTTCCTGGGCACACAGCTTATATACGAAACTCAACCAATCGCAAGCAGGCTCTAGTCCATGCACGGAACACTCCAATCTGCTGCTTGTTCACGCGGTGTGCATGCGTCCTCGGGCCAATCAGATGAAGTGTCACACAGCAGGCAGGCTCACTGCACAGTCCTTGGCGCCATCTTGTTGTTTACGAGGCAGGCTCAACTTCTCTGGAAAGTCCCGACCGCTGGAAAGCATTGCCCTAACCGAAACTAGCAACAACCGCCTTGCAATAAAGACACAACGACGGCTATCAGACCAAACCCTGACATGGGGACCCCATGGCTGGCCAGCCTATGGGGCCCCACAAAAATAAATTATATCTAGATATGTAGTAGTGGAACACCAAAAGATCATAGAGAAAACCTTTAAAAGCAGACAAAGGAAGCCAAACCACTTAAGATTAACTATGGGGCCCGATGCTGTGGCTCACTAGGTTAATCCTCCGCCTGCGGCGCTGGCATCCCATATGGGTGCCAGTTCTAGTCCCTACTGCTCCTCTTCCAGTCCAGCTCTCTGCTGTGCCCTGGAAAAGCAGTAGAAGCACCCACGTGGGAGACCAGGAGGAAGTTCCTAGCTCCTGGCTTTGGATTGGCGCAGCTCCAGCCATCACAGCCACTTGGGGAGTGAACCAATGGAAGGAAGACCTTTCTCTTTCTCTCTCTCTCTCTCCCTCTCTCACTGTAACTCTGCCTGTCAAAGAAATAAAAAATCTTAAAAAAAAAAAAGAAAAATTAACTAAATAGATGGCTTATTTCTCAAGACAATAGTGGAAATCAAATGACTTCAAAGTGCTGAGAATAAATTTGAGGGTGTAATGAGACATTTTCATATGGAAGTTGGAAGACTTTCATGAGTAGTCCCCTGCCAAAGAAATGTTAAAGGATTTATTTCAGGAAGAAGACATATAGCTATCTCAAAAGGAATGACCAGGGTGTCAGAAGAGACACTGAACTTGGAAATGAGAAAACATGAAGCCATATTAAAAATTAATATAAAATAATAGTAATTATATGTAATAAGAAGAAATAAAGTAGTGAGGCTCTGAAAAAAAAAAAAACATGTTAAAGGAAGGTGAATGATTAGACTTAAGCAGTTATGGCTGACATATGGTCTAGGTGTGTCCTGCTTTAATATGTCTGTTAAAATTGTAAATTTAACCTCTGAAAGGATAGACATAAATATGTCTTAGAGATAATAGTTAAATATAAAATATAACTTTAGGGTATTGAAAAATAAATATAAAGAGAAGAAAAACATGCACAGGATTAAAGAATAGTACAAAATAAACTCATTAAATCCAAATATATAATAAGCACATTAAACCTTTGATTAAAAATTACAATTAGGTTAAATGTAAAATCAAGTGGTAAAGTCATTATAAATGATACACAATTATAAAGTTACAAGTTAAAATTAAAGGACAAATAAATATTAACAGATGATTCCATATTTATGCCACTTCAAGTAGAATTTCATTGTTAATAACAATATTATGAGTAAAAAGATCCATTATATAAACCTAAAAGATGACATGATTCTAAACTTGTGGTCCACTAATATCTTTATTATATGTAAAGCAAAGTTTGACAGGATTACATTGAGCAATAGAGAAATACACTATAATAGTAAGAAAATTACTTATGTTCCAGTTAATTTTGGTTTGACTTGACTACACTTTACTAAAGCAATATAAGATTTTGGAGCCCATGCTGTGACATAGCAGGTAAAGCCACTGCCTGGGGTGCCAGCATCCCATATGGATGCTGTTTTGAGTCCCAGCTGCACCACTACCGATCCACCTCTCTGCTATGGCCTGGGAAAGCAGTAGAAAATGGCCCAAGTCCTTGGGCCCCTGCACCACTTGGGAAGAAGCTCCTGGCTCCTAGCTTTGGTTCCGCACAGCTTCAGCCATTGTGGCCATTTTGGGAGTGAACCAGCAGATGGAAGACCTCTCTTTCTCTGTCTGCCTCTCCTTCTCTCTCTGTGTAAATCTGACTTTCAAATAAATAAATAAATCTTCAAAAAAATAGAAATACAATATTTAATCCAGTTGTAAACAAGCTTGGCTAAAAATGTAAATTTTGCCCACATACAGCAATTATAGCATTAACATTGTTCTCAAGAATATACACATCATCTGTAAAAATTATGTATGCATTATACTGTAAAATAAGTATCAATAAATTTCTGAAAGCCTGGTTCATATATTTCATGTTGACCAAAATTTTAAAATAGAAAATTTTAAAAAAGAATTGGAAAATTTTAAAACAGTCCTTTAAGTAACTCACACATCCAAGAAAAAATGGAAATTAGAGAATATTTGATAACAAAATATTTTATTTCAGAACTTTCGTGATGAAGCCAAATTGATATTTGCTACTTTTAGTGTGTCTTTTGATAGAGGGTGAGGAGGATTGGAAATCAATGATATATTCTGCTCAATTTTATAAGTTAGAAAAATAGTAAAGTGAATCCAAATACACTAATAATAATAAGCAGAAACTCACAATTCCTTTCATAAGTTTAAGAAGATATTTTCATGCTGACTTGGTCTTGCATGTTTTCTGGAGAGAAATCAACAGTTATTCAAGTTGACATTCTTTTGTGTGCAATGTATTATTGCTTTTCTTCTTGAAGATTATCTTAATCATTGGTTTTTAGCAGTTCCACTGTGATATGACTAGGTGGAGTTTTTCTTTCTCTTTTTAGTTTTTGTGAGTCTTTAAAAATATAGTGCATTTTTCTTTATTTTTAACTAACATATAATACTTGTGCATTTTTATGGGATGCAGTGCATACTCATGACACATATATGGAGTATAAAGTAATCAAATCAGATATGTCTGATTTGTCTCAGTATGACTCAATATGACTGAGACATTTAGTAGTTGAGCTTCTTGATATTGATGTTATCATGGAAATATGTGTCCTGCAGCAAATGTGAGAATTTTTTGTCGATTATTTCTTCAACTATTTTTTTTCTTTCCTTCTGGACTTTCTACTCCCCATATGATAGAACTATTGATGTTGTCCTATAAATTTCTGTTCATTTTTTCCCAGTATATTTCTTCTCCTTACATTAGGCAATATGTGTTGCTCTGTCTTTGTTCTTGTCCTTAAATTCATTATTCTCCCTCCTAACAAAGACCTTTGTAGGTGGTGTTCCCTCTGTCTGGACTCAAACCACATTCTACAACCCTTCTTTAACTCATTTTGATGAACTATAAAATTAAGGAGTGGAGTGTGATTTTACCTATGAATCTGCTCAACTCTGAAATGATATTTCCACTTATTCTTTATTTAAAAGGATGAAATTACCAGAAAAAGGATAAATATCATAGATTTCATTTTTCTTTATATTCTCTTATTTGTAAAAACATAATAAAATGGAATTGAATATTATTATGAAACCTACTTAATCTCCATTTTATACATTGTGTTTTATTAACGAGTTTGTAGCTTTTTCTATTTTCTCTATCCATAAACACTGTTGTACAAGTGAGTGTTATGGATCTGTACAAATCCATCATTACCTCTCCTGCCCCTATTCCTAAAAGAAAACAACAAAATTCAAAACCGTAGCTAAACCTACTGTTTAAAGACATCTGAAAGACTGCAAAAACAGTAGAAAATCCACTTCAAAAAGCTCTGAAATTGGTACTTATTAATTTTACAAGACATTCTTAAAGACTACTATCAAAAACATCTAAAGAATTATAAAATTGTTTTATAACCACATATAGTTAATCTTCTGTCATTCAGTTGGGAAGAAATATTGATTTGTTGAACATTATTTGGTTTCTTAAACCTTTAAATGTGGCTTCTCTACATGGAAAAAAAGGCAAAAGTTAATGGAAAATAAATCAAACTTTTGCAAAGGAAACATCTTTTCTTGCTGGCTTCTGTAAATATCAATAATCTTCCCATTGAATGGAACTTTGCTGCAAATACATATGGTTTGCAGCTACGAGAATGTGACCAAATCTCTTAAGAAATGTTAGCTTGAGGCCCCCAAATCCCTGCTGTGAACATCTAATCAAAATTCATGTTCTACTAACAATACTTCAGTAATTCCACCTTCACTTTGAGGACAGGCCATTTACTTTATTATTTACTGAATTATGCTGTGCTCTCAAACTGCTTTGTGATTCTGGCTCTGCAGGGTTGAAAATATGACTGTGTGTGGTTTTTAGTCTCAAATGGCTCAGATCAGAGTTTTCCATAAGATTTATGATGTTTCAGCAGTCATCTTTCTTAGTTTGATTAAAACAAGATGATAGACCCTTTGTGATCTAGTTGAAGGTCCTTAGTGTTTCTATAAGGGAAAAGTGTGTACACACATTTATTTAAGCAGCCAGATCTCTTCCCAGTGAACCAAGTGCAATAGTGCAGACAAGTTTCCTGTCCTAAAGGAGCACCAGGAAAACAGTGGTTTCAGTATAGACACCCTTGAAGGGAATCTTATTTTGCATTCATTTTTTTCAAACATAGAAGAAAATCTTCATATTATCTATTTTTATGTCAGAAAAAGAGATATATTGCTTTTTGTGGTCTTCATGAGTACAATTACTTCCTCTGTGGCCTTCTGTAGTTGCTTAATTTTTTTTAAAGTGAGAAATTTGGATAGAGATTAACATGAAGGTCAGAAAAATGAATTTATTATCTACTGGGAAGGGTATTGATCCACTCATACACCTAATATGAATGTCATGATATTTTACCTTACTGAGGCAATGCCAGTAAATAATTCCAGGCAAGGTGACATTTTTTTGAAGTATAAGATATCTTGACAATTGCAGTGAAAATTAAAATACATTAAAAACTGATATACTAAACCAGAAGGCAATGGCAATAAAAAAGCATATTTTAGCACACATAGGTACCTATCATTATTAAATTTAATTAGGAATCTTGTTGAGAAAACCAATATTTGCTTTACAAATACAGAGACTTAAAAAGGAACTTGGCACTCTTATGCTAAAAATTAGCAATTTAGCAATACCTTGGAAAATTTATAGAAACTGACTTTGATCTTTCCATTATTGTGTACTAATGGAAGCATCAAGATTTGTAACTTTTGTCTTTTCTTATCTTATTTGGATTTTATGTTAATAAATATTAATTTTGTTATTTATGACTTATCCTTACATTATTTTTATTAATTCAAAGTTTGAGAAAGAGAATTTAGGAATATATAGGTTGTCAAAGATATGATTCATAAAATGAATATTTGAGAAAAATATCATAATCATACCTCAGTATTTCATGAAGACATATCAGTATTTTCTGAAAATGTGCCTTTTCTGATTTTATATATAAATGACTTAATGCAAAGCTATAATTATTACAAGATTCTACTAAGTCATTTGAAAAGTCTTTTTCGCTATAAAGTTTTCATCAAATTTAGTTACAGGTTGAAGTAAGTTAGTTAAATATCACAATGTTTACAAACGCTATTTGCATCCATGTGGATAGTTTCTATTAACCCTATCATCCAAGAACTGCTTAAGATTATTTAGCTAACATAGTAGCTATCGGAAGATGAGTAAGGTTAAAAAAAAATTTAATATTTAAAATTCAAGCAAAGGTGTGTTGAGATGCTAGGGATTGTTAGATTTTTTCAATTAACATGAAGAGATAAATACATTAATTCAGCCACAAAATGCTGCTTTTAGTTTTCCTACTTTCTTTCCTCTGTCTCCCCCTTCCCTCCCACTCCACTTCCCTTCTTTCTTTCCTTTCCCCTAAATTTATAATTGTTCATTTTTTATTGTCAAATAAAATTGTACATATATATATAGTACAACATGCTTTTTGAAACAGGCACACAATGTGAAATGGCTAGATTGAGGTAATTAACATTTGCATTTCTTCACATACTTTCTTCATGATAAAAACACTTAAATCTATTCTCTTAGTCATGGTCATGTTCAAGAATGCAATATATTGTTATTAACTTAGTCACCATATTATATATTAGATATCTTCAGTTTATTCTTTTTTTTTTTTTTTTTTTTTTTTTTTTTGGACAGGCAGAGTGGACAGTGAGAGAGAGAGACAAAGAGAAAGGTCTTCCTTTGCTGTTGGTTCACCCTCCAATGGCCGCCGTGGCCAGCGCGCTGCAGCCGGCGCACTGCGCTGATCCGATGGCAGGAGCCAGGAGCCAGGTGCTTTTCCTGGTCTCCCATGGGGTGTAGGGCCCAAGCACCTGGGCCATCCTCCACTGCACTCCCTGGCCACAGCAGAGGGCTGGCCTGGAAGAGGGGCAACCGGGACAGAATCTGGCGCCCCGACCGGGACTAGAACCCGGTGTGCCGGCACCGCTAGGCGGAGGATTAGCCTAGTGAGCCGCGGCGCCGGCCTTCAGTTTTTTCTTATTAGCTGAAATTTGGTATCATTTGGCTAACACATCATCTTCCCAATCTCTACCCACCACTTCAGCCTCTGGTAACCATCATTCTATTCTATTTCTGTGAGTTCAGATTTTTGATTTCTATAGATAAGTGGGATTACTACATAAAAAAGTAATTTTATCTTCAGTTTTTTTATGAAGCTCCATGCTGTTTTTCATAATGGCTACACTAGTATATATTCCCATGAATATTGTGCAAGAATTCCCTTTTACCCACATAATCTCTAACACATGTTGTCTTTTGTATTTTAATAATAGATGTGAGGTGATATATCATTGTGGGTTAAATTTGCATTTCTCTAATAATTGGTGAATTTGAGCAATTTTTAAAAAATGTATTTCTTGACCATTTGCATGTCTTCTTCTGAAAAATATTAAGACCTTTTGATCCTTTGCCCATTTTTTTATTTTTAACTTTAATTTAATGAATATAAATTTCCAAAATACAGCTTATGGATTACAATGGCTTCCCCCCCATAACATCCCTCCCACCCGCAATCCTCCCCTTTCCCACTCCTTCTCCCCTTCCATTCACATCAAGATTCATTTTCTTTTTCTTTTTTCTTTTTCTTTTTTTTTTTGACAGGCAGAGTGGATAGTGAGAGAGAGAGACAGAGAAAGGTCTTCCTTTGCCGTTGGTTCACCCTCCAATGGCCGCCGTGGCCGGTGTGCTGCGGCCGGCGCACCGCGCTGATTCGATGGCAGGAGCCAGGTACTTATCCTGTCTCCCATGGGGTGTAGGGCCCAAGTACTTGGGCCATCCTCCACTGCACTCCCTGGCCACAGCAGAGAGCTGGCCTAGAAGAGGGGCAACCGGGACAGAATCCAGCGCCCCGACCGGGACTAGAACCTGGTGTGCCAGCGCCGCAAGGCGGAGGATTAGCCTAGTGAGCCGTGGCGCCGGCCAAGATTCATTTTCGATTCTCTTTATATACAGAAGATCAGTTTAGCATACACTAAGTAAAGATTTCAACAGTTTGCTCCCACACAGAAACATAAAGTGAAAAATACTGTTTGAGTACTAGTTATAGCATTAAATCTCAATGTACAGCACACTAAGGACAGACTCCTGTTGTTGACTTAACAAATTGACACTCTTGTTTATGGTATCAGTAATCACCCTAGGCTCTTGTCATGAGCTGCCAAGGCTATGGAAGCCTTTTGAGTTCACTGACTCTGATCATATTTAGACAAGGCCAGGGTCAAAGTGGAAGTTCTCTCCTCCCTTCAGAGAAAGGTACATCCTTCTTTGATGACCCCTTCTTTCCACTGGCATCTCACTCGTGGAGATCTTTCATTTAGGTTTTTTTTTTTTTTTTTTTCTTCCAGAGTGTCTTGGCTTTCCATGCCTGAAATACTCTCATGGGCTTTTCAGCTGGAGCCGCATGCCTTAAGGGCTGATTCTGAGGCCAGAGTGCTGTTTAGGACATCTGCATGGGTCTGCTGTGTATCTTGCTTCCCATGTTGGATCGTTCTCTTCCTTTTTTATTCTATCAGCTACTATTTGCAGACTCCATTCTTGTTTATGTGATCCCTTTGGTTTTTAGTCCTATCATTATGATCAATTGTGAACAGAAATTGATCACTGGGACTAGTGAGATGGCATTGGTACATGCCACCTTGATGCCTTCGCCCATTTTTAAAATCAGGTTGTGTTCTTATTATTGAGTCACTTGAATTCCTTATATATTTTGACTATTAACCCTTTAGCTGATGTATGCTTTGTAAGTAGTCTCACCCATTCTGTAGGTCTTTTCTTGTTTTTTTTTTTTTTTTTTTTGTTCAGAAGCTTTTGATTTTAGGATATCTCTTTAAAAAATGTTCAATTATTTTTATTCATCTATTTGAAAGGCATAGCGCAGTGTGTGTGTGTGTGTGTGTGTGTTTGAGAGAGAAAGAGAGAAAGAAAGAGAGAGAAATAGAGAGAGAGATCTTCCATTTGCAGTCTGCAGTTTTACTCCCCCAATGGCTGAAATAGCCAGGGCAGGGCCAGGAGAAGCCAGGATCCCAGAACTTAGCTCAGATCTCCCTTGTAGGTGGTAGGGGCCCATGTACTTGCTATCTTTTGCTGTCTCTCAGGAAGCATTAGCAGGAAGCTGGATCAGAAATGGAGCATCCAGCACTCAAACCAGTACTCTGATATGGGATATGGAAGTCCCAACTGGTGGCTTAATCTGCTGCAAAATATCCACCTTGATTTTGTTTCATTTTTTTTTTTTTGGTTTTTAATTTGATGTAGTGTAGTACTTTATGTCTGTTTTGTTTTTGTTTCCTTACTTTTGGGTTCATATAAAAAATTTATTGCCCGGTCTAGTCTCATGGAGTTTTCTCCCTGTGTTTTCCTCCAGTAGCTAAAACATGTGATGGTTCCTTGCTTTTGTGGATGCCAACAAAAGCATGTAAATCCTTTTAGCTAAAAGTATTCCCAAGATTTAAGCGCTTTATCATACAGTCTAAATTTACATAGTGGGCTGATTTACATTTGACATCTTAGCAAATCATAAAAACAAAATGTCCTGTATACAAATGAATAATTGTACGAGGAAAATGCACATATGTGTGTATATATGTGTGTGCGGGAAAGCAATAGGTGTGCAGCTGAAGGATGGCTAATGTTTCCAACCTCTAGCCTCCTCTGGCTTTATTCTGTGGGCAGGGACTGCTTCTTTTTATAAATCTTGAATATACTGCATACTTTCCTTTCCAACTTTCCTTACAGTAGAGCACCGGAATATAAACTCAGTCTGGCCAATAGGACCTGTATTAGTCAGTTTTTGATTACTGCAGTGAAATACCTGAGGAAACTAACTTCAAGGAGAAATGGTTTATTTAGCTCACAGTTTAGGAGGTTAAAGGCCAAGGTCAGGCCCATTGATTTGGCATCTGGTGAAGGTGGCAGGTGGCAACAGTGGAGTGGGTGCAGGGGAAGGATCCACATGGTGAGCCTGGAAGCAGAGTGTGTGTATGTTTGTCTATAAGGTCTCTTATAAAGACACCATGATTTTGTCATAGGGATCCCCCCTAACTATCTGATCCAATCCAATCATCTTCCAAAGGCCCCACTTCCAAGCATGGCAATGGTGTGAAGTTCCCATAGTCTTAGTAATGTTAACGTAAGACTTTGGGGGGAAAATCCCTAACACAAGCAACCTGGGACATAGCTTTTTTTTTTTTTTAATTAATTAATTTATTTGAAAGGGAGAGAGGGAGAGATAGATGGACAAACAGACTGATCTTTCATCTGTTATTTCATTCCCCAGATGCCTTTATGAACTGGGGTTGGGCCAGGGAGAAGCTAAGAGTCAAGAACTCCATCAAGGTTTTCCATATAGGTGGCAGGAACGCAGCTGGTTGAGCCAGCACTCCTGCCTCCCAGGGTGGGCATCAGCATGAAACTGGAATTGGAAGTGGAGGTAAGACTGAAACCTAGGCACTCTGATAAAGAATGCAGGCATCATAAGAGAGATCTCAACCACTGTGCCAAATGCCACCCTCCCACCCCCACCACTCCCTGCCAACCTGGGACTTCTGAGGCCATCTTGCAATTACCAGAGGGATAGGCCTGATATGGGGATGATGCCAGAGGATAAAAATAGAAAGTGCTTATTTGGATCATAATGGAATCTTCTTGGCACAGAACAAAATCTGTAACAACATTGCCTCTGAACATTTTTGTGTATGAAATGTTAGTTGTAGAAGTAATTTAAAATAGGCTATTCTGTTCATTATGGAAAAATTGTCTTCATTGACATGAGTGATCAGTTGTTTTATCCTATCTTGCCATAACATATTATCTCAGTATGTATTTTCTTTGGAATTGTATAATTCAGTTTCCCAAAGGTGTAGACAAACCAAGTGAAGTTAATGGGATGTAACTACTATTTTCCTACTGATAATACACTCTGAAGCTATGAAGCTAGTAGAATTGGGAAGGCATATGCTCGCATATTTATGCTTTATCATATAAAACCAGGACCGTGTGAAACTGTGCCATAATTATGTAGCCATATATTTAAGAACATATAGATCCTATTTCCTATTATTTAAAACTAAAGTTTATTAGCGTGTTTGGTGATTTTTGATCAATATCTCCCTAGCACTTACATAACATGGGCTACTTTTGATTCATGGGGCCCAGTGGGTTTCTTTGACTGTTTTAACATATATTTATAATTGTATATGAAACAGTTTTGCATTGTGATCCAGAAATCTTTCTAAGAAATACTATTTGTCATTATTTAAAAATACAAAATAATTGCTATAATATACTAATCTAAATACCATATTTTAGATAGGGAAATATATAATTACAATAAAACACATAATTCTAAAAGGATCAAAATTAGTTATATATATTTAAATTAAAGTATTGTTTTAATTTTAAATAACAAAAATCTAAAACTTCCATTCACTACTTTTTCACATTAATATTGTCTTTGGACTCTTTTTTTGACTCATCCAACTCAGTTTATGACTATAAACCACAAGGATGATGAAGAGATTGATTCGTTATAACCTGGCAAATACTACCAACAATTCAAAGCATGCATTTTACTCATTGTAACTGGTCTTACCCAGTACATTCATTCATATAAATTCTGGATATATAAACATAATAAAAATTTTAGGGAAGTTATAGCTATTATTTGACAATAATTTATAGAAGAACATTTAGGAGATGCATAAACTCATATATATACATATATATATTGTCCAGTTGCATTACATTTTAAGAGACTAATTTATAGTCTAAGCTTTTATTTCCATGAGATGTGCTACAGATGGCCCCTAGATATCCTTATCTAAAGATAAACATTCTTAGTTCTTGGAATTATGGTGAATATCAATTAGTATTTCTTGCCTCTTTATATAGATCACAATTCCAGACAGAAGCTTACTGTTTATAAATCTGAATTCCTGCCAAAACAGAGATATTGAAATTCATTTGGCAGTAAATGTATATGTATGTGCAGTAAATCTAATACTTATATGTGTATTATAAGTATTATGTATGCATATATGTATATGTATAACTTTCTCTACTATTAGAATTGTAACTTAAAAAAACTCATACACACAGTTGTCAAATGTGGTATTTGGATGGGAAACATGATGAAGTCATGGCAACACTCAAAAGGACACTTAAAAAGGCATCTCCAAACCTGTAGGGCATTGCTAGTGTGAGTCTTGTTGATTTAAATATTTAAAATATGTATTAATTTTATAACTCATGAATAAAACCAGTATTTCAACTCAGCTTAAACTGTTTCATTGTATTGTTTTAGATGGTTGGTTTATTTCTGAAATAGAATATGTTAACTCAAAGTACAATGGATGGGGTATCTTAATATGTATTATTAGAGATGGGGGAAGAACTTTAATGTATAACTTAGTTAGCGACTTCATCAGTAGGGACTTTCTTTGATTATACTTACCTGTTCCAGATTATCACCTTTTATATGGTAAACATTCAGTAAATATTTGATGAGCAAATGAACTTAATGACCCAATGTTTCTAGAGGTCCTGAACAGGAATTAATATTATAAATATAGCTCACTTTGCCTTTAATCACCTTCTGTCTATGCAAACAAAAAAACAAAAGGTGCATTAATGTTATATACTTTGAGTTCATAAATCTGATCTTTTAATCAGGAAGAATACAAATAAAGATTATTTTCCAAAATAATACATAAAATTACATACAATACGTAAAAATAAGATAATACCAATATTACACAAAATTACTACAAATCTCAGAAATGCCTATATCTGGCATTAGACACTTCTGAGGCTGAATTTGCCATTCTGATCCATGGAGACAGGCCTTCTTCTTTTTTTTTTTTTTTTTTTTTTTGACAGGCAGAGTTAGACAGTGAGAGAGAGAGACAGAGACAAAGGTCTTCCTTTTCCGTTGGTTCACCCCTCAAATGGCCGCTACAGCCAGTGCGCTACGCCGATCTGAAGCCAGGAGCCAGGTGCTTCCTCCTGGTCTCCCATGCGGGTGCAGGGCCCAAGCACTTGGGCCATCCTCCACTGCCTTCCCAGGCCACAGCAGAGAGATAGACTGGAAGAGGAGCAACTGGCACAAAATCTGGTGCCCCGACTGGGACTAGAACCCGGGGTGGTGGCATCGCAGGCGGAGGATTTGCCTAGTGAGCTGCAGCACTGGCCCTTCTTTCATTTTTGTAGTACAGTCCTGACCTTACTCTAACAATTATTTGAGTGGCATGTATATATAAGGCATTATACTACATTCAATGGATGACAGAAAGATGAATGAGTTTTACTGCTCTTAAGAGGTTTGTAATTAACATGGGGATATAATGTGTACAAAAAGAGCTACAATATTGGACATGATAGGTTCTTAGACAATGGCAAATTAAGGGGTTGGCATTGCAGTATGGTGAGTTAAGTCTGCTGTTTGCAACACACCTATCCTATATCAGAGCACTGGTTTGAGTCTCAGCTGCTTATTTTCTGATCCTGGGAAGACTATGGGAGATGACCCAAGTACTTGGGCCCCTGCCACTCACATGGGAGATCCAGATGCAGTTTTAGGTTCCTAGTTTCTGGTAGGCCCAGCTCTGGCTAGTGTGGCCGTGTGTGAGAGTGAACCAGTAGATGAAACAGAAGATCTCACTTCTCTCTAACTCTGCCCTTCAAATAAATACATTTTAAAAGAGAGAAAACAGAAAATTAAAATAACCATGAGATATAACTACATACCTATTAGAGGGCTGCAAAAATTCTAAACACTACTAAGACCAAATGGTAGAGAGGATGTTGTGCAATAGGAATACTAAATAGCACAGCCTCTTTGGAAGGCCATCTCGCAGTTTCCTACAAAACTTCCACTTTGACTATGACCTTGTCTAAATAAGATCAGAGTTGGTAAACTCAAAAGGCTTCCATAGCCTTGGAAACTCATGACTAGAGCCTCGGGTAATTACTGATGCCATAAACAAGAGTGTCAATTTGTTAAGTCAACAACAGGAGTCACTGTGTTCTTACTCCCTATGTAGGATCTCTGTCCTTAATGTGTTGTACAATGTAAATTAATGCCATAACTAGTACTCAAACAGTACTTTACACTTTGTGTTTCTGTGTGGGTGCAAACTGTTGAAATCTTTACTTAATATATACTAAATTGATCTTCTGTATATAAAGATAATTGAAAATGAATCTTGATGTGAATGGAATGGAAGAGGGAGTGGGAGATGGGAGGGCTGCGGGTGGGAGGGAAGTTATGGGGAGGAAAAGGCACTGTAAACCAAAAGGCTGTACTTTGGAAATTTATATTTATTAAATACAAGTTAAACAAAAGAAAAAAAGAAAAAAAAAAACTAAACATACTTTTATCATGGAATCATTGGTATTTATCCAAAGCAGTTGAAAACTTGGGTCCACACAAAAACCTGCACATGCATTTTTTTTAATTTTTTATTTAATTTTTGACAGGTAGAGTTATAGACAGTGAGAGAGAGAGAGACAGACAGAAAGGTCTTCCTTCCGTTGGCTCACCCCCCCAAATGGCCACAACGGCCGGCTCTGCGCTGATCTGAAGCCAGGATCCAGGTGCTTCCTCCTAGTCTCCCATGCGGATGCAGGGGCTCAAGCCCTTGGGCCATCCTCCATTGCCCTCCTGGGCCACAGCAGAGAGCTGGACTGGAAGAGGGACAACTGGGGCTAGAACCTGGCACCCATATGGGATGCTGGCGCCACAGGCGGAGGATTAACCAAGTGAGCCACAGTGCCGGCCCCCTGCACATGGATTTTTATAGAAGTTTTTTATATAACTTTCCAGACTTGGAAGCAACCAGGAAGTCCTTCAGTAGCTAAGTAGATAAAATAACTGGCATATCCAGACGATGGGATATTTTTCAGCCCTAAATGGAAATGAGTCCCAAGCTATGAAAAGACATGGGAGAAATTTTAGTGCCTATTACTAACTAAAAGAAACCAGCCTGAACAGGCCACATACTGTATGATTCCAACTATTTGACACTCTGGAAAAGACAGAACTATGGATATAGAAAAAGTATCAGTGTTTCCTTGGGTTTAAGGATGAAGGAAGTATGGTAGGCAAAGCATAAAGGATTTTCAGGGCACTGAAACTGCTCTTGATTTTATGTTGATGGTGAATACATTTCATTATATATTTGTCACAACCTCTAAGATATACAGCACTGTGAGTGAACCCTAATGTAGCCTATGAACTTTGGTTGCTAATGATATGTCAATGTAGGTTTATCACTCAGAACAAGTATACCGCACTGGTGTGGCAAGTGGATGGTGAGGAAGGTTAGGCACATGTTGTAGGGCTGGCACCGTAGCTCACTAGGCTAATCCTCTGCCTGTGGCGCCAGCACCCCGGCTTCTAGTTGTGGTTGGGGCACTGCATTCTGTCCCTGTTGCTCTTCTTCCAGTCCAGCTCTCTGCTGTGGCCCGGGAAGGCAGTGGAGGATGGCCCAGGTGCTTGGGCCCTGCACCTGCATGGGAGACCAGGAGGAAGCACCTGGCTCCTGGCTTTGGATCGGCGCAGCATACCAGCCGCAGGGCACCAACTGTGGCTGCCATTTGGGGAGTGAACCAATGGAAGGAAAGGAAGGAAAACCTTTCTCTTTCTCTCTCTCTCTCTCACTGTCTAACTCTGTCAAAAAAAAAAAAAAAAGTGTGTATGGGAAATCTCTGTACCTTCTACTCATGCTGTGCATCTATAATTGCTATAATGAAATACTTTTTAAAGAACAGATACAATATAAAGGAATGTTTGTACAGTACCAAGACAAGCAAAATATGTGTGTTTTGGAAGTTCATAGGATGTGGTTTTATGTTCTAGTTAAGAAAATTTTTTTGAAATATATAATCGAGATATATGGCTAATATATTGGGGTAATAGTGAAGTATTGCATGCAGAGAGGAATGGCGATGGCAAAAATTTGACAGGAATAATAGTTACAACATGATTTTCTATGGAAAGGCAGTTTCATTGGCCTGGAAAGAAGAGAGTGCATGGTGAAGTAATGGAAGCGCAGATTTCAAAGGCAGACATGTGATTCTATAACTAGGCATTTGTTTCATGTATTTACTTTAAAGAAGGAGATTTAGAGGTAAATTAATGTAATTAGTGGTGGGTAAATTTGTTTACTCATCTAATTCCTAGTCCGATCGCTGTTATTTTATGCTTTAGTTATTATAGGAGGATCTCAAATGTTAAAATAAAGAGTTCAGACTTTATTCAACTGATGATTGGTACTTTAAGAGATTATGTTGGAATATGGCAGAACAGAACATGATCTTGATCAATGTGGGAAAGCAAGCAGAATAAAATAAAGACATGGGGCCTGTGTTGTGGTATAATGTGTTAAGCTGCAGCCTGGGACACTGGAATGCCATATGGGCACTGGTTTGTGTCCCTGATGCTCCACTTCTGACCAGGTCCCTTCTAATGCACCTGGGAAAAGCAGGGGAAAATGGCCCAAGTGCTTGGGCTGCAGCACCCAAGTGGAAGACCTGGGAGAAGCTCCTGGCTCCTGGCTTTAACCTGGCGTGGCTCCAATTGTTTTAGTCATTTAGGGAAGTGAACCAGCAGATGGGAGATCTCTGTATCTCCATCTGTCTCTAACTTTTAAATAAAATAAAATTTTAAATAACATAAAATGACTAAGTGGGGATACCCAAACCAATAGAACATTTCTGTTTTGGTAGTTCAGTCATAAGGTAGAGGTAGTTGCAATGAAAATATAAAGACAGGATTAGTGCCACTGACTAATTTTTAAAATTTGTGCAAAAGGAGCAAGACATGGGTCTTGGGGTTAATGTATCAACTATATTATAATGCAACTTTGAGTACTATTTGCTCTTATACTATGTCTATAATTCATTAATAATTTCAGCATTACTATAAATTAAACATGTTTCTAAGCAGCTAAGAGAGTTTTACATTTGATAGTAGGGATGAAAGGAAGAGAGAGGAAAAGGAATCCAAAGTTGATTCCAGAACATAGTACAATAGTGATAAATGGTAGAGGAAATGTGATGCAGGTTTGTGTTTGATGTTAATTCCTACACAGTAAAGTGTTTATTTTGTAAATGTTAATCTTTAAGAATTTTACTACATTCAGAGAAAATTTTCCAGCAGGAAAGTATCAGTAAGAATTAGAAATACAGAGAGCACAGCTGGACTGGCAGTTCATGCTCATAAATGTTATCTCCTTGGGAGTCAGGAGGATGCTAAGATTAAAGAAAAGGACTAGAGAAATATACATATTTAGGGACCATGATCTTTTGTTGGCCACATACTAGGTCCCAGCAGGGCTAGGTGCATGATAGTCAAAGGAATGGGTTAAAATCTTTCCTTTCAGGTTGTTAACACACCAAGAGTATGTTAACACTCAGGAGTTTTTCTTAAAACAAAACCTTTGACCTACTTTAAACTTGGCTGAGTATCAAATGGTCCACTGTAAGATCAGCTGTTCAGAGGAAAAATATATGAACTTATATATATATATATTTAATAAGCAGGAAATATGAATAATTATGGTATCTTCATTATCAGATACCATTACATCTTTTTGGTTCATGACTTTTATATTCTTGGTTGTTGAAGGACCATGAGGGCTATATTAGTCATTTATATTACTAACATCCAGTAAATCAGGAGCAGGTCAGGCCGGGTCTCATAATATTATTTATAATTGTGAAATTTGCATATCGGTGTTGCAACCTCCATTACATTATACATAATTAACATTACCTCTGTTGTACTTTATCCTGAATGTACAAACATACACCAGGAGAACAAAATGATTTGTTGAAGTCTATAGATAATGTACTCATAATTCAATGAGGAGAATAATTAAAATTGTATATATGTCAGGACGAGAGGATTTGCAAGTGTAATATTTTTATCCAGCAGCCCAGAAAGAAAAGTTACATAGAAAATATGATGATGAGCATCTGAAAATTGGGTTATATTTGACAGATTCTATTTACCGTATTTCCCTTATACATTAGCAATTATGAAACTATCAAACAGTGGCTTGACATTATGAAAGTTTTCACTTAAATATGTCAAAAAAGGAAAAAGCATTGTGATCTCTTTGTAAAGCAATCAAAACTGTCTGACATAGCAGGAGTAAAATAACACTTTCCATAATAAAGTGGATCATTTTTGTCAGTAAAGACCAAAAAGATTCCAAAAGCAAAGTGACAATTTTCAGAACTGCAGATAGCTTTTCCAAAGCAAGCATGATTATGCCTCATAAGGTTGTAAAGCCTAGTTTTAAATATAATCCCTAACATGAAGTGAGGGAAAAAACACTTCTTTCCATCAGAGGACTATTAATTGACCTATGAAATAGGCATTCAATCTAAATGAAATTGCTACCATATACATATATGTTCTAGTAAACAATTGATATGACAGGTCTTTTTAGGTACAGTTAAAGGAGTTCATGACAGTCGCACTTATCCTTTTGGTGAAGCAGGAAATAGTTCATGGTTTGAGTGGCTTAATGTTCTTAGGATGGTAAATTGTATTCAAATTTTTTCTGGGATTAAAAGATGCAAAAGCCATACATTTTAAAAAGTTAAAGAAAACATGAAATTTCCTGGGGACATAAAGAGAATTTTACGGAAAATGAACTTTTTCCTGAAACACAATTGAAAGAAGTAGACTCTGATGAGAGCTGTAAAGCTTGTCTTTCCCTTTTGTAGGGTTTCATGTGGCTTGGGAATGCTGGCCTTTGCATAAATGTTCCATTCTTTTCTCCGGAGATTACCATTTGAAAAAATAAGATTTTTTGCTAATTATCTTCCATGGTTTTAGTTTGCACTGGACATATTCTTGTTATGGCACCAATTTCTGGATGCCTCAGTCTTTTGTTTTGATTCTAATTCTTGAGAAGAGAAACTTTACTCCAGATAGGGGAAGTTAAGTACAGTAGGTTTATGTACCATGTTGAAGTCTTCCTTTGCAAATCACCAGTGATGATAGTTCTCTGTGAATCTGATGTGGGCCATCTGACATCTTTAGCAGAAAGATGAAGATAATAATGGTAAGATTCTATGAAGGCCACATGAAATTATTTGTAATAAATTCACAATAGATTCTATAAATTTGATTTAATAACTTTCTGTAGTCAGCCCTGAACTAGGAGAGAATTTGAGAAATGTTGGAAGACAGTTCTCCACGGATCTCTAGCATTTTCGCATGCTCATGAGCAGAGGATCTGATGGCCCTTGTTCTGGACTGTCTTCTCAAGGGTAATATAGAATGAACAGCCTTAAATGATATAGCATCTCCTTGTGGAGCAGGGGGCAAATTTTGTTCAGTGTCCAGTTTGATAAAGACGATCTATTGCTAGGTAAAAAGTTCAAGGAAGCTTACTATCAGTTATAAAAGATTTAGCTTCCCTGAGCTCAGGATTGCATGTAATTTACCTCCCTTTGTGAGCAGGCATCATCTGGCCTCCATTCTTTCATGTTGTTTTGTGAGAACTGGGGATTTGACAACTATTCAAACATAGGTACTCTAGCCACTGCTATTCCTGTAATGAGTGGTCCTTTGTCTCTGATGCTACAGTCTTGTGTCTTCTGCCACCATCCAGGAAATTATGGTAGTCTAAATAGTTAGCTTGTTAGTAGGTACGACCTAGATTCTTTGCAGTTGTTTTTTAAACTTTTATATGAGAAGGAGATACAGATATGGAGTGCATCTCTCTTCTGATTTACTCCCCAAATGCCTGCAAAAGCTGGAAGTAGGCCAAGGCCAGAGGAACCAGGAATTCAATCCAGATCTCTTGTGAGTAGCAGGAATCCAGTTATTTGAGCTCTCACTACTGCTTCCATGGGTCTTCATTAGCATGAAGCTGGGAGTCAGGAGCTGGGGCTGGGTATCAAACCCAGGAACCTCAAGGTTGGACATACAGCTGTTGCTTGGTTTTAATTTTTGGATATGGTATGAAGTAGGAGTCCAGATGAATTCTTTTGCATGTGTGTATCTAGTGTTAGAGCAAAATGTATTAAGATTATTCTTTCATCTACTGAATTGTCTTGGTGCCTTAACAAAAATCATTTGACATAGATGCATAGGTTTGCTTCTGGATGCTCAATGAAATCCCATTGTTCTATTTGTCTGTCTTGATACCAATACCACACTGTCTTGATTGTTGTACTTTTGTAATAAATTTTCAGATTGGGAAGCATGGATTTTCAATTTTATTATTTTTTGATTATTTGACTTTTCTGAATCCCTTGCATTTCCATGTGAATTTTATGATCAGTTTGCCAATTTCTTCTAAAAATAAGACCTTTGGAATTTTGGAAAGGATTTTGTTGGGTCTCTTGGTTAATTTGGGAAAAATTGACATCCTGAAAACATTGAATCTTCCAATTTATCAAATTAGAATGCATTTCCATTCATTTAAGCCTTCTCTAATTGATTTCAACAGTGTTTTGTAAGTTTTCAGTTTATGAGTTGATCACTTTCTTAAACATTCCATTTTTATGGTATTTTAAATGGTATGTCTTCTTAATTTGATTCTCAAGTTTTTCATTGGTTTCTTTTCCTTTTTTTTCTTTTTTCTTTCTTTTTTCTTTTCTTTTTTTTTTTTTTTTTTTTTTGGACAGGCAGAGTGGACAGTGAGAGAGACAGAGAGACAGAGAGAAAGGTCATCCTTTTGCCGTTGGTTCACCTTCCAATGGCCGCCACGGCTGGTGTGCTGCAGCCGGCGCATCGCGCTGATCTGAAGCCAGGAGCCAGGTGCTTCTCCTGGTCTCCCATGGGGTGCAGGGCCCAAGGACTTGGGCCATCCTCCACTGCACTCCTGGGCCATAGCAGAGAGCTGGCCTGGAAGAGGGGCAACCGGGACAGAATCCGGCGCCCCAACCGGAACTAGAACCCGGGGTGCCGGCGCTGCAAGGCGGAGGATTAGCCTATTGAGCTGCGGCGCCGGCCCTGATGTTTCTATATCAATCTTGTGTTCAAATTTGCTAAACTTATTAATTTTATCAGTTTTTGTTAGATTCTTTAGGATATTCTGTGTATAAGATCATGCCACCTGTAAAAATAGATAATTATACCTATTCATTTCAAATACAAATGCTCCATTTTTCTTGCCTATTTTCTGTGGTTAGAACCTCTACCACAGTGTTACACAGAAATGATGGGTGCCTGTTGTCTCCTTCCTGATCTTATGGAGCTGTTACATATTATGTTAGCTATTGATTTATTGCAGATTCTTTCTATCAGATGGAGGGAGTTTACTTCAATCTCTTGTGTGCTTTTATTGTCGTGAGAGAGTGCTGGCTTTTAGTCAAGTGTTTTTTCTATATCTATTTATATAATCACATTCTTCCTTTATTTTTATCTATTTATTGTATTTGAGAAGAAGATGGAGAGAGACAGAGACAGAGAAGTCCTATCCAATGTGTCACTTCCCAAATCCCCACAACAGTTAGAGCTGGGTCAAACAGGAACCAGGAGCCAGGAACTCAATTTTGGGCTTCTGTGTGGGTGGCAGGGATTCAAGTACCTGAGTTATTACCTGGTGTCACCCAGTGTACATATTAGGAAGCTGGAATCAGGAGTGGATCCAGGACTGAAACACAAGCACTCCAATATAGGCTGCAGCTTCTAAGCTGAGTCTTAACTACTGCACCAAACTCTGCTGCTGTGGAATAGTTCCAAGAGTTTGATAAAAGTAGTGTTTTAATATGAAGTTCATGCTCAAAGATTCTGACTTTTCTAAATAACTACATTCAAATATATATCGATTGGTATATCTTTGTGGAGGAGGAAGAAATGAAATAGGGTTATTAGTAGACAAATATTTACTTTAGCTTTCACCCTTGGGCCAGTTTCTCTCTCTCTTTCTTTTTTCTCTATTAACCCAAATTAAACCTAAAGCCAAGACTATGGTAAGTCAGATATTGAGGGATCACTTCTTGGAAGAGGATGCAGAGGAAACACCCTGGAAACTACAATATTTTTTATTGCTACTTAGAATTTTGTGGGGATGAATGATTTAGATTCAGCTGTTAACCCCAAATCTCTTAAGTTGTTCAAAACAGGACATTATGTACAAATATATTCACTATTCCAAGATGAACTTTACTATTTGCATTATTTCTTGAACCATCTGAGCCTACTAATGGTTATGCAAAGAGAACTACATTCTGTTTCCTGAAAAATAGGTTTTGGTAAAAACAACACTAATTTTACACACATGCTTATACGTATGTTATACACATACATGTAAAATCATAGATTAGCAATTGTTGAAGTATTAAGTGAAATATGTTTTCCCTATCCAGATTTAAAGGCAATATATATGTAAAATAGGAACAATAAAATGTATTAATTAAAAAGTGATTAGTTATATTAAGGTCGTTTATTACATTCATCAAGAAAGTGAAGCCTTTGATTCTAGGAGGAAAGTTAGAGTTTACGGTAGTATGATAAAATGTGGTTCAGATAATTAATATTTCCTATATCACAAATGCTACAAATCTCCATTCTTATAATTCTACCTAAGTGGAACTGATTCTACAATATCTGACAGAGAAAACACATGTATGGTTTTGATATGTGTTTATGATATTTAATTCTCCACTGGCTTTAACATTTCTCTTTAATGACATATTCAATGCCCAAATTAGTAACCTGCTTAGAGGTTGCAAACTAAGTAAATATGATACTAGCTGGAAATGTAAAAAGAATAACATGCAATTTAGTTACTATAGAGATGACAGACTTTATCATTAGGGCTTATTGATAGTTCATGAGCTGCCATAGTAAGTTAGAGATGAAAATCTTGGAAATTCTCTTTTAATAATTAGTTAGTATTGTACACTACACATATTTCATAATTTGTGATTTTAAAAAGTTAATTTTACCTTGCTTTTTTCTGAGCCTGATTTTTTTCTATTCAGAGTACTAAAAATAGCTTGAAGTGTTAGAAAATACAATATCTAACTTCTTTTATTCAATAAAATGTTTGAGTACAATAGCAGACATATAATGCCCCTTCAACAGATATCCTCTTTCTGATCACCAGTTCCTGTGAATATTTTACCTGAAGGGCAAAATTGACTTTGAAGATGTGATTAAATTTAAGATCTTGAGATAAGAGGACTATCCTTGAATCTGCAGATGCTACTGGATGTGATTCCATTTATGGACATTTAATATCAGCTCAGATTTAGATGATGTACTTCTGATAATGGGACTTTTGGGAAATGCAGATAGACAAATTTTCATGTAATCTACCTTAGGTAAATGACTAATATTTTTCATTACCCCCATTCTGATAGAACTTATTTACTTCAGATCCAGGTATAAGATTCGTCTTTTAATGTAACATGCCCCATTGAAATAGAAATTATAAGTTGTCTATTTTTTAAAGTTGACTTTTGATACATTATAATGTAGATATTTATGTTTTATTGTTTATTGATGCCTTTTTGTGGAAACTTTAACTCCAACTTATAAATATGTTGGTACCTGTTGGCCAAGATAAACTAAGATGTGGTTTTATTCTGATTCAGCAGTAGATGAAAACTGTTAGCTTTTCACCATATAATTCTTTGCAGGCTTGAAAATTTTATAACATTAACAAATATTTTAAATGTAACAGTTTCTGGTATTATAAAATTATTTTCATAAGCTAATACCTCAGGCTCTACATTGGTTTTTAAGAACTTGAAAAAATTTCCCAACTCTTGGAAAGATATATTTTGTAAATTTCAATCAGTTAGCTTTATTCTAGTATATAGTAAACTTTAAAAAATAAAGGTATTGAAAAAATACACTGGTGTTAATCAAACCAATAGCTTAAAATACAGAAGTGTATAGTATTCTTTTAAAGCACAAATAGAGGCTGGCGTTGCGGCTCAATAGGCTAATCCTCCGCCTGCGGCGCCGGGCGCCGGATTCTGTCCCGGTTGCCCCTCTTCCAGTCCAGCTCTCTGCTGTGGCCCGGGAGTGCAGTGGAGGATGGCCCAAGTGCCTGGGCCCTGCATCCACATGGGAGACCAGGAGGAAGCACCTGGCTCCTGGCTTTGGATCAGCGCGGTACACCGGCCACAGTGGCCATTGGAGGGTGAACCAACTGTAAAGACCTTTCTCTTTGTCTCTCTCTCTCTCTCACTGTCCACTCTGCCTGTAAAAAAAAAAAAAAAAAAAAAAAAAAAAAAAAAAAAAAAAAAAAACACACACACAAATAGGGGCAGTCACTTTTGAAGCAGTGGGCTAAACCACCACTTGGAATGCCCGTATCTCGTATCAGAGTGCCTAGGTTTGAGTCCCACATCTGCTTCCAATCCAATGTCCTGCTAATTTTGCTGATTTGGAGGAATTAGATGGTTCCAATGCTTGGATCCTTGCCACCCATATGGAAGAACAGGAAGGAGCCTTGGCTTTGCCCAGTCTTGTCTGTAGGTAGATATTTGGGGAGGAAAACAGTGGTTGGAATCTCTCTACCTGCCTTTCAGAAAAATAAAAATAAAATAAAATATTTATCAATTTAAAAATATTTATTATTCAATTAATACCTGGTTATTGTAGATTTCTTGAAAAGTGATAAAAAGCAATGATAAAAAATTCACCTCGGATTATATTATCTAGATGAGAGATATATGCTTTTAAAGGAGATTGTATATTAGGTATATTATGTCTTTTTCTATGTTCTTTGAAATCATCTTAATATGCTTTTCCCTTTTTCCTCTCAACTCTAGTACACACAAATATTGATTGATCCAGTAATTATTCATCTTGAAGGCTTTCATAAGGACCTGTATGATACATTCTAAATTTAAAGTCCCTATATATTGTGCCTTGAGGATAACAGGACAGTAATTGAATATGCAAAGATTGAGATCCAACTGAAACATGCTGGATCTGCAGAGAGCTTATAACACTGTGAAATATATGAAGAGTAAAATAGTGGGCTAATCTGTTCAAGTATCAAATGAAGCAAATAGAAAGCTAAAAGCTTTTCTAGTTACCTTCCCCTTCAATTAAACTTCTACACATTGGAATCTGTAGCCCTCTGATCATCAGTTTGCTGCTGTGATTTTCTGAAGACATAACCTGAGGTATTAAACACCAGTTCATACACAGCTTAGGATTTATACACAGATCTGTCTTCCAGTTGAAATTGACATTTGCATTTATCAATGGTTGGGAAACGGTGGAGAAAAAGCAAATTTGGCATTTGAGGATATGGGTAATATCCTTAGAGAGATAGTAGGAAGATTTCTGATAATATAGAAATAGTTTGGCAGTTTGGAAATGACTAAATTAGAAATATATTGCCTTTACTAATCTTGCACTTACTGCATCACATTTAAAGTGATATCCTTTAGCAAAGCCTAGAAATGACTGTCTTAGAGTAAAAAATTTAATATATCAATGCAGAGACACATGGCATATCTAAATTAACAATCAAGTAATTTCTATTCTAAGGCATATCTAATCTCAAAACTCAAATTTGGTTCATTATGGTAAAGATCAGGTATACATAGGAAATCATTTTGGAGCTAGTGTTGTGACTTAGTGGGTAAAGCCACTGCCTGTAACACCAGCATTCCATATGAGTGCAGGTTTGTGTCCCAGATGCTCCACTTCTGATCCAGCTCCCTGCTAATGGCTTGGGAAGAGCAGTGGAAGAAGCTAAGTTCTTGGGTCCCTGTCATGCATGTGGGAGACCCACAAGAAGCTCCTGGCTCCTGGCTCCTGGCTCCTGGCTCCTGGCTCCTGCCTCCTGCCAGGGAGGCCATTGTGACCAGCTGGGGAGTGAATCTGCATATTGAAGACCTCTCTCCTTATGTGCATCTCCGCTTCTAACTCTGACTTTCAAATAAATAAATAAATCTTTAGAAAACTCATTGTATAATTGCTTAAGCAGACTTGCAAACTAATTCTATTCGGCAAATCCTATATTTAGAAACATTCACTGATTATGGGTTTCTTAACTTTTAAAAAAATGAAGATTATATTAAAAGGTCATAATAGAAAACATTTATTTTGGAAAATCCTGGTTATGGCAGTAAAATATTAATTACTGCTTAAGAGGGTAGATTCATATTGTCTACTGTATAAAAAACTGCCTTCAAACATTTCAAGCAGAGAATTAAAAGTAGTTTTCTTTGGCTTTTTGTGTAGAGCTAAATAAGAGTACTCACCTCACCCGACCCCAAACTTTTGGCGCCCTTTGACGCATTTGAAAGCCAGGCAACAGACCCCATTTAGCCGCTACCACAGATTCTCCTCATCATCTGAGATGATTTTGCTCCAGTAAATAGAGGATTCTGTGCTTTTAGGCTCTGAGCAAAATAGTTTCAGTGCGCAGTTCGAATTCGTCTGTCACGGGTAGTGGATTTACGTGGGCAAGGGTGACAGGTTAGGACCAGCCATCAACCGCAGCCCCCAACCCCTCTCCAGAGCCCCGCAGAAAGCACTGCTCATCTGTCGCCTGCTGCCCGAGCCGCCTTCTCTGAGGGCCCCTGACCCTTGGCTTCCCAAATGCCATGGGAGGACAGTGAAGAAGGGAAGGTCTCTGGGTGGAGACAGGAGGAAATCAGGCGGGGCAGCCAGCGAGGGCCTCTCCCGCGAGGCCGCCTCGCCCTTGCTTCGCACAGGGGATGGAGTGGGGTGGGGCACATTTGCCTTTGCGGCTTGCAGGCCCTTGGGAGGTCACGTGCACCATGGGTGGGACCGCGCCGCCCAGGCCCTGTCAGAGAGTGGCAAGGAGAGGAGGAGCAGGCGGCGGTGACGCCCACGCGCCCAGCCCGCTGCAGGTGCCCCGCGGGGGCGCAGCGCGTCCCCTGCTCCTCGGAGGGCCCCCGATGGCGCAGCCGCGTGTGAAGGGAACTCAGATCTGCTCCTGGCACTGGGCACTCTGGGCACTGGGGGGGTGGAGAACCGCGGCGGGAAAACGGCCTTGGCTTTCCTCCCCCGACGGTTGCCTTGACAACTGTGATGTTTGCGGTGGACGGTCCCAGGGCTGGAGCGCTGAGCGCGCCCGCCTGGAGGGTCTGGGAGGCCGGGGCGGGGTTTGGCAGGGTGGAGGCCCCTTCTCCCGCCTGGCCCGCTCCATCGTTGCCTTGGAGACCGCCAGGGCAACCTCACCTGTAGCCGCTGCTGCAGCTGCCCCTGAAGAGACAGCAGCCCTAGCTTCTCTTCCAGGAAAGAACCCAGAACCCAGCAGCTGCCACTGCTCCGCTCTCACAAACAGGAAATGAGGGCAGCTGTCCAGAATTTGTCCCGGGTCCTCCACCATGCCTTTCTTTATTTGGCTTTCCGCTGGGAATTTTACATCTCAGTGTCTTCCGTAATAAATGCTCTAAAGGATGAAAAAATATTTCTTTTTATACCATCTGCTACATCTCTACTATTAACAGATAGCTTGTTTTGTTCCACAAAACACTGTCCTCGACCAAGTTTAGTTCTCAAAAGAGAGATTTTATAAAAGTGTTTTTCCATCTCTTTTTTAAAAATATTATAGTTGATAGGAGAAATCTGCAGTTTTCATTAATAAAATATGGGTAACGGTTGTAGGAATGCCCTCTTGCTGCTAAATACTGCTGAAACAACCACATTTTCCTAAATGAGTGGCATTATTATGTCTCAGAGAATTGGAGTACAGAGTAGAACAAGAACGGGTTATTCAGAAGCCCCTTCCCTGTTCTATTTCCAGTGCTATATTGCTAATTCAGTGCTAAAATCTCTTTTCTGGGCTCTATTCCATCTATGTTTGAGATCAGTTTTTGGCTTTGCAAGGGGGGTTGTTTCAGCATGGTTCTGTCTTTGAACTCAGGCTGGGGGTTAAATTAAATACTCCAGACTACTTGTACTCAGCTCAGGTGCAAAATTTAGTGCATGGGTGCATCTCTACTGACTACCGACATGAATGCACTTAGCAAAAAGGACTCTGTGATTAGAGCAAGTTAAGGCATCTGTGATCCTGAATTGCCAGCCATACCCTGGCAGGCTCTGAACTGCTGTTGGTCATAACCCTTTGCTTCTCAAATCTCTATCCTATTTAATGTCTATGTGGTACAGCTTTCATTTATGAAAGCACCCTGGTAGCTTTTGCTTCTGATAATCAGTTTCCTTACTTAGTTCTGCAAGTTTGAATAGACCAACCTTTTCAACAGACTTTGATACTCTCTCTTTAGAAAATCTTAACAATGCAGAATAACTGTTTCTTTCTCAAAGCTGTTAGGTGGGATACTGAATGATTTTTGTTTTGTCATACTTACTGTGTCATAGAGGTCTTTAAAGCCACTAAAAAGAGATTTTGATAGAGTCCAAGCCCTGAGTAAAGCTACAAATTTGAAACATGTTTATCTCTGGTGTCCTATTCTACTGGGTTGCTCTTTCTCCCAAAGCTCACCAGGATTTCCTAAACACCAAATCTGAACGCTCCTTTCATTTGTCATCCTTCTTCGCCTATTGTAAGAATTTGACCCTCTTCATGTTAGCTTTCATTTTTCTTAAAAATGTTTCCCTGACTTCTCCTGGAACCTCTGACCTCTTTGAATGTTCCTTCTCATCCCGTCACATTTTATTTTATGATTTATTTATTGTTCATTTGTTTAAACTTTTATTAATTAGATATAGACACAGATAGAGCTCCCATTGGCTGGTTCACTCCCCGAAATGCCCACGATAAGAGGATCTGGGCCAAGTTAAGGGAAGAGCGTGGAACACTATCCAGGTCTCCCACATGGGCAGCTGGGATTTGAGCCATCATAACCTGTCTCCTAGGGTATGTATTAGCAGGAAGCTGAAATTGGAAGTGGTGCTAGCACTTGAACCAGGCACTGTAATAAAGGATGCTGATATCCCAATTAATGAGTGACTAACTGCTGTGTCAAACATCACCACTCTTTTTTTTCTTTTTCCTTCTTGTTTTTGCAACTTAATCTTCTTTTCTTCCTCGTTCTGCATATTTTCAAGGCCTTTCATCTATATATCCATTGCTTTATATTCTTATGCTCTTATTTAAATCTGTGTGATATTATTCAGACTTTTCTTTCAACCCAGACCCTTACTTCTGAGCTACTTCACGGACATTTCTCCTACAAACATCTAAATTCAAAGCATACCTCAGTGAAGTATGTTCCTATCCAAACCTTTCTTTTCCTCCCACATTTCATATCAGTGAATGACCTCAGTGTGCCCCCAGTTACCAAAGATCAGGAACATGAGAGTCCTTTATTGATTCATGACATTATCTAATCAAATTTTCTTATCAGTATTTAGCAGGTGCCAGGCAAATAGTGTCATGAAGATTAATTCTAGTGGGAAAGACAGAGAGCTACATTTACAACTAAGTAATAAATTTACAGCTTTGATGAAGTCTACTATAGGAGTACTCAGGGGCAGTCTGGCTAAGAATAAGTTGGGAGGAGTACCTCTGACAATGGTCAAAGATGTATCTGTGTAATATGTTGGGGTGAAGGATGAGAAGAAGCCAATCTTTTTAGTTGCTGGAGAAAGAACAGGTTAGGCAGACAATAGTAGTCGCAAACCCTACAGTGATATCTCAATCCATTTGTGCTGTTGTAAGAAAATACAGGATAATTTATGAAGAAGAAAAGTTTATTTCTTGCAGTTCCAAGTATGGGCATCCAAGATCACAGTACTGGAGTTTTTGGTGAGGGCCACATGCTTTGGAGGAAGTAGGGAGATTGATGTGTCCTCATGTGACAGAAGACAAAAAGGGAAGAAGGAACTTTCTCTTTCTCATAAGCTTTAACTTTCTTACTCCCTTCATAAGCACAGCTCATTCTATTCAAGAGGGAGGAGCCCTCATAGCCAAACTACTTTTTAAGGGCCCGTGTTCATAATAATGTCCCATTGGTAACACATACATCTGGGAGAGATACATTCTAACCATAGCAGGAAGGGAAGGGCTTTATTTGTTTAAAGGACAGACATGAATAGCAGTGTGCATGGTTAAGAAGTAGAAAGTGTGGTATGGGGAAGGTGGAAAGGGAGGCAGCAGGCAGATTTTTTTCTTTCTGCTTTTTTCTAGTTATTAATTAGCTTTTAGGCCAGCACCGCGGCTCAATAGGCTAATCCTCCACCTGCGCCGCCGGCACACCAGGTTCTAGTCCCGGTAGGGGCACCAGATTCTGTCCTGGTTGTCCCTCTTCCAGTCCAGCTCTCTACTATGGCCTGGGAGTGCAGTGGAGTATGGCCCAAGTCCTTGGGCCCTGCACCTGCATGGGAGACCAGAAGTACCTGGCTCCTGGCTTCAGATCAGCATGGTGAGCTGGCCACAGCACACTTGTGGGTGAACCAACGGAAAAGGAAGACCTTTCTCTCTGTCTCTCTCTCTCTCTCACTGTCCACTCTGCTTGTCAAAAAAAATTAGTTTTTAACAGATTTTCTGTGATCTGCAGATACAGTTCTAGGAATATAGTGATATTCCCTTCCTCCCTCCCTTTTTCTCCTTCCCATCCTCCTTTCTTCTCCCTACTTCCTCTCTCTCTTTTAGTTTTTGAGATAAAAAATTTTAGATTTACATTGCAGTAAAAAGGCTTAATACTTCACTGAATAAAAAGTTTCACAAGTAAAAAACAAAAAAGACCCTAGTTTAGTGGGAATATAGACAATAGCTATAGACAATAATTGAATGGAAAATGACCATTTCATCCATATACAGTAAATTTTAAAGTAACCATTAAATTATAGTAGTATAACATTCTTATAGTAATATATCATTAAAACTATAGGAACAACATTTTGCAAAACTATATTTGTAGCAGTATGGAAACACCTAGACTTTTCTTTCATTTTCCTTTTTTTTTTTTTTAATTTTGGCTTCCACATATTAAGGGAGAACATATGGTATTTGTCTTTCTTGGTCAAGTCCTGGTTAGTTTCACATAATGTCTTCTATTTGTGTCCATTTTTCAAATGGCAGAATTTCATTTTTTATAGCTGAATAATATACAATGGTATATATATATGCCATATTTTCTTTATCCATTCACTTGATGATAGATACCTCGGTTGATTCCAAAAATTGACTACTGTGGACAGTGCTGCTATAAACATGGTAGTACAGGTATCTGATTCATTGTGTTTATTTTGGTTATATACCCAGTAGTGAGATTGCTGCATCATATGGCAAGTCTGTTCCTAGTTTTTAGAGAAATCGCCACACTGTTTTCCATAGTAGTTACATTAATTTACATTCCCACCAACAGTGTATAAATGTTCCCTTAGCTCCACATCCTTGCCACCATTTGTTACTCTCTGTGTTTTGGATTTTAGCCATTCTGACAGGGGTGAGGTGATATCTCATTGTGGTTTTGATTTGTATTTTCTTGATGGCTAGTGATATTGAGCATTTTTTCATATATTTGTGGACTATTTGTATTTGTTCTTTTGAGAGCTGTGTATTGAAGTCTTTTGGCCATTTCTCAACTGGATTGGTTTTTTTTTTGTTGTTGAGTTTGTTAAGTTGCTGATATATTCAGGATATTAATCCTTTGTTGGATAGGAGGTTTGCAAATATTTTTCCCATTCTGTTGGATGTCTCTTCACTCTACTGATTATTTCCTTGCTGTGCAAAAGCTTCTGAGTTTGATGTAGTCCACTTTGTTTAGTTTTGCTTTTGTTGCTTGTGCTGTGGAGGTCTTATACAAGAAGTCATTCCCTATACCAATGTCTTGGAGTGTTCCCCTATGTTTTTTTCCAGAAACTTCGTAGTCTGAGGTCTTAAATTTAAGTCTTTGTTCTCTCTGAATTTTATTGTTGTATATGAAGAGAGGTATAGATCTAATTTCATTCTTCTATATGCATACATCCAGATTTTCCAGCACCATTTGTTGAAAAGATTATCATTACTCCACTGTATGTTCTGAGCAGTTTTGTCAAAAATCAGTTCGCTGTATGTATGTGGATTAAACTCTGGACTCTATTCTGCTCCATTGATATAGGTATTGGTTTATATGCCAGCACCATGCTGTTTTAATTACTATAACTTTGTAATATGCTTTGAAGTCAGGGATTGTGATGCCTCATTCTTGACTTTTCTTGTTCAGGATGGCTTGGCTATTCTGGGTCTTTCATGATTCCATGTGAATTTTAGGATTGCTTTTTCTAATTCTGTAAAGAATGTCATTGGTATTATGATAGGGATTGCTTTGAATCTGTCAATTGCTTTAGTTAGTATAGGCATTTTAATGATATTGATTCTTCCAATCCATGAGCAAGGAATACCTTTCCAGTTTTTTGTATCCCTGATGACTTCTTTTATGAATATTTGATAATTTGCATTGTAAAGATCTTTCACTTGTTTGGTTAAATTTATTTCTAATTTTTATATTTTTTGTGTGTGTATGGCAATTGTGAATGGAATTTCTTTCTTGATTTCTCTTTCTGTAAGTTCATCATTGGTATACAAAAAAAGCTACTGTTTTTTGTATGTTTATTTTGTAACCCACAACTTTACTGAATTGGTTTATTAATTCTAACAATATGCAGATTTTGGAGGACTTGGTGTTCCCCAATGTGTTGTTTGGATTTTTATCCTAGGTGTAGTGAGAAGCCAATGAATTTTTTTTTAAAGATTTATTTATTTGAGAGGTAGAGTTATGACAGAGAAGGAAACAGAGAAAGAAATCTTCCATCTACTGGTTCATTCCCCAGATGGTATCAACTGCCGAAGTGGTAACAATCTGAAGCCAGGAGCCAGGAGCTTCCTCTGGGTCTCCCACATAGGTGCAGAGGCCCAAGCACTTTGACTATCTTCCACTGCTTTCTCAGGCCACATGCTGAGAGCTGGATCTGAAAAGGAGTAGCTGGGACATGAACCAGTGCTCAGATGGGATGCCAGCGCAGCAGGTTGAAGCTTAGCCTACTATGACACAGCACTGGCCTAGCCATTGAATGTTTTTAAGAACAGTGGCATGAACTGTCTCATAACTTTTTAAAAAAGATCATCTGCCTGTAGGTTCAAGAATCAATTGGAAGGGGTGATGGTTTGGAAATAGGAAGGAAATTAATGATTATGGATATTCCAGTGATGGCCAGGATGAGGGTGTGGAGAAGAGACACGTGAACAGACGTCAGGTATTTTCAGTGGTCTTTTTACTTATCACCCACTGTCGTGTTTCAATTTCATTTCTGACCTTAAGAGCACTTCATACCATATGGGGTTTTCTGCATGCCTGGTTCTTTTCTTTAAATCCTAATTGTTATGATTCTTCTTTTTCTGGACTGTAACTATCAGTGTAGATACATAATATCTGGTAAGGAGAAGATAGAAAATAGTGCTCATGAAAGCAGGCTCCAGAATTAGGCTGCCTTGGCTCAGATCCATGCTCCATGATTTACTAGAAGTGTTGTTTGGGGCAAATTGCTTACCTTTTCTGTTCCTTTTCCTCTAGGTACAGTTTAGGAATGATAGTAATAATACTTATTTTTTAGGACTTTACGCAGATTAAGGGATGTGCGTAACACATGGATATATGCATTATAATAATGAATGGTATGTGTTCAATAAATATTAGATGATAATGTTGATGACAATGTCATAAAACTTAATATCTGTGTAAAACATTTTAAAAAACTTTTTATTTATTTATCTTATTTGAAAGGGGAGTAAGACAGAGAGAGACAGAGAGACAGAGAGACACAGAGAGAGAGAGATCTTCTATCCACTGTTTCATTACCCAAATATCCACAACAACCAGATCTGGGCCAGGCCAAAGCCAGAGCTGGAAACTCAATGTAGGTTTCACATGTGGGTGACAGGAACCCAAATACTTGATCTATCACCTGTTGCCTTCTAGAGTGTGCATTAAGAAGAACTAAAATTAAATGCAGAGCCAAGACTTGAGCCCAGGCACAGGTATATGATGGAGGCGTCCCAATTGGCATGGTTTATTTTTTAAAAACGTTTTATTTCTATTATTTGAGTCACACACACACACACACACACACACACACACTGGGAGTGGGGGGAATGATCAGATCATTCTGGTTTACTCCCTAAACAGTCCTAGGGCTGGGCCAAGCTGAAGCCTGGATCCTGGAATTCCAGCCACATTTCCCATATGGGAGGCCCAGGGTCCAAGTGCTTGGGCCTTCTTCCACTGCTTTTCCAGGACCTTGGCAGACAGCTGGCATGGCAGTGGAGCAGCTGAGATGCAAACTGGCACTCTGATATGGGATGCAGTGTCATTGGCAGCAGCTTAACTGTCTATTCCACAATGCCAGCCCCCAAGTGGCATCTTAGCTGCTTTGCCAAATACTTGAACCTGAAAAACGTTTTTTTTAGCTGTTTTATGTTTTTACTGATGCCATGAAGCTTCGGTAGAGGGTTCAGCTGCTCCTTCTGCTGCTTCTTGATCTTCAGATTCTCCTCATGCTTGTTGAGCTGGTGTGGCATGAGTCTTGTTGGGTTGGGGTCAAGGGGTTTGTACTTCTTGCCCTTCTAGAATTCCCTATGGTTTTCTTTCCAGTCTGGGCGATGATTTGCAGATATCTCTGGGCTTGGAGAGCTTGGCTGCAGTGCCATCTGTTACTTTGGCCGAGCGCAGTGGGGACAGCTCCACCTTCAGGTTGTCCAGCTGTTTCATCATCTCCTCTTGGTACCATGAAGGTCCTGAGCCTGAAAAGCATTTGGATGTAATCATTCGGAAGAAATTTTGCAGCCTTTCTTTATAACTTATTTACTAAGACTAAGAATTATAATATTAGAGGCATGGTGGCTAGGGTGGGAGGAAATAAAAATATTTTGACAAATGCATATTCCAGGTTAGTTGCTCCTCAAATCTCCCTTCTTGATGAAATCTTCCTTTTGGAAATCATTATCTGTCCCTTTCTTATTTTTTAAATCTTGCTTTCTTTAAGCATATATGTCATTTTGTTTTTCTTTTTCAAAATGATTTGAAAGAAAATGAGCCTGAAATTGTTAATAATGGCAAGGATGATAGCATGCCAAGTTGGAAAAAATTGGGCCTCGCTGCTAGTTGGTGATCCTCGTGACTTGCAGGTTTGGTAATAAATGCTCCCAGCAATTCCAAAGATTCATTTTCCTAAGTTTCTATTTTAGCCAATTTGGACTGCTTTTTTTATTGAGTAATCACTCTATGTCATTTATGGCTTAAATCTCATACTTTTCTGACTTAGTTTTCAACATTTCTCTGTACTGAGTAAATAAATGAATGAGGTGATCCTTTATAAAATATCTGTCAACCTTTTCCTTTCTTTTCTGTTATTGTTCCCTCCGTCTGAGTTATACCCTCATTACCCTTCTCAAGGAATATATATGTTATATTTTTTTAACATTTCTGATTAACAGCTCTCTGATTAACTTTCATATATATATTCATGGAAGATTAATTTCTCAAAATATGCAACTGTTCTTGGCACCCTTCATTCAAAAAATTAAAAGCTATTCACTGAATAGAAAGTTACACACTGGCCAAGGACTCCTATTTAGATGATAAAGAGTAACCTGATTTCATCTTAATATGTTGAATGCTTGTATTGAATTACCATACTGCATGCTGTAACTATGTCCAATTAAAATAATAATAAGCAAAATTAAAAAATAAAAAAGAGTGGTCATAAATAAATGAAATTCAGGCCACCCAATTAAAATTGGGTAAATGACAAGGAGGAGAGATAGTCAGCAAAGGGGGCTACCCAAATACTAATTGGAGAATGATTATAATGACAAAAATTGACATTCCCAAGTGTTGGTGAGAATGCCCAGCATGTAGAATGTTTATGTACTGCTAGAAGGACAATACATTGAGACATCCTTTTGAGAAAATCTGTTTAGCTGAATCTATAAATGTTGATTATAAATATGTTATATGAAGACACTCTTCTCCTTGAGCATTTATGCAAAAGAAATGAATGCTGCATGAAAAACCATGAAAGAAACTGAGGTAGTATTATTATTTCTAATAGCTCAGAAGTGGAAAAAACTTTAACATCTATCTTGAGGAAATGATTACATAAATTATGGCATATTCTAATATAGAATAGTAGGCAGCAATAAAAATACTAAAATACTGCTACATAATATGACATGCATAAATCCCACAAACATTGTGGCATAACAAAATAGGCAATGTAATCTATTTTGAAAAGTTGTGGTGGTGGTTCTTTGTGGAGGTGAGTGAGGTTAGGGATTGGGAAGGGGCTTGAGGGAGATGGTGGGGTGCTGCCACCTGTGATCAACCTGGGTGATTCTGATATGACTGTGCTTAATTTGCATAAGTTCATAAAGTTGTGCACTTATAATTTGTGCACTTTTGTCTCCATGTTATATTTCAGATTAAAATATTTTAAAAAGACTTCCCACTGTTTAATTAGCTCATTCTCTTCAGATTGGCATTCGGTCTCCCCCAAATTGATTTTCACTTGCTATTCTGTTGGTTTCCTCTTATGTATTAATACATACTCTGTGTCTGACAGAATTGACCAGGAAATGAGACCACAGGCTTCCACTTATGGTTTGTATTAATTGTTTTTGTTCTTTTAGTAACCACACCCTCTGAGTTTCAGCTGGACAGGTGACTGTATTTGACCTACCTTCTGACTACATTTTTAAGCCTACCTGGTCTCTAGGTGTGGATGTATAATGAAGTTTAGGTTAATGATATATGAACAGAAGTGATGCATGCGACTTAACTTCCTGTATGTTTTCTTCACTTTTACT
Source organism: Oryctolagus cuniculus (assembly GCF_051225735.1). Lineage (NCBI taxonomy): Eukaryota > Metazoa > Chordata > Mammalia > Lagomorpha > Leporidae > Oryctolagus > Oryctolagus cuniculus. Next base: position 43,545,780 of record NC_142876.1, read on the forward strand.
TCTGGCTGGGAAATAGCAGTGTCTGAGAAATCTTGGCAGCCGATTGTTCCAGGTGGCGAAGCTTCCATCCTGGCTGTGGATCGCTGGACTATTACATGAAAGATAAATAAGCTTTTGTCTTACTTAAGCAACAATATTTAGAGGTTTCTGTATTACAGTACAGTCCCTCTCTCTTAACACACTTAGTATTCTATAAACAATATGATACATATATGCCTCTGTGAGTTTAGTTAGGTTCTTTCCACAGAGACCATGATCTTTGGAAATGATGCCCAGGATGTGCTATCTTCATTATTTTACTCTTGCATTGCTGTCCATTTCCTTGATGTGTGACTATGGGGAACGACTATATTCATTTCACTGAGCCCCAGCTTCCCTACCTGTGAAATGGGCATAATAGATGATCATCATGAAGATGAAAAATGATAATGCTTGTGTTTACCACAGTCTTGAATACATATTAATCATTCAGAAAATATTATTTTCATATAATATTTTAATATATGTTAATGATATTACAGACTTAAGGAAAGGGACAGCACAGATGATCGGTGTATACCAAAGGGAGATATAAAATAAGGATGTTTAAGAAATGAGCTCATCTTGTTTTGTGACAACAGCCCTTCTAGAATTTTCTGATTATTTCATAAATATTGGAAATAGTATAATGTGAATGCAAATTTGCCCCATATATGACCAAGAAATTCTTCAGTTTGTTGTATATCCAAAAGAAATTAGTACATGGGTATACAAAAAATATGATCTAAACATTCACAGAAACATTATTTTTAATAGACACAAATGAGTACAGCCCAGTTGTTTCTTTAATATAGAGCAAGCCTAACTTAGTTTTGGAATATTTCTTTGAACTGTCCATGCTTCCTTTTCCTCTTAAAAATTGAAGATAATAGTGCCTGACTATTGACTCCTTGAGAATATCACTTATTATTTTGGGGAAAAAATGCTAAATATATCTAAACTATTTCACATAAATTATACTTCTCATTTTTATATTTCCTTTCTGGAATCTCCTAGAAATTTTCTCTCGTCTAAAGTATTTTCTTTAATTTCCTTAGTAAGGGTGGTAATGTTTATGGTTTTTCTTGCCTAAAAATTTAGTTATTGTTGAATGTTAATCTACTTGGTTACACAATGCCACAGTGATAGTATTACTTTCAGAATCATGAAGCTGTTTTCTGCTGCCTTCAGACTTTGCAGATGCTGAGAAGTTTGCTGTATTTTTCCTTGAGGGTGAACTGTCTTAACTTTCTTGTTGCTTCTTACTATAGTCTGATTATCCACAGTTTTACTTGTATGTTGTCAAAAGTGAATTTTTGAAAACAAAATTATCCTAGTTGGGATTCATTGTATTTCCCAAATCTGCAGTCTCATAGCTCTATCAGTTTTCCTTTATAGTCTTCTCAAATAATGATAATTTTTCTTTCACAACCAGGAGCCAAATCAAGTTAGACAAGTAACTTTATTGTGTCTGTTTATAAATGGGCATATTTTCTTCCAGCCAATTTTTCCACTGCATGTGGATTGTTTTTGAGAGTCCTATTTTATTTTCCCTTATTTACTTATTTTGAAATGCAAGGTGATAGAGAGGGAGAGGGAATCGGCAAGAGAGTGATCTTTCATTTGCTTGTTCACTCCCTATGTGCCTGCAACAGTTGGAGTCAGGCAGAAGCCAGGTTAGGAACTCCACCCACATCTCCCTCATGGATGGTAGGGTCCCAGGTACTTGGACCATCTTCTGCTGCCTTTCTAGATACATTAGCAGGGAGCTGTATTGGAAGAAGAGGCTCCAGGACTCAGATGAGGCCCTGTGATGTGGGAAGTGAGTTTAAAGTGACAACTTAAACTGGGCCTCATGATGCCTGCCCTGAGAATCCTATTTCCAGACGGACGTTTTTGTTTCAATCTTTTAACCCTAGAAATTTACATTACCTGAGGACTGTGCCTTTTAAGCTACACTATTGATGCTTTCTAGTTATCTCATAATAGAAGGTATGTTTCTTTTTACAAAGAACATTAACAGAAACATATGCCTTATTTCCTTGGCAAGCTTTGTTTTTCATTGTGAATCGTTTTAAAACATGTAGCAATAGTCTAAGAGAAGCATGCATGAAAAAGGACTACAAAAGATTTTGTTGTTATATTTTAATTTTCATTGCATTCTCAATTATTTTTTAATTAAGTTTGGGTTAGATAATTTTGGCTAAGGATAATTTGAATAATTTTCCTTTGTTGCCACACATAAAAGCAAATCTTTCACTGTTGAAAGGGGTCCATGGCCTTTTCCTCCCCCGATCCATTTTTTAAAATAGTCTTTAGGTTCATAGCAATATTGAACAAAAGAACAGAGAATTCCATATATTCTTTCCTGTAGCCTCTGAGACTCCCCAGTTATCAACATCCTGAACCAGAGTAGTTCATTTATTACAACTAATGAACCTGCATTGATAGGACATAGTTCTCATAGTCTATCCTTTACATGGAGTCCACTATTGGTGTTGTATGTTTTATAGGTTGTGTCAAATGTATAATTACAAATATCCACTATCAATAGTATACTGGAGGGGGCTATAAATTAAGGATGTTTAAGAAAGAGGTTCCTCTTGTTACTACAGAGCTTCTAGAAATTTTTGATTATTTGATAAACATTGAGAACACCATAAGGTGAAAATGAATATACCTTTTGACAAGCGGATCTACTGTAAGTTATATTTCCAAAAGAAGTGAATACATGAGTATACCAAAAATATGAACAAAATACACACAGCAGCATTATTTTTTCTTTAAGGATTTATTCACTTATTCAAAAGGCAGAGCTACAGAGAGGCAGAGGCAGAGAGAAGAGAGAGAGGTCTTCCCTCTGCTGGTTTGCTCCTCAAATGGCTGCAGTGACCAGAAGCTGAGCTGATCCAAAGCCAGAGGCCAGGAGCTTCTTCTGGGTCTCCCACACAGGTGCAGGGGCCAAGGACTTGGCCTATCTTCCTCTGCTTTTCAGGCCATAGCAGAGAGCTGGATCGGAAGTGGAGCAGCCGGGACTCTAACCAGCACCCACATGAGATGCCAGCACTGCAGACAGCAGCTTTTACCTGCTATGCCACAGCGCTGGCCCCAGCAGCATTATTTTTAATAGATACAAGTGGGAACAATCTGTTTATTTCCTAGATACTTCCATTGTCCCAAAGTTCTACATCTCATTCATTCATAACTATGGCAACCATTGACCATCTTACAGTCTCCGTAGTTTTCTTCTTTTTTAATTTTATTTAAGTTATATGAGTTTCATGTATTTCGTATATACAGATTTAGGGACATAGTGATACTACCCACCCTCCCCTCCCTCTGTACACTCTCCAATCCTTCTTCCTGCTCTCTCTCCCATTCCTACTCTTAATTTTACAAATATCTACCTTCAGTTTACCTAACAATCATAAAGTTAACCCTGCACTAAGTAAAAGAGCTAAACAAATAGTATGAAGAAAAAAAAAACAAAACACTGTTCCTCAACAGAAGAGACAAGGGCTGTAAAAAATCATTGAATCTCAAAAAGTCCACAGTTTTGTCTTTTCCATAATGTCACAGAGTAGGAATCATACTGTGTGTAGCACTTTTAGATTCACTTCTTTTGTTTAATAATGTGCATTTAAATTTCCTTCATGTCTTTCCATAGCTTGATCATTCATCCCTTTTTAGTGCTAAATAATACTCCCTTGGCATGTGCTACAGTTTGTTTATTCACTCACCTACTGAAGGACTTCTTGTCTGCCTCCACATTTTGGCTATTATGAGTAGAGCTATTAGAAACATCTGTGCATAGTTTTTGTATGGAGTCACATTTCAGTTCCTTTGGGTAAATGCTGAGGAGTGTGATTGCTAGATTGAGATTGTATGGTACAAGTTGTGTTTTATTGTAAAAACTGTCCAGCTTCCTTCCAAAGTGTCTAGAGTATTTTGTATCACTGTGAGCAGTGAATGAGAGTTCCTATTCCTCCATATCCTCCCAGCTATTGGTGGTGTTAGTGGTCTGGATTTCGACCACTATAGCACGTATGAATTTGTAACTTATTGTTTTAATTTATATTCCCACATTATATGGGATGTGGGTCATCTTTTTTTTTTTAAAGATTTTATTTATTTATTTGAGAGGTAGAGTTAGACAGTGAGAGAGAGAGACAGAAAGAAAGGTCTTCCTTCTGTTGGTTCACTCCCCAGATGGCCGCAACAGCCAGAGCTCTGCTGATGCGAAGCCAGAAGCCAAGTGCTTCTTCCTGGTCTCCCATGTGGGTGTAGGGGCCCAAGCGCTTGGGCCATCTTCTACTGCTTTCCCAGGCCGCAGCAGAGAGCTGGATTGGAAGAGGAGCAGCTGGGACTAGAACCGGCGCCTATGTGGGATGCCAGCGCCACAGGGGGAGGATTAACCTTTGGCGCCACAGAGCTGGCCCCAGTGGGTCATCTTTTGATATCTTTATTTGCCATGTGTAAATCTTCTTTAAATCATGTTATTTCCTTACTGTAGAGTTTTAGAAGTCCTTTTTTTGCATAATGGTTAGTTATCAGATGTTTTTAGCTAAGATATTTTTTCACATCTATGGCTTACCATCTCAGTATCTTCCCAGTATTTTTCAAAGAGCAGAACTTTTTTATTTTAATGAAGTTTAGCTCATCAGTTATTTCCTTCATAGATGGTGCCTTCAGTGCTGTATTTAAAAAGCTATATCCAGAGGCAGGTGTTGTGGCACAGTAGGTTTAGTTGCCTGTTTGGATGCCCATATCCCAAATCAGAGTGCTTGTTTGAGTCCTGTTGCCTCCACTTCCAATCCAACTTCCTACTAATGTATCCTGGGAGGCAATGGATGAAGGCCAAGTGCTTGGGCCCCTGCTACCCATGTTGGACACCTGGCTAGAGTTCTTGACTCCTTGCTTTGATGTGGCCCAGCAGTGGCTGTTGTGGGCATTTGGAGAGTAAATCAATAGATGGAAGATTCTCTCTCTTTCTTCCTCTTTCTCTCTTCCACCCCGCCCCCTACCTTACAAGTAGATGAAAACAAATCCCTAACTATGCCCAAGGTCATCTAGATTTTCTTCTGTGTTATCTTTGATAACCTTTGTATAGTTTTCATTTTACATTTAGTTCTATTATCCATTTTGGCTGAATTTTTAAAGGATATAAGGTCTGCATCTAGATTTTTTTTTTCTTTTGCACCCTGGTGTCCATTTGTTCCAGCACCACTTGCTGAAGAGACTATCTTTTCTCTGTTGTATTCACCTTTGCCTTTGTTCCTTTGTCAGTTATCAGTTGGCACATTTCTGTGGGTCTATTTCTGGATTCTCTATTCTGTTCCATTGATCATTTTGTCGATTCTTTTCCCAATACCACACTGTCTTGATTATTGAGGCTTTATCGTAAGCCTTGAAGTCAGTTAGTGTGAGTCCTCTAACTCTAATATTCTGCCTTTACATTGTGCTGTCCACTCTGGTTGTCCTTTACTTGTTTCCCACATGCTTGAGGGCACTGTCCTCAATACTCTGTCTGTTTATGTCATATGTGTGGAAAATTGAAGGAAGGATGTGTATTACCTATCATAAAGTAAGAAATAACATTTGTTGAGTGCTTATTCAATTTAGGTAAAATCCAATTAATCCTCAAGTAAAGCCAGATAAATGTTATACTTATCTTCACATTTCAGATGAGTAAACCAAGAGCCACAGAAATGTAAGGAAGTTACCCACAGCAACTTAGGTGGTGAATAATGGAACACAATAGATTACATGAAAGTAGCATAATGTGGCATCACTTCCCAGTGCCTACAGGGTGAAATAGCTTCCTGAAAAGAAAATTCTATAAAACTAGATTGTAAAGAAACAAATTACATTTTAGACATTTGCTAATTGTACTCATCATATGCTATATAATAGCAGCTATTTAGGTATTAAATTTTCAGAATTCTCACCAATTCTCTTAATGAGCTCATTGTAAAGCGTTTCTTAGAGTGAAGAGTCACATTGAAATATAGTAGTATCTTTATTCAGGATTGTGCCAAATTCGAACCCACCTAGATGTCCATTGTCTGGAAAATGGAAAATTACGGCATAGCCATGCAATAGAATATTATTCTGCAACAAAAGGGAAGTATGATAACAAAGTTTTGATAGAGATCTATCTTTACTTGATAAATCTCATGTTTACCTCCCAGTGAAACTCTATTGCAGTTCTTCTGATCAACTGAACAGTGAAGAATACTCTTTCTCTAGGCTTTGATTTCTTGCCTGTATTTAGGTCAAAAATTCTTATTTTTGTGGCCACGTGTACCACAAGGTTACAACTCCCAGAATTTTTATAAAGTAACAAGCATTTCTGTTCTGGCTATTATGACTGCTAATACAATTTCTTAACTCAAAAAGTATATTTTTTTCTTTTAAAACTTTGAAGGATGGGAGCATGGGTGAGAGGTAGAATGGGAAGTATCATTATGTTTCTAAATCTGTATATATCAAATATATGAAATTTGTATAACTTAAATTAAGAAAAAATTTTTAAAAATTTAAATTTCTATAAGGGGAACATATTTCACATACACAGTTTAAAAGCATAATGAGACATTACTTTAAATAATTCTTTTAGCTTTCTTATCCAAATATACTTGTGCATTATGGGTTATTGGCATAGGCATCATAAATCTTTTGGCTTACTTTTTGTTTTTAATCATTAAAGTTACTATAAATATTGGCATCTCTCAATTTCATTTTTTTTACTTACTCCTAACCCCAAAGGTACAAAACAGAATTTAGTACTGTTTTGTGTAATGATTACACCTGTTAGTTAAGGGAAAATGTAAGCTAATATAACTGTAAAATTGAGCTATACCTGCAATGATGACCAAAAGAGATAGCTCAAATGGTCCAATCTTTAAATAAACTATAAAATTATATTAATTCAATTTTAGGAAGAAAAATATAATTTTAATTTTTTTTCTTGGCTACTACAAACAACTGTTTAACAGATGCTAGCATAGTGAAATAATGAGAAGGCAGAGAAATGCTCAGTCCAAATAATAACTGGTTGATCAATACCTCAAAATTTAAAGTCATTTCTACTTCAAAGGCAGCAACAGCATTGCCAGTGAAGTGATGCGAAGTCCTTTGTGTAAGACAATATCTGACAAATAAAGCTTATTTTACCAGAATCTGGATACATGACAAAGCAGTGTTTTTCCAGTTTTTTTGGGGGGGGCAGGCAGAAATTGCATTTTTGTTTGTGAGAATAAATATTCTAGATAATTGTAATTATTTTCTGATAATGTTGAAGAAACATAAACTTGAATTCAGTACTGTTTAATTGGATAAATAATTGATTTGGGGAAGAGGAGAATGAAACTTCCTATGATTTTACAAATTGTGAGCACAAAGTTAATAAATTCTGTATAAGTTTACTTTTCATAGAAAGACTTTTTTATTATTAGATTGAAATAGAACAGGATGAAATACTTCCTTTTTGGAGCTAGCAATGGGTTAAGCTGCCTGCAGTGCGGGCATCCCATCTGAGCACCAGTTCATGTCCTGACTGCTCCACTTCCGATCCAGCTCATGCTGGTGGCCTGGGAAACCAGTGGTAGATGGCTCAAGTGCTTGGGCCCCTGCCACCCATGCTGGAGGCATGGAAGCTCCTGGTTCCTTGCTTCAGCCTGGAGCAATCCTGGCTGTGAGGCCATCTGAGGAGTGAACCAGAGGATGGAAGATCTCTCTATATGTCTCTACCCCTCTCTCTCTGACATTCACATAAATAAATAAATCTTAAATGAATCTTGATGTGAATGGAAGGGGAGAGGGAGTGGGAAAGGGGAGGGTTGCGGGTGGGAGGGATGTTATGGGGGGGGAAGCCATTGTAATCCATAAGCTGTACTTTGGAAATTTATATTCATTAAATAAAAGTTAAAAAAAAAACCTTCCTTTTTTTTTTCTGCTGATGTTGCTTTGTACTATTTTTTATTTCCTTGAAATATAATCCATTCAAAATTCTACCAGTTATGCCTTTGTTTCCCTTTCAAAACTATAGTCAGATTCACATACATTGGAAAAGTTTTTTTTTAAAGATTTTATTTATTTATTTGAGAGGTAGAGTTATAGACAGAGAGAGGGAGGGATGCAGAAACAGAGAGAAACGTCTTCCATCTGCTAACTTACTCCCTGAATAGCTGCAATGGCCAGAGCTGGGCCGATCAAAAGCCAGGAGCCAGGAGCTTCTTCTGGGTCTGCCATGTGGGTGCAGGGGCACAAGAACTTGAGCCATTTTCTACTGATTTCCCAGGGCATTGCAGAAAGCTGGATTGGAAGAGGAGCAGCCGGGACTAGAACCAGTGCTCATACGGGATGCTGGCGCTGCAGGCAGAGAATTAACCTACTGTGCCACAGTGCTGGCCCCCATTGGAAGATTTTAAGTAAAACATCCTGCCAATTAAAAATTCTTAATTTGGTTTATTAACATGATATTTTATGTGTAATAAGAGTAAAAGTTTTGCATAAAGTAAATGTTTTTGTACTTGGAAAATTTCTTACAAATTCTTTACTTAGCAAGATATGTTTTTTTCTGTTTGTTTATTTATTTATTTATTTGATGGGCAGAGTTACAGACAGTGAGAGAGAGAGACAGAGAGAGAGGTCTTCCTTCCATTGGTTCACTCCCCAAATGGCCACTATGGCCTGTGCTGTGCTGATCCGAAGCCAGGAGCCAGGTGCCTCTTCCTGGTCTCCCATGTGGGTGCAGGTCCCAAACACCTGGGCCATCGTCCACTGCCTTCCTGGGCCACAGCAGAGAGCTGGACTGGAAGAGGAGCAACTGGGACTAGAACCCAGCGCCCATATGGGATGCCGGCACCAGAGGTGTAGGATTAACCCAGTGTGCCACGGCGCCAGCCCCCTCTGTTGTTTGTTTGTTTGTTTTTATTGTTTTGACAGGCAGAGTTAGACAGTGAGAGAGAGAGAGAGAGAGAGAGAGAGACAGACAGACAGAAAGGTCTTCCTTCTATTGGTTCACTCCCCAAATGGCCGCTACGGCCAGCACGCTGCGCCGATCTGAAGCCAGGAGCCAGGTGCTTCCTTCTGGTCTACCATGCGGGTACAGGGCCCAAGCACTTGGACCATCCTCCACTGCCTTCCCGGGCCACAGCAGAGAGCTGGACTGGAAGATGAGTAACAGGGACAGAATCTGGCGCCCCAACGGGGACTAGAACCTGGGCTGCCAGCACTGCAGGCGGAGAACTAGCCAAGTGAGCTGCGGCACTGGCCTGTACATGATTTCTTGAACTAAAAATTCTTGAAATTTGAATGTTGAAATTTATTTTTTACTATGACATCTTTTTTCTTTATTATGTCATTGTTTATTTGTTGTATATAAATTGGCAGCCTGTAATAATGCTTTCATTTCTAAATGTTTCACTAAAATTGCTCTGTATAGTGTCAACACCTTGATGATGATGGTAATTCATCAATTAAGACATCAGTTAGGATCTTTAGGTGATAAAAACTTGACTGAGGAAGGAAAAGTGGTAAATATTTTCATCCATTGATTCCTAAATAGTATGTGTGCTTTATTAGCCTGAGTGAGTTTTATATTATAATTTAAATAAGGATTCTTTCAGTAGAAGTCATATTTGCTAGATCAAAATTTGACTTTCAAGTATTTTTTACTGAGTGAAAAATTCTCAAAAACTGCCCTGTTGAATAGTATGCTTGAGTCATGTACTAGTGTCCTTGTGTATTCATACATTGCATATTAACTCCCAAGCAGACACAGTCTCCTGGAGAATGACAGACAGGCAGAATTTCAGGAGAGAGATTGACCCTTATAATGCTTATTTTTATATCAATTCTTCTTGTCTGGTTTCATCAGATAGTTGGAAGTCAGGAATTTCAAAAGAGATTGAATTTGAATTTCAGAAATATTATCTTCCAAATAGATCCTATAAAGTCCTAGATAAACATGCAGAACTGTGTGTCAGTCTTTTAACTGAATGACAATTTGATTTTATTATAATGATATCAGTATCTCTAAACATGATACCTCTTGATTATCACTTTCACGTCCTCACTGCATTGTCCTGAGACTCCTGTTGAAAATGACCTGAATAAGCAAAGTCTTTTTCTGCAATCTCAGTTCTATTTTACTGATCTGTGTGTCAATTTCCATGCCAATGTCATACTAACTGCTTGTATTTGTGATAAATATGAGTTCAGAATTTCTTCTTTATAAACTTATTTTTAAGATTGATTTATTTATTTGAAAGGCAGAGTTACAAAGAGCCAGAGGCAGAGAGGGAGAGAGAGGTCTTCCATCCACTGGTTCATTCCCCAGGTGGCCATAACAGTTGGAACTGTGCCAATCCGAGCCAGGAACCAGGAGCCTCTTCTGGGTCTCCCATGCAGGTACAGGTGCCCAAAAGCTTGGGCCATCTTTCACTGCTTTCCCAGGCCATAGCTGAGAGCTGGATCTGAAGTAGAGCAGCCGGCACTCCAACCGGTGCTCATATGGGATACCGGCACTGCAAGTGATGCCTTTACCCACTACACCACAGAGCAGGCCCCAGTAAATTATTTTTACTAGTGTTGGATTCTCTCAGTTTTTTAAATCTATGAATGTCTTTGTTTAACCTCAATCTATTTAATACAGTTTTTTCTAGATAAATGTTCTTGGCTGACGGTTTTATTTTTTATGTTTAGCAATTAAATATGTCATCCCATTGCCTTCTAGCTTCTATTGCTTCTTTTGCTAAGTTAACTGTTAGTCTTATTGGAGTCTCCTTTTATGTGATGGATCATTTATCTCTTACTGCTTCCAAAATTTTGTCCTTATCTTTAGCATTCAATGTTTTTTCTGTATGTAGTTGATTTATGAGTTCCTTTGCTTTTATGCTGTTTGGAATTTGTTAAGCTCCACATTCATTGAATATGTATCTTCATTTTTTAGAATCTCCTAATTACTCTTTTGTCTCTTATCACAAATTTTTGTTTACTTATATTGCATACAAGTCCATATATGAGAAATACATCAAGAGGAAAAGGCCACGTGATACAGCCTGAAGCCATGGGATGCTGGAAAAACTTCTATAAACTAGAAGTGAAGAATAGATTCTCTTTTAGAGCTTCTGGTGGGAGTACAGCTATGCCAACATCTTGGTTTTATACTTCTGGCATCCAGGAGTATGAGAGAATGCATTTCTCATTTTAGGCCATTCATTTTGTGGTAATTTGTTATGGAAGACAAAGTCACTTAACATGTTACCTTAACAATTATTTGTTCAACAGATATTTTCTGTACTAGACTGTAAGTTCCATTTTAAAAAAACTATTTGTGTCTTATACATCTTCATAACTCTGTAAATGAACAGATCATTGGCAATATATTTGTACCTTATTGGATACTTGTTGATGAAATGAATAAATAGGCTGTGATGCCCACATCACTCAAAGTTTTGTGTTTATACCTACTATAAAATACCTGCCTTTATTTTTTAATTTTTAAAATATATATTTGTGTTATATATTTGGAAGACAAAGACACACACACACACACACACACACACACACCTCCTATCTGCTGTTTCACTCCCATATGCTTGTAACATCCAGAGCTGAGCCAGACCAAGGCCAAGAACTGGGAACTAAATCCAGGTTTTCCATAGAGGTAACAAGAATACACCTAATTGAGCCATCACTAGTTGCCTCTCAGGGTGCACATTAACAGGAAGCTGGAATGGAGAATGTAGCTTTTTTTTTTTTTTTTTTTTTTTTGACAGGCAGAGTGGACAGTGAGAGAGAGAGAGAGAGAGCAAGGTCTTCCTTTTCCACTGGGTCACCCCCCAAATGGCCGCTGGGGCTACGGCGCTGCTCCGATCCGAAGCCAGGAGCCAGGTGCTTCTCTTGGTCTCCCATGCGGGTGCAGGGCCCAAGTACTTGGGCCATCCTCCACTGCATTCCCAGGCCACAGCAGAGAGCTGGACTGGAAGAGGAGCAACCAGGACAGAATCCAGCACCCCAACAGGGACTAGAACCTGGGGTGCCAGCGCCACAGGCAGAGGATTAGCCTATTGAGCCGCGGCAACAGCCGAGAATGTAGCTTTTACTCTAATAGAACATGTGGGCATCCCAAGTGGTGAGCCATGGCTTAAAGTCTACACCAAGCACCCATGCATACTGTAGTTCTTGCTGTTTAACAGAAAGACTGAAAGGATACTGTACAAATTTTATGAGTGGGCCAACAAAGATAAGGTTTTATGCATGGTTTTCCTGGTGGATAGTGTTTGACTTTGGGTTTGCAACCTCAGAAAGGTTGATTTTATCACAGATGATAAAGGATTAGACCAGGAAGAGGTTCCTGAAACCATTCTTTTTGAGTTACTGTCTTCTAAGTTGCAATAGTTTTCCAGGATGGCCTTGTGTTTCACACAGCTTCTTTGTATACTAACTACATAAAGGAATTGTGTCACAGGCAAGGAAGTATTACCCATGGGTCCCCTTTATAGAAGAGAGGATTAAGATGTGAAAGGAAAGATGTGAGAAATACCTGAAGCTTAAGGAGGAACAAAATGCACAATAGATAATTTGTGATGGAGTACCTCAACTTTAAAAAAAAATTTAACAAATACATAAACAATGGCAAATCTGTATGAGATACCATCTGATGTCTCTGTAAATGGATGCCCTGAATGATGTCCAATCAGGGTAAACATATCTATCTCATAGTTCTGTATGGTGGAAACATTCAAATTCATTTTTGTAGTTCTTTTTAAAAGAAATATGTGGTATATTACTATTATGTACAGTTTCCTTCTGTACAATAGAACACTAGAAGTTCTTACTCCTTTCTAACTATAGCTTAGTATATGATAATTAGCATTTCTGTATTATCCCCACCTCCTTCTCCTATCTAAGCTCTGTATCCACCATTATAGTTTTAACTTCTGTAAGATCGATATTTTTATATTCCTTGAAAAAATGAGAGCATGAGGTGCTTGTATTTCTGCTCTCAGCATATTTCTTCTAGCATAATGAACTCCCATTCTATCCATGGTGTTGAAAATGACAAGATTTCATGATTTTTATGGCTGAATAATGTTCCATTTATACCTTATCCATTCATCAAATGGTGGACACTAAGATTGTTTCTATTTATTGACTATTGTTAATAATTGCAATAAACTGGGTGGTACAAATGTCTCTAGGACAGAATAATTTAATTTCCTGTGGATATGTACTCAATAATACAACTAATGGATCATATGGTAGTTCTATTTTTAGCTTTCTAAGGTACCTCTGTAGTGTCATCCACAGTGACTGTGCTAGAATACATCCCTTGTCTGCAATGCTATTACTCATTTGTTACCATTTGTTTTTTTGATAATAGCCAGTCTTACTGGAGAGAGGTGTTATTATGGCTTGGTTTATGTTTCCCTGATATTGGGAATTTTTCATGACCTTGCAGGCCATTCGTATGTCTTCCTTCAAGAAATGTCTTTTTAAATTTACTACTCACTAAAACATGGATTATTTGGCTTTTAATTTTTTTGCAATTGCATTTTGCCTTTCTTATATATTCTTATTAATAATCCCTTGTAAGAAGTATACCTTAGAAATATGTTCTACCCTTTTGTAGTTTGTTCTTTCACTGTGCTGATGGTTTCCTTTGCTAAGCAGGAGCTCTTAAGTTTCATGAAATCCTACTTGTCTTTGTTTGTTTGTTTGTTTCTGTTCACTGTGCTTTGCAGATCAGATCCAAAAAAGCCTAGCTAATTCCAATGCCCTCCCCTGTTTTCTTCTTGCAGATTCAAAGTTTTGGGTCTTTAATTCATGTTGACTTGATATTTGTATATGGTGAGAGGTGAGAGGATATCTAGTTTCATTGTTCTGTGAGTGGATATCTGGTTTCCCCAGCACCACTGATTGAAAAGACTTTGATTTTCCAATGCATGTTCTTAACACCTTAAAAATCAGTTAGCTATAGATGCATGAGTTTACTTTGAGGGTCCCTAATTCTGTTCTACTGCTCTATGTGTCTTAGTATCTGTTTTTAAGCCAATGCCATGCTTCTAGTTGTATTGTAGTTTTGAACTACATATTAAAGTCAGACAACGTAATGCCTCCTGCTTTACTCTTTTTATTCAAGATTGCTTTGACTATTCAGAGCTTCTGTGACACCATACAAATTTTGTAGTATTTTTAGTAGTTTTGTGAAGAAATGTCATTGGTGTTTTGGAAGAGATTATATTGGATTTGTAAATCATTTGGGTAGTATGGGATTTTTAATACTATTGATTCTTACATTCAATTTACCTGGAACACTTTGCTATTTCTTTGTGTTCACTTTAGTTTCCTTCATGAATGTTTTATAGTTATTATTACATCTCTTTGGTTAAATTTATTCCTAGATTTTTTTTAGTAGCTATTGGAAATGCACTTGATTTTTTTATTTTATTTTATTTTTTTAAAGATTTATTTTTATTTATTTGAAAGAGTTACAGAGAGAGGTAGAGACAGAGAGAGAGGTCTTCCATCCGCTGATTCACTCCCCAGATGGCTGCAACAGCTGGAGCTACGCCAGTCCAAAGCCAGGAGCCAGGAGCTTCTTCCAGGTCTCCCATATGGGTGCAGGGGTCCAAGCATTTGGGCCATCCATTGCTTTGCCAGACCATAGCAGAGAGCTGGATTGGAAGAGGAGCAGCCCAGACTAGAACCAGCACCCATATGGAATGCCAGTGCTTCAGGCCAGGACTTTAACCTACTGCACCACGGCGCCAGCCCCTCTTTATTATTTTTTTCCGGTTACTTTGCTATTGGCACATAACAACACTACTAATTTTTCTGAAGATTTATTTTTTTATTTAAAAGTCAGAGTTACAGAGAAGGAAAATAGAGAGAGAGAGAGAATTTTTTCTATTTGCTGATTCACTTCCAAGATGGCTGCAACAGCCAGTGCTGGACCAGGCCAAAGCCAGGAGCCAGGAGCCAGGTGTTTCATCTGGGTCTGCCACATGGGTGGCAGGAGCCCAGACATTTGGGTCATTCTCTGATGCTTTTCCTGGCTATTAGCAGGGAGCTAGATTGGAAGTAGAGCAGCCAGGACAGGAACTGGTGCCAATATGGGATGTTGGCATTGGAGGTGCCAGCTTTCCCTGCTATGCCACAAAGATGGCCCCAGCACTACTAATTTTTATATGTTGACTTTGTAGTTTCAACTTTGATGAATTCATTTATTAGTGTTAATGGAGTCTTTGGTGGAGTCCTTCAAGTTTTCTATTTATAGGATAGAATTCATGGGTAAGCATGAATTACTTAATATTAACTATGGAAAATGTCTTCTTATGTTTCTTAAAGTTCTGTATGTAAGTAATGTTTAAAATGGTATAATTTCGAAACTTCCTACTAGCTGACCTGGTTCAGATATCAAAACTGCCTGTTGTGTTGTTAAATGTAAAATACTTTATTAAACTTTTGGGCTTATTTTATTTTTTGTTCTATTTATTTTTCTTCCAGGATGGCGTGGGGGTAGATGAGAAGCTGTCTTTACGGAGGGTAGCTGTGGTTGAAGATTTCTTTGACATTATCTATTCGATGCATGTGGAAACTGGGCCAAATGGAGAACAAATTCGGAAGCATGCTGGACAGAAGAGAACTTACAAAGCAGTAAGTTTTATAAAAAGAAAAGAAAAAAGCATGCATGTTGAACTTTGGTATTATGTATGCCTGTTAAAATGGGTTGAGTTATTATTAAAAATAGTCTATCTTAAACATAAATTTGACCATATTTTGGTCACACCCAATATTTAAACTATCATTATTTCTGACTTGATTTTTGTTGTATGTTCTCTAGTCTATTGCATATTAGTTAAACTTGTCTCTGAAATTCTCATTTTATTTTATTTTATTTAAATGCTTATAAAATGTGGTAGTCTCATTCAGGTGCCCCAAAATGGGCTGATGTATTTGAATTATGTATTCAGTGTATCATAATGTATGAATTATGGAATGGAAGATATGAAATTTTTTCTACCACTATTGTGGTAGTACAATTGTCTCAACATTCCTTACACTTCAAGTCATATTCATATACTTAGGTATTTTGTATTTCATACTTGTAGTAATGTATATAAGAAAATTTTATGTATTTTTCTTATATAACTTTGTTTTGAATACATTAATCCTGTGGGATATGTAATTCTTATTTTCCAGAATAGATTATATTAAAAATACATGTTATTTTCAAGCTCTAATGCCCTTGAACATTTAAAAATGGAAATATATAATACTTTTGTTGTAAATTATGTTAAAAAGCAAATTTAATTAACTGTTAGATATTTAAATATATATATTGTCAAAATGGAATTATATATTATTTCTTAGTTTCAAATTATACCTATGACTTGACATAGCTACTTTAATCTAGCTTTATATTTCATTAAAAGCTTTGAAATCATATTATTATAGATATTTCATATTTTCTAGGAAAACTAAACAGTAAAATATTCTTTTCCAATATGAACAAAATGTACATCAGAAATACTTTATCAGCAATCAGAATAATATCCTATTTTAGAATTCTTACTGAATTTTGCTTTTGGCTACCTTTATATTGTTTTCAGCTATATTGATACACAATATCAGTCTGGATCCATTTTTTTTTCAGATACAGAAAAATGTGTGAAATGCTCAAAGTTTCAAATACAGGTACATATGTTTGAAAATTAGCTACTGAGCATAAGAAATAGCTTCTTTTCCATAACTATTTTTTGCTATATTGCCAGGGTCATATTGAATCTTTGTAGTTGCATAATAACCCCTAATACATGTTGTATTTATCCCTCCTTCTCTATGGTTTTGTTTCTTGGCTGTTTCCAAATTGCATGGTTTGTGGGCAGGCACTATTGTAAATTTCTTTACATAATTCTGCCACATAAACTTTCTTTTGACTTAAACATTCCAGGAGACATTCTTATGACTAATGATAATGACTTAGCTTCTTGAGATTTTTATGCAGACTAATAGTACTGAACATACTACTTTTGTCTGTCTCCTAAGCCAGGGTTGTTGTTCTGGACAATGATAGGAATAAAACTGTATATTGACCTACTAATGTCACTAACTATGTACTCTTACGGTAACATATTTTCATGAAATAACTATGTGAATTGATAAGACTTTGTAAGGTAGGAATATATAAGTTCAATTATATTAAATGAAAAACAAACCGTCAAAACATGAAAGCAAAACAAACAAAAATTAAGTGGCTTCATTGTCAATAATAGTGTGTCAGCCAAATCTGTTTAGGTGCCAAAAGCAATTAAAAATAATTTAACATTAGAAATGCATTCATTAGAGATCATAACTAAAGTGGAAACATGAGTCAGTGACATAGACCCAAATATCTCACCTTATGTTTTCCCAAATGAAAAATAGAGAAATTGATCCATTGCTATTATGCATGTTAAACACTTGCAATAAATTGATATACATGTTCCCTACCTAAAATGATTTTGTATTAACATGATGAGGACATTTTCTGCATTTTAGGGTATACCTTCACAATATAAGCAGAATCTAAAACTTTATCCAATCCTTTTGAAAATGTCCTATTTGAAGATTCTTCTTTATTGAGTTTATTTTTT
Source organism: Oryctolagus cuniculus (assembly GCF_051225735.1). Taxonomy (NCBI): domain Eukaryota; kingdom Metazoa; phylum Chordata; class Mammalia; order Lagomorpha; family Leporidae; genus Oryctolagus; species Oryctolagus cuniculus. Next base: position 43,563,446 of record NC_142876.1, read on the forward strand.
TATTTCCACATTTAAAGTGTTATCACCTTTTTTTAATATTGTGAAGGCTCTTTTTGGCCTAACCATTACCCTCTGGTATCTCGCAATTGAATCCTAATTAGGAAACATTTCCATTTTATGAAGTAATAATTCATTGTAGAAAAAAGAACTGCTGCAGTGCCAGCAAGGCTGTGCACATGACTCTACAATGAATTTAATAACGTTAAAAATTAATATAAATGTTCAATTAATGGGGCATAAAACTAAAATGCAATTTGAAATGGAATGGTTTAGTGCTATGAGAGCCATAGCCTGTTGGGCTGGAGTTTAGTTCTCACTAGTAATGCTAGAGTTGGTTAGTATTGCAGGACTAGCTAGATACCTGCTGCAATTGTGGTTCCCATTAAGTTTAAGATTTTTTCCTACTTCTAACACATTAGCTTATAGAGCATGCATGATTATGGTTATTGACCTTCTTTTCTCCCCTTTCTTCCATGGCCAAGAAACCATACTTGTACAACTAATCATTAAAGCGTATCATATTGTCTTAACAATATTATCTGTAGATTTAGTGGTCATTTTATTTACTTTGCCTTTTTTGCCAATATTCTATGTTTTCACTCTGCAGGAAATGGTGGTCCTTTAATATTGGATTAACTTTTGAATGCTATTTGGTTTTATCTATCTGCAGTATATCATTCCTTGAAATATCTAGGCATTATACAACATAAATTTTATTGCATTTTGACCTGACTATAGATAAAATTGGAGGTATATATATTCTATTATTTGTAAGCTCTTACAAATCCACATAAAATGACACATTTTAGGAATATGTAAAGGCAATCATAATTATCTTATTGAATCATAATTGCATTTAAATATATTTTAGGTCGTTTTTCTAAGTTTTTATATAAATATAGAATATATTTTATCTTTAAAAAATATATATATATATCTTTAAAATATTTATATATAAATATAGAATATTTATTTATTTATATATAAAAATTTTAAAGATAAAATATATTCTATATTTATATATAAACATAAAATATAAAAATTGTTACTGGTGTTTTGAATGTGTTTCCTTGCTTATGGTCAACTATGGTTATATATACTACCAGAATGAAGAAGAGGTGTGGAATATTAAATTATCACTTACTTTTCAATTTAAATTTTATCTTTGTTCTGAAAACTGAATGCAGATATGTTCATCATATTAGAAAAAATAATTCAGGATGTTGTCTTGTCCTCTTGTCCTTAACTCTTCTCAGCTTCTGGCAAACTTCCACCTTCAGTGAATACAACCTTATTCTCTGGTTGTCTTTTATCACCATATTTTGTCACAGTCTAAGTAAAGCTGACTTTTTGGAAACATGTCTTATAAATCAGTGTCCAATAAAGGATCAAGCTTCTACAGCTCTTTCTTGCTACATGTAAAGTTATAATCCCTAATGACAGTTCAGGGACTAAGGGGGAAAAGTCAGTGTTATCAACAGAGAGAACAGTCTGCCTATATATGTGCATACACACACATGCACACAACTTATAGTGTGATATTGTAAACTTACATTTATTACTCGTATATATAGCTGCCAATAATTGCACTCATTTAATTTAGAGTGCAGAGCATATGCTATAGCTGAAAGAACATAGTCTGGAAGCCAGACAAACACAGTTTCAAATTGCCAATCTAGCAGTCAATTTCCTTTGAATTTTGGCAAATTATTTCCTTTTTTTTTCAGACAAATAATGATATGGGGGGAGTAACAAATGAGTTAATATGCATCAAATGCTTGGCTTATGGTAAACTTGTAATTGATATTATTTCTCCTTTATCTGATCACTACTCATCCTCCAGGTAGATGAGCAAGCAGGACATTAGCATAGCTTTATTATATAAGTCCCAGCTGTGCTGCCAGGTGAAGTTAATAGAATTACATCATTTCATTTACTTTTCTTGTGGTTTAGGTATTTTAAATTAATGCAGTTTGAGAAAATTTCAGAAAATTTTATCAATTAAATTATATTTTTGGAAAGTTGTTATTTTAATTTTCTGAATAATTTTCAAACTGGTTCTCTTTAAAAATTGCTATCAATGTGAATGAAATATTCTTCTCTAAAACACTGTAGAAAAAAATAACATATTATTGTAGAATTCTACAGTTCCATTCTGAAGATGAACAAGGAGAAGTCTTTATGCTATCATACCCAAGCACTTAACTTTAAAACTTTGGTTTAGTCTGGGTATTTTGGTGTATGCGTTAAGCCACTTCTTGGGATACCTGCATTCCATATTGGGGTGCCGGGATTTGAGTCCTGGCTGTACTCTCCATTCCAGCTTCCTACCAGTACACACCCTGGGAGACAGCAGGTGATGGCTCAAGTAACCGTCTCTGACAGCTACATGGGAGACCCAGTTTGAGTTTTTGGCTCCTTGTTTCAGCCATGACTGTTAAAGGCTTTTGGGAGGTGAACAAGCAAAAGGAAGATCTATTTCTGTCTAACTTTTTCTCTGCCTCTTGAATAAATAAAGGAATCAAAGTATTAAAATATTACTTTACATCATTTTTGTCTTTGTTCTTTTTATAACTATCAATGTGTTCAGCATCTCTACTGCTAAACAGGAAGTTTTAATTTGCACCAGTTTCTGCTCCTTGGTTAAGTAAGAGTTCCTAGAATTCTTGTTGACTTGTAATGAGACTGAGGAGCCAATTTTTCAGCCATTGTTGTACAAAAAAATAGTGCTAAACTAAGATTCTAAATTTCCAAATACTTTCTTTAACCTCTTTTTGGCTTAGACCATGGTTTACTTACAAGTAAAACAAGCAGGCTGTATTTCAGTTTCTTTTAAACTCTGAAGGAGTGATAGAAATGATAATAGTGTATGGGGCCAGATATTATGCTTGAGGATAAAATGAAAATAGTAATCAAACTGAACAAATTAGTTGGTATGAGATATATTCAAATGTAGGGAACTCATTCTGTTTTATAATGGCAGACTGACAGAATAAGCATGACTAAGAAGATTTATGCTCCATTATTCTCTGGAGAGTTCTAAAATTATAATAATGGTAATGATAATAATTATAAACCTCTCATCATTTGCTTTCATATTAGTATTATTTTAAAATAGCAACCCTTGGGGCTGGCATTGTGGTATAGTAGGTTAAGCCCCACTCATGATACCGGCAACCCATATTGGAGTATTCGTTTCAGTACAGGCTGCTACACTTCTGATCCAGCTTCCTGCTAATGTGACAGGGAAGACAGCGGAAGATGGTCAGACTGCTAGGGCCCCCGCCACCCATATGGAGACCAGGATGGGTTTTCTAGCTCCTGGCTTCAGCCTGGTCCAGACCTGAATGTTACAGACATTTGGGGAGTGAACCAGCAGATGAAAGATCTCTCCCTCTCTATCACTATACTTTTCAAATAAACAAACAAATATTTAAAAAAATAAAATAGCAGGGGTCAGCACTGTGGTGCAGCAGGTTAACGCCCTGGCCTGAAGGGCCAACATCCCCTATGGGCACTGGTTTGAGACCCAACTGCTCTACTTCCGATCCAGCTCTCTGCTATGGCCTGGGAAAGCAGTAGAAGATGGCTCAAATCCTTGGGTCGCTGCACCCATGTGGGAGACCCAGAAGAAGCTCCTGGCTCCTGGCTTCAGATTGGCACAGATCCGACCATTGCAGCCAATTGGACAGTGAACCATTGGATGGAAGGCCTCTCTCTCTCTGCTTCTCCTCTTTCTGTTAACTCTGACTTTCAAATAATTGATAAATAAATCTTGAAAAAATAAAATGAAATAAAATAGCAACCCAAGAAAGAGGGCCATAAAATTACAATTGAATGCCAGGAGATTTTAACTGCTTTCCTTTTCTTGCTAATAATTTTGTAGTAATCTACCCAAATTATGATGAGACAACTCCTTAAACTGCACAGTGCCTATAAGCAGCAGGGTAGATATGATTAAGCCTCCATTGCACTTACTCTTGATGTGATATGATGAGTATGCTGTAGATCATTTATTTAATTATTATTTTTCTTCTACATCCTTGTGATAAACATAACTGATGTGAATGTCTGTGTTGCTTGACTTAGAGTCCAATAGTCTGAGAAAGCATTTGACAGAATTTGATGAATCTTATACTGTTGAAATAGGATGTTATCAGGGCCAGTGCTGTGGCACAACAGGTTAAAGCCCTGGCCTGAAGCGCCAACATTCCATATGGGCACCAGTTCTAGTCCCAGCTGCTCCACTTCCGATCCAGCTGTCTGGTATGGCCTGGGAAAGCAGAGAAGATGGCCCAAGTGTTTGGGCCCCTGCACCCACATGGGAGACCTCGAAGAAGCTCCTGGTTCCTGGCTTTGGATAGGCACAGCTCCGGCCATTCTGGTCATCTGGGGAATGAACCAGCGGATGGAGGATCTCTCCCTCTGTCTCTCTCTCTCTCTCTTTTTTTTTTTTGTTTGTTTTTGTTTTTTTGGACAGGCAGAATGGAAAGTGAGAGAGAGAGAGACAGAGAGAAAGGTCTTCCTTTACCATTGGTTCACCCTCCAATGGCTGCTGTGGCCAGCTCACTGCGCTGATCTGAAGCCAGGAGCCAGGTGCTTTCTCCTGGTCTCCATGTGGGTGCAGGCCCAAGCACTTGGGCCATCCTCCACTGCACTCCCGGGCCACAGCAGTGAGCTGGCCTGGAAGAGGGACCGGGACAGAATCCAACACCCTGACTGGGACTAGAACCTGGGGTGCCAGCGCCGCAGGCAGAGGATTAGCCTATTGAGCCGTGGCGCCAGATCTCTCTCTGTCTCTACCTCTCTGTAACTCTGTCTTTCAAATAAATAAAATAAATCTTAAAAAAAAAAAGATATAGGATGTTTTCTATATATTTTTGTGATTGGTGCCAGGAAGGCAGTGTTCCTCCAAAATATTTCCCTGTCCTATCACAGTGCCTCTGATTCTACAATTAGAATTTAATCTATTTGGATTAATCCATTGCCCACTGTATTCGTAAGTGAAATTAAAATGTCCTTAGACAAGAAAAGTTAGGGAGTAAATTAGGCTGTCAGTTGTCTTTGACACTGTATATGATCATTTAAAAAAATTTGCTTGTCTCTCACTTCCAGCTGAGTGCAGGGGTGACACAGCATCCAATGTGAGACATAGTGTAAACAAGTCTACTCACCTCCCAATTAGCATATGCTCTGCCTGATTTTAGTGTGAGTGCTGGTGGGGCATTATGCATAATAGCCTTTGGCAGTTACAAGTTGAGATACTTAAAAGTTGAGAACTAGGTAGGTCATCAAGATGAAGATGAAAATCCTCCTTTGAAAATCCTCACTTCTAAGAATGCGGAATTATATCTCTTGACAAAATGTTTTTAAAAGGTGAAAGAGTATTATTTCAGATAATTGAATAGTGTTAGATTAAAAACTCTGAGAGTTGAATATATTTCCCAGAAAAGGTGTGATTCGCTGATAAAATATCAAAATGCAGTGATCTTATGTCGTTTTCTAATTACTTTGTTATTACTCTGTTTTGGTTTCTTCCCTTTCCAGCAACAGATTCAACTGCCAGGTTGTTTATGACAAAAAAGGGTGAAGAAGAAAATACTCTTCATGGCTTAGACCTTAATTTTATGTCTAGAAGCCACCTTCTTTGACCTAATATAAAAACAAAGTCACAGCAAAATAATATGATAAACAAATAGGTCTTTTCCTTTTTTATGTAGTTGACATTGTTTGTCATTTTATTATCACAAACTAGAGATCCTTAAATAAACAACTATTCTAGATATCTAAAAGAGAAAAGAAAAAAAAAAACCTTAAATTCAACTAGTCCATGCAAAGTTCTTTGGTAGAGCTCCAATATTGTGTTCATTAATAATTGACGGTATCATAGAATAAGTCAGTGACCCAGAAATGCATTTTTAAAGATAATATACTAGATATTTCTTTTTTACAAAAAATTTTAATTTATTTTAAAGGCAGAAACATAAATAGAGAGGCATTGGGTTCTGCCATCTGCTGGTTCATTCCCAAAATGTCTGCAACAGCTGGAGCTGGGCCTTGCTGAAACCAGGAGCCCAATCTGGATCTCCTATATCGGTGGGTGGCAGGGGCCATATGGTAATTTGCCAAGAGCATTAGCAGGGAGCTGGATTGAAAGTGGAGCAGCTGGGACTCAAAGCAGTGCCCACGTGGGATGTCAGCAGCACAGGCAGCTGCATTGTTAACCAGTTCATCTTGAAGAGTTTATTAGTACAAAGTGATGTTTAATTACAGGTATCTTATATGTAATGTTGTGAGGTTTTTTTTATCTTGCTTATTTGCTTTAATTTTTTTAACAGGCAGAGTTAGACAGTGAGAGAGAGAGAGAAAGGTCTTTCTAGTCTGTTGGTTCACCCCCTAAATGGCCGCTATGGCCGGCACGCTGCGCCGATCCGAAGCCAGGAGCCAGGAGCCAGGTGCTTCTCCTGGTCTCCCATGGGGTGCAGGGCCCAAGCACTTGGGCCATCCTCCACTGCACTCCCTGGCCACAGCAGAGAGCTGGCCTGGAAGAGGGGCAACCGGGACAGAATCCAGCGCCCCAACTAGGACTAGAACCCGGGGTGCCGGCGCCGCAGGTGGAAGATTAGCCTATTGAGCCGCAGCGCCGGCCTGCTTTAATTTTTTATGGCTAGAGTAGTTTTTTTTTAAATCACGTGGTCCCTGGAGGTGGGGGAGCATGAATGTTTCTTACACCACAGCTTATAAGATGCCTGATTCATAGGAGGTGCTCAACACTTACTCGCTGAAGCAATAGACTATCTTTGTGAAGTCTCTGCCTTCTTGACACAACTAGAGAGTATAAAGACTAAAGACGTGACTCTAATGAGCAATTATTAAGTGAGTTCAGGACTGCAGCCCCTGACACCATAGACAACCCACTTCACACCTCATGTTTGCAGCGACCAGCATCATGGATTTACGCAATTTGGGGGGCTCTGTATAAAGTTAAAAAGTTAACACAGGTGCTTTCCCTTTGCTTTTCAGGAAAAAATTTGATGCTTCAGTAAATAATGATATCACTCTTGAGGTAGGCCATGAACACAATACTTACTTTACTTTATGCGTGTTGGTTTATTAATGTCAGTTACACACACATAACACACCCCCTGCATCCACACACATGCATAGGTTTTACCTAGCTGACATGTATATACTGAAAACAGCTATTTATAAACACGTCATACAGAAGATTAAATCTACTATTTTTGGATGGCTAAAAAAAAACGATGACTATATTTCCGACTATTACTAAAAAAAACGATGACTATATTTCCAACTATTACATCATATGTGTAAAACATCTCAGATGGAAAAAAAAAATAAAAACCTGTGGTGTAGCGTAACAATCAAAGTTATTAAATAGAGAGGGCTGGCGCTGTGGCTCACTTGGTTAATCCTCTGCCTGCAGCCCCGGCATGCCATATGGGTGCCAGGTTCTAGTCCAGGTCCTCTTCCAGTCCAGGTCTCTGCTGTGGCCCGGGAAGGCAGTGGAGGATGGCCCAAGTGCTTGGGCCCCTGCACCCGCATGGGAGACCAGGAGGAAGAACCTGGCTCCTGGCTTTGGATCGGTGCAGTGCCGGCCGTAGTGGCCATCTGGGGAGTGAATGGAAGGAAGACCTCTCTCTCTGTCTCTCTCTCTCACTGTCTATAACTCTACCTGTCAAATAAAAAAATTTAAAAAATAAAGTTATTAAATAGAAATTTTAAAACTGAAGCATGGTGTACTGCCATTCATCAGTAATGATTTATTTCTCACATGGATGTAGTCATTACAGGTGGAGCACAGATAATCTATCTTCAGAAATTATCTTCCTACTAGTGGTGACATTCAAAAGATGTAAGAGCTCACACAGACATGTTTATCATCGTGTAGTGTCACAGTCCTGTCATCAGTTATTTTCTTCCTATGTAATAATGGTCCAGTGAATATTGCTTGAAGAATTAACATTTTGGAAAAACTTCATTAACTCCTGCATCAGATAGTAAATTGCTACTCCAGTGCACCCTAGTGGTAGAAGTGAGAAAATGCAGCATTATTTATTTATTTATTTATTCATTTCTATTTATGGATTGATTTTTATTTGAAAGGCAGACAGATTGATCTACTATTTGCTGGTTTATTTCCAAATTACTCACAATAGCAGGGGATGGGCCAGTCTGGATGCAGGAGCTCAGATCTCAATATGGGTCTCCCACATGGGAGACAGGAATCTAAGTACTTGAGCTGTCACTTGTATCTCCCAGGGTGTACATTAGCAGGAAGCAGGAATAAGGTGCCAGAGCCAGAAATCAAACCCCAGCACACTGACATGGAATTTAGGCATCCTAACCAGCATTTCAATGTTAGGCTAATCCTGTCCTGAAAGTTCTCTCTCTCTCTCTCTCTTTTTAAATATGGAGTTGTCTTTGAGGTAACAGAGGCTGTAAACTGATGTTTTTCTATTGAATAGGAAATGAAAAGTATATTTCTTCGTGTTAAATTTGCTCCTCAGTGGCTATGGATAACACCTGCCTGTATCTTCATTCATGACTTTTCTAGACTCAATAATACTATTCTCTAACTTTATAAGCAGCAGTCTTAGACACTTCATGATGAATAGAAGGAAAGACGCTTTTATCTGTATTTTGATCTGTTTATCTGCTGTACTTATCATTGTCCCTCTCACTCTCAGTTTTCCACAAACGTCCCCTCACAGTCAGTACACAGACAACAAGTACTTGAGAATGGCTGTGCTTCTTGGCTGTGACAATTAGAAAAGAGGGGAATCCTGAAAGAAATGGAGCCAGTGACCTCACTGCTTCTTCTGAAAGTTTGGATTTGGGACCAAAAAATGTCATATTTTTGTCATACATATACGTTAGTTAGTTATATAATTATTTCTATAGTCAGCGATTTCCTCTCGCTAGGGCACTGTAGGCTTTTGGGCAGACAGAAGGCATCACTCCAGGTGGTGTGAAGTTCCAGCAACACAACCCCCTGCTGTTGGGACCTGCAAATTGCACTCCAGAAGTCCCCTAACGAGCACGGTAGCTCCCACCCACCACCCTCCCCTGCTCCCACGCCAGGTGAGACATTTTCTGAAGGAAACTCTTTTAAGATTCTTTATTTGATTGACCAGCGCCGCAGCTCAATAGGCTAATCCTCCACCTGTGGCACTAGCACACCGGGTTCTAGTCCCGGTCGGGGCGCCGGATTCTGTCCTGGTTGCCCCTCTTCTAGGCCAGCTCTCTGCTGTGGCCCGGGAGTGCAGTGGAGGAGAGCCCAAGTGCTTGGGCCCTGCACCCCATGGGAGACCAGGAGAAGCACCTGGCTCCTGCCATTGAATCAGTGCCGTGCGCCGGCTGCAGCGGCCATTGGAGGATGAACCAACGGTAAAGGAAGACCTTTCTCCCTGTCTTTCTCTCTCACTGTCCACTCTGCCTGTCAAAAAACAAACAAACAAAAAAACAAAACAAAAAACAGATTCTTTATTTGGAAACTCTGAAAAATATTTTCCAAATTTTCTGGTGGTTGAGCAATTCGTGATGTCAGACAATGAATTCTATATCTGTAGTGTATGATTATAGGACTGCACTTGGCCTGCAGAAATATATGAGTTGTGTAACTTTCTAGACTCTTTCATCTTCTTCCAGTCCTCTAAGATGGCTAATTCTTGCCTGCTTTGTGTGGCTACAGCAACTGTATTGTTGGCTATATGTTCCAGAAGAATTGCTGGCTCCCTACTGACTAGCAGTGTATAATGAAAATGAAACTATTGCAGTAGTAGCTTGAATGTGCCAATGAAGGCCAGAGCAGGAAGGAAATCTACTTGTTCTTCTCTTCTAAACCCCAAGAACAACATAAATTATCACATTATGCATGTTTACCAGTAAAAGTCCAGAGAGAGTGGGTGTTCTTCATGCAGCAAGTAATCCTATAAACACTTTGTTTATCATCTTCTTTCCATGCAGTACTTAGGGATTCTCTTTCCTTTAGTATTGGGAAATGTATAGAAAGAATCTTTTTCTGGACTCATCTGTTCAGTTTTTCCATCTAGTGTAAGAATTCCTTGTTTGGACAGTCTGTTCCTTTGCAAACAAATATTCTCTCATAACAAGTAGCAAAAATAGCATCCACAAGTTTAAGGATACACCACTGGTGTCTTTGTCTCTGTTTTTGATGTTGTCACATTTCTTCAATTGATGACTCTCTTAATTACTGTGAAATAAAACTCCAAGTTAATGGTCATCATTATAAAATATAGGAAGCTGTCTTCAAATTCAATATACTTAAAGTATAATTCATGAAACAAAAGCTATTTCCAATAAAAATTAATTATATTTAAACCACGTTCTGTTTCTTGTTTGCCTATACCTTGATCATTAATGTATACTGATGTAACACTAAATCCATCTGCTGTTGCCCTGGGATGCTGCTATCCCTGCAAGTTTTCCTCCTCTAGTGACTTTATAGTGAATTTCTGTTCCTTGGCACAAGCTGTGTCTTTGCCTTTTGCCTAGCACTTGTTCCATTTCCCTATCCCTGGAGGGTACTGCCTTCCTGTCCCTGTGCACTTTTCATTTCTCTCTCTACATTTGATGCATTTGCCTCAAGTCTTCAAATTGCTTGTAGCTGTCTGAAAAATTGACCTGAACTATCTAAAAATATTGTTGCCTGCTTTAAACCTCCTTTAGATTTTCCAACTTTTATTTTAAATTTGACTACATACCTTCTTCTCTGAGCACCACCCAAGACTCTCTAGACAGACAGAAACACTCTTCCCCTTGAGAACACTCCTCCTTCCAGTAGGTATCAGAAGCCACTCTGCACCTTTCCAAGTCAATTTAATTGGCTGTGATCACTTTTAAGAAATGAAACAGAGAAAAGATTTACAGAAATGATATCTCATTTTGTAATTTTGTATATATCCTAGCTGATTATATAAAATATATCGATACCTATGATATCTCATTTTGTATAATTTTGTATATATCCTAGCTTATTATATAAAATATATTGATACCTATGTGTTAGTCTAAAAAGTTGGAAAGTGTTGCTTTAGATGGACTCCATGATTTCACACTGCCCATCACTTGCCCAGTGATCACTTTTGCTTTTGCTGTGTTCTCACATCTCTTTATTTTCTTCTATTTTCCTAAACTAACAATTTGGTTCAAACATAAAATTACCTCCAAACCCAAACTCCCATCTTCATTCATCTTAACTGTACCTGAAAGGCTACTACAAGACACAACAAACGCTGGAGTTGAAGGAAAAGTTTATTGGGGGTGGGACCCAACAGGCTGGAGAGCAGGTCCTGTTATAGCCTTGCAAAGGTAGGAAAGTGGGAGCAGCAAATCCCGTTAGGGTGGGGGTTGAGTTGACGCTTGTGGTTCAACAGTTTGGTCACCTGACTTCTAATAAGCCAGGCTGGGCTTAGGACCAAAGTTTATTGTACAAGATGGCCACAGGGCCAGAGCTTAAATGGCACCCAGAGCTTAAGATGGTGCCCCAGATAAGATGTCACCATTTCACTAACATTCCCCGCTTTTGTCTTTTATAAAGTGCTATGGGATGCACAGAGAGACTTTCGAGGTCAAATTAGGAGGCTTTATTAGCCAGCTAGCGACCGCCCTCTCACAGAGCACATCTGGAGAAGATGGCAGCGAGTTGCAGTGGTGGTGGGGTTTTAAAAGCAAAACCTACTTTTTATCAGACATTTGATTATGTGTATGAGCTTGTGCAAACAGAACAGGCATACAGAAGTGAGAAGCAGTTAGCCAATAAGCCAGGTTTTTTGTAACCTTATTAAAAAATGTAATGATTCAATTATTCAGTTGTTCCTGGTTGGGGTCAGGCATGGTGTCACTGATCTTGGTGCTACCTGTGTTATCTTGTGGCTGCAGCCAGGAGTAGACAGGAGAAACCACAGTCTGGTGGCCTTCACCATTATCAAGCAAGCAGAAGTACTGATAGAAAAGGGCCAGCTACAAACTGACATTGATTTTTATGAAGAACAAGCCTTTTGTAAAACAACCAAGCAAAATAATCTATTGTCTATAACCAACTGGCTGTGCTATACTTTGTAGACAAGTTAAACTTTGAGTCCCTCGTCACAAAAGTGAGTGTTGTATGGGATTACATCTACCCCCAAAGCCCAGGATGGGTGGAGGGAGGATGATCTATCTTCTAGAGCTACTTTCTACTGACAGGGAGTGGCAAGTCACTCTCTACTGGTGGGGTGACATCTTAAGTCATGATTTCCTGGGTGGTGAGCTGAGTATATCCCTGTAGTAGAATTTGGTTGACTACCTGGTTGGTGAAGGCTTTGGCTCCTTCCATTATCACCTCCTGTAAACACTTAAACATATAAGGCAGTATAAAAGCCAGGGTGAGAATAGCAGCCAATGGTCCTAGGAGCAGCATTAACCAAGTGATGAGAGGGCTTCATAGGAAAGGAGAGAGGAGGGGTTTTGGACCCTAGGGCGGACTATTTAATAGATGTGGCAATTTGTTGGAGCTTTTTAACATTTCACTTTACCTGGCCCAATTGATTGACATAATAACAATATTGTTTTCCCAGAAAAACACAAGTTCTCTCTTTTTCAGTTGTTATAAGGTCCAGAGCTCCTCTATTTTGCAACATTACATCCACTAGTGGGGTGATCTGATTTTGAAGTCCCCTAATAGCACCTGCTGAAGTGTCAGTAGATCTGGTGACCTCCTCTTGTAGTTGTTGGAGTTGTTCTTGGAACTGGTTAATAGACATTGTGACCTAGAGTAGCTCCCAAGATTACCACTGAACAGAGAGAAGCTGCAAAGCTGATTCCAACCAAGACTGGGAGAAAGATTGCTTGTCTCTTGTGGGTAGAGGGATTAGTCTGTAAAAGGATCCCTGAGTAGTCATATAATGTTAGATGTGAGGAAAGGATTACCAAAACACATATATTGGGTGTAGAACTGTTGATACAAGTGTATAAGGTATAATTACAAAGAAATGAAGTTTTGGGTGGGCTAGAGAAGGAAGCTGTAGAAGTGAGGGTTATATTGGTGACACAGGGACGGCTATGTGGCATAAACTCATTGGGTTGTACTGTTGTGTTGGTAACTCAGTATGTTGGATATTGTCTTTCAGAATGTCCTTTGGAACCTAAGAGGATGCATTTAAACACAGAACCAACAATGTTTTAATTTTCATGAGCAGTAAATCTGATGTACAAAACTGTGGATGACAAAAGATTATAAATACTTTAACCATGTTTACAGTTGTAAATTCATTAACAAACAAGAAGAGGCACTTGCTTACTCCACAAAATATTTTTGAAAGCACCTGTAGGATTTTATAAAACATCCCTTTTAGACTTCTGGGCCTTTTTCATTATGATAACCATCATATCTGGTAACAAAAGATCATTAGACTTTTTAACTTTGGACATTTGAATCAGTGTCATTTTATATTATCATAAATTAAAATTTAGCACCACTTCACATTTTGACAGTACCTATAATATAATCCAAATACCCGATTAGTTGGCATCTCTGCAAGATGAGAGACATGTATCTTTTGATATTTCCAGGGGCCCAACTGGAAATATCATAGTCCAGAGAATTTGGAACTTCGATTTTTTGAATGCCTGTCAAGGATGCCAAGAAGGTTTAAAATAGCTGGTAGAAAACAGAATCCCTTAGCATCATGACATAATAAAGACCAGATTTAATCACTGATACAAAATACTTACTCAAATGCTTCAGAATGCATATATATTTAAGCAATCCATAAAAATTTAGCTGCTTTTAAACAATCAAACTTAACAGAGACATTAAGAGAGCACAGTAGATTACTTTAACAGAATATAAAATCTGTCTCTTTGGTCATCCCCAAATTCAGAAATAAAACTTTAAGAGCTAGTGAATGGAATCATATCCCATAACTTGGAACAATTTTACCAGAGTCAGAAGTAGAGAAGAGAAGAGAGCTTAATGGAGCTATCTAGAAAACTAGCAAAGTCACCAGTTAAACAAAAACTATTTACTAATATATATGTATCACAAAAACCTCATTGCTTTCTTTTTAAATATTTATTTATTTATTTGAAAGGCAGAGTTACAGAGAGACGTAGAGACAGAGAGAGAGGTTTCCATCCACTGGTTCACTCCCCAAATGGCTGCAACAGCTGAAACTGAGTGGATCCAAAGCCAGGAGCCAGGAGCCAGGAGCTACTTCTGGGTCTCCCACATGGGTGCAGGGCACAAGCACCTGGGCCATCCTCTGCTGCTTTCCCAGGCACATTAGCAGGAAGCTGCATTGGAAGTGGAGCAGCTGGGATTTGAATTGTTGCCCATATGGGATGCTGGCACTGAGGCTGTGGCTTTAACCCGCTGCACCACAACACCAGCCCCAACCTTATTGATTTAATGAAGGATCGATTCTATGTCAAAGAAAAATAGATTAATAGCTTTTGTATCCAGAAATTTCTTTCTTTTATAACTTTCTGTGACTTCCACACACATTCTTCAACTTACTTAAAGCTTTCTATCTTTTTTACTCTAGTCTAGAATAAACTAGTCATCTTACAAACCATGTCCTTTCTTTATTCAAAAAGAAAACTCTTTCCTTTTTAACATTCCTTACCAAGAACACATTTCTATACTTGTGACCTTTTCCATCTGCTGATTTCCTTAATTTACATTTTGAAATAACCTTTTTAAAATCTCCAAATTAAGACATTTTCTAAATAAGATAACATCAAATTTCAGTCTTAGTTACTTTCAAGCAGTGTTGAACTATTTTTCATATGGATGATTTATGAAAACATGTTAGCAAACCCAAATAGCTTTTCCATAGAATATAAGGTTCTAAGTGAACCAGAGTTTACATTTAGACATATTTATTTCATTTGCTTTACCCAGTTTACATTTAACAATTACACTTAAATGGCTGAAGACACTGATATTATACCTCCATTTATATTGAGATAAAAATTGTATTTATATGGAATTCTACTCCTTTTAACTATAAATCAATGACATTAAATCAGAGATCCTTATTGCTATCAGAAACCTGTTAAACCAAGTTGTAAAACAAGTTTGGCAAGTTATCATTCACCATTATGTTAGATTGATGGGAGAAGGTATTCATCAGAGCAGATGGGCACCCCTTTAGTTGGAGAGAGATTTTTAAAGAGGAGAATCTGGTAGGTGATAAAATAAGGGGCAATTATGGAAAAGGAGATATGTCTGAAAATATTAACTCAGGCAGAATGTTGGCTTGAAGGGCCAGTAGTCTTGATCATTATTTCACATAGGTTGGGAGAAATATCTCTCAGGGTAATGTGAACCTTGCTGGGTAGAGGACTTTATGTGTGTAGAATTTCTGAAATTTCTCTCAGGGCTCTATGGCCCTCTTTGTGCAGGGTAGGAGAGATGCCAAGGTGGCTAGGATTAAAGAGAGAGTGGCAGAATGGAAGAGGAAGGTTTAGGAAGAGAGAGGCAGTTTTGATTATTAACTCAGAGCTAGCAAATGAAATATCTAGGAAATACCCCATAATGTGACCAGGAAATCAAGTTTGTAGGAACTGAGGAGACTGATGAGATACAGAAAGCATTTAGAGGAACAGAGAGAGATGGAGGTCTTGTTGGGATCTGGGGTAAAGTAAAAACTCATTGAGGCACGAATCCTGGAGCCCATAGCCTCCCTCTGGGCTATGCCCAGTCTCACCACCAAATTAATCTCTGAGGAAGGAAGAACAGAATGCAGTTTTCAGCCAACACCCTACCAGGCTGAAAACTCATCAGAAGACTTGATTATCCTGTCTGGATTCCTCAAGATAAAACAAAGAACCACCAGAAGGATGGAATAAGTGACTTGCTTACAGTAAACTGTGAGCTCAGAAGGGTGGAATCACCATTCCTTTGCTATTCTTATAGTAAAATTGGGACAGGAGGAGGAGGGGAGAAGACTAGTTGGAGGACAGGGCCAATGGCTGGAGGTTGCAAGCCACCTTAGCACCATACTAATAGAGTATGTCTCTTCCCAGGAGATGAGTAGAACAGTGAGGTATCACAAGAAAAGAGTGGGAAAAGGGCATTGTATTAATTGTTCAGAGCAGGTTGGGAGTCTGTAGGGGTCTCTAAGGTCTTCTCTCTATCCTGAGTATGGAAGTTGAGGCAGCAGAGGTGGGCCCCCAATACTTAGTAAGGACTGAGAAGGTTGCCTCTGTGTCTATAAGAAATGAAATTGGCCTAACTGCTACCATCACAGTTATTCTGATTCCCACGGAGTGGTGGCCATAGTCCAGTGGCAGGAGTCCAGGCTCCTTCAGTCCTCAGAATCCAGCCCTAGAAGATCAAGTTGGGGCATAGGTGGGGTGAATGGCCTACTTTCTCAATGGACAAGAAGACAGCCCCTTTGGTGAAATTTAGGACAAGGACCCAATGGCCTGTCTCTGAGTGTGGGGATTAAATATAGAAAAGTATCAGAGGAGAAAGAAGGGAAAGAAAAAGTGAACAATGACATGAACTGAGAATAGCACATTGGAATAATGACAATAGTACCAGTCATAATAGTAGCCATGCCAGCGATACTGCAGGATTGATGGAAATCCTCCACTGGGCAGGGGGTGGGGGTGGTGGAGAAGGGAATGGGCAGTCGTGAATTTGAGGTTGGTGGGCTTCTCAAGCAGCATCCTGATTTTGGTACTGCAGACATAGGAATTCAGTTGGTTTTATTTTTTTAGGATTTATTTATTTGTTTGAAAAGTAAAGTTAGAGAGAAAAGGAGAGAGAGAGAGAGAGAATCTTCCGCTGATTCACTCCCCAATCACTACAATGACCAGGGCTGGACCAGGCCAGATCCAGGAGCCAGGAGCTTCATTAGGGTCTGCCACGTGGGTGCAGGGGCCCTGGGACTTGGGCCATCTTCAGCTGCTTTCCCAGGTGCATTAGCAGGAAGCTGGATTGGAAGTGGAGTAGCCAGGACTTAAACTGGTGCCCATGTGGAATGCCAGCACTGCAGGTGGCTGCTTTATGCACTACACCACAGTGCTGGCCTCTCAGTATTTAACAGGTGCTTAGAGATAATGTAGATACAGCACAAATTCTAAAAGAATGGTAGGGTTCTGAAGCAAAAAATGTCGAAGGCCATAGTGAATACAAATGTGATTGTCAGGCCAATATATTTGGCTTTTTGACCGGTTCTTCTGTGAATGCCTTTTTCACCAGAGTTCTATGCTTCTTATTTATTTATTTTTAGAGGATTTAAAAAAAAATATTTATTTGAGAGGTAGAGTTATAGACAGAGAGAGGGAGGGAGGCAGAAACAGAAAGATCTTCCATCCGCTGGCTCACTCCCTGAATGGCTGCAATGGCCAGAGCTGGGCTGATGCAAACCCAGGAGTCATGAGTTTCTTCTGGGTCTCCCATGTGGGTGCAGGGTCCCAAGCACTTGGGCTGTCCTCTACTGCTTTCCCAGGCCACAGCAGAGAGCTGGATTGGAAGAGGAGCAGCCGGGACTTGAACCGGCAGCCATGTGGGATGCTGGTGCCACAGGCGCAAGCTTAGCTTGCTTATACCACAGTGCCATCCCCAAGTTCTATGCTAGAATTACTTTAAAAATAGTCAAAGGAATACTATTAGGTGATTCCAATCATTTGATATATCCAGATAATTACTTCTATAGAGCCAAATCTAACAGTGATCAGAGAAAGCCTTCAAAAGATACTTGTTAAATAAATGTTTAGTTGAAAGATGTATTTTAGCAAGATTGCTTACTTACTCAACCCTACAAATTAATTATTTCCTCTGTAGAAGTACAGGGATGTGCAGTGCTCATAGTTCCTCATGCACAAAATTATTAAAATGTTAACTTATATAAATTTAACAGCAAACAGTAACCCAGCTAGAAAAATACCAAAGCCATGGCTATGTGCCAGTTATTATATTAAATTCCACTCTGGGCCAGATGTGACAGTGTTTGAAAGCTGTTTTATTTTTTTGAAGTTCTAAGTCTCTTCCTGGAAATGTGTGTAGAAATCATAAAAAATAAAACAGATAAAGACAGAAAGACCCTTGCAAACTGGAGATGTTGCCCAGAGCCTAGGTTTTTCTTCTGCAGAGAAGTGTTTCTCTGGACTATGGTGTGCTATGTCTTCATGAATCAGGACAAATGGGATGTTTAATAACATTCAGTGGCTCTGTTCAATGCTATTTTAAATTTATTCATTGTGTGAAATAATTTTTCTATAGCTGCGTTATCCAGTTACATATGCAGAGGATGGTTTGTGATCAAACTTTTCTCAAATATAATGAGATAAACAAATTTCACTGGGTTATTTCTAATACATTCTTTATCCATAATCCCAAGGGTGTTCAGAAGACAAAATGTTAGAAGTTTGGCCTAAAAGGCAAATTCTTTCATGAGTGTTCTGTGTAATATTTTGCAAAAGCTTTAGTTTCCATATTTTTATTCCAATAAAATGAAGTTATTATCACTATCCTCTAAAAACAAAAGGTAGAGAAGGTGATTGTACCAGTTTTCTCACCCTAGTATCTGAAAAGGTATCTCACCCTTAGTATCCGAAAAGGATGCAACATACTAAAGCATCAAGTTGTTTTTTTTTTTTTTCAAATTACTGATGTGTAGTCATATTAATCCTGTTTTGACAGTAGTGAGTTTAAGTTAAAATGGTATGATTTGAGGGCCAGTGTTGTGGCACAGCAGGTTAAGCTACTACCTTCATTGTACATTGGCACCTGTTTGTGCCCTGACTGCTCCACTTCTGATCCAACTCTCTATTAGAAAGCCCTGGAGGATAGTCCACATACCTGGGCTCCTGCACCCACATGGCAGACTCTGGTGAAGCTCCTGACTCGGGGCACTGGTAATTGTGACCATTTGGGGAGTGAATCAACAAAAGGAAGATCTCTTGCTCTCTCTGTCTCTCCCCCCAACCCCCCCCCCCCTTTTTTTTTGTAACTCTGCCTTTCAAGTAAATACATAAATCTAAAACAATGGTATTATCTGGGTTGATGAATATTTTGATTAACTTTTTTTTGTTTTATAAGGTGATTTTTTTTTGACAGGCAGAGTGGAAAGTGAGAGACAGAGACAGAGAGAAAGGTCTTCCTTTGCTGTTGGTTCACCCTACAATGGCTGCCGCCGCCAGCGCGCTGATCCAAAGCCAGGAACCAGGTCCCTCTCCTGGTCTCCCGTGCAGGTGCAGGGCCCAAGGACATGGGCCATCCTCCACTGCACTCCCAGGCCATAGCAGAGAGCTGGCCTGGAAGAGGAGCAACTGGGACAGAATCCGGCGCCCCAACCGGGACTAGAACCTGTCCTGCCGGCACCGCAGGCAGAGGATTAGCCTATTGAGCCGCGGCGCTGGCCTAAAGTGATTATTAAGCTCAAGATTCACCAGTTTCATGGGAGTGTCTTGATTTTAGTTTTTGCATTCATTTTGAATCTTAAGCCAAAATTGGCTTTTGTGCTGGTGAATTCCTTTCAGCAGTCTGAAGCCTTATTCCTTTAGAAACAAGCAGTTGTTTCCATTCCTCCCATACAATCCATTAAAACAGAAGTCCTGTGCATTTAGTTCCTGGCTGGTTAATACTACAGCATTGGCACAAAGTCAACATTTTATTCATCAGTCTGCCAGAACAAAACAGATGGCCTGTTAATTTCTTCCAGGTGGAGCTCTGTATTGTCACTGTATGGTCTGACAGTGTTTCTTGTGGAACTTTGTAACCTGAGACAAGGTACAGAGTGCTTGGCACCCTTTGTATCAGAAGGGTCACCTCAAACTAGTGAGAGCATTTTATACTTATAAAGAACCTCACAACAGGGAGCATTATAAACATTTTAGAATAATTGACCCATGCTGTGAAGTTAACATCCCAGCTCTTTATGGATAAAAGTCTGTCTTTATCTTTTTAAAATACTGATCACCAGAAGTGGCTGAAAAACATAGTAGTTAAAGGAATAGCTTGGAAAACACATTAGCACAGGTGAATCCTGCCTCTTGTACTTGATTGACAAGATCCAAAACCTCTCTGAACCTTGGTTTTCTCATCTGTTAAACAGAATAGTGATTAAAGTCTATTCATAGGATTATCATGAGGAATAAATTAAAAAAATAAATTATAAAATCCATGTAAATTTCTTAGGTGGCACAATCCAATTATTATGCCCTCAATGGGACACTTCACTACACATAGGTTATTTAGGAAGCATTTTCTTCTGTTATAACAGCCAAAGCAAATAATTATTGGCATGTAGTTCAGAGGAATCTTGACTTCTAAAATTGTCTATTCTCTCATTTCAGGAATCAGAGAATTCCGAGTTTCTTATCACACTGAATGTAGTTAGAAGCCTGCTGTTGAAAGCACTCAGAAATGAGGCACAGTTGCACTCACAGAGGAAGGATGTTGGTCCTGGGGAAGGACGGGATAGGACAAACTTTTTGCTTTTAATTTTTTCTCTAAGTGTTTCTCTGAACTTGCACTACTTTATGGCTTGAGTTAAGGAGATAAATATATATCATGCAATTTTGAGACACACAGTCTGGAAAAAATAACAAAGCGACTAATTGTTACTGAATTGTTTTGATCACTTTAGTTTTATTTGTTTGTTTTATGAAGTTCAGTCTTTCTAACATTATGTCCTGTTAGGTATTTTGATCCAAGTGGGATCAAAAAATTTGCTAATTTGTTTTTGAGGATAAATTTCTGATGTTACAAAGTAAATGTAAGAAAACTTTTGGAATTATGTTATCAAATTTACAAGATGTGTTTTGCAGGTGAGTTGTCCTGTGGTTGATTGTTTCAATTCCAGCTCTCTTGGGTAACCAGTATTTGATCTTAACTGCACTGTGTTGGGGGAAATTGAGTGGCACTTGGGAATTGCCATCACTTGGCTTTATAGTCATAGGGTTTTTTTTTTTCTTTTTAAAAATCTTTTTATTTATTTATTTTTTTGACAGGCAGAGTTAGACAGTGAGAGAGAGACAGAGCGAAAGAACCTTCTGTTGGTTCACCCCCCTAATGACCGCTATGGCTGGCATGCTGTGGCCAGCGCGCTGCGCTGATCTGAAGTCAGGAGCCAGGTGCTTCCTCCTGGTCTCCCATGCGGGTACAGGGCCCAAGCACTTGGGCCATCCTCCACTGCCTTCCCGGGCCAAAGCAGAGAGCTGAACTGGAATAGGAGCAACCGGGACAGAATCTGGTGCCCCAACCGGGACTAGAACCCTTGGGTGCCGGTGCCACAGGCGGAGGATTAGCCAAGTGAGCCGCAGCGCCGGCATGAAACATTTTTTTTTTTATCTTTTATTTAATGAATATAAATTTCCAAAGTACGACTCATGTGTTACAATGGCTTCCCCCCCCATACCGTCCCTCCCACCCACAACCCTCCCCTTTCCCACTCCCTCTCCCCTTCCATTCACATCAAGATTCATTTTCGATTATCTTAATATACAGAAGATCAGCTTAGTATACCTTAAGTATTTCAACAGTTTGCTCCCACACAGAAACATAAAGTGAAAAATAATAGATGATTTTTTTTAAATGATGATGAAATCAGATCAGACCTATTGTCATGTTTAATCCCAGTGAGAGTCAAGTTGGGAATTGACAATTTCTTTTTTTTTTTTTTAACAGAAGATCAGTTTAGTGTACATTAAGTAAAGATTTCAATCGTTTGCACCCCATAGAAACACAAAGTGAAATATACTGTTTGAGTACTCGTTATAGCATTAAGCCTCAGTGTACAGCACGTTAAGGACAGAGATCCTACATGAGGAGTAAGTGCACAGTGACTCCTGTTGTTGACTTTACAAATTGACACTCCTGTTTATGGCATCAGTAATCTCCCTATGCACCAGTAAGAGTCGGAGAACTCAAGGGGCTTCCATAGCCTTGGAAACTCATAACTGGTGTATAGTCATAGGGTTTTTAAAGGTAGTGCTGCCTATTTCTTGGAAAGCACAGAATATTGGTAAGGTGGAATGTTCATATCCTCCCTTCTGTCAACAGTGTTTGTTAGTGAAATCTTCGTAAATATATTCCCAATAGTTTGCTTTTTTTAAAAAAATACTTATTTTCATCTACTTGAAAGGTAGAGCAAAGCAGTAGCAGAGAGAGAGAGAGAGAGAGAGAGAGAGAGAGGATCGAAAGGTAGAGCAACAGCAGTAGCAGAGAGGGAGAGAGAGAGAGAGAGGATCTTCCATTTGCTAGTTCACTATCCAAATGCTCACAACAGCCAGTGCTGGGCTGGAATGAAGCCAGCAGCCAGGAACACTATCTGGACCTCTAGCATGGTGGCAGGGACTCAAGTACTGGGTTCTTATTGGCTGTCTCCTAGGATGCATTAGCAGGAAACTAGATCAGAAGCAAAGTAGCGGGGACTGAAAGTGGCACTGATATATGGCATGTGGATGTCCCAAGCCACGCCTTAATCTGCAGTACCACACACCCACCCCAGTTTGCTTCAAACACACACACACACACACACACACACACACACAGAGAAATGGAAGATCAGGACCAATGCCCTTTATAGAATTTGATCATTGACTTTTCTTCAGGTTGATGGATTTATCATTGAGTTACTAATATTGTGCTGTCTTTATTTTAGAGAAACTGATTTCATTATTCACTCCATCAAAAGACATTGCAGTTCAATTTTTTTTTTTTTTGGACAGGCAGAGTGGACAGTGAGAGAGAGACTGAGAGAAAGGTCTTCCTTTTCCGTTGGTTCACCTCCCAATGGCTGCTGCAGTCGGCGCACCGCGCTGATCCGAAGCCAGGAGCCAGGTGCTTCTCCTGGTCTCCCATGCGGGTGCAGGGCCCAAGCACTTGGGCCATCCTCCACTGCACTCCCAGGCCATAGCAGAGAGCTGGACTGGAAGAGGGGTGACCTGGACTAGAACCCTGTGTGCCTGTGCCACAGGTAGATGATTAGCGCATTGAGCCGCGGCACCGGCCAATTGTTTTTATGTAGACATATGATTTTTGGATAGCAGAGGTCATTTTTAGTTTTAATTTGTGATAGCAATTCATTGTACTCTGTTCCTGACAAACTCTAGTCATCCTGGGTTTATAATATAGTATTTTCACTGAAAATGTTACGTTGCCAAATATATAGTTGAATTAAGGGTTTTAGAAGAGCATTCATTGACAAGTAAAACTTACTATTATCATGTTATTAATTGTTTTCTGCTTTGTGGTTCCCTCCTTCCTGTCTTATAGCCTTTCTTTCACATTTGATGACTTTATAGAGTCCTATGTTTTGATTTCTTGTCCTTTACATTTTGTATATTTACTATAGGTTATTTTCTTTTTACCATGGACAAAAATCTTATAGTAACAATAAATTATTTAAGAACATAGCTTTGACTATATATAAAAAGCTGGAATCTGGGATGCAAGGGAGAGCCTGTCACTGGAATCCAGCGTGAAATTGAAGCTGAGTGCTCACTTTATCTTCCTTCTGCCTTATGGAAGGTGTTTCTCATCTTTGTCCAAGCTGTGCTATGTGGGTTTGAGGGAAATTTGATATGGGCAATGTGAAACTGTCCTTTCTTCCTTTTTGGTTGAGCCTTTTCTTGTGTCTGTTCTATCTGGGTGCTATAATCTCTTTAGCTCTTGTGAAGGTATTAAGGTGCAGACATGGTTGTTCAAGTTGATGTTTCTGTGATGGGTTGAGCACTAGAACCTCCTATTCCATTATCAGTGTGACATCACTCGTGAAAATCCCAGGACTCTTAATTTCAAACAGGTCTGGACAAAATATTCTGGACAAAGAGAAAGAAATTGTTTTCTCTCTTCATCTCCATGGCAGGATAAATATTGTTCCTGAAAATTAAATATCATTTCAGACATGAACCTTCATAGAGGATTTTTCTTCTCTGTGCCCAAGAATCAGTAAATGGGGAAGAAAAGATTGGAGGGGAATGTGGTGGGTTGACAGGTCTCCCCATAAAATGGGCTCTGAATACCAAAAATGTATCCCCAAATATTGTTATTATCTTATATAACAGAGACTTGCCAAATGTCAGAGCCACACAAGAGAGAATAATATGCTTAAATACTTGCTTAAACATCTTTTTCTAAGGTATAAAGTGGGGAGTTTTTTTTAAAAAGATTTGTTTATTTTATTTGAAAGGCAAAGTTACAGAGAGAGAGACACAGGGAGAGATCTTCCATCCTCTGGTTCACTCCCCAAATGGTCTCAGTGACAGGAGCTGGCTGTTCTAGAGTCAGGAGCTTCCTCCTGGTCCCTCATGTGGCTGCAAGGGTCCAAGGCCTTGGGCCATCTTCAGCTGCCTTCCCAGGTACAATAGCAGGTAGCTGGATTGTAAGTGGAGCAGCTGGGACTCAAACCTTTTGAGCCACAATACCAGCCCCACACAAATGTATTTGTGACCATCACATGCAGTTGTTTTTAAGAATATTAAGTATGAAAATAATGTGATATGATTAGTAATGATTCCAAGAAAAATTGATTTGAGTCATGCAGTCTTAAGAAGCGTCATAGAATTGAAGCAAGGCCATGATAAATAGATCCAGAAGAGATTTCTGCACAAGTAATACAATAACTTTTGGAAAGGAGTAGATTCCTCAGAGCATCGAGGCCTTGGGAACAAATGGAGTGTCTCTCTAACTCCATCACTCATCTTTCTTGAGGGTTCTCTCATATAAATAGAGAAAAGTTTGAATAGAAATCCTTTATGAAAATCAATGCAACATTCTCCTTAAATTATGTTTGTTAGCAAATATGCTGGACAACTGCATTAGTTCCAATGGACTCTAACTCCATGTGTGTTAAAGTGTAAAATATCAGGACTGAGCATGCACCACAGTCTTTTTTAAACTTTTGAACTATAGTAAGAGAGATTTCAGAGACTCAGAAAAAAACTAATCTCCAAGAAAACATGTAAATAAGTCAGATGAAAAGTATTAATCCACTCTGTAAAAGTAGGAAAACAAGAATCAAATTCATGTGTGCATTTGAGGTTAGTTCAAAAAGTTTGTAGAGAAGTGAGTACTTGGTATAGTAGTTAACATACTGTGTGCAGTGCTTGCATTCCATATCTGAGTACCTGAGTTTGAGTTCTGGCTGCACTCCTGACTCCAACTTCCTCCAATTCCCCACCTTGGGGAGCTGCAGGATTGGCTTTAGTAGCTCCTTGTCACCCAAATTGGAAACCTGGATTGAGTTTCAGACTCCTGGCTTCAGCCTGAGCCAGTCCTCACTATCATAGGCATTTTGGGAGTGAAATGGCAAAGGGGAGACCTCTTTGTCTGTCTTTCAAATTAATAAATTAAATAAATAAATTTTTTAAAGTTTCTAAAAGTATAGAATCAAAAGATAACTTTATTTTGGTAGAAAAATTTTAGAAATCCATATCTCAAGGGACTTTAAAAAGATCATGGGAAATGTATTTGAGAAAAAAATTGTTTATGGATTCAAAGATTTTTTTTGCCTCAAAATAAACTTAGGCTTTAATTCTTGTTTTCGTGAACTTTTGAAGTACTCTGATGTATGTTTGTACTGAAAGGGAGAGAAGAGATGAGTGAGACAATAAAGGAGAAATTAAATTACATGTATATCTATATATACTTTTTCAGTAACTAATATTTAACATTTCAACAAAATACATTCTGATCATTGCTTTTTCCCCCATAATACCAGCCTCATTCGAAGTAGTACTTTTTAAAAAATATGCACATCTTAATTTACAAATTATATTTAAACCTTACAGTTTCATATTTCTGATCCTAGTAGCACTGAATTCTAATTACCTGCATGTACATCATCTACAGCGAATTCTAAAGGTAGCATTGCTCCTCCTCTTGGGTGTCCTTACCGCTTATTTTCCGTGAAAGTCAGTGGTGCTCTCTATGTGATGCAGACAGATTTTAAAACTGAATTCATAGAAAAATGAGGTTTACTTGCGTTAGATCTTTGTGGGGTTTCCTTAATGCTGGATAAGCAAAAGTTGATCCCATCACCACAAAGGGAATTAGCACATAATTACACTCAAATATACATTTGGTGCATACTTTTCTTCCTTTCTACTAACTTAAATCAGTGTTCATAACAGCTGTGCATGCATCTGAGAAGTCATCTTTGGCATTTACGTCTAATTTACAGCTCATTTATTGCTCCACTTGTCCCAAGTTTGCCCCAAGATTAGTGCTGTGGTGGGAAGCCGTAACCCTGTTTCAGATTTCTTCATACAACTGTCTCAGTCAGTGACAGAGTTTATTTAGAGATACTTAACAATTTAACGCTTTCACTTCAGGAATCATTTACATTGATGTGAGAAATTTCTTGGGGTTAGGAAAGTCAGTTTTAAGAAAATCATTTTCATGGAGTACTGATTTCTAACATGATTCTAGATCATGATTCTGAAAATTAAGTTCTATCTAGGGTGCAGGAGAAGTCTATCCTACCTGTGACCATTGATGTAAGCTATTATGAAAGTTAAATTATGAAAAACCTACATGAAATAAATAGATGGCCTAAGTGCATTTCCAGATGTGTCATTTTCTGTGGAAGGGATGATTAACTGCAGTAAATATATACATGAGTTTGTTTGAATTGTCTTTTATTCTTATTTGAAATTTTCATAAAATAATAATAAAGGAAAACTCCTTATGGAAAATCTAAAGTTAATTGTTTCTACTTAGGGCTAAATTTTGAAATTGGATATAAGTTTGATCATGCTAGCAGTGTGTTTTAAAACAATGTTGGCAATTTTTAATAAAGAGGAAAATTCACTAGATTTTCTGTACACTGTGATTATTTTCTGAAAAGAAATGCAGAAATATAAACAGATACACATCCAGATGTGGTTGATTTTTTTCTCCACATGGCATTATTGGTTATGATTAAGAGACATCTAATCAAGTTGGATAGATATTTCTTGAAATGATGCATGGTATGCAGTGCATGCTTCCATTGTGCTTCCTGCCATTATGGAATAATGCGTCTTATTTGGAAATACAATGGTTGTTTCTGTTAAATCATGCTCAGTCAGCTTATATAATAATGCCTATATTTTGTGAATCATTTCAGATTTCAGAGAGCTATGCCTTCCTACCAAGAGAAGCGGTGACACGGTTTCTAATGAGCTGCTCAGAGTGCCAGAAAAGAATGCATTTAAACCCAGATGGAACAGATCATAAAGGTAGCCACAGTGTCAAATAGTGAGATTTAAAGTAATTTTATTCATAATAGAAATTTATATCTCACATTTTTATAAAAATGTGATAGACTGAAACAGTTCAAGAAGTCAGATAATCTCATTTATTCAAGTAGGAGGCAGTGAATTTTGAATATTTACTTAGAAAGTAATTCAGTGCCCATTCCTAGAAGAAATACTGCTTCAACTGTGGCAAATAACTTTTTTTTGTATAATAGTGTTTTAATTTCCATTCATTGTATTATTTCATGGTATTTTAGATAGATTTAGTAAACTGATTTGTGTATGTCCTTTTAAATCTGCCAATTCATAATTTTTAATAATCATGACTAATGCTAAAATCTATTCAATGAAATTTTTACATAAAAATTGTGATATGACTTTAGCTTTCATTAAATATTATCTAGATTTTTTTCATAAATATGTCCTCTCTCAAATTAACCTCACAGATGCATTTTTTATACTTCAAAATGTTGTAAAATGAATTACCTGGTAAAAAATGTTTAAAAATGGAGAAAATTTCCTTTGGCACTCACAAAGTACACATAGAATATAATTTACACAACAATGGAAAAATGCAAATAATTGTACTTATTTTGCATATTAGCTTTATTTTGTTATTACTGAAGATATTTACAAAAAACTCTTCTGTAGTTGGAAATAACTGATTTATCCATATTGTTAATTGTATTGCTACACCTTTGTAGAACCTTTGCAGTTATTATTTTGCCCCTGAAATCCATCTACACTGCTGCCAGCCTTTTAAAGACTTGATCTCTAGAATCTTGTTTCCATTTGGATAAATTGAGTCATTCTGAAATTACAGGTAGAATATGGTATCACTTTCATTACCCATTAAAAATGTTTTATTCCAGATAATGGAAAACCTCCTACTTTGGTGACCAGCATGATTGACTACAACATGCCAATTACTATGGCCTATATGAAGCACATGAAGCTGCAGCTGCTAAACTCACAGCAAGATGAGGTAAAATGAAAACATATACATTTGTTCACAGACTAGAATGGAGTTTGATAACCATGACTATTGTGTTAAGCATGATGGTATTTGAAGGCAGCAATTTATTTTTTAATGAAAGAATTATCACCAAGATTGCACAGATGGGGAAAGTGGGAAGACAGTTTTAGTTCTGGGTCAGAGTCCCTGTCTCAGTAGACCTACTTTTGCATTGTGGGAATTTGTTCATTTCTGAGAAAGATTGATTCTCCTTAGTATAGTAAGGAGATTTTGCACTAATCTTGGCAAAGTCCTAGGAAGCTTCAAGGAAAAAGTTCATAGTAAAGCCTCCTTAATAAGTGAAACTTTAAGGAAATGTAGGTATTAAGGCTACTTTGTCTGGAATTTAGAAAAATTGATATGATAGATTTTTCATATCTAATTATTTCCTCACATCTTGCATATATTTTGAAGTTATTTTCATTGGATCACCATTTTATGTGTTCATTTACTTTTATGCATCTTCTAGAGACAATTTGTGGCGATTCTTCTTAGTTGGAAGTGTTTTGATGTTTCAAATTATTCTATTTGATGTGTATAAGAATATAATAATATGCTGTCATGTATTATACACTAAATATGTATATATCTATTGAGTATTCTATAGGATTCTAATTAGCTCCTTATTTTGGTTTGAGAATCTCAAAATAAGGGCTCTGAGTTATATGTGTACCCTGCTTATATTGTCTGCTAATACTAAATGATAGAGTTAAAAAGGAGGGAACAATCCAACATGGGAAGCAGGATACACAGCAGACTCAGAATGGCAGATGTCCTAAACAGAACTCTGGCCTCAGAATCAGCCCTTAAGGCATTCGGATCTGGCTAAAAAGCCCATGAGAGTATTTTAGGCATGGAAAGCCAAGACACTCTGCCAAAAAAAAAAAAAAAAAAAACCTAATGAAAGATCTCTGTGAGTGAGATTCCAGCAGAAAGAACAGGCCATCAAAGAAGGAGGTAACTTTCTCTGAAGGGAGGAGAGAACTTCCACTTTGACTAAGACCTTGTCTAAATAAGATCAGAGTTGGCAAACTCAAAAGGCTTCCATAGCCTTGGCAACTCATGACAAGAGCCTCGGGTGATTACTGTCGCCATAAACAAGAGTGTTAATTGTTAAATCAACAACAGGAATCACTGTGCACTTACTCCCCATGTAGGATCTCTGTCCTTAATGTGTTGTACTATGTGAATCAATGGTATAACTAGTAATCAAACAGTACTTTATCCTTTGTGTTTCTGTGTGGGTGCAAACTGTTGAAATCTTACTTAGTATATACTAAATTGATCCTCTGTATATAAAGATAATTGAAAATGAATCTTGATGTGAATGGAATGGGAGAGGGAGCAGGAGATGGGAGGGTTGCAGGTGGGAGGGGGGTTATGGGGGGGGGAAAGCCACTGTAATCCAAAAGCTGTACTTTGGAAATTTATATTTATTAAATAAAAGTTAAAAAAGAAAAGATATAACAATACTTGCTAATACTAGTTAATTGGTATATATTAAGTAATAGGAATCTCATATTCTCCACATTAGGAACAGAACCTCAGCCAATAAATTCTTCCCTTTTTGAAATTTCTTCAGAACAAAATAATTGGTTTAATGTTTTTTAACTATCACAGTTTTTGGTAAAGTATCATTAAACTCTTTTACAATTACTTTATTGAGCTTTTATTCATAAAGCTCAAATCAATTTTTTATTTGCCTTTGTATTTGAGCAAGCTTAATCTCAAATTTTATTTATAAAATTATTTGATCTTAATAGCCTTTATTAAGGTTATACTTTGTGAGGAATATATATTAGTACAGTTACAGTATCAGATTATATATTACCAGCTGGCCACATAAAAATAAATGAACAAGTAACAATAAAATCACTGGGCTTAAGACTTTCAAGACAATTAAGAAAATATTGTCTGTCCACCCTTGAAACTGAGAAAATTATTTTCATGATTCATCATGTATTTAAAAAAAATCAGTATTTCATAAACGTGTTAGAGTCAAATTATTTGTGCAAAGCTCACTGAGTACTGATGTTTATTTCAAGGCCAAAAAGTAAAAGGATCAACTTTGTGCCAGTAATACAGCCCACATATGCTGAGTCCTTCTGCCTTTTAAAACATCGTAAGTATTTTACACAAAAGAAATCCTTTCAAATTTATAACTGGATTGGGGCCGGCGCTGTGGTGAAGCAGGTTAATCCTCAGCCTGTGGTGCTGGCATCCCATATGGGTGCGGGTTCTAATCCTGGCTGCTCTCCTATGGCCTGGGAAAGCAATAGAAGATGGCCCAAGACCTTGGGCCCCTGCACCCATGTGGGAGACCGGGAAGAAGCACCTGGCTCCTGGCATCAGATTGGCGCAGCTCTGAATGTTGTGGCCATTTGGCAAGTGAACCAGGAGATGGAAGACCTTTCTCTCAGTCTCTCTCTCTCACTGTCTGTAACTCTACTT
The DNA here is from genome assembly GCF_051225735.1 of Oryctolagus cuniculus. Taxonomy (NCBI): domain Eukaryota; kingdom Metazoa; phylum Chordata; class Mammalia; order Lagomorpha; family Leporidae; genus Oryctolagus; species Oryctolagus cuniculus. The sequence goes on from NC_142876.1 coordinate 43,594,137, forward strand.
CTCGAATAAATAAATAAAATCTTAAAAAAGTAACAAAGTGTATTAAAAAATTTATAACTGAATTAGGAAGTTAGTTCTCATGTACATATTTAAGAATTTTAAATTGGATATACACTGCCTTTAAAATATTCATATAAATGACTACTTAGAGATTTATAAAATTTTAGAAAATTTTGATTATCGAAAGACAGGTCAGAGGTAAATCATACTAAAATGGAATCCAAGTGAGATATGCCTTGCGATAAATTACATCAGACTTTCAATAAAGATTAATCCAATAAGTTCAACCAATGTTTACTGGGCAACTTCTATAAACCTGATACTCTGGAGATAAGCAGTAAATAAATTGACAAAAGTCCTGTCTTTCTGAAGGTTATCCTCAGTTGACGGGAAAAGAAAATAAAGTCTACACTCATATATAGGGAAATGCTAAATCTTGTTGAGAGAAATCACAAAGGCTAGAAATAGACATTTCTTTAGAAACAATTTTAAATGTTTTCACTGGGAAAGTGTCATTTGACCAGGATTAATGTAAATGAGGTATATATTTATCAGAGGGATACAGAACAAGATTCTTGAGGCAAGCACATGTTCAGCAACTGACAGACCAGAAAAATTGTAAATATGGAGGGAGTAAAATAAACAGGAAAGACTACAATAGGAGAGGAGTTTAGAGAGATTGTGGAAAGCTAAGTCATGTAAGGCCTCATGCTTTTAAGAACCAATGGGTTTTACTCTGATTAATATAGGAAGCCAGTGGAGGGCTTTGGGTAGAAATGTATTGTGATTTGACATTTAATTTTACAGAATTATATAGTTTTCTCTGTTAAGAATAGACTACAGGGGTGGCTCCAGGGCATAGTAGGTTAATCCTCCACCTGCAATGCTGGCATCCCATATGGGTGCTGGTTCAGGTCCCATATGCTCTACTTCTGATCCAGCTTCCTGCTAATGTGCCTGGGAGGGCAGTGGAGGATGGCCCAAATGCTTGGGCCCCTGCACCCATATGGGGGACCTGGAAGAAGCTCCTGGCTCCTGCCTTTGGATCAGCCCAGCTCTGACCCTTGTGGCCATTTGGGGAATGAACCAGCAGATGGAGGATGTCTCTCTCTGTCTCCCTCTTTCTGTCTGTAGCTCTGCCTCTCAAATAAATAAATCTTTTTTTTTTTTTTTTTTTTTTTTTTTTTTTTTTTTAAGGATAGACTACAGGAAAAGAAGTAGCAAGAATGTACCACCTAGATTTATTGCAGAATCAGTAGTATCAAAGAGTTAACAAAATCATTTCCCCTTCTGCATGAAAGCTTGGCTGTTGGGTAACTTTCTAGCTTTGATAGAATTAAAATAGCAGTGGTGCTGCGAGGCAGTATTGCTGATGGCAAACTTTATCAGAAGACCAGAAATCCCTCGTAATAATGTTTATATTTCCTTGAATTGGATGATTTTTGTAATTTGCCATCCCTCCTTTAGGGTTGGAGCCTGCTTTGCCAGGTCCCCAGTCTACTCAACATAATGATGTAAATTGCTACATGACCACTACAAGGGCTCCCATGGAAGAGAAACACCTGGTGCCTCTCTGCTGAAAAGCTGCTTCCTTTACTGCATCTTTCTAGATGCACCTAATGGCATGGGTGGCCAGAGGTCTTAGGCCCATGCAGTTTAGTTGGATATATAAGCTCCTGGTGTTTCAGGTCTAGGAAACAGAATGATCATGGCTTGGGTCAGAGAAGTAGTAGTTAAATAGTGAAATGAGATAACATTATGAATATATTTTAAGATTCTTCTCATCAGTTGGATGTGGAACGTGGTAGAAAGTCAAGAGCCAATGATGACTCCAGGATTTTTTAAATGAGTGAGGAGGTAACATAGCTATTAATTTGTACAAAAAATGCTGTGTGTAAAACATATTTGAGGCATTATATTAGAAGTTCAGTTGTGAGCTCTTCATCAGAAATGCAAGTAGAATTAGGACATTTCTTAGAAATTCTGGAATAGTTTTCAATTAGACTGTTGACATATGGAATGAAGAAAAAAATGAGTGCTATGTAAGACCAGGTTTCATTTGTATGTAATAAATAAAGTCATGTACCTGGAGGTATTACTATGGTAGTGCAGGTTGAGGAGCAAAGCTCAATGATCTTGACTTATGAAATCCTAATGTTATAACATCTGGGAGGTAAGGAATCACTGATGATACCAAGAAAAAACAGCCAGTGTGTTGAAAGGAAAATCAGGAGAGTTTGTGGATTAGAAAAAAACTAAAGTGTGTTTCAAGGAATACATTGAAAATTTATTGTGTCAACCCAGCTCATAAGTCAGTAAAAAGTCTGAGAACTGATTTTGTACTTGAAAGTCAATGATGCTTTTGAATAGAGCAGTTTTTTGGGGCAGTGAGAATGAAAGTCTGATTTTAGAGGATGTAAGAGACAATTAGAGGGATCAAGGTCACTGGAAGAGTTTTGCCTTGAAGGGCATCCTAGAAAGGGTGTAGTAGCTAGAGTTAGAATGGGAATAGAATGATGTGATTGTATTTATTTTTATAAGATCAGACAAATGACATTACAGTGACATGTTGATAGAAATCATGCAGCAGAGGGAACAATGCAGGGAAAAGAGAAGTTCATGAAGTAATGCCCTTGGCATTAGTCAAGGACAGTTTTCTTATACCAAATTGAAAGAGTTTACTTTAGAGTGGAGCACAAGCAGGAAGGATCAAATAGTGGTAGGTGGACAGAAGTGGAAGAGGAGTTTATAGGAGTGTTCCAGTTTGCTCCCAAATCCTCAATAGAAAAAAAGGAAGCAAAGTGAGGATTTTTGAAAAGGTATTAGAAGTCATAGAAGATAAGTGGATGTGAGAAAAAGAAATCTAGACAGTGGAGAGTGAATGGAGTACAAAAATGACCCTCTTTGAGTTTCATGATCTTATATTTAACATGAAATCATTTAAATAACTGCCTGTCTCCATGTTCAGCTATATAGTGGCAATGGTAAAATCAGGTGAGGGAAAATTTGGAATTAATTGTATTTAGGGCATTATTCAAAGAGGGAAAATGGTATACAAAGGTATGAATAAAATGACATACCATGGAATTTGGTCCATATAAGAAAATAGATGAGGTCAAGAGAGGTGATTCTTGCTGGAGGGAGGTCAGTGAAAACAACAATCATGGGGTAGTAATTTTGTTGGGATTGGAATAATAGAGTGAGTGATCTGGAAAATTTGAGATACTGAGCAGAGGTGGGATACTTGAAATCAAGATGATGGAAGATTTGTAGTTGCTGGTAATGAAATACCTAGGAACAAAATGGATGAAGGATGGAGAACAAGACCACTGGAGAAGAAAACCATGGAAATGAGAGTTCAGGATGTTTCAAGAGATACTAAAATTACCAGGGATTGAAATGTGAGTAGTAGGGGCCAGTACTGTGGCACAGTAGGCTAAGCCTCCACCTGTAGTGCTGGCATCCCTTTTGGGCTCTGGTTCATGTCCCAGCTGCTCCTCTTCCAATCTAGCTCTCTGCTTATGGCCTGGGAAAACAGCGGAAGGTGGCCCAAGTGTACTTGGGTCTCTGCACCCACGTGGAAGACCCAGAAGAAGCTCCTGGCTCCTGGATTTGTATCAGCCTAGCCCCAACTGTTGAGCCATTTGGGGAGTGAACCAACCGACAGAAGATCTTTTTCTCTCTCTCTCTTTCTGTAACTCTACCTCTCCAATAAATAAATAAATAAAATATTTTTAAACGATTGTGAGTAGTGGTGAAAGACATGAAAGAGATCCTAAACAAAATTCAGAAAAAGAGATAACAAAATTCAGGAAAAGACTGACTTGGATTTAAGGAGGTGTTTGCACACACACACATACACAGACAGAAGTAATACTTCTTTAAAAAGTACTTGAGACAGAAAGAGGAAGAGAGAAAGCTCCCATCTGCTGGTTCACTCCCTAAAAGCCCACAACTGCTGAGGCTGGGCCAGGGCCAATGCCGGGAGCCAGGGTTATAATTCAGGTATACTTTGTGGCTGACAGGAACCAATTACTTGAGCAATTACTGGCTGTCTCCCAGGATCTGTGTTAGCGGGAAGCTGGGATCAGGAACTGGAGCTGTTCATCAAATCCAAGTACTTCAATGTGGGATGAAGATATCTTAGTCATTAGGCTAAATGTCCACTCTGAAGATAATGCTCTTCAATTATTTTATAAATGGTTCAATATATTAGAAAAAGAGAAATCTCATAAAGTGATAGGAGGAACTCTATCTAAGGCTTTATCCTATCCATCATCTTCATTTAATCCTTTCAACAGTGGATACGTTTGTTCCATCTGCAGTTTACAAATGGGAAACCAAGACTTTGGGCTAGTAAAGCTTACTCTAATAATAAAAGTATTAGACAACATATCAGATATTCAAATCTAGGTTTTGCAGTCTTTAGAGCCCATGGTTTTTCTAATCTACAGCATGTCCACTTTAAAGTATCACTAACTACTCACTATTTAGAAATCACTTATGTAAATTGAGTGATATGTTATAGCCCAAGGGGAAAAGAAGGTAATTTGCAGTCATCTATAGCTGTGTACTCTCCATTAAATTTAAAGAACTTAAAGAAAAGAACTATGATTTACTATCTGAATTATTTTGTGATTTAAGAATTCAAATAGGACTCACCATAGAATTTCTTTTGTTACTTGTTGTGTAAGCTAGGACCATTCACTTGGTTCATTCAACCTACACATGATTTGGGCTGGAGGTTTCAAGAAGGCTTCACTTAAATGGTATTTTGATGACTGTTTACACAGCCTGTCACTGTCTACATGTGGCTGGCTAGTTTGGGCTTCTGCACAATGAGGTGATTTTAGGGTACTCAGATTTCTTCTGTGGCAGCAGGCTTTCAAGGCAGAAGAAGCAGAACACTCCCAGGCATCTGGAATTAGCCAAGTATTACTTCTGCCATATTCTGTTGGCCAAAGCAGATAACAAAGCAATCTCTTTCAAGGTGAAAAGGAGTAGGTACTACTTCTTGGTCTGAGAAATTGTACATAGGTACAGGAAAGCAAGGACTTGATAGTGACCATCTATGGAGACTATTCACTGTAGTGATCAGTAATCATGAAAAACTACTCAACTTCTTATATTACCAAAGTTTTTTAATCAATTGGCTTGTTATTTGGTGCTTGCCATGTTGAAAAGATTTCTACAACATGCTATATCCAATCTAAAACCAGTTGACCTTCTATAAGCTGTCGAGTAGAGTTTAAACTTGAACAGACTTTCCAAGAGAATTTAATAATAACTAAATTTTTTTCCAAATATACTTAGATACTTTGACTAGAAATTTATATTAAAGAATGTGAGATATAAAACACTGTCTTGATTAGGATATTTACTGCATTTCTAATAGTGAATTACTGGATGTATTTTCAGGCTTTAACAATGAGGGATTGTCAAATATGCACTGGCCAATATAGGCCCCAGCCACAGGTGGCTGTTTAAAACTTAATTGAAAATTACTTCAAGTAAGCGAAAATGAGAAGTCCAATGTTTACGTTGCATTAGCCCTATTTCAAGTACTCAATAGCTGTGGGTGCCTAGTGGTTACTTTTCTGAACAGAGAATATTGTAGAGCAAAGCCATAATTGCAGTGTGGTTTCTTGAAGAGCACTGTGTAAGTAACCAGCAAAGAGATAACCTGCGGAGCTTACGGAGCGGGGTTTACCAGAAGTGCATCCCAAAAGATTATAACTCAACTTCTGAAATGTGGGATCTGATATTCTGAATTTTTAATAAGGTCTATCTCATGTACACTAAGATTTGACGAAATGCATTTAAAACAGAGGGTGCTAATATAGACTTTAATTTGGTTTGAGAAAAAACAGTAAGTGAAAAAAATATATACAGCAAAAGTGAGATTGGTGGGAGTTATTTTCCAGCAGTTTTATGGAAAATCCTAAATGCTAGAGTGAATAGCTTACATGTTACTTGAGAGACAATAGACAGGCTGCAAATTTTTGAGCAGAGTAGCTTGTTCAGAAATGGAAAGATTAATTTAATAGTAGTTGATAGGCAGGGCTGATGGAGGAGTAATTAGAGGTGAGTAGGTGAAATAGAAAACTAATATTACATAGTTCAGGAAATTGAGTGATATGATTTTGAACCAATCAAGACAGTATCAATGGAAATTAGGAGGTGAATTATAGACACTCTTCTAGAGGGTAACATCTAGAACATGGAAAGTAAAATGAAATATGGAATCATTGAGGGGTTGCCAATTCAAGTAGCTTTTCAAAAGAGAAATAAAACTTCAATAAAATTAGACTGAAAAATTTATTTTTATAAAAATATGCTCTAATTTTTAAAAATTATAAGGAAGCAGAGTTACTAAGTTGGATAGCCATGGTTTTCATTATCATAAGAGGTTAGTTGTGTTAGACGTAAGCTCACATTGTGTGATGTGGAGACTTTTTTCTGATGTTCATATGAAACAAAATATAGAATTACACAGGGAAAGATTTAGATGCATGGTCTAAAGGTGATCATGAGTAAAGTCGCTACATAGTCTGTCAGTCATGTTTCTGATTCTTTTCCCTTGGACACCTTCAGTAGCTTCTCCCTAGTATGATTAGTATTCCTCTCAGTAGATTAAAAATGCAGTCTTCTCTTATAATACACTTTGATAGCTTTGATTAAAAGATAATGTAAACAGTTAATGATTAGAACTAACAGGATGAATACTTTCACTTAATCTCATCAAAGCTTTTTTTTTTAAAGATTTATTTGTTTACTTGAAAGTTGGTTTTACAGAGACAGGAAGAGACATACACACACACACAAGGTATATCATATATATATATATACGAGATGTATATATGAGATTATATATATATATATATATATATATATATATATATATATATATGAGAGAGAGAGAGAGATACCTTGCATCCACTGGTTCACTCCCCAGAATGCTGCAACTGCTGAGGCTGTGCCAGGGCAAAGCCAGGAGGCAGGAATTTCATCCTGGTCTCCTATGTGGGTGGCAGGGACCAAATACTTTGGACATCTTCCACTGCTTTTCCTAGGCCATTAGCAGGGAGCTGAATCAGAACTGAATCAAACAGGACAACAATCATTATTTTTAAGTGATGCCAGCATCACGGACAGTGGCTTTATGGACTGTACCAAATGCTGGCCATCACATTAAAGCTTTTTATAAAGGAATCACAATTGATATTCTAATGAGGGCTGGAACTGTAAAAAGTAAATTATACTTGTGTTTCAGAGGTAATGATAGAGAAAAATGTTTAAAATATTTTCAATCATTAAGCCACTTATGATATTGAAGCACATTTAAATTTTTAAAAATTTTTAAATTTTTAAAATTTGTTTGCTTAAATAGCAACAATATATAACAACCATTTAATCTCTGTCCAAATTTTTTAAAAAGTATGCTAACAAGAATGTCAGTAGTCACAAAATGGGTATTGATTATCTATAATGTGCTGTAGCAGGTTTAACACCTTTTCAAAGAAAGGTACTATGACCTGAATCTTTTTATCTTGCTCTTCTTTAAACAGATACATGTACACACACACACACACCCACACACACATATTTTATATATAAATATGCCATAGAAATATTTTACTAAATTACATGTAATTAGCTATTTGTAGTATATATAATAAAAATAAAGACTAAGCTTATATATTAATATAGAACATACAGATACTTAAAACATATTAGCTATGTTTACCATTTTATTTAAATTTATTTTATCTTATTGTATATATTTATGTAATAAATATATATGTTGTGGAATTGTGCATTCTATATATAAGCAACACAAGCCTTCTATTGTACATATTGTTACCTTGACATTGTTCTAGATATTTTAAATACTTAAGCCTCTCAATTTTCATATACCCCTATGAAGTTGACTTTATTATTATTGCATTGTATAGTTGAAAGAACTGAGGCACAGAAAGTTTATATGACTGACTTAAAGTAACAGTCTAATAAGCGGCAGAGCATGGATCTGAATTCAGGAAGTATGGGTTCTGAGAATACCTTCTAACATATTGAGATGTCACAGACACTCTATGTGGTATATGTAATGCACGTCTGTGTTACTTATGGATATCTAGAATACTTATCTACATTACTTATTACATGCACACAGTTACATATATATACACACATACATACATATTTAGTTACATGGTACACATTGATAATATTTGAAGTCCACACATTGAATTCTGTTATTTAATTCTCTTTAATACTTTGGATATTCTTAGAATTTAGAGTTGGAGAAGAGTATAATGTACTGAAAGAGGGTGTACCACCAAGAGAAGTCCATGTAACTGGTGAGCTAGAGGTTGCACGGTGCAGCATTTCCTTGCTGGATTAATGAAGAGCTGGTGGTGCCATGTATACTAAGACATAAGTACACTTTTGGTGAAGGAAGGATGCCACAGTCACCTGGGCCTGATCTGCGGATCAGAATGCCAATGGTTACTTTGCTAGAACACTCCTACCCCTTCCCCTTCAGCATGTCATCTTCTCTCTTGATACCAACATGTCATTTACGAAAACAAGCTAACTCTACTTATTCAAAGAAGCTATTTCCTTAGGCTCAGTGGCTTCATATGAATCCTACTTCTGAGTGTGTCTCAGTTTCTTGATTTGTAAAAGTGGGTGAATGCTAGTCCCTAACTCATAGGTTGTAATGAAGGTTGAGTGAACACATATAAAGAATGATTTCTACAACATAAATATCAACATGATTGCTATGCAAATATATTACTGTTAAACTTTCAGATCAAGCATATACAAAATAAAATAAAACTTGGTGATCTTGGTGAATTGTTTATACAGGTTTCTCAGGGTTTCTGCCTCCATAACTACACCATTTATCCAAAAATAATTTCTCCAGAAGGAGCTTGCTTCAGTGAAATGACTGTAGCCTAGATTTGGTATTTTACAGGCTTTGGAGAATTGGCCATTTGGTGTGTTAACCATTTGGTAATTTAATTATTTTATGAACTGACTTTTGGTAAAGAAATCTTGATCATTTTTGCCTAGAATTCCTTTTTGTGATTGTATTTATAATCATTGTAAAGAAACAAAGGATACCTTCAGATTACTTTTCTCCACACCAAATGCAGACTGTGAATCTAGATATTTTTACCATTAGGATCTATCCTATTTACTAACATAAGAAAAACTTTGGTGAACCATTTCTGACTATATTCTAAGAGTCTAGCTTATAATATTTTATTAGGTTATTTAACATTAATCAAAACATGTTTTATGCTATGTTTTATAATATACTAAGTAACTTATTAAAATATATAATTATTAAAAACCCATTCTTTCATTATTCAGACTAATTCCCACATTATAATCTTCCTAAATACATTATTTTGCCTTTAAAAATGTGTATGTAAGTATGTGTACATAGACATTTTGTTTGAATATTTCCAAATCTGGTAATTCCTTGAGGATAGAAATTTCTCCATTAGTTATTTCAAGCATCTATTAGTGTGTAACATATTTTGTTGCGTTTTATAAAAGCTTATTTACTGGCTGACCTTTAACTGACCATACAGATAAAATGGTCACTATTTGAATGTACCATGCTTTATGATGCTTGATGATATTTTAAAACCATTTTCAGGATGAAAGTTCAATAGAAAGTGATGAATTTGATATGAGTGACTCAACTCGGATGTCAGCTGTGAACTCTGATCTTAGCTCCAATCTCGAGGAAAGAATGCAAAGTCCCCAGACTCTTCATGGCCAACAAGATGGTAAGCCTTTCAAACTGAACCAACAAATAAACAGAGCCACAAAAAGCAACAATGTGTTAGAATCTGCTAAAGTGCTAATCATTTCTTAACAATCCTCTGAGAGATAAGATCGTAGAATGTTTTATAAATAAATAATCAGTTACAAAATCCAAGTTTGTATGGGTTTTGCTCCCCAAATTTAATATATGTGTTATATCAATGTAGTTTGGGTTTCTGTGATAACATTTTCTAGATTTGGTTTCTTGGGACATCATTCTTCTGACTGAATTAAGACTTTAATGATGATCAAAAAACTATTTTTCTTTGAAAGACAAGTTATGACTAAAATATACTGGATGAGAAAAAACAGTTTGCCAGAGTGATGTTGCTGTGTTAGAAGATACTTTGCTATGATTTTTCAGCTACTTTGTTCAGATGTTAAGGAGAGAAAGATCATGATCTGCTTCCTGGACCCACTGAGGATTCCTCAGTCATTCTATTGTTCTTGAAGGGAAGGAAGTTGAGAAAAGTAGATGTGGTAAACACCTTAGACCTAATATTTGTGGTGACCTTTGAAAGTTCTCTCTGTAGATTTTTCTAAGTGTAATATTATGGAAGCAAGTAAATATTCCTTATGTGAGTAATTGTGGATGAAAACTTAAGATTACACTTACTACATCCTGCAGTTCACATGTTTGCAAGAACTTTTGGACTCTGATTTTATTCCTAGATCTATAGGTGGTCAGCCAGGGCAGGGGTGATATTTCCTTGCTTTCTCTGACACTTGCAGAAGATTGCTGTACTTCATGCTGCTATTTGTGCCGTTTATGTTGGCAAAGCTTAAGAAATCTCAAGTCCCAAAAAGGTGGATATTTCTTTTTCTCGTTTCAGATGAATCCAAAAGCTGTCAGTGTCCTTGTTGATATGAGTTATGTGAAGAAAAGGAGTATTTTGATTTTCAATGTAATTTAAGATTATATTTTACCTGCTTTACACAAATGACATTGCAGTGGACAGAACACATAATTGGGATTATGATAAGAATGATGTTCTTCTGATTTAGATACAAAATATCTCCTTTCTTATAAAACCATGAGTAGACATTCCTCAGATTTTGTTTTTTAATGGCAGTTTTTTGGTACTGAAATAATAGAAAAACAGAAATGTTCTTAGCAATTCATGCCATTTTATCCAATTATTTGTTTATGTGTTTTACCTGATTATACCCTCATCCATTTTAGCCTATAATTTTGGGGAATTTAGATAATAGGAGGCTGCCTTTCATTGTGAAAATTTGTTTTCTTGTTCAGAGTTGCCAGTTCTGGATATTTGGCCAAGGAGTAATTGAAATGATACATAAATGCATGATGACTTTAATAAAATGCATTTAACTATTACCTTACTGGAAAGCACATTGTCACATGTGCTTCGAGGGTAATACCTTATTGTTCTTTCTTCAACATAAGCCTTCTCTTACACATGAGAAGTGTTTGCTCACACATTTTTGTTGAGTTTTCTCTTGCAAGTATCTATCTTTGTCCTGTATAAGATATTTTCCCCACTCTGCTAGATTGAGTCAACCCACAAATATTATGTTATATATGCCCTTTCTTAAAAACCTCCATTGATCTGTCTTGGCTCATTTGTACTTCTGTAAAAAATGCATAAGATTGAGTAAACTATAAATAACAAACATATATTTATCACAATTTTGTAGACTTGGAGTCCAAGATCGAGGCTCCATCAGGTACCTTCTGAGATGAGGTCCTATTGCAGCATCCTCCACTATGTCCTTGCTTGGTAGTTGGGACAGAGGAGGTGGAAAAAGGGGCAAACTCTGCCTGTTAAGCCCTTTTATATGGTCACCAATTCCTCACATGAGGGTGGAGTCCTTAATCACCCACTAAAGACACCTCTTAATAGCATTGAATGGAGGACTAAGTTTCAACATGGATTTTGGAAGCTGCAAAAACATTCGAACTGTAGATGATCAGATTGTGCCCTCTGTTCATTGCCCTATTTCTTTGTTTCATCTCTGCAATGCCCCATCACAATGAAACTCTTTTATCACTTTTACTTCCTCATCATGACTGCTTTTGCCTCCTCTCAGGTAGGCATTCATCTTTTCTCAACATTCACTTGTGAAGAACAAGAACAGGTTCACATTGCCTAGTTCATATTTGTTGCTGTTGGTGGTGTTTAGATGGAAGAGTTTCAGTTTTTAATTTAAAAATTTTTTTTATTAATGGAGATTTTAAGTATTTCCTAGATACAGTTCGTAGGAGATATCCATACTTCCCTCCCTTCCCCATTCTCAATCCCTCTTCCTTCCTTTGCTTCTTTTTTTACCCTTTAATTTTTACAATGACATACTTTCAATTTACTATATAATAATGAATGTAATATACCACTAACCATCATATTCGACAATTAAAGTAGGAAGACCTCTGTTTTATAGGAATATAAATGAGCTGTAAGTGATAATCAAATCATATGTCAGTTTCATTCTTACACTTTTTGTATTCTGTGCTAACTACCACATATTTAGAGAAAATATATAATATTTGGATTTGGGGGATTGGCTTAATTAGCTTAGTATATGGTCTTCAATTACATCCATTTTGTTGTGAAAGACGATTGTATTTTTTATGGCCGAGTAGTATTCCATCATGTATATGTACCACATTTTCTTTATATAGTAGTCTTCAGCTGATGGACATCTGAGTTCATTCAATATCTTAGCAACTGTGAATTGAGCTGCAGTAAACATGGGAGTATAAATAACTCTTTCATATGCTGCTTTCCTTTTCTTTGGCTAAATCCAAGGAGTAGTATGACTGGGACGTATAGTAAACTGTTTTCATATTTCTGAGGCATCTCCATATTGTCTTCAATAGAGGTTGTGCTACTTTACATTTCCACCACCAGTGTAATTGGGTACCTTTTTCTCTACATCTTCACCAGCATTTGTTATTTTTTCATTTTTGGATGATAGCCATTCTAACTCAGGTGAGGTGAAACCTTATTGTGTTTTTTAAAGAAGGCATTTATTTAATAAATATTAATTTCACAGGTACAGCTTTAGAAATATAGTGGTTCTTCCCCCCTTAACCGTCCTCCCACCCCCACTACCATCCCACCTCCTACTTCCTCTCCCATCCCATTCTTCATTAAGATTCATTTTTTATTTAATTTTATATACAGAAGACCAACTCTATACTAAGCAAAGATTTCAACAATTTGTACCCCTTCACGTACAAAGTACAAAGTATAAAGTACTGTTTGAGCTCAAATTTTATAGTTAATCCTCATAGTACAACTCTTTAAGGACAGAGGTCCTACATGGGGAGTAAGTGCAATGACTCTTGTTAATTTAACAATTAACACTCTTATTTTTGATGTCAGTGATCACCCAAGGCTCTTGACATGAACTGCCAAGGCTATGAAAGCCTTTTGATTCCACATACTCCATTCAGTATTTAGACAGGGTGATAAGCAAAATGGAAGTGCTCTCCTTCCTTCAGAGAAAAGCACATGTTTCTTTGATGGCCCCTTCTGTCCACTGGGGTCTCACTGAGATCCTTCATGTAGAACATTTGTTGCCACAGTGTCTTGGGTTTCCTTGCTCTCATGGGCTTTTCAGCCAGATCCCAATGCCTGAAGGGCTGATTCTGAGATCAGAGTGCTGTTTAGGGCATTTGTTGTTCTGTCTGTTGTTAATTCTATCTATTGTTATTACCAGACACTTGGTCTTATTTATGTGATCCCTTTGGTACTTAATCCTATCTATATGATCAGTTACACTTTGACAATTAATCCTATATATGTGACCAATTATACTTTATATGATCACTTTAACACATAAGATGGCATTAGTACCACCCAGCTTAATGGGATTTGGAGTCCCATGGTAAGTTTTTAGATTTACCCTTAGGGGTAAGTCCATGGGAATGTGTACTGTACAGCTCCTCCCTCTGTTATTCCCACTCCTATTTTTTACTGGGATTTCTTTTCTTTTCTTTTCTTTTTTTTTTTTTTTTGACAGGCAGAGTGGACAGTGAGAGAGAGAGACAGAGAGAAAGGTCTTCCCTTTGCCGTTGGTTCACCCTCCAATGGCTGCCGCGGCCGGCGCCCGGCGCTGATTTGAAGGCAGGAGCCAGGTGCTTCTCCTGGTCTCCCATGGGGTGCAGGGCCCAAGCACTTGGGCCATCCTCCACTGCAGTCCCGGGCCACAGCAGAGAGCTGGCCTGGAAGAGGGGCAACCAGGACAGAATCCGGCGCCCTGACCGGGACTAGAACCCGGTGTGCCAGCGCCGCAAGGCGGAAGATTAGCCTAGTGAGCCGCGGCACCGGCTGGGATTTATTTTCAATTGACTTAATACACCTATGATAAATTCTATGTTAAGTAAGAGTTTCAACCAATGGTATTAAGTAGAAAAAATAGTAATAATAAATAAATAAAATGATAAACTGTTCCTCAAATGTCAAGACAAGGGATATGCAAGTCATTGCTTCTCATAGTGTCAATATCACTTCTACGGGTTTCCATTTAGGTGCTCTGTTAGTTATCACAGATCAGGGAGAACACAGGGTATTTGTCCTTTTGGGACTGGCTTATTTCACTAAGTATGATGTTTTCCAGATTCATCCATCTTGTTGCACATGACTGGATTTCATTTTTTTTTTACCACTGTGTAGTATTCCATAGAGTACATATCCAATAATATCTTTATCCAGTCTTCCATTTACAGGCATTCCATATCTTAACTATTGTGAATTGAGCTGCAATAAACATGGGTGTGCACATAACTCTTTTATTTGCTGATTTGATTTCCCTTGGATAAATTCAAAGAAGTGGGATGGCTGGGTCATATGGTAGGACTATATTCAGATTTCTGAGGTATCTCCAAACTGTCTTCTATAGTGGTTTTTATAATAGTCACATCTTCCTGTTTAATTTATATTTTAAACATGATATAGTATCCTTCTTTGTCTCCTTTAATAGTTTTTGTCTTAAAATCTATTTTGTCTAATATTAGGATGGCAACACCAGCTCTTTTTTGGCCTTTGTTAGCATGGATTATCTTTTCCATTCTTTCACTTTCAGTCTGTGTGCATCTTTGTTTATAAGATGTGTTTCTTGTAGACAGCACATAGATGCGTTTCATTTTTTAATCCATTCAGCCAGTCTTTGTTTTTTAACTGGGGGGTTGAGACAATATACATTCTGTGTGAGTATTGTTAAGTACCGACTTTGCCCTGCCATGTTTCCATGAATAGTTCTTTTTTTATATTTTGTATTTCATTTGTACTTTTGCTAGGTCATTTTCTGCGTGCATCTACTTTTGTAGTGAGATTCCTGTTTCTGGGTGTAGCACATTCTTGAGCATCTTTTGTCATACTGGGCGAGTAGTTACAAATGCTTTTAATTTCTGTTTCTTATGGAAAATCCTTATTTCTCCTTCAGTCATAAATGAGAGTTTTGCAGGGTACAATATTCTTGGTTGACAGTTTTTTTCTCTTAGGACTTGGAGGAAGACTCACCATTCTCTCCTTGCCTGTAGTGTTTGTGATAAGAAGTCCAGAGTGAGTCTAATTTGGTTTCCTGTGAATGTGATTTCTTGTTTCTCTAATACACATTTTAAGATCTTTTCTTTATGTTTTACTGAGGAGAGCTTTGCTACAATATGTTGAGGTGAAGCTCTTTCCTGGTGTGTCTTTTGGGAGTTCTGTGTGCTTCCTGTAATTGCATGTCTCTTTCTTTCTCCAGATTGGGGAAGTTCTCTGTTACTATTTCATTAAGAACGCCTTCTAATCCTCTCTTTCCATGCCTTCTGGAATTCCTAGGATCCATATGTTGGGTCGTTTGATAGAATCTTGTAGGTCTCCAACCGTGTTTTTCAATTTCCTAATTTCTTCTTGTGTTGGTCTGACTGTATTATTTCCAGAAATTTGTCTTCTAGTTCTGATATTCTTTCTTATGTCTCACTTATTCTATTGTTAAGGATTTCCACTACATTTTTATTTGATCTATTGAATTCTTCATTTCTAGTATTTCATTCTGACTTCTCTTTAACATCTCAATTTCTTGGGAACACTTTTGATTTAGATCATGAGATTGTCTCTGATTGCTTCTAAGTAATCTGATGATTAATTTTCTGAATTCCATTTCTGGCATATACTCACTCTTCTTCTTCAGCTTTTATTATTGAATAAGAGTTCTAGTTTTCCTAGGGGGCTCATACAGTCTTCCTTTTTCTTATTAAGGTTTTTCCTTTATTTTTTTTTTGGCATTTTTGGTTGCTTTTCTCTTTAATATGTATCTTGGTGTTTATGCTGAGATTTCCCTCTGCTGTGAGCTGCTATGTGTCTGTACATTGCAAGTGGAAGCACAAACACCCACTTCTGGGAGTCCTGATCTCTTTTCGATAGTGATGGGGGCAGTTATGAGAGCTCTGGTGCACTAAGACCTGCCTACAGGGGCCAGGCTCACTTCTCACTGGTGCATGAAATGAGCTCAGGATTTTGATATTTGGGACTTCTCCTTGTTGTACAGCTTGTGTGGTGGGGGTGGAAATTACTCTGAAATGTTGTGATCCTCGTTCCTGGGTAGGGGTGTTGTGAAGTGGCCCCTGCAACTGATGGGCATGTGCATGGGAGGCAAATGTGGTACCTGCCTGCTTACATTTGAAGATGTAAACAAACAATATGGCTTTTCTCAGCCAGCTTCACATTCTCTTGTGGGAGGGGGGAGACATAGATGGATAGGGGTGTGCCTGATCTCTGTTGTTCTCCTATTCTTCTCGCTTGGAACTTCAAATGCAGTTCGCCAGTCTCCCCCGCCTGCTGCTCTCCACAGCTCCATGAACTCATGACCACATGCCTCACCTGGTCCACCGGGGTGGAGGGAGGGGAGGGTATGGTGTCAGCCTCCCAGCTGCCTTCTCCTCCATGCCTCCACCACTTTTTGCTCCCTCAGCGTGGACCTGCCCATTCTCTGTTGGACTCCTGGGCTTCTCTGCACAAAATTCTCACTGCTCTGTCACCGGCTTGTATCTCCTTTCCTTATTAACTATCTCTTTTTCCCTGCATGACACCTAATGTCCTGTTGCTACACCGCCATCTTCCTCATTGTGGGTTTCATTTGCATTTCCCAGGTGGCTAGTGATCCTGAGCATCTTTTCATGTGTCTGTTTTCCATTTGCATTTCATCTTTTGAAAAATGCCTCTTCATGTCCTTTGCTGATTTCTTAACTGAATTGTTTTTTGTTGTTGTTGTTGAATTTCTTGAGCTCATTGTATGTCCTGAATACTAGTCTTTTATCAGATGTACAATGTGAAAATATTTTCTCTGATTTTGTAGATTGCCTCTTCACTTTATTGAGTGTTTCTTTTGCTGTGCAGAAGCTTCTAAGCTTTCTATAATCCCATTTGTCTATTTTTGTTTTTATTGCCTGTACTTCTGGGATTTTATCCAAGAAATCTTTGCCTATTCTTTTATCAACCCTTTGACCTCATCTACTTCAACACTGGTTTTTAAGGAAAATAATCCCTGTTTCCTATGGTCTTCCATTCCCAGTTTTCTGTAGGAACTATTTTTATGTATCCTAGTTTGCACATGTTGGAATGCAGTCATTCATTTTCTCTTTCTTACTCTCAGTCCGTTTGAATCCACATTTATTATGTTGCTTTCAATACCATCTATGCCCAGATGAATTCCAAATATGCTTCTCCAAGCACTGACATTTTTTCTGAGTTCAGGACTATCTTCTCAATTTTTCAATTGCTAACAACTTTCAGAGGACTTACCATTGTATGAAACAATACTTCATCTCTCACTTATTATCTATTTCTCCTCTAGAATGGAAAACTATACTAATTAATGGCTGTTCTCATACTTTTAATTTCCTTTCATTTGCTTGTTTCAGACAGTTTTTCAGTGCTCAAATATTATATGATTAAAATGTAACTTTTCACCATAAATATGATTTGTAAGCTAAATTCTATCTATTTTTCTTCTTTGTCCTCTCAGTGGCACTCTGTTAGCCATACTGACAATCTACAGTATAGTGCATTATTATTTTTTCTATATACCACTTGCATACACACATACTTTCAAAATGTTTATGAAAAAATTGAATTTGTAGATCATGTTGGTAGAAACAGTTTTCAAATCTATAGATTTTTTCATAATGTGAATTTAGTTTTTAAAATATTCAATATAGTTAATAGATACATTTCAAAGAATATACTGATATTCCCTTCCCCTTCCCTCCATCCTCCTATAATTTCTTTCTCTCTATGCTTTTGAGATAACATATTTTCAATTTACATTAAAATCAAGGGCTTACCCTCTGCTCTGCCTAGCACCAGCAAATCTGGGGAAGAATTTGCTAATTTTCACCCAACAAACCCTTTCGCTAGGACTCCCCATCCTTTATCCTGGAGGAGAAGGGGAGGAGGTTAAACAGACCCCCTTAAAAACCTAGGGAGTCCAAACAAACTGCATGTTCAGCTCTTTACGTCTCAGTTGAGCCGCCCGCCTGTCTTGCCCAGGTGTATGCTCTCCATTCTTCCATGTAACCTCGCTCTCCTCTCGTCTGAGTGACTTGGTGCTCTCTCTCTGTCCCTTCCGTTCTGATGGAAGCCAATAAAGCCTTTTCACTCTGCAAAAGAAAAAAAAAAAGAAAAAAATATCAAGGGCTTAATGCTCTACCAAATAAAGAATTAAACAAGTAAAAGACCCTAGTTTAGTGTGAATACAGGCAAGGGCTATAAATAATAATCAAATGGAAAGATGAACATTTCACCCATATATAGAAAATTTTAATCACTGATCATTGAAACTATAGCAATTTATCATTCTTAACCATTGGTTTAACAAAGGTATAAAACATAGTTTTACAAGACTATATTTGCTACAATACTGATACACACAGGCATCTTTCTTGTAGTGTTTTTTTCTTTTTAAATTTTAAATTAAAATTTCTTTTTAAATTTTTCTTAAATATAAGGGGGAGCATGTGCTTTTTGTCTTTCTGTGGCAGGCTTATTTCACTCAACATGATGACAGGCTTATTTTACTCAAAATGGACAGTAGTGTCCATTTTGCTGCAAATGGTATATTTTCATTCTTTTAATAGCTGAATAATACTCTGTTGTCTGTATATACCACATTTTCTCTATCCAATCATCTGATGATGAACACTTGATTGATTCCATATTTTCACAATTGTGAACAGTGCTGCTATAAGCATGGTGGTGCAGGTATCTCTTTGAAACATGTGCTGGAGTCTTTTGTGTATATAACCAGAGGTAGGGTTGCTGGATCATTTAGCAAGTCTATTTCTATCTTTTAAAGAAATCACCACTCGATTTTCCAGTGACTGCACTAATTTATATTCCAAACAGTGTCTAAGTGTTCCCCTTTCGCCACACCCTTACCAGCATTTGTTACTCTCTGTCTTTTGGGTTTTAGTTATTCTGACAGGAATTGTGGGTTTGATTTGCATTTTCCTGATAGCTAGTGATGTTGAATGGTTTTTCATATATATAGGATCATTTATATTTCTTATTTGAGAACTGTCTGTTGAGGCCATTTGCCCATTTCTTAATTGGATTTCTATTGTTTCTGTTTTTTTTTTTTTTAAGTTGCTAATATAGTCTGGATATTAATCTGTTCTCAGGTAGCTTGCAAATAATTTTTCCCATTCTGTTGAATATTTTTTCATTCTATTGATCATTTCCTTTGCTGTGCAGAAGCTTCTGATATAATCCCATTTGTTTGTCTTTTTTTGACTGTGCTTCGGGGGTCTTATCTAAGTAGTGGTTATCTATAACTATGTCTTGGAGTATTTCCCCTACATTTTATTATAGCAACTTCATAGCCTTGTATCTTAAAGTTATGTCTTTGACATATTGTGAGTTGATCTTTGTAGTGATAGCTATGGATCTAATTTCAATATATATAAGGATATATATGGATCTAATTTCACTATATTTATATATATATATATGTTTCATGTTTCTTACAGCTATATTGGAGTGTCAAGACATCAACAGTTTAGAGAGTGTGAAGTCATGTGGTGTGGTTCATGCTCTAGGGATATGGTCAGTGCCTTCTGGGTGGGGAATAGAATGCATGTTTACTTGGGTTTCAATTAGCTGTCATTTCTTAATTTTGACAATTGCCATATATGGTAATTCTTTAATAAGTTTTGAAAAAACTAATATAATTTGTCTAAGAAGTGTTCAATCTGTGTTCAATTATCTCTATGAACATTGAACAAACTGGATAAATTTAAGAACACACACATACACAAATACATATGTAATACTTTTTTACTACTCCATGTATATGTGAATAAAATGTTAGCAAAATATGCTCCTGATGAAAATTGCATCTAATTTGGCCGAATAGCATGGTTTTGTGTAATTATTAAAGCATATAAACCAGCCATAAAAGCAACTGCTATTCACCATTTAATTTAGTTGGAAAATCTAATAAAACATGTTTTTAATAAAAATGATGTAAAACAGTATCACTAGTATGAAATTAAATTTAGTTGTTAATTTTTTATGATGGTGAGTTTTAATTAGAAAAGCTATTAAAATGTTTTCCAGGCGGAACACCAAATTCCCTAGTGAGATTATGTTGTCTTATGGAAGCAGTTTTCTTTGTTTTGCAACTTTGTTTTCTTTTAACTGTTTCTAATGCTTAAGAAATTTTTCACAAAGTAAAATTGTTCAAAGAATATTGTTTTTATGCAAATGTAACAAAGTATTTTACTTCAAGATTACATCTTTTCTGAACAGTTATTGCTACCAATTTTTAGCTTGCATATACTTCTATACTTAAAGTATCTGAAGATGATACAATGTTTCTATTGGTTCATAATTTGACTTGTTCTTTTGTGTCGCTCCCCGTCTTCGTGGAGGAACAACACAGGACCCTGCGTTGTTCTTTCGTCTGCTCGGCCCTTCCCGGGTTTGCTACTGGTTCTTCCCGGGTTGGCTGCTGGTCCTTCCCGGGTTGGCTGCTGGTCCTTCCCGGGTTGGCTACTGTCCCTTCCACCTCCGTGGAAGGGCGGTTCCCCCTGCCACATTCCCCACTTCCGCGGGGGAGCAGCACACCGCAGGCCGGCTCTCTTGGGGGCTGCACAGGTGTTCCTTCAGATAGATGTTCCCCCTAGATGTTCCTGGTGCATGTTGTCTCTCTCCTTCTTTATAGTCCTCTTCCACCAGTCCCAACTCTGCTACCCACACGCCGAGTACGCTGCTCTCCTCCAATCAGGAGCAGGTCCTGCTGTTTATTGGTTGAACTGGAGGCAGCTGTGTAGAAGCTGCTTCTCCCTTCTCAGCGCCATATTGTGGGAGAGCAGATGCATAAAATAAGTCTTAATTCCAGTAACTTAGTCTAGTCCGAGTTGCTCCCAGTTGCTCCCCACATTTTGTATTAAAATCATTTACATGATGAATATAATTAATTATTCTGAGTCAAGATAGTTAAACTGATGAAGCTTCTAAAAAACAGTCTTTAAGATAATTTCTTTATAAATAATTACACCATGATTTTCAAAAATACACACTACATTTATAAGTAAAATACATAAACCAGGTAATTATAAAAAATGTTACTATGAAATGGAGGAAATTTTGTTAACGCCTTTTGTAATGATGTTCCTCTGTGCATGTATGTATTTGATCAATTGACATTGCTTTTAAGCAGTAATTCTTTGTTTCCAAAAAGTGGAAGAAGAAAGAACAATTGAACTTATAACAATATGTGACTACTGAAGAAGGGCATGCTTTCTATCCCTTTATTTAAAGTACTTTTGTAGGAATATAATTTTCTTCTTAGATTTGAAGTTGTATCATTTGGAAACTTACTCTATTTTTCTCAACTTAAACTTTTGCCTTTTGGCACTTTTATGACATGAGTGGTTTTTCATATAGATGAGTGCTTGTTTGGAGACTTAGCTTATGGGTATCAGTCTGAACCTTGTCATACTGCACAGAACAATACTGTCTCAGTTAGGTCTTCTGGAAAGCTAGGAAAAAGTTGGCTAGATTCCAAAATTGCCTTGGAGAATCTAATCAGATCAATGAAAGATGTCAGATTAATTTAAATTTTGCTTCTGGGTTAGTTCTTTGTTGTGAGGTATTACTCTTTTGGTTTGTCATTATCTTCATAACAGTTTTTGCCGGTACATGAATGATTGCATGAATACAACATTCAATGTTTTTGCACTCCCAGGAGATGCCAAATTTCTGTTAGAACCAAGTATCAGGTATTAGACCTTTTTTTAGTCCTCAAATAGTGTGTTTTGTGTATGTGTTAAAGCATAAGCATGGTTAGGAAAACATGATTCTGAAGAGTTGTTAGAAAATATGTATCTTCTGTGCACTTATTCAAATAAATTTTAATCCTATCAGTTCATATACTTAGCCATATGTAGAATCATCCAAATTTGAAAGTCCTGTGAATCATCTGTTTTTCTAAATTTTGGTTGCTTGATTTAACTCTCATTTGGCAAACCTTTACATACTCTCACTGTAAAGTCAACACCAGGCTGTATTTCTTCACAACTTTCTTGGCTAGTTTGGATCAGCTAGCTATTAGTTTTTTACAAATAAAAATAACCATAGTTTTAGACAGTTCAACAATTTAATAATGTCAGCATTGAAAAGAGCTTTGAAGCTGGTGTCGCGAGGTCTCTGTTCAGACAAAAAAAAAAAAAACTCAACTACATCATGGAGCTAAATTGACCATTAAATCTTCATTTACTAGGTCTATAGGGTTGATAGATTGTGGGTCAATAAGAGGAAAGAATGGCTGGAGGGTATTGAAGAAAGGGGTTTAAAGGATATTTCATTATGTTTATTATGAATTTATACTATAACTGCTTTCTTCTTATCAGTTTCACCTTTCCACTTGAGTGGCAGTGCCAAGGGGCTAAGGAAACAAAGTGTATCTCATGCATCTTTGCACACTCACTTTGGAGGCAAGTGCAATGTTTGCTATATAGAATATATGTGTATATATATATGTGTGTGTGTGTGTGTGTGTGTGTGTATGTTGAGTAAAATAACATTTTGAAATGAGTAAATAACAATCTTCATTGTCTGCTTACTTTTGAGTAGTCATTCATTCAACTCTAAGATAGTTTCTCCTGCCATCCATGACAGTTTTTTCCCTTGTTTGTAGATGAATATTTTGCCCTGTTTTACATCTTACTTTGGGGCTCTTAATACCTATGCTGTCTCCATCTACCTGTCAGTTCTACTCAGGTGCAAGGAAAAAGCTTTTTGAGCTGTTAAAGTAAGTTCATTAAGAAGACAGTGTGAAGAAACTCCCAACTGCAAATCTCTAGACCCAATGTCACACGCCAACTCTGCCAGTAACTTGTTTTGCAGATGAATTTAGGAAGCAGTACAATCTTTGAACAACTATTTCTCTATTTGTAAATGAAAACCTTAAACAATCTCTAAACTTCAGTTTAACTCCAGAACACTCTGGAGATTCATGCTTTTAGGGTTCCTTTTCTTGTCTACAGCATTTTATCTTATAAGTCTTTAAACTGATTTAGTGTTTTCTTAGACTCTAGAAGGGATTAAAGCATTATGGAGACATTCCGTCTTGTTGCAGCAAGACCTCCCATCTTCAAAGAACCATCTTAATTCCAAGGGGCACATAGGAGGAGCACTTAGAAAACTGGGAGTTTGCTGAAGGATGCCACTTGCCAGTTTCTGGTCCTCATTGCAGGAGTTATCTAGTTTTTCTCTGCCTTCTTTTTCTTTCCAATCTTCTATGCCTTTAGTAAGACATTGTAATCAACACAAAAATTTATGGGCATTGCCTAAATGTTATTAAATTAACACTTTTTAATCTTCATTACTCATAAGAACACTTACCCTTTATTCCATCTTTTTTTTTAGGTTTATTTATTTATTTGAAAGGCAAAGTTAGAGACAGAGAGGCAGAGGCAGAGGCAGAGGGAGAGAGAGAGAGAAAGAGAGAGAGAGAGTCTTCTGTCTGCTGGTTCACTCCTTGAATGGCCACAGTGGCCATAGCTATGCCATTCCAAAGCCAGGAGCCTGGAGCTTCTTCCGGGTCTCCTATGTGGGTTCAGGGGCCCAAGGGCTTGGGTCATCTTCTACTGCTTTCCCAGGCCATAGCAGATAGGTGGATTGGAAGTAGAGCAGCCGGGACTAGAACCAGTGCCCATATGGGATGCCGGCACTGCAGATGGTGGCTTAACCTGCTATGCCACTGTGGCAGCCCCCTTTATTCCATCTTTTAGAAATATTTTAGCAGTATATTTGATAACATTTAAAAATTTTAAATGTCACATATAACACAAAAATATGCTTATTTCTTCTTGAACATATCTATGTAGAGATGTATGTATGTATGTGTGTGTGAGAGACAGAGCAAGAGAGTGAGCAAGAAACACTTTAGCTATTTCAGTGATGACTGCTTTTCTTCAAGTGCTTTTCCTAAAATTTGTCCTGAAACACTGTAGAGTTTTTTAGGATATCTTTCAACAACAGCATCATTACATCTTTAGCAACTTCAAATGCCTGTACATATTTCAGAAGTTTTGAAGTTTTTGGCAGTTAAACAGCATCAATCAGCTTCCCCTAGAGAATAATCCCTAGCATCATATATAATAGAAAGTGTAACGTATTGGCGCTTAGCTCTGTCTTTATTCAAATGTGCGATAAAGCCATCAGAAGAAATCAGATTAGCACTATAAATTCAGAGGAATTAGGTCCTTAAATGCATATACTAGTTTCTAAACTGGTCTTAGTGAGGGCATGTTTACCCTCTTTACATGTCAGCAAAATCAGAATTATGTTTATCTAAAGTGCATGTTCCTAATTTAAGAGTCAGTGAAAAGTGTCTCAACTCTTATCTGTTTCAATCATCTCCACCAAATTATTTTCCAAGGATATTTCTAATGGAAAGTGAAGATACATGGTAATGAAAACTAACATTTTTTATGGCTACCTGAATGTCAGGCAGCATCTGAATCAGCTTTCTAAACATCTGTAGTATTCCTAAGAAGTAGGTAATTACTGTTGATGTAGGTGAGGGAGATGAAGCTAAAAACTGGCTTATTTTCACCACAGCTACCATGTGGTAGCGCACTGGAGCCATCCTGGTTCTGGAGCCTCTGGCTTTAAAATGAGTGTCGAAGTTGCCAGAGACTCACCTCTGAAACGATTGCATTTGTTATGTTTTATAACCTATACTTGCTTATCTATATTGTTTTATTGCATATGGGCTCAGTCACCCTAGCATGTTCTTAATTTATGAACAAAAAATTCATATTATGTCTAATATTTTATGTAACCTATGCTTTTAAATCTTTATATAGTAGTTAGGAAATTTTCCCTTAGCTTCCTGTTTGCATGCATCCCCTATGTTTCTGCATTGTTGCAAATAAAATATATACTTTCTAAGCCATGGAACTCTACTGGTTCTGTCTAACATTCTACAAGAAGAGTAACAAACTTAAATTCTGTTTGTTTCAATGATATCTCTTGACAATAATTGCCTTGTGTTTGAAATTCATATTTTCTTTTATCTGTAATTGACTTTTGACAATTTCTTTCATTCCCTCTGTTCTTCCAGGGTAAGGAAAGGACAATAAGAAATTGTGACTAGCCTCCTCTAATGAATTCCTTATTTTGAATCTTCTCATTTCATTTTACTGTGCTTTATTTTAAGTAATATGGCTAAGCTCTGGTAGAAGGAAAAGAAAAGCACTTTTCATTCATGATCATCCACTCATGCCAATAATGATTTGCTTTATCTCATAACATAGCTTTTTATTTTATAACATTTCAGCTTTGCTTTGTGTGAAAAACAATAAAATATACCCTTTTTATGATAAAGAGTACCATTTTCCCATATAAAACACCCAGATGCATAGGCTATTTAAAAATATCAATCATACAAGTTGTGCATCTTAGTGACATATTTTATGTAAATATAATGGTCATTTCTGTGGGGAGCAATCCGGACTAGACTAAGTTACTCGAATTAAGACTTATTCTATGCATCTGCTCTCCCACAATGTGGCGCTGGGAGAGAAGTAAACAGCTTCCGCACAGCTGCCTCCAGTTCAACCAATTAACTGTAGGACTTGCTCCTGATTGGAGAGCAGCGTACTCGGCGTGTGGGCAGCCGAGTTGGGATTGGCGGAGGAGGACTATAAAGGAGGAGAGAGACGGCATGCACCAGGAACATCTATGGGGAACATCTAAGGGAACCCGTGCAGCCCCCGAGAGAACCGGCCGGCAGTGTGCCGCTCCCCTGCGGAAGTGGGGAATGCGGCCAGGGGGAACTGCCCTTCCACGGAGGTGGAAGGGATAGTAGCCAACCCGGGAAGAACCAGCAGCAAACCCGGGGAGGGCCGAGCAGACGAAAGAACAGCGCAGGGTCCTGTGTCGTTCCTCCACGAAGAGGGGGAGCGACAATTTCAATTTATTAAAATATTTTAAAAAGAATGTTAAAGTGGCATAAAATATAAATTATCCAGATTACCATTACATAGACTTAGATAATAATAGGATATGCAGTCCTACCAAACTGTGAGAAAACTTTCAAAATAAAACAAACTACCAAACTTCAAAAGAAGCCTTTTAATATGATAAATTGAACTTTTTTGAACTTATGAATAGAACTAGACCAATAGAGTTCATTAAGTGCTTGTGAGATACTACTGTGACTTTGAGAACTTATATTTGAAAGTGAATTGAGAGATTAATAGAACCAGTTATCATTTAGGCTTTTTTTTTCTGTCTACCAATTGTGAATGCTTTATTCTCATACATGTTTTATAGGGCTTGTCAGCCAGTCAATTTGTAAATAGGCTGGCCTCTTCATTTACATCTATAGATAAAGGAACCATTTTTCTTTCTTAAAAAATTACAAAATATTATCCTGGGTGTAGAAATTTTATAAAAAATTTCAGACGGATTAAGTATTTTGGCATGTTTCTTTGAAAAACATGTATTATCCCATGGAGGCAATATTATACTTGTCACATAGTTTAATCATCAAAATATTCTCTTCAATCACATACTATTCCAATTTCAAAAGTAATTTATTTTGTGTTTTTTTTCCATTAAACTATGTTGCATTTTACTACTAAAATAATAATTTCCCTTGCCAGGGTAGTGTTTACCAAGATATTTTTTAAAGTAGATCCCAAATTGTTATTAAAGATGACAATAGAGAAAAATGCAGTAGGACAAAGTGGCAGACCAAGGCTCACAAGACAAGAGTTTAGACTCCAGGTTTTTGTTTTTAAGATTTATTTATCTATTTGAAAGGCAGAGTCATACAGAGAGAGGAATAGATGGAGAGGCAGAAGCTTTCCATCCACTGGTTTACTCTCTAAATGGCTGTAAAAAGCTTGGCCAAGTCAAAACCAGGAGCATGGAACTCCATTGGGTCTTCCGTGTGGGTACAGGGGCCCAAACATTTGGGCCATTTTCTACTGCTTTCCTAGGTGCATTAGCAGGGAGTTGAATCAGAAGTGGATCAGCCAGGACCCAGTCAAGCGTCCATATGGGGTGCTGGTATCTCAAAGGGTTGCTTTATCTGCTGACCTCTATTTTCCAGTTTTATGATGTCACCCGTGTGGCTTGGTACATGCGCTTTCAATAAGTTTGCTTAATAGTCATCCATTTCCAATCAGGGGTAATGTTTGCCCTGTTAGCACCATAGAGACTATAATAGAAAGAGATAAAACAATATAGTCATTTACAACAAACCACCTACTGTGTGCTGGACTTTTATGAAAAGCTGAAGATTCAGCAGTATTCAGAACAGAAAAAGGGCCTGTACTATTGAAGTTCCTAAGTAGTCCAGTTAATTGTCCCTTATTACAATCAGCACAGTCACTATGAAGAGAAGGAGCCTTACGAAAGAGCCTGGAAGTAGACAGGTATAAGCCAGGAGTGGAGGAGCTGGAAATGCTTCCAGAGGAGGTGGCTAAGATCCAGAGATTAGTGACAGATCTCAGGTGACACAAGAGAAACCCAGCGTGTGCCCACAGCCTTGTGTTTTGTATACTTTTAAGATTCAATGAACAGTGTTTTGTTATTAAATTATTGTGTACTTGGCTTTTCAACTCTTTTTACTTCTGCTCACCATATTTCCTTCAAGCTGATTCTAGGCCTTTCCAGATGCACTGCCTTCAGGGTAGGCCTGATACAAAAAAGAAAAAAAAAAAAAAGAAAAAAAAATCAATTGCTTGGTTTTGAGAGTTTGAGTAAACACTTTATTTAAAAGATTTTATTTGAGAGGTAGAGTTACATACAGTGGGAGAAACAGAGAGAAAAGTCTTCCATCTACTGGTTCACTCCTCAAATGGCCGCAACAGCCAACCTGGGCTGATCCAAATCCAAGAAGCAGGAACTTTTGGGTCTCCCACATGGGTGCAGGGGCCTGAGTACTTGGGCCATCTTCCATTGCTTTCCCAGGTGCTTTAGCAGGGAACTGGATCGGAAGTGGAGCAGCCTGAACTCTAACCGGTGCCCATATATGATGCCGGCACCACAGGTGGAGGTTTAGTCTACTATGCACAGTGCCAGCACCCAAAGTAGACACTTTAAACTAAAGCATATATATATATATATATATATTTCAAACCAAGACTTTAATAAATATTGAGACATTGAATGTAATTCTTAACACTTGGCTTTAAATAAGGGCAATTATTTCATTCAGACTACTAGGGAGAAGGGTATAGATAGCAGTGGCAGTTCAAATCCTGACAAAACAGACTTGGTCTTGGAAATAACTAAACTACCTGCATTTTAAATAAGTTTCTCTTCTAGACTGGAAGTGAGCCACGTAAACAAAAATCAGTTAAAAAGAAAAACTCCCTTCTGTTTTTGCTTCAACTGGTGACCGTGTAAATTTATATCAGTCCTACAGGGAATGCAAATGTTGGTAGTAACCACTGTCATCTTTGTGGCAGAGACCAGAAGTTACCATTTCTAGAGCTCCAGGGCTACCTTATTTTTATAATCTTGATTGTTTGTAAATACTTCACCAGAAATTAGATATTATTATGTTTCTTTTGTACCTATGTTCTTTTATAAGTGATCTTGAGGCTTTTCAGAGACTCTTTTCTAGATCAAAACAGATGTTTCTAAATTGTGTTTACTATTTTGTAAATAATTGTTGAATTATTGCTTTTCATATATACTTGTCATACTCACAGAGATTATCTTGAACATGACATATTAAATGTTTTATCTGGAGGAGGCATTTGGCCAAAGTGCTGCCTAGGATACCTACATCACATGTTGCCTACCTCACCTTGTTTGAGACCTGGCTCTGGGACCATTCCAGTTTCTTGCAAATGTGCATCATGGAGGCAGCATTTAATGATTCAGGTAATGAGTCCCTGCCACCCATGTGGAAGACTTGGATTGAGTTCTGATCCCCCAGTGTTGATCAGGCCTTGCCTGAGCTGCTATGAGAATTTGGAGATGAGAGATCTCTCTCTTTTCAAATAAGTAAAAATATACATGTTTTATATTCTCTTAGTTTTCCTTTTCAAAAATTATTCCATGATATATGGCAAAAGAAGACATGGTTACTTGTGGGCAGTAATAAGTCTATTGAAGTTTTGGTCTTGAAGATGTGTGTCATTGTGCCATGGGAATTGTCCTTATGTTCATGACACTGCGTCATCTCAAAGATACTGCTACTTGAAGGTGTCCTTTGAATTTTGACCGTTGCCTTTATTAACAAAAGGTAAAGCCTCCTTAGCAAGACTTACTCAGATTTATAAGAGGGGAAGCAACTTCACCTGAGACATTTTGCTTTCAGTTGGAATCCAGTAAGCACTTCTGCCTCTCAGGGTGAAAATAATTTGATTGTTTTTCTTGATGTTTTGTGGTCAACTCAGGAAATTAGCTTTTTGTTTTTTTCCAAATGTATGAATAATTACTATTTATATATTTGTCATGATAAGTGATATCCTGGAACACTTCATCGCTTTTTGTTTTATGCTGAATAGACACTAAAGGAAAATAGTAAAATGATCATTTACTCAAATAACCACTAGAGGTCTACTGATATCCAATTTCTGCCAATCTCTTCTATCTATAAAATTAACTTAAATTAACTATTTTATATGAAAATAAAATTTTCCTCCTTTGTGCATTTATCTTATTCAGTGGACTTTAATCCCAATTAAAACTAAAGATATATAGTAATTTTCTGTTTGTTTTCTGCTCATGTTATGCTCAAATGCTGTGTTATCACTTGATTTTAAGGAAAATTTAGTTGACAAGTAGTTACTGGGTATTGGGACTTTACTGAAATATATATACATATATTTGTATATGTTCCGTATTCATTTATGTGTGTAAAACTATAAATGTGCATAAAACATAATTAAGAAATAGGTCTGTTTTGCTTTTGATTAAGTAGACTATATGAATTCCATTTGATTCCAAAGTAAGAATTTATTGCCTGATTTTAGACTTTTTCATGCTAATTTGTGAATGTGCCTTCAGTGAATTTGCTTATGGGCATTGAAATCAAATATAAGCATTCATCACTCAAGGACTCAGGTAGTAGTCATATTTTTTCATTATTTTTTATAAATTTTTAAATAATACTTGTGTATATTTAAGGGGTATAGTGTGACACTTCAATGCATGTAAATAATGTATCGTGATCAAAACAGGATAATAGAAATTTCTCCCTTTGATGTAACTTTGGTAGTCATTTTTGTTGATAAAAATATGTTGCTTTCTATTTTATCAGAATTGTTTCTAGCTATCCAATGTTACAGAATCTTTGTGTCTAAGTGCCCGGGACGTATTAAATATTTTTGTGCTATTAAATATTATTAGCCATTTTATGTAAAAGAAAGCAGCAGCTCACATCTGTGTGAAAGAATTAAGGAGCCCATCTTTGAACTCTGGTGCATAGGAGGCACTCATCTAGGTTGCTCAGGTGACTGCCCTGTCTTCTTGTAATGCAGCTCAGGTGACTTTTGAAGAACTAAAGTGCCTGTTAGTCTGGAAGTCTCCTGCAGTTACAATACTTTGAAGAGTCCATGGTTGCAAATCTTATTAGAAATGACACTTTTTTTAAAATTTTTTTATTCATTCCAGCCCAGCCCCATCTTCTTGCCAAGGTGAAAAGTGAAATTAGAATCATGGTGTCATCTTGTTGGCAAATGTGGAGAGGGCCATGCGTGCATCTTCCCCAAAGTTCTGGGATTTTTTTTCTGATTAGCCAATATAATTATGAATGCATTTGCAAAAAAAAAAAAATAAGGGAATACTGCATCATTCTTTGGAGCATTTAAGTGAACTGCCCCAGAATTTATTCAGCAAATTAGTCAGCAATATTTTTGCCACATGTTGCTGAATAATCATATTTTACAATATCCAGGAAGACCTTTTGAGAAAGCAGAATGGACTATTGCTAATATGAAGGGTTTGGAGGAGGCTAATAATGGTTTTTCTTGGCTACCATGAATGGGTATAAGATGATGAATTTGTGTATTTTAAAATGGTCCCTGGCCACAATTGAGCAGAGGATCATGCTCTGTCATACTCTGCTTTGCCAAACCAAGAATCTAGGTACTCAGTGTTGGTGGGAAGCTGCATTTCCACAGAGAAAGGGAAAACTATAAATAACTCACCTGAGCAGAGGATTCCCCTTTTGCAAGTAGCCAGCGTTGCTATGGTTTGCTCACAAGTATCCCGCATGATACTGACTGTTCTGTTAAAAGTGTCTTTTTCATTCACCTATCCTGGTATATAAATTTTTGCCATCATACTTTTTTGATCTGAAAGGTCTTGTGTTTTCTCCCTTATCAAAAGAAAACAATTATCCTCCACCCTTCTACAAATATTAGTTGCTAACTACCAGCTGGAAAGGCTCTGCAGCTAGAACCTTAAAGCTTAGAACTTGGAGGTTAGTTGTTGAGTTGATGGACTTATATGTGAAATAATATATTTTTATAAATATATAAAACACATAAAAATTTCAAGCATATGCACAAATAGAGAAAGTACCAGAATTCACTAATAATCTCATTGCTCAGATCTGGTAATTATCCACTTGAATGTTTTTTAAATTGGAGGAAAAAGAGCACTAGATGAGAACATGCATTGGGATTTCGTAATTTTGCCAAAATATGACCTGCATGTGGCCCCTTTCCTCCTTTTCTTCAACTGACAAAATATAATGAATGAAGATTTTTTTGCTTAGTATTTCTACAAGCATTTCATGAATTTCATAAATATGACTGAGAAGGTATAATTTTAGTGTACCGGGTTTTAAAATATTCCATTGATTGCTCAACAATGAAGCATTTAACTATGAGTCAGACTTGTGTAATGCCAGGACCATAGCAATAAATATGTGGACAACATATCTATGATCTTGAAATTTATTGCCCAAAAGCTTGATTACATGGTATAAACTAAAACTCTAAACCCTATATACCAGAAGAAATATGGATAAGTAAGACTGCTTTTTAATGAAATTATTAGAAATATGTTTCTTCCTTAAAAGAATTTTTACTTAAGAATTGTTTAATAGGAGAAAAGAGTTTAAAGAGGTAATTTTGCATGTATTTTACTGTGCTTTACTGTACTCTTAATTCTTCGTACCTGCAAAACTTCAGTCTTTTCCTGGGCTATACTACTTGTACCTCCCCTCTATTATAAAATGCACCTTAATTATCTTTATGGTTGCATTTGTTTCATGATTTGCAAAATATTGCTTACAATTAGATAAGCTATAAATGGATAGCTCATGTAAAAGCTGATAATTGAAATTTTATCAGTTAAAGTAAGTAAAACAATCCAGGAGCTGACAAGATTTCTTAGGGTACCTATAAAACCTATAAAAACCTCACGTACCTCTGGTGGGTCATGTGAGCTGTTTGCCCTTTTCCTGTTCCAGCACCTAAAAAATAAAATCATTTTGCTTGCGTTTTCTCCTTGAAAGCTAAACATAAAACTTGTTTTATTCCCTTTTATAGTGTAAAAAAGGGCCGGAGATAATAAGATATAAAACCAACTCACCCAAAAATTTGAAAAACATACAATTAGAAAGATAATATGAGAACACTTCAAAGTCATAAATAAAGAAGAGAATGGAAAGCAATTAAAGAGTCCTCATTTCCTCATCATACTGAAAAAGATTTTTATAAGACAATGGAATTATTGTGATACAGTTACAGTTAATGAATAGAAGACAGTCCCATATTCTGGTGAAAATAAAACTTGTTACATTTCTTGTAGGAAATGCCACCAGTATGGTTCAAGAAACTGAAATATTCACATGTATGAATACTAGCTTCACACTCAGACTTACCCCTAATAGTAAAGCTAGAAACGGGCCAGGGGATTTCAAATCAATCTCATCAAGATGGCATGTACTGATGCTTTCCTATTAGTCAAAGTGATCAGTTTAAGTTCATAATTGATCATAATGATAGGATTAAGTGTCAAAGGGATCACATAAACAAGACTAGTCTCTGCTAATAATAACTGATAGAATTAGAAAGGATAGAAGGATCCAACATGGAAAGCGGGATACACAGCAGACTCATAAAATGGCAGATACCCTAAACAGCACTCTGGCCTCAGAATCAGCCCTTAAGACATTCAGATCTGGCTAAAAAGCCCATGAGAGTTTCTCAGGCATGGAAAGCCAACGCACTGTGGCAAAAAACAAACAAACAAACAAACAAAAAAAAAAAAAAAAAACCTAAATAAAAGATCTCTGTGAGTGAGATCCCAGCGGAAAGAATGGGCCATCAAAGAAGGAGGTACCTTTCTCTGATGGGAGGAGAGAACTTCCACTTTGATTATGGCCTTGTCTAAATAAGGTTAGAGTTTGTGAACTCAAAAGGCTTTCATAGCCTTGGCAGCTCATGACAAGAGCCTCGGGTGATTACTGATGTCATGAATAATAGTGTCAATTGTTAAATCAACAATGGGAGTCACTGTGCACCTACTCCCCATGTAGGATCTCTGTCCTTAATGTGTTGTACTATGCAAATTAACGGTAAAACTACTACTCAAACAGTACTTTATACTTTGTGTATCTGTGTGGGTGCAAACTGTTGAAATCTTACTTAGTATATACTAAATTGATCTTCTGTATATAAAGATAATTGAAAATGAATCTTGGGGCTGGCGCAATGGCTCACTTGGTTAATCATCTGCCTGCGGCACAGCATCCCATATGGGCACTGGGTTCTAGTCCCAGTTGTTCCTCTTCCAGTCCAGCTCTCTGCTGTGGCCCGGGAGGGCAGTGGAGGATGGCCCAAGTGCTTGGGCCCCTGCACCCACATAGGAGACCAGGAGGAAGCACCTGGATCCTAGCTTCGGATCAGAGCAGCGCCAGCCATAGTGGCCATTTGGGGAGTGAACCAACGGAAGGAAGACCTTCCTCTCTGTCTCTCTCTCACTGTCTATAACTCTACCTGTCAAATAAAAAAAAAAAAAGAAAGAAAATGAATCTTGATGAAGAATGGGAGAGGGAGTGGGAGATGGGGTGCTCATGGGTGAGAGGGAGATTATGAGGGGAAAAGCTGCTATAATCCAAAAGTTGTACTTTCAAAATTTATATTTATTAAATAAAATGTAAGTTAAAAAATGAATACTAGCTTCATTTCCAGGACTTACTTTCAGAAACATATCCTAAAACAATAGTCATAGATAAATGTAGCAGGAAAGATATTCACTGAAATACCATAAAAACAACAAAGTAAGTAAACCTAAATGATCTGCAATAATGAAATAATGAAATCAAACGTGATGCTTGCTTGTTTGTTTTTTTCATTGATGAGTATAGAGTACCTAGAACCATCCCTAAAACATATTAGGTGCTAATAATATTTATTTAATGATTGAAAATCCTTAGGGATAGAATGTTTTGTTGCCATTAAGAATAGTAGTTTTGAATCATAGCCAATGATATGGGAAAATGTTAATTTTAGGTGACCATTGATGTTGTAAAATTGTAGGTACATATTCTATTTCTGACTTAATGAAGCAGGGTTTTTTTTGTGTGTTTATTGTACAATACTTCAACAAAATAGGGTGTTGGGGTGGCATTTAACCTATACTTAAGACAGTTGATAAGACAACTGTATTCTACATCACAGTGCCTGGTTTTGATACCCAGCTCTGGTTCCTGAGTCCAGTTTCCTGCATTGAGGACACAAGTAATTGGGGTTCTGCCACCTACATGAAAGACCTACATAAAATTTCCAGTTCCTTGCTTCAGCCCTGGCCATTGCAAGCACTGGAGGATTTGAACCTGTAGATGGGAGCTGTCACTCAGTCTCTCTGCCTAAACAAACAAAATAAGAATATCACCTCTAAGATATACAAAATATGATTTTTCTTTTCTGTAGACCTTTTTGTGATTTTCAAATATTCTATTTTGAGCTTATTAATATAACATGGTTAATGCATGTGATCATTTAAAATCACAAATATTACTATAATACATGCAAAATAATCCATTACTTGCCTATTATCTCCTTTTTCTGCTATATAAAAGTAACTACCTTAAACTATTTTAGCAGTTTTTCTTATTTTCAAATGCATTTCTAAGTAACTGCCTCTTACTGTCCTTTTCTCTCTGTTTAGATGTTATATTTGAATGATCTAGCACTCACTCATCATCTCTCCCATATCCTTCCAATTTAGTTATATCACATTTCTTGACTAAGAAAAAAAAGAAAGAAAGAAAAAATGTTTCATTATTTCAACTATGTAAATCTTATGGGTAAATGACTACACCTAGTTGTTTATAAAACGTTATCTATTGTAACTTTCTTGACAGAAATGCACATCTATTATTAGATTATATTCCTTGTTCCTATAATTTTATAGGATTACTATTTAAAATGAAACAGGCTGGGGCCAGCGCTGTGGTGCAGCAGGTTAATGCCCTTGCCTGAAGTGCCGGCATCCCACATGGGCACTGGTTCTAATCCCAGCTGCTCCTCTTCCAATCTAGCTCTCTGCTATGACCTGGGAAAGCTGTAGAAGATGGCCCAGGTCCTTTGCGCCACTGTGCCTGCGTGGGAGACCTGGAAGTAGCTCCTGGCTCCTGGCTGTGGATTGGTGCAGTTTTGGCCATTGCGGCCATCTGGGGAGTGAATCAGCAGATGGAAGACCTCTCCCTCTCTCTCTCGCTCTTGCTCTCTGCCTCTCTCTGTAACTCTGTCTTTCAAATAAATAAAATAAATCTTTAAAAAAAACAAGCTAAATAGAGTTAAATTTTTTTACAGTTGTGTCTATAAAGGGATATTTCCATTTAACCTTATTTCTTGGCTTTAAATGTTCAGAAACTAACTCATTATCTTTGCATTTCTATAAAATTTGTAGTGATGTCCCCTGTTATTCTGATATTGATAATTTTCTTTTTATTATATTCATGATAAATTATGAAATAATTTATGTTTTATGACTAATTTTATTTTATTAATGTTGACAAAGAATCAACTTCTAGCTCTATTTCTTCATCTTTATATTTTCTATTTAATTGACTTCTCTTATTTTTTGTGTTACTTTATTCTGTTTAGTTCATGTTAAATTTTTTGTAGCTTTAAGAAACTGTATATTTCTATTCAAATGCAGCTTTAATTTCTCTTAATATTCAAATAAAATAGTTTTTTAACTTTTATTTAATAAATATAAATTTCCAAAGTACAGCTTTTGGATTACAGTGGCTTTTTCCCCTCATAACCTCCCTCCCACCTGCAACCATCCCATCTCCCACTCCCTCTCTCATCCCATTCACATCAAGATTCATTTTCAGTTATCTTTATATACAGAAGATCAATTTAGTATATTACTAAGTAAAGGTTTCAACAGTTTGCACCCACCCACACAGAAATACAAAGTGTAAAGTACTGTTTGAGTACTAGTTATACTGTTAATTCACATAGTACAAAACATTAAGGACAGAGATCCTATATGAGGAGGAAGTACACAGTGACTCCTGTTATTGACTTAACAATTGACACTCTTGTTTATGGCATCAGTAATCACCCGAGGCTCTTGTCATGAGTTGCCAAGGCTATGGAAGCCTTTTGAGTTCGCCAACTCCAACTTGATGAATATTGACTTGCACCTGAGAATAAGACATATTGTATAATTGCTTTTAAATTTAATAAAATATTTTATATTTTATTGTAAGAATAACAGGTATATATTATATATTTATGAACTACTATATGGTGCATAATATATATTTTCTTACATGTATACATTGTGTAATGTCTAGTCAAGGAAAATACATTCATCTTTTCAGGCATTTTACTTTTCTTTATAGTGAAAACATGCAGGAATCCTACCTTCTAGGTTTTTTTTTTTTTAAAAATACATATTATCTATCTTCATCTTACTGTTCCATAAAAACCTAGGACCTCTTACTTCTACCAAATTATAACTCGGTACCCACAAACCAACATTTTTGCTATCCGACCATTCTCCTCCTCAGCCTCTGGTAATCACGATTGTATTTTTAGCCTTTTTAAGAGTACCTGTTTCTTAAATTCTATAAGTAAGTGAAGTAATGTGATATTTGTCTTTATGTGCTTGGTTTTTTCACTTAACATAATGACCTCCAGTTCCATCTATGTTGTAGCAAATAACAAAGATTTCATTTTTTATGATCAACAGTCTGTTGTGTACATATATATTCCACATTTCCTTTGTCCATTCATCAATTGATGGACACTTAGACTGCATCTATTTCCTGGCTATTATGAATAGTGCTGCAATAAACACGAGAGCCCAGATGTCTGTTTTGTAGATGAATTTCATTTCCCTTAGATATATACCCAGAAATGGGTTTCCTCGACTGTATGGTAATACTGTGTTTAATTTTTTGAGGAGCTTCCATACTGATTTCGACAATGGCTATACTAATTTACACTCCTACCATGGATATACCAGGATTCCCTTTTTTCTGATTCCTCACCAATATTTATCATTTTTTTTTTTTTTTGACAAGAGCCAGTCTTACCAGAGTGAGATGATTTCTCTTAGTGGTTCTGATTGGCATTTCCCTAATGATTAGTGATGTTGAGCATTTTAGTGTGCATGTACTTGTTAGCCATTTGTATGTCTCCCTTTGAGAAATGTATTTTTAGAGAAATGTATGTATCTTTGCCCATTTTTTAATTGTATTGTTTGATTCTTTGCTATTGAGTTGTTTGAGTTCTATTTATAAATATTGGGTACTAACCCCTTGTCAGATTTATAGGTTGGAAATATTTTCTCACATTCTATAGGTGTCTTTTGACTATGTTGACTGCTTCCTTTGCTTTGCAAATCTTGTTTGCTTGGTGAAATTTTATTTGTCTATTTTTATATTTATTCAGTATGCTGGAATCTGATCCAGAATATCCTTGTGTATTACAATTTCCTGAAGTGTTTTGCCTTTGTTTTCTTCTAATTTGCTTCTAAGTTTCAGGTCTCATATTTAGGTCTTTAATCCATTTTGAGCTGATTTTTTTGTAAATGTTCAGAGATAGGGGTCTAGTTTCATCATTCTGCATGTAGATATTCAAGTTTCCCAGCACCATGTATTAAAACAATGGTCCTTTTCAAATGCGTGAATTTAGCGCCTTTGCTAAAGACCAGTTGTCTGTAGACATGTGGGTTTACCTCCAGGATGTCTAGTCTGTTTTATTAAACTATGAATTTGTTTAGATGACAATACCCTGCTATTTTAATTACTATAGCTTTGTAATATATTTTAATGCCAGGTAGGTAATACTTCCTGCTTTTTTCTTTTTGCCCAAAATCACTTGGGCTATTCAGGGTCTTTTGTGCTTTCATACAAATTTTGGTTATGTTTTTTCTAGTTCTGTGCAAAAATGTCATTGAAATTTTTGATAGAAATTGGATTGAAGCTGTAAATCACTTTGGGGTATGCACATTTTGACAATATTGATTTTTCCAGTTCATGAGCATGGTCTGTGTTTCCATTTGTTTTTTTCTTCTTTAATATATTTCATCACTGACTTGTAATTTTCATTGTAGAACTCTTCTGTTTCTTTGGGTAAAATTATTTCCAGGTATTTTATTTTCTATAGCTATCAGAATTGGGATTGCTATATGATTTCTTTTTCTGATGATTCATTTTTGGTGTATAACAACACTATTGATTTTTGTACATGGATTTTGTATCCTGAAACCTGATTCAATTTGTTTATTAGTTCTAATAGATTATTGGTGGAATCTTTGGGATTTTTTTATATATGAGATTATACCATCTGTAAACAGTGACAGGTTGAATACATCCTTTCCAATTTGGTTGCCTTTTATTTCTTTGCCTTGCATAATATTTAAACTAAGATATCCAGTACTATCTTAAATAAAAGTAGTGAATTTGGATATCCTTGTCTTGTTCCTGATCTTAGAGGGAAAGCCTTCAGCTTTTTCTCATTCAATGTGATGTTGGGTTGTTATATATGGAATTTATTATGTTGTGATATGCTCCTTCTATACTATTTGTCAGAGTTTTTACCATTAGGAAATATTCAATTTTATCAAATGTTTTTTCTGTGTCTATTGAAATGATTATATGATTTTTGTTTTTTATTCTGTCAATGGAGTGTATCATGTTGATTTTTTATATATTGACTTCTATTTACTTCTAGGATAAATCCATTTTGATCATGGTAAATGATCTTTTCAAAAATATTACTTATTTATTTATTTGAGAGGTAGAGTTACAGAGACAGGGAGAGACAAAGAGAAAGGTCTTTCATCTGCTGGTTCACTAGCCAAATTGGCGCACTGGCCAGAGCTTAGCAGATGGAAGCCAGCAGCCAGGAGCCAAGAGTGTCTTCCATGTCTCCCATGTGGGTGAAGGGGCTCAAGCACTTGGGCCAGCCTCCTGCTTTCCCAGATCATAAAACCATAGCAGAGAGCTGGATTGAAAGTAGCAGCTGGGGTTGGAACCGGAGCCCATGTGGGATGCTGGCACTGTAGGTGGAGACTTAGCCCAATACATCACAGCATCGGCCCCATGAATGGTCTTTTTAATGTGTTCCTATATTCAATTTGCTAGTATTTTATGGAGAATTTTTTATGTCTGTGTTTATCAAGTGTATTGATCTGTCACTTTTGTGTGTGTGTGTGTTGTGTGTGTGTGTGGTGGTTGGTTTTATATCACGATAATGCTGGCTTCATAGAATGAATTTGAGATTTCCCTCCACTTCCATTTTTGAAATAATTTAAGAAATGTTGGCATTAGTTCTTTAAAAGTTTGGTAGAATTCAACAGTAGGGGCTGGCACTGTGGCTTAGCAGGTAAAGCTGCCACCTGCAGTGCCGACATCCAATATGGGTGCTGGTTCAAGTCCCGGCTGCTCCACTTCCTATTCAGCCCTCTACTATGGTGTGGGAAAGCAGTAGAAGTTGGCCCAAAGTCCTTGGACCCCTGCCCCTGAGTGGGAGACCTGGAAGAAGCTCCTGGCTACTGGCTGCTATCTTCAGATCAGCCCGGGCCCAGCTGCTGCAGCCATCTGGGGAGTGAACCAACGATGGAAAACCTCTGTCTCTCTGTCTGCCTCTGCCTTTCTGTAATTCTGCCTGTCAAATAAATAAATAAATCTTTAAAGAAAAAATTCAACAATAATACCACCTGGTCCTGGGCCTCCCTTTTAAGGAAGATATTTTATCACTTGTTCACTCATACTACTCATTATTGGTCTGTTAGGTATTTTATTTCCTTCTGATTCAATATGATTAAGGTGTTTTTGACCATGAAATTGTCCATCTCTTCTATTGAATTTGTTGCTATATAGTTGTTCATAGTAACCTCTATCAATTCTCCATGTTTCTGTGGTGTCAATGGTAGTGTCTCCATTTTCATCTCTCTAATTCTATGTATTTGAAACTTTGAAACTTCTTTTGTTAGTCTGTTGTTCTTGTGCACACCAAAAAATCATATCTTCTTGACATATTGATTCTTTTGTCTTTATGAAATAATCCTATATATTTCTAGTAATGTGTCTGTCTTATGGCCTACTTTTTCTGATGCTAATATTGCATCCTTAAGTTTAGGATTGGAATGGTGTGCCTTTTTCTCTCATTTTGTTTTATTTGTGTATAATACAATTTGTGTATTTTATATGTATATATTATAGCTATATAAGCCACCATATTCATATAGTTGGGTACATCCCTCCACCATGTTTGTAATATTAATGTATATATCTCAAGTCTGAAAATATTTCTGTCTTGCTTGGACTACTTTTAGCTCCATTTTTTTCGGTAACTATCTTGGAATCTCAATATGTATCTACCTTATTATAGCAGTCTTTTGAATTCATACTTCACCGTTTTATTTTTATTGTAAGGATGTTAAAATTA
The DNA here is from genome assembly GCF_051225735.1 of Oryctolagus cuniculus. Taxonomy (NCBI): domain Eukaryota; kingdom Metazoa; phylum Chordata; class Mammalia; order Lagomorpha; family Leporidae; genus Oryctolagus; species Oryctolagus cuniculus. Next base: position 43,635,343 of record NC_142876.1, read on the forward strand.
TGTACTTCCAATTGTTATCTGTTTTTTGTGGTACTTGTGTCATGCATTTCACATCTTCATATTTATATACTCCATGTCTGTATCAGTTTTGCTCTTAATAGACTTAAGAGTAAGAGGCATAAAGGAATAACCTTTTCATATTTCTTTTTTTTAACTTTATTTAATGAATATAAATTTCCAAAGTACAGAATATGGATTACAATGGCTTCCCCACCATAACATCCCTCCCACCCGCAACCCTCCCCTTTCCCACTCCCTCTCCCCTTCCATTCACATCAAGATTCATTTTCATTTCTCTTTATATACAGAAGATCAGTTTAGCATACATTAAGTAAAGATTTCAACAGTTTGCTCCCACACAGAAACATAAAGTGAAAAATACTGTTTGAGTACTAGTTATAGCATTAAATCTCAATGTACAGCACACTAAGGACAAAGATCCTACATGAGGAGTAAGTGCACAGTGACTCCTGTTGTTGACTTAACAAATTGACACTCTTGTTTATGGCATCAGTAATCACGCTAGGCTCTTGTCATGAGCTGCCAAGGCTATGGAAGCCCCCTGAGTTCACTGACTCTGATAATTTTTAGACAAGGCCAAAGTAGAAGTTCTTTCCTCCCTTCAGAGAAAGGTACCTCCTCCTTTGATGACCCGTTCTTTCCACTGGGATCTCACTCACGGAGATCTTTCATTTAGTTTTTTTTTTTTTTTTTTCCCCAGAGTGTCTTGGCTTTCCATGCCTGAAATACTCTCATGGGCTTTTCAGCTGGATCCGCATGCCTTAAGGGCTGATTCTGAGGCCAGAGTGCTGTTTAGGACATCTGCCATTCTACCTTTTCATATTTCTTATGCATTTATCATATTTTTCACTTTTTTATTAAGCTGGATTTCCATCTGGAATCATTTACTTCTGTCTTGGAGAATTTACTTTGTGATTTCTCTTTTTTTTAAAGATTTTATTTATTTATTTGAGAGGTAGAGTTACAGACAGTGAGAGAGAGACAAAGAGAAAGGTCTTCCTTCCGTTGTTCACTCCCCAGATGGCCGCAAAGGCTGGAGCTGTGCCGATCCAAAGCCAGGAGCCAGGAGCGTCTTCTGGGTCTCCCATGTAGGTACAGGGGCCCAAGGACCTGGCCATCTTCTACTGCTTTCCCAGGCCATAGCAGAGAGCTGGGTTGGAAGAGGAGCAGCCGGGACTAGAACCAGCGCCCATGTGGGATGCTGGCTCCGCAGTCGGAGGAGTAACCTACTGTGCCATGGTGCCGCCCCTCTCTCTTTTTTTAAAGATTTTATTTATTTATTTGAAAGGCAGAGTTTCAGAGAGGCAGAGGCAGCAAGGCAGAGGCAGAGAGGCAGAGAGAGGTCTTCCATCTGCTGATTCACTCCCCAGGATCAGCTGTGCTGATCCAAAGCCAGGAGCCAGGAGGGAGCTTCTTCTGGGTCTCTGATGCAGGCGCAGGGCCCAAGGACATGGGCCATCTTCTACTGCTTTCCCAAGCCATAACAGAGAGCTGGGTTTAAAGTGGGGCAGCTGGGACTTGAACTGGCACCCATATGGACTGCTGGCACTGCAAGTGGCAGCTTTACCTACTATGCCGCAGTGCCTGATCCTGTCATTTCTCATAAGTCAGATTCCCTGACAAATTCTCTGATGGTGTTGTTCATGGAGTTTGTCTTTATTTTACATTAATTTTTCTAAAGCTTTTTTCACTGATTATAAAGATTGTGTTCCATTGTGTTCTGGCTTGAAGCTTTTTATGTGCAATGAGCCATGATTATTATTACTGCTCCTCTGTACATTTTGTGTAAATAAATGAAAACCGATCAAATGAGAATAGGCAAAGGCTATTCATTCAGAGCTCACCAAACAAGCACCCAAATCAGTCATCATCATTTGCATTTGGCAGAGACTCTAAGGCAGGCAGCACAAATCTTTATGGTGACAAAAAAGGGAAAGACTTCAGGTATGTCTTCATTGGGATCTGTTGGCGCAGGGAAGTTGGATATCAGCTAACTAGAACTGGGTATCCTTTGTGATTAGTTGGAGTGCATAGAGGTTTCTCAGATTGGTCCTAAATTAGAAACAGGGACTAAAATTTCCGGAGTAATCAGTTCTGCTCGATTACTGGCCACTTGGAGTCAAATATTTCAGAGGACATCGTTGGGCTTCATGGAATGGTTTCCAGAGTTTGTAGTTTTGTTTATGGAAAGTAGGCTGGCTTCCTGGGCTGTTGCTATAGGTAACAGTTTGAGCTTTTTTTCTTATATTTGGTCTGGTATCATCTGTTTGCATATTCAGCCTTTTTTTTTTTAAAAGATTTATTCATTTATTTATTTGAAAGTGTTACAGAGAGGCAGAGGCAGAGACAGAGAGAGGGGTCTTCCATTCACTGGTTCACTCCCCAGATGGCCAAAATAGTTGGAGCTGAGCCCATCTGAAGCCTGGAGCCAGGAGCTCCTTTCAAGTCTCCCACGCAGGTGCAGAGGACTTGGGCCATCTTCTACTGCTTTCCCAGGCCATAGCAGAGAGCTGAATCAGAAGTTGAGCAGCTGGGACTCGAACTAGCGCCCATATGAGATGCTGGCACTGCGGGGGGTGGCCTTACCTACTATGCCACAGAGTTGACCCCATATTGAGCCTTTAAATTATATGTATTTTGTTTCTGTCGTCTTTGAACATTTTATCTCTTTTCTTAAGAGGTTTGCCCATACTGTCCTTAAATGCATTTTTAGAATTGTTCTTAGGATTTGTTGAGCTTCTTAAATCTATGGGTTGATATTTTTCTTTTTTTTAACTTTTATTTAGTGAATATAAATTTCCAAAGTACAGCTTATGGATTACAATGGCTTCCCCCGCATCCCTCCCCCCAACCCGCATCCCTCCGCTTTCCCACTCCCTCTCCCCTCCATTCACATGAGGATTCTTTTTCGATTCTCTTTATCTACAGAAGATGAGTTTAGCATACATTAAGTAAAGATTTCAACAATTTGCTCCCACACAGAAACATAAAGTGAAAAATAATAGATGATTTTTTAAATGATGATGAAATCAGATCAGACCTATTGTCATGTTTAATCCCAGTGAGAGTCAAGTTGGGAATTGATAATTTCTTCTTTTTTTTTTTTTTTTTTTTTTTACAGAAGATCAGTTTAGTATACATTAAGTAAAGATTTCAACAGTTTGCACCCCCATAGAAACACAAAGCAAAATATACTGTTTGAGTACTCATTATAGCATTAAGTCTCAATGTACAGCACATTAAGGACAGAAATCCTACATGAGGAGTAAGTGCACAGTGACTCCTGTTGTTGACTTTACAAATTGACACTCCTGTTTATGGCATCAGTAATCTCCCTATGCACCAGTCATGAGTTTCCAAGGCTATGGAAGCCTTTTGAGTTCACCGACTCTTATCTTGTTTAGACAAGGTCATAGTCAACAAGTGGAGGTTCTCTCCTCCCTTCAGAGAAAGGTACCTCCTTCTTTGAAGACCTGTTCTTTCCACTGGGATCTCACTCACAGAGATCTTTCATTTAGGGTTTGTGTTTTTTTTTGTTTGTTTGTTTGTTTTTTGCCAGAGTGTCTTGGCTTTCCATGCCTGAAATACTCTCATGGGCTTTTCAGCCAGATCCGAGTGCCTTTAGGGCTGATTCTGAGGCCAGAGTGCTGTTTAGGACATCCGCCATTCTATGGGTCTGCTGAGTATCTCGCTTCCCATGTTGGATCACTCTCCCTTTATTTATTCTATCAGTTAGTATTAGCAGGTACTAGACTTGTTTATGTGCTTCCTTTGACTCTTAGTCCTTTCATTATGATCAATTGTGAACTGAAATGGATCACTTGGACTGGTGAGATGGCATTGGTACATGCCACCTTGATGGGATTAAATTGGAGTCCCCTGGTATGTTTCTAACTCTACCATTTGGGGCAAGTCAGCTTGAGCATGTCCCAAATTGTACATCTCTTCCCTCTCTTATTCCTACTCTTATGTTTAACAGGGATCACATTTCAGTTAAATTTCAACACTTAAGAATAACTGTATTAATTACAGAATTAAACCAGTCATATTAAGTAGAACAGACAAAAAAACTACTAGGAGGGATAATGTATTAAGTTGTTCATTAACAGTCAGGGCTATGCTGATCAAGTCACCGTTTCCCATAGTGTCCATTTCACTTCAACAGGTTTCCTTTTTGGTGTTCAGTCAGTTGTCACCGATCAGGGAGAACATATGGTATTTGTCCCTTTGGGACTGGCTTATTTCACTCAGCATGATGTGTTCCAGATTCCTCCATTTTGTTGCAAATGACTGGATTTCATTGTTTCTTACTGCGGTATAGTATTCTAAAGAGTACATATCCCATAATTTCTTTATCCAGTCTACTGTTGATGGGCATTTAGGTTGGTTCCAGGTCTTAGCTATTGTGAATTGAGCTGCGATAAACATTAGGGTGCAGACCGCTTTTTTGTTTGCCAATTTAAATTCCTTTGGGTAAATTCCAAGGAGTGGGATGGCTGGGTCGAAAGGTAGGGTTATCTTCAGGTTTCTGAGGAATCTCCAGACTGACTTCCATAGTGGCTTGACCAGTTTGCATTCCCACCAACAGTGGGTTAGTGTCCCTTTTTCCCCACATCCTCGCCAGCATCTGTTGTTGGTAGATTTCTGATATTTTTCATCAATTTCATCCATGTTTCAAGTTTATTTTTTCAAAAATTTTCAGTATAACGTTCTTTCTTTTCTTTTGAAATTTTAATTGTATAATCACACATGCACTGACATTTATAACACAGTTCATTGGAAACCTCTTTTTCTTTGCTTTTATAATGTGTTTTTTCTTACATTTTAGTTTAGCTAGTTTCTTTGCACTTGACCTCATATCCACATATCCTTTCTTTATCCACATTTAATCTTAAGCTAAATTCATCCAATTAATTTTAATTTCAGGTACTTTATTCTCCAGTTCCATAATTTCTATTCTGTACTTCCTTAGAGTTTCCAGTTTTTTACTGAACTATCTCATCAGTTACCATAATATATCCATCTCTTGCTATAAACTAACTTGTTAATAATGCATACTTTAAAGCCAACACTTGCTAAGTTCAGTAACTTATTCATGATTCATCTTTTATTTGTTTCCTCTTTATTACAGATAATTTTTTATAAATGTGCAAAGTTTTATTTAAGTGTTTATTTATTTATTTATTTTGAAAATCAGAGTCACAGAGAGACACAGAGAAGCGACAGAGAGAGGTGTCTTCCACTCATTGGGTCACTCCTCAGTTGACCACAATGGCCAGTGCTGGACCAGGCTGAAGACAGGAGCCAGGAGATTCTTCCAGGTCTTCCTTGTGGGTGGCAAGGACCCAACCCTTGGGCCATCTTCTGTTGCTTTTCCCAGGCCATTAGCTTGGAGATGAATCCGAAATGGAACAACTGAGACACAAACCAGTACCCATATGGGATGCTGGTGTCCCAGGAGGGAAGTTAACCTGTTATACCACAACACTGGTCCCATTTTCCTCCTTTCTCATTGGCTTTTCTTTCTCACTTTGTGCCTTAATTTGTCCTCATTTCTCCTATATCTAAACTTCACAGTGCTTTCTGGCTCAGTCTTTGAATATTTTCTCTCTTATAGGTAATCATTTGATGATGTTGTCTAGATGTATATATCTTTAAATACCATCTATGTGGTCTCACATTTACATTCTCCAAACCAAGCCTCTGCTGTTAACTCCATACCTCTATACCTAATGGTCCATTTGAGATTTATATATATCAAATATTTATATATAAATAAATATATAATAAATAATATTTTATAATATATAATAAATATATATATTTGATATATAAATATCAAATATAAAATAAATATTATAACGTGAACTGAGTTTTCTTCATAATAAAAATAAGTAAAGTGAAATCTCCTCCACCTGCAATCTTTTCCACCTCAAAGGTAACTTTATGCTCTTAGTTGCTTTGCCCAAAAACTTGTGTTTTCCATGATTCCCTTTTTGCTCTACTACACCTCGTTCTGTCCTCAGAAAATTCTAGATTCCTCCTTCTAGTCTTGTGTCCACTATGAGACCCTCCCCAAAACAACTCACAAAAGGCAGGCTGGATACAATAGCAAGAGGATTTATTTCCAGCTAGCTGGGGCTCTCACCGGCACATAGGATGCAGTGCAGTGCTGAGGTGAGAAGCCTCGTCCCTCCTCCTCCCAGCATTTTTGTGCAATCGAGTAAACAAATACATACCTCACTACACACAATAGAGTTCCTTATTCCTTATATGGCAGTTACCTAAATTTATGCATTTTAGTGGTGCATTTGAGCAACTTAGGGGCTAGGTGTCACACAGGAAGGTGGGAAGAATCTAAATTCCAGGAATAGTTTCACTCCCTGTATTTTCTGGCTAAAAACAAAGCCTGTCATGGAGGAACTGTGGTTCTTGCAACAGGTCCTAAAAGCTCGTAAGACCAAGAATTTCATATGTTGCCCCATATTTCATATAACTTAATCTTAACATGCTACACACTATTAACTCTTAATTCCAAATGAACTGAATCTAAACTAACTTACGGTTTGAATTAATTACTTATAACTGAACTCCACACTACCTTGAGAACATGGCAAGAATTTGAACATGTATGTCTACCTCCAAATCTATTACCCTCCTCCAAACCATCAACATTTAAACATCATCAAATGGCATGGCTACAGTATCCTCCCTGCTTCCTCAAAGCATGCAGGAAATACACTGACTTAAGTATTTTCTGTTGATATTGTTGCCTAAAATAGTTTATCTGTTTTTCTTGTCCATTTATTTCCTTGAAGTCGGTGCTCAGATATCATCTCCCCAGTGAAGTCTTAAATTGCCACTATATTTACATTGGAAAGCCTATATCCTTCTGTGTTAGTCATCTTTTCAGTACTTTGAAATACCAAGAGGACCTTCTTGGGAAGGCAAAAGTGTATTCCAGCATGCAGTTTGGAAGTTCATGGTGCAAGATCCGGTAGCTTCATTAGTCTTGTGTCTTGTGGAGGCTGGCAATGGCAGAATAGGTGGGGAAGGATCACTCACACGGTGAGCCAGGAAACAGAGAGAGAGAAGGTAGGTTGAACTCAACCTAAAAATCATCCCTCTCTCTAGAACTACCCTCTGAGCTCAGCACCCCAGTGACCTAAAGACCGCCCACCTCTCAGACACTACAGTTAGATCAAACTTCCACCTTAATCCGTGAAACATGAACGTAAGATTTCAGAGTTTAACAAACTACGTGAATTTGGGGAGTCAAGTCCTATTTAATCCACAACAACCTCCTCTACTATCTATGTAAATAAATTCAGTATTTTCTTTTCTTTCTTCTGCTGTGATGTATAATGGAATGTAAGGGAGTTTTTCTGGTTTTGTTCTTTCTATATCTGCAGATTAATTCCTAACACATTGAAGCTGTTTTAAAATCAGTTAATATATTAGTAACTGACCATTTGTCACTTGACTGTTGACTTGTATCGCTAACCTGAGTCCTTTACACTGTCACAATATAAAAGATGAAGAGATTTTTTGTTTGGTTTACAGTGACCCCATTGCCTCTTACAGATTATTCTGTTATATTGACTTCATTAGACTTTTATGATTGTTGTTACAAAAAGAATAGAAAATGAACGCACAATTTTCTTGAACAAAGCTTGAATGTTGTATTACAAAAAGCAACATAGGGATTTATATTTCAACTTCCAAAAATGTTTTGCAATATTAAAGAAATTTTCAGATATAAGGAATTAAAGCACTTTGCACTGTAACCTCAGTGCTAATTTGACTGACAACTCTCAACTAACAACTACATGCTGTTTTTAAATGTTGGGGTCTACAGCATGAGTAAAGCATGAGCATTCAAACATCTATGTATGGCCGGCGCCGCGGCTCACTAGGCTAATCCTCCACCTTGCGGCGCCGGCACACCGGGTTCTAGTCCCGGTCGGGGCGCCGGATTCTGTCCCGATTGCCCCTCTTCCAGGCCAGCTCTCTGCTGTGGCCCGGGAGTGCAGTGGAGGATGGCCCAAGTACTTGGGCCCTGCACCCCATGGGAGACCAGGAGAAGCACCTGGCTCCTGCCTTCGGATCAGCGCGGTGCGCCGGCCGCGGCGGCCATGGGAGGGTGAACCAATGGCAAAGGAAGACCTTTCTCTCTGTCTCTCTCTGTCCACTCTGCCTGTAAAAAAAAAAAAAATCTATGTATGTCATTTAATATCTTTTTAAGTGGATTCCAAAATATTTTCTCTTTGTATGTAGTAAATTTAATACTATTTAAAATCATGGCAACAACCATAATTTTATGCCATATTTTATTCAGGTTGAAAGGGTCTTAAATAATCAGAAAAACATAGAAAATTAAGAGTACTGGCCCGTCATTTAAGAATAGAAATTAAGAACTTTGTATTTTAATGCAATAAAATCTCTTATGAGCTATTTTGATACTTCTCAGAAATGAATGAATTATCTGTGATAAAGAATTGATGTTTTCTCATGTAACTTTGTAATAAAAGACGGTGCACCTTAAATTTTCTAAGTTAAATTAATTCATAGCTATTATTTTCAAAATTTACACAGATATTACTTCTAATTTCTATGTGTAAATAACCAAAGCAAATTTCAAATTATTATTTTTTGTTGTTAGAATATCTACTTGAAATCTATTCTTCCTGTGAAGGTGCTTAAATTTTTACAGATTAATAATACCCAGGTCAAATTTTTAAGCCATGTTTTTGAAAATTTGTATATGTATTTAAAATCTCTCAAAATATAGTAACTATGTATCATTTAATGATAATGACTTGAAGTTTGTAATTCCTCTTGTAATACATAGGAATGTCCTCTAATAATCAGCCAAAGTCCTCAATCAAATCAAGGAAATATTCTTGAAGTTCCTAGAAATAAATTATATTTATTGTTTAATAATCTAACAGAAGTCTCTATCTCCCTATAATCAGACTATGTAGCTACCAGACTATGAAAAGTATTAAAAAATTTTTTAATATACAGCAGAAAACAGACATCGATGAACATGAGTTTTCTAATAAAAATATAAAATAAAGAATCCTTATAATTTCATTATATTTCATAATATAATGATATAACAATCCATTAAAGAATTGGTTTTTTTTCATGTGAGAAGACTCATGTACATGCAGAAATTCTTGTCATTAGCACAAATGATAAAAGCTCATGCGTTTTAGTCTTTTAAAATTCATGACTTGACAAGTCTATTGAATATTCACTTTTCAGATGTCTAATTTTTTGATCTCTGAATTTTGGACACATTGTGACATCATTTAAGCTATGATGGACATATATGAAGGATGCATTTAATGAAAAGAATAATAAAAAAAAAAGTTTACCTAAGGCTTGATAACACTGTTATTAGTTGTTATTTTAACATTTTAATTTCCAAACAGAATTAATAAATACTAAATGTCATACTTACAGAAATGAATTTATGAGATGAATGGAAACTTGAGGGAGAATAAATTCAATTGTATATGACTGTATTCTTTTTCAGGCATTTGATATCCCTCTTAACACTTCTTAAAATTGCATTGAACTAGATTTCTGTGCTAGTTTCTAAATAAGACTGCACTCCTTACTCTTTTAAATAATACAGTCATATCCTTATTTGGATAACTCTTGTCATTCAAGTCTATAGCATGCTTTTTTTTTCATTGGCTTAGTAAAACCTAAGAATTTATTTTTTTTCTTTGACATTTCTTTTTTTTAATAGAAAACTTTTATTTAATAAATATAAATTTCAAAAATACAATTTTTGGATTATAGCAGTTCTTCCCCCCATAACCACCCTCCCACCCACAAACCATCCCATTTCCTACTCCTTCTCTCATTCCATTCTCATTAAGATTCATTTTCAATTATCTTTATATACAGAAGATCAACTTAGTATATACTAAGTAAAGATTTCTTTTTTTTTTTAACTTTCATTTAATGAATATAGATTTCCAAAGTACAGCTTATGGACTACATTGGCTCCCCCCTCCCCATGACTTCCCTCCCACCCGCAACCCTCCCCTTTCCCGCTCTCTCTCCCCTTCCATTCATATCAAGATTCATTTTCAATTTCCTATATATACAGAAGATCAGTTTAGTATACATTAAGTAAAGATTTCAACAGTTTGCACCCCCATAGAAACACAAAGCGAAATATACTGTTTGAGTACTCATTATAGCATTAAGTCTCAATGTACAGCACATTAAGGACAGAGATCCTACATGAGGAGTAAGTGCACAGTGACTCCTGTTGTTGACTTTACAAATTGACACTCCTGTTTATGGCATCAGTAATCTCCCTATGCACCAGTCATGAGTTTCCAAGGCTATGGAAGCCTTTTGAGTTCACCGACTCTTATCTTGTTTAGACAAGGTCATAGTCAACAAGTGGAGGTTCTCTCCTCCCTTCAGAGAAAGGTACCTCCTTCTTTGAAGACCTGTTCTTTCCACTGGGATCTCACTCACAGAGATCTTTCATAAAACCTAAGAATTTAATATAGATTCTGTTATCTAGTGTATGAGTAATACTGTGTATGATTTTACAAAACACACACACACATTTTTAAAATTACAATGGGTAATAATCACAGTTTGACATTTTTACACCTTAGAATTATTGTAAGCTACTTTTGGTAGAAAATATAGAATATACTCAGAATATTGGTAAGACTTGAATGGATTCAGTTTTGTGGAAATCAGTGATACCTAAAGACAAACCTCAGAAATGTATATAATGATTGATTTATGTTCCTATTAATGATAGTATTTTTGTGTCACAATTCACAAGTATATATGCAACCATTTAATGTTTTATAAATTTAACAGGAAATTTTTATGATGATAGCGACCCAGGAATATGAATTGGATATTTCATGATTTAGAATACATGCTAATCTGCCAGAATAAAATGTGCTCTAGTATGTGATCTTTAAAGAATAGTTCCCTTTTCTGAATCATCAGGTATCAGATTCTGCAGTTTCACTGATAGTTTATAGTTGAACTTCTGGAGTAAGGGTATAGGGCTGGGGGTTTTATAATATTGTAGTATATATGGAGGGAAGAAAAGGACTTATGCCCTGGGGCTATATACAGACACACAAAGCAATGAGTTTGATCCTAGTAATATCATGCTTATGTGGTGTTAATGGCACGTCCTTGTTGTAGCGAATGTTCATTTTTCTTTCTTCAATGATTTGCTTTATTAAAATTTCAACAAAGAACAGAAATAGGCTTAGGAATAAATACTTTAGTACACTGGTCCCTGCTTTACTTTCCTTGAAATTATTTGATCCTTCATGAATGCTCATCTTGGAGTGTCAGTTGAGTCTATGTTCCAAACAGGATATTCATATCCCATATTTGCATGCGTGGGGTTGGGTCCTGCCTCCACTTCACATCAACCTTTGTGCCAATTGCCTGAGAAGTAATAAATGACAGCACAAGTACTTGGGTTCCTGCCAGCCCTGTGGGAAACTCAGGTGGAATCTAGGCTCCTGGCTTTGGCCTGGCCTGGTCCCAGATGTGGGCATTTGGGGAGTGAACCAGTACTCTATTTCTTTCCCTATCCCCTGCCCTCTCTCCATCTCCTGCTCTTTCTCTCTCTCTTGCTCTCTCTGTGTCACTCTGCCTTTCAAATAAATAAATAAAACTTAAAAATCACCTGTACCCATAAAAGTTAAATATTTTGTGCTTCAAAAATTACAATGTATTGATTATATTCTGTAGATTATTCTTGACTTCATATAATGGTCTTTGAAACTCAGAATTGTTAACTTTTTCTAAATGCAACTTTGCAGTCACACCCATCACTGTGTGACAAGGGTGAATAAATGTCAGTTTCCAGATATGTAAGAATTATTTGTTTCCTATACATTAGTGTAAACTTAAAAGGGATCACTTGTAGAATTTTTAAGAATGATAATCTCATATTTAGAGAAAACATATTTTATGTAAAATGCAATGATATACTACTGATATAGCTAATTTATATATCTATTAATTATCATCATATAATAAATAACACAGCACAGGAAGTGGTGTCTGTCTACATTTTTGTTTCACATCATGGTATATAAAGACCTTTTACAGAATGGCACATTGTTATCAATGGTGTGTTCAACACCCCGGACCCTATCCTAGGCTCTAGCCCCTGCCAGCATGTCTGGAAGCCAGGTGACCCCATGGCCCAACCACCAATGTCAGCTCCACCCCCATCCTAAAGGGATTTGCTCCTCTACTTCCCTGCCCCCTCCAGAGGACCTGTCCCTGAACAGCTAACTCTCTCTCTCTCTCTCGCTCTCTCTCTCTCCCCCTTGATCTCTCTCTTATGCACCCCTTCTCCTTTTTTTTTCTTTCTTTGTACTTCCCTTTGGTCTGTTGGGTTTCTGCATCAATAAACAATATTTTGAAGACACTGACAGAAACTTGCTAAAGGGTAAACTGATTAGATATGCATGCATAACAGATTTGAAAATTGATATGAAGAAATGACTTCTAATAATACCCAGTAAGTAGAAGAGCAAAAGCCTCAATCTACTTCATTTGAACCCTCAATCTTTATTCTACTACAGTAAAATTTCTGTTGTAAGACTGACAAATTCTGATTCATTCCATATATGGTTCATTAAATATATATTATATATATATATATATATGGGTAAGATGGGATAGCCATGGGAAGGACATATAGGACAATCAATGCATAAAGTCTAGAATATTGATTAATGGGTGATGAGAACTGAAAGTGCTACTTGACTTATTTCGGGAAAGCAAATATTTGCCCAACACTTACCTGGCAATGGAGTCATCCCTCTCAGAGTTTTGATTGAGTGGTTCTACATTGGTGCTGCTGATGTCGCGGTTGCTGGTTGAGAGGTAGAGTTACAGAAAGTGAGAGGGAGAGACAGAGAGAAAGGGCTTCCTTTCATTGGTTCACTCCCCAAATGGCTGGAACGGCTGGAGCTGTGCTGATCCAAAGCCAGGAGCAAGGAGTTTTTTCCTGGTCTCCCTCACAGGTGATGAGGCTCAAGCACTTAGGCCATCTTCTACTGCTTCCCCAGGCCATAGCAGAGAGCTGGATTGGAAGACGAGCAGCCAGGACTCAAACTGATACCTATATGGGATGCCAGTGCTGCAGGCAGAGGATTAACCTACTGCGCCACGGAACTAGCCCCTCAGCTTTATATTTCTTCGTGTGATCACTTCTATTGAATTAATTCAAAATATGCTATGGTTTTCCTTTTCCATTCTCTTTAATTGGATCCAGTTTTTCATCTTTTTCTATGTATCACACAAAAATATGAGTGATGAAAGGATTAGTGAGAGGTAAAAAGTATTAAATGGCAGATAGCTCTTCTCCACTTAACACAGAAGCAGGCTTCAGTACCAACAGAAAAAGCAATTAGCACCAATAAGTAACTTCTCCTTGTACTTCTTTTTTTATTTTTTTATTTTAAAAATTTTTTTAAACTTTTATTTAATGAATATAAATTTCCAAAGTACAGCTTTTGGATTACAATGGCTTTTTCTTCCCTCATAACTTCCCTCCCACTCGCAACCCTCCCAAATCCCACTCCCTCTCCCATTCCATTCATATTAAGATTCATTTTCAATTCTCTTTATATATAGAAGATCAATTTAGTATATACTAAGTAAAGATTTCAACAGTTTGTACCCACACAGAACCACAAAGTGTCAAATACTGTTTGAGTACTGGTTATAGCATTAATTCACATTGGACAGCAAATTAAGGACAGAGATCCTACATGAGGAGTAAGTGCACACTGACTCCTGTTGTTGACTTAACAAATTGACACTCTTGTTTATGGCATCAGTAATCACCCTAGGCTCTTGTCATGAGTTGCCAAGGCTATGAAGCCTTTTGAGTTCGCTGACTCTGATCATATTTAGACAAGGTCATAGTCAAAGTGGAAGTTCTCTCCTCCCTTCAGAGAAAGATACCTCCTTCTTTGATGACCTGTTCTTTCCACTGGAATCTCATTCGCAGAGATCTTTCATTTAGGTTTTTTTTTTTTTTTTCAGAGTGGTGTCTTGGTTTTCCATGCCTGAAATACTCTCATGGGCTTTTCAGCTGGATCTACATGTCTTAAGGGCTGATTCTGAGGCCAGAGTGCTGTTTAGGACATCTGCCATTCTATGAGTCTGCTGTGTATCCTGCTTCCCATGTTGGATCGTTCTCCCCCCCCCCTTTTTTTATTCTATCGGTTAGTTTTTTCAGACACTAGTTTTTTATGTGATCCCTTTGACTCTTAGACCTATCATTATGATCAATTGTGAACAGCAATTGATCACTTGGACTAGTGAGATGGCATTGGTACATGCCACCTTGATGGGATTGAATTGGAATCCTCTGGCACACTTCTAACTCCACCATTTGAGGCAAGTCAGCTTGAGCATGTCCCAAATTGTATGTCTCCTCCTTCTCTTATCCCCAGTCTTATATTTAACAGGGATCACTTTTCAGTTAAGTTTCAACACTTAAGAATAACTGTGTATTAATTACAGAATTCAACCAATATGTACTTCTTTTTTTAAAAGATTCATTTATTTATTTAAGAAGCAGAGTTACAGAGAGGTGGGCTTGGGGGAGGGGGGAGAGAGAGAGAGAGAGAGAGAGAATCTTCCATCCATCTGTTCACTCCAGATGGCTACAATGGCTGGAGCTGTGCCAATCCAAAGCCAGGAGCCAGGAGCTTCTTCCAGGTTTCCCACAAGGGTGCAGGGGCCCAAGAACTTGAGACGTCTACTGCTTTCCTAAGCCATAACAGAGAGCTGGATCGGAAGTGGAGCAGCCCAGACTCAAATCCGAGCCCATATGGGAATGCCAGCACTGCAGGCAGCAACTTTACCCACTATACCACAGCGCCAGCCCCTCTTTGTACTTCTGTGATATAAAGTTAATGGAATGTAATGCCCTTTGCATGGCAAACTTAATCATTTGTAATCAGTTCTGTAAACTA
Source organism: Oryctolagus cuniculus (assembly GCF_051225735.1). Lineage (NCBI taxonomy): Eukaryota > Metazoa > Chordata > Mammalia > Lagomorpha > Leporidae > Oryctolagus > Oryctolagus cuniculus. The sequence continues at coordinate 43,650,387 of NC_142876.1, forward strand.
GCAATCTTTTTGGTTGCAATTTACATTTACTTCAAATATCCAAAGCATTTCATTCTGAATATAGTTCATTTCTTGTGGGAATATGCACTATGGTTGTTGCTTGCTAGTATCAAAGTCCAAGTGACTTCCTTCTATGACAACATAATATGTTCCACTTCCTGCCTTTATTATTGTGATCTGTAAAACATAAGGACATGTGAGTGAAATTGAATCTATTATTACTATTTTTTTTTAAATCAAGTGATCTCTTTTTGACCCATTCTGAATGCAAATTAGATCAAATAGGAAATAAAATTAAAACAGCAAGCATTACTACTTCTGGCATTTTACTACATTTATGAAGAAAGAAAGAGAGGGCTTTGCATAACCCTTGGGGCTAACTTACAGTATTCTAGCTGATATATTGTATGAGGTTCTTGGGAAAGGATTCATATTTGTCAAGGTTTTGCTACTTCCCCTTCTTTTTCTTCGTGTTAGGCTCATGTGCTTAATTGTGATCTAATATCCATCATTCAGTGCTAAATTTCTATAATTCTCTAAAGGATTTAACTAATTTCTCTCATTAACTCTCTCTTCTACCAAACTGTTAGGCCCCTTTTTCTTCTTTTGTTCTGTAAGCTGAATCTTGTTAGTTTCAATAAAATAGATTTTGATATTTGCCATTTCGTATTTCAATTTCTCATTTTCTTCCTTTGGCCATTTTCATTACTTTAATCAGCCTTATCTTTATTTCTCTATTTTCCATGCCTGTTTTATCTTATCTTGGTGGTGTTAATGTCTTTATTTGGTACATTTCATTTTAAATAACATAATTAGTTCCCTTGGTAATTGAAGAAAAAGGTGGTCCCCAACATCACAACTGTAAGGACTGCCGCAATTATGATATTGTTAACTGCTTACTGATAGTCCAGTTTTTCCAGATACAGTAAGAATGCAACATGATCCCTTTACCTCAATAAATTTATAACATTGATGGTAAAATTACTACTCAATATATAAATAAAAAAGAGTAGAATTTATTATAAACTGATTACATTTTAATTCCCTTCTTTTGTGTATGCTTCTGAGATGATGCAATAATAAACTCATTGTCCCTAACTTAAGCTAACTTTATAATCAACCATAAGTATTGGATATATGTTTAGAAGGCTGTGTTAAGCTAGACCACAAGTTGACCTTTTCAGGAACATTTTAACTCCCTAGCCACCATCCCATAAGGTCATCTTGTGCATGGGGTATCCTTCCAAAGAGCTCTTCATCTGTCTCTACTTAGAACTGCAGAAAGGCCCGTTGTAAGACACTAGTGTGCTTTTCCCTCTCCAATGTACTAGGTCTGTGGTATTTGAATGTTCACAATACTACCTCATGATATTTTTCTTGCTTAGCAGCTGTTGTAAGAGCACTCTTAAGATAAATGGATTTGTTCACTGGTAATTCAGCAAATATCTTTCAAATATATGTTATGAAGTAGTAATTAAGCTAAATAGATGTACACAATTTTTTTTTTTTTTTTGGACAGGTAGAGAGAGACAGAGACAGAGAGACAAGCAGACACAGAGATGGAGAGAGAAAGAAAGCAAGTGTTAGGTTTTAGGATTTTGGCATTCAAAGAAGGCAAGTAAATGGCTAATTAAAGAAGAAAAGACCTTATTTTAGAGGGACAGAATACAAGCAGGGGTAAAGAGAGTGGGGATGGAGCCTGCCCAGAGTGTGGGCAGGGGGTTTGAAGCCAAGCTTCAGTTCCTTTGAGCAGCAGGCAGACTTCCTTCTTAAGCTGCTTGTAGGGGAGGTGCAGAAGGCCACATAGACTCTAATAATGTGGATAGGGGATGTGCAGAAAGTTTCCTTGGTCAAATTTACATTGCATTGCCTATGTACCAGGTTCAGGGCTTTCCCAAGCAATAAACATTCCACTAGCCTTTAGGATCTTTATTTGTGCCCAGTTTTATTTAATCTGGGAGTCCAGGCCCAGTGACCTAATGGGTTCTATCAGGCCTCCGTGGCCTAATAGGTTCTAACAAAGCCAGCATTTTAATACATATATATAAAGAAAGAAAAAAATCTTTTGATGTTACATAGACAAGAGCCATTGGGGAGGAGGGAGAAGAAACAGGGAACAGGACCAACAGTCTCCATGGCTACTTCCTGCTAGTTAGGGGAGTGGTTCTCTGTCAGTACTGAGATCCCTGGAGCAGTGGCTGGAATTGAGCACCTTTTGGCAGAATATTGTCAACATGGATCTGAATGACGTTCTGGACCATTGAAGGAATGAACTATTTCAATAGCTGAAGAGTTGTTATGAAGGATGAGAAAGGACACAAGCCAAGGTAGACAGGAGGGCTTTTGGAATCAGTTGTTTTAGGAGTCAGACATCCATAGTTAAATTTCAGATGCTCTCAGCTTTCAAGTAGCGTCATGAACAAAACTGGATTGGTTCACATAAAAGCAACATTCTTCTTCTAAAAATGAGCAGAGACTCTCTTTCTGCTGTTAATAGGTCTAAGCTCTATTGATTTTGCAATGTTATTGCTGCCAAGACACATCTTGATTTTAAATCTTAATAAGGTCTTGAGATATTTCATCTAGGCTGTCTTACATATCTTCAGAAAGGAACTGGTGGTAGGAGAGAGATGTAGCAAATCCTCCCTCCCCTGTTTCCACCCTGGCAGCAATTCCTAAGCTGACTAGGAGGGGTTTTAGAGTGACAGTTCTCTTGTGGAGAATGTTTGTGGGTAGCGAAATTGGCAGAAATTGGTTATTGTCAGCCACGTTCGCAGCAAACAAGTGCCACCATCCTCTGATTCACTGTCCAAATGCCCAAAATGTCTTTTGAGAGTGGCTGGGACCAGAACTGGAAGCTGGGGACTCAGCCCAGGTCTCTTGAGTGGGTGGCAGGAGTCCAATTACTTGGGCCATCACTGTTGTCTCCCATGGTCTGTATTGATCATAAGCTGGAGTCAAGACCTCAAGCCAAGCATTGAATCCAATACTGTGGTATCAGATGCAAGCAGCTTAACTGCTAGGTCAAATGCCCTCTTTATAATTCTTAATTATGTTCTTATTGCCATTTCTATATCTTATAACATTTCAGTGATGTATACATTACTATAAAGTGGTTTGTTTTTAAATGTAGGATTTCTTTCTCTATGAAACTCAACCCATTAGAGCATTTTGGTCTCATACATTCCTCTAAGTTAATGTGAAGTTCCATTTTCTGAAGAAAAAATGCTGATGTCTGAGAAATGCCTTTGTGACTTGAATCAAGTTGTGCAGCAAGGTGGGGCATGATGTCTTTCTGCATTTGCATAACTTTCTGAGGCAGGGCATTTCAGATGCATTATCTCATTTCTAGCAAACTTTCCTTCTGCAGTAGTTGTCAAAACACATGGGAGTCAAATTTCTCACCTTCAGTTATATAGTCCTCCCCAAGAGACAGCAACTGTATATATTCTCTAAAGCCTGGTTTTCTTTACTCTGATGTCTCATGAATGTGTCCATTTTCTGCTAAAATAACGACTCAACCAACGAGTATTGGGGCAACTGCTATTAGGAGGCACAATTCTGGGAACTTAGATAAATCAAAGAACAAGCCAAGAAAACAAAACAAATAAGCAACTCCTCCCTTGTCCTTCAAGCTTTCATATTACAGTATGGGGATGGGAAATGTGGAAAAGACAAGTAATAAATTCTGTAAGTTAGTAACGTATAATATTTTATAAGAGATCAATGTCATGGAAAAATTAAGGTAGTGAGGGGAAACTTAGGTGGTATGGTGTGGCTATATAACTAGGTTAAGCCAGTCACTATAGACATGATTTAAGTGTCCAATTGTGTAAAACAATACTATTAAAAATTTCTCCCAGAGGGAGGGGGAAGAAGGGTAGGAGTGCGGGTGGAAGGGTGGGTACAGTAAAAAGAATCACTATGTTCCTAAAATTGTATTTATGAAATGAATGAATAGCTTAAATAAAGGGTTTCTGGGGTAAAAATGCTTCTCAATTTAAAGTATAAAATCGTGCTTGTTTGGAATTTTTTCTATATTCAAATCGAGAGTAATTAAATTCATTAATTCATTAATTCAGGGAATTATGAGTAGTGAGGTAGCTGTGGTACAGATACTTTCAAGCTGTTCAGAGACTAAGACACAAGATTTTCTGGTTACCTGCTACTGCAGAAAAATACCACTCCAGAGAAGAGCTGTTTAAAACAATAAACATTTTATTATCTTGTGGCCCTGTGGCTGACAGATCTTAGCTGGTGCTGCAGTCATCTGTGGCTGTGACTGGCCTGGAAGGTCGGAGGTGGTCTCCTTAATGCCTGATGCAATGGTGAGGCAACACTGGAAGGTTTATCTCACCAGCGCATTGGGACACTAGCATAACGGGACCTGTTTATATCCCTGAGTCAGGGCCTCTTCTTCCTTATGTGGCTTCTCCCTATGGTCTCTGCATATGGGTTTTCCAGCAGGTAGTGAGATAGAATTACTTGGTGACTCATAGGTCCACAAACAGCAGGAGAAATTGACAGATTTTTTTAATGTTTAGGTCCAGAATTTATTCAGGACAACATCTTCTAATCTTCTGGTTACATAGAGTCCCAGGTGAGTTCAGACTCAGAGAGGGTACTTTACAAGTGAAAAATTGTGGTCTGTATAGATCATTTGGGGCCATTTTTGGGAACTAGTGGTTACAGAAGACAGTACTTACAGTTTGTACAAGGTACCCTGGAAACAGTGAAGAAGAGCATTTGTCAGTCTAGGGGCATTCAGGAGAGACTTTAAGAGCAAGCAAATACTGGGCTAGATCTTAGTCGGAATTAGCTAGTGAATGAGGAGCAGAGAACGTGGCAGGCAGATTTAAATTCCAGTTATTTAACATAAGAGTAAGGTATAGCACCTTTTGGTTAATGCTGAGAAAACAGGCTAGAGAGGAAGATAGGGCTTTGAAACAAGGTATTCCATAAAATGAGGACTCTTCTCTGTCTCACTAAGTTGCTGTGAGAATTGTTATATCAAATATCTAGCATATGTATACTAGGTATAAAAGTACTCACATGTATATACCAGGTGATTTCTAATACTTATTTGCTGTGGTGCTATGTATGAAGTTCAGTCTGAAGTTAAGAAACCAAGAATGAACGTGATTTGCATTTTACAAAGATTCTTTTCGGTAGAGCCCAGAGAATGGATAGGAAAAATAGAAGCTAGAGGAAGATTAAGCAGTCTGATGGCCTTTCAGGTTAATAGGAAAGACAGAAGGTGTAGGCAGAGGATATGATTATGAAGATGACCAAGAAAATCATATATTCTAATTAAACACATATATTTTAGCTTTCTTCTTTCAAAAATCCAGGAGGGCATTGATTTAATGATTCATTCATTATTGCAATATATATTTTTTTTCTTCCTGGCTTCATGACAGAAATGTACATACACAATTGTGAGATACAATTTTTCATATTCAAGAATTTCGCAGTTGTATGAAGGTTGTCTTCTTAATGGTAATTACAATACAATAAGACAAGTCTCCTCTAGATGTGGGTATATTGGAGTCCCATTTTTTTCCAGGTAATTAATGTCCAGGAGAGTTTCCAGTGAAGATCACTTGTAACTTGAAAGAAAACCGAGAGACTCTTAAAGAGATAAGGACCTTACTTAGCAGGACAAAGCAGGGGCAAAGACAGAGAGATATAAGTGCACCTGTTATAGCTGGATAAAGTATAACATCATTATGACCACAGCTTAGCGTATAAGGAAGATAGTATTCATACAAGGAGTTGGTATTCATGAGGAAATTAACTGGAAAATTTTCATTAGTTGAAATGAATAGACACAAAAGCCATTTGTGATTCCTAAAATTACGGTCTGTCTTATTTATTCATTAAAGCTCAGAATAATCATAGAATCTTAAGGTTAAGGTAAAGAAGGTTGTTAATAATTTGTACTTTTGATGATTAATATTGATTTTATCAGCAATATTTTGTATGTATTTGCTATCTCCATACAACATGCAATTAGAGGTGAGATGTAGAAGACATGATTTTTACTCTCAAGAAAGTGTGAAGTGTAACCTTCTCCATGATGTATTCCTTGGCCATCCAATGCATTTAATCATATAATTCATATTTACCAAATTGCCTGAATACATATAATACAGCAAATGGATATAGTAAATGTTACTTATTACTGTTGTTATAAATAAAAATAGATGGCAGATCTTTATATCAAAAAAGAGCAGATGCCCATTGATGGATCATTGATGAATCATTTTCCTACAGTCCTGAAATTCTGTCCTATTTTTATTCCAGAAAGTAGATATGATTAAGAAATTGGACAGATCAAGACAATGGCAAGGAGAAGAACTTTTTGTCTTTTTTATGCTTAATTTTACAAACCTAATGTAGACAGAAATAACATTGTGGCTTTTTTCAGTGTCATGGTATTTAAGCACCAAACCAATACAAATCTGTGTTCATGAATGTATATATGCACATATGTATGAATGTTGAATAAGTGGGAATGGACATGAATACATATTGTGTGTGGTGGAAGGGTTAGATTTTATCAGATCTCAGAAACCCCAGACAATGTAAAGTCGCTCCTTAGTGTAAAGCTAGATTCTAGATTAGTCTTAGAATTTCTCCACTTCTGAGCCTTTCCACCAGATGTGCTCAGCTTTGTTAACCACACTATAATTTACCCTATGTCTAAAGGTGAATCAGGGAGAACATATGATATTTGTCCCTTTGGGACTGGCTTAATTCACTCAGCGTGATGTTTTCCAGATTCCTGCATTTTGTTGCAAATGACTGGGTTTCATTGTTTTTGACTGCTGTATAGTATTCTAGAGAGTACATGTCCCATAATTTCTTTTTTTTAACTTTTATTTAATGAATATAAATTTCCAAAGTACGGCTTATGGATTACAATGGCTTCCCCCCCATAACGTCCCTCCCACCCGCAACCCTCTCCTTTCCCACTCCCTCTCCCCTTCCATTCACATGAGGATTCATTTTCAATTCTCTTTATATACAGAAGATCAGTTTAGCATACAGTAAGTAAAGATTTCAACAGTTTGCTTCCACACAGAAACATAAAGTGAAGAATAATAGATGATTTTTTAAATGATGTCTACTGTTGATGGGCATTTGGGTTGATTCCAGGTCATAGCTATTGTGAATTGAGCTGCAATTAACATCAAGGTGCAGACAGCTTTTTTGTTTGCCATATGTTCTCCCTGATCAGTGACAACTAACAGAGGACCAAAAAATAAACTTGTTGAAATGAAATGGACACTATGAGAAAGAGTGATGTGATCGGCCCTTGTTCTGACTGTTGATATACAACTTAATACTTTATCCCTGTTAGTATTTTTTCTGTTTTCTTTTTAGCATTTTTTCTGTTCCATTTAATGCTATTGATTGAAATCTGTAATTAACACAAAATTATTCTTAGGTGTTTAAATTTAACTGAAAAATGATCTCTGTTAAATATAAGAGTGGGAATAAGAGAAGGAGGAGACATACAATTTGGGACATGCTCAAGCTGACTTGCCCCAATTGGTAGAGTTAGAAGTGTGCCAGAGGATTCCAATTCAATCCCATCAAGGTGGCATGTACCAATGCCATCTCACTAGTCCAAGTGATCAATTGCTGTTCACAATTGATCATACTGATAGGTCTAAGAGTCAAAGGTATCATATAAACAAACTAGTGTCTGAAAATACTAACCGATAGAATGAAAAAAAGGGGGGGGGGACAATCCAACATGGGAAGCAGGATACACAGCAGACTCATAGAATGGCAGATGTCCTAAACAGCACTCTGGCCTCAGAATCAGCCCTTAAGACATGTAGATCCAGCTGAAAAGCCCATGAGAGTATTTCAGGCATGGAAAACCAAGACACTCTGGCAAAACAACAACAACAACAACCACCTAAATGAAAGATCTCTGCAAGTGAGATCCCAGTGGAAAGAACAGGTCATCAAAGAAGGAGGTATCTTTCTCTGAAGGGAGGAGAGAACTTCCACTTTGACTATGACCTTGTCTAAATATGATCAGAGTCAGCGAACTCAAAAGGCTTCATAGCCTTGGCAACTCATGACAAGAGCCTAGGGAGATTACTGACACCATAAACAAGAGTATCAATTTGTTAAATCAACAACAGGAGTCAGTGTGCACTTACTCCTCATGTAGGATCTCTGTCCTTAATGTGTTGTACAATGTGAATTAATGCTATAACCAGTACTCAAACAGTATTTTACACTTTGTGTTTCTGTGTGAGTGCAAACTGTTAAAATCTTTACTTAATATGTACTAAATTGATCTTCTGTATATAAAGAGAATTGAAAATGAATCTTGATGTGAATGGAATGGGAGAGGGAGCGGGATTTGGGGGGGTTGTGGGTGGGAGGGAAGTTATGAGGGGAGAAAAAGCCACTGTAATCCATAAGCTGTACTTTGGAAATTTATATTTGCTAAATAAAAGTTTAAAAAAAGATGAATCAAAACCCAAACTTCTGAATTAAAGGTGTACTCCACAAAGACTTTTTCAATGATACTTCCTCATGGGCAGCCTTAATGCATTTCTCAATAGTTTGTTTAAAACTAAGCAGAGGGTAGCATCAGCAAGATGACATATCAGGAAGCCACAGGCCTTCTTCATTCCCCCTTGGAGACACTGAGCTAACAATATATGGGCCGGAATATTTTTTGAGAATTCTGAAGGCCAATTGTAAAGCAGCAGCTCACAGACCAATGAAAAATAAAAAATGGATCCTCAGAAAATTTGGGTGCATCTTGCCTGGCAGGCACTCTTTCTACCCATGTAGCATAGCACACATGAGAGGAAACATTTCATACTAGGGCTCCTCCGTGATGATAGCAACAAGAGTGGACAATGAGTCAGAGGTTCTGCATTACCTAGAGGCCGCCCAGGAGGTTGTTGGCTGTGTTACCTTTCTCAGAGCACTGGTGGAAATGATGATGAAAAACAAGTGCACGTGTTGGCATATTACAGCTGCAGATGCAAGATTCTGCTGTTTTAGGCAGATGCTGGGGCAACTAAGAGGTAAGTAAGTCCTGGGAAGAAAAGCCACTATGCTCAGGGAGATTGAGGCAGTTAAACCCACATAATCCTAGAAAGGACAGATTCCTAGAAAAATGTTGAGAAGTCTCAGTAGCTGGATTGACTGATAAAGGTCATTAATTGCATAAAGCCAGTTTCCAAAGACTGAGGCAGGTGAATGCCTTTTCAGATGCCAAGTCTAAACTAAGGATCATGAGGTATACCAAAAATATGGTAAAAATGACTCAAACAAGTGCAAAAAAAAAAAAAAAACCCTCAAACTTCTGACACAAATCCTAAAGGAATGCAGATCACTGAACTTCCAGACACAAAATTCAAAACAGTGTGAAAGATGCTCAATGATCAACAAAAATGCAGACAAATGAACAACATCCTAAAAATGATGCAAATAAAAAGAATGTCAGCAAAAAGGTTATATCTATAATAAAGAATTGTACAGAAATCTGAGGAAGAAAAAATACAATAACTGAATTGAAAATTCTGCATTCACTAGAGAAGTTCAACAGCAGGCTCAGTAAGGTAGAAGAAAAGATTAGTGACCTTGAAGAGAGGTCATTTTAAATCATTGAGTAAGAAGGACACCAAGAACAAACAACAAAAGTAAAGAGACCCTCCATAGAGGGATTTAGGGATATAGTTGAGCAACCTTGTATACATTGAGGAGATCACAGAAGGAGAAAAGAGAGAAAAGGACACAACATTCATTTGGAGAGATAATACCTCCAAACTTCCAAGATCTGAAAAGAAGAATAGACACACAACTTCAGGGTGTTCATCTAACTCCAGCAAAGACCCACGCCAAGATCCAGTCAAACTGTTTAAAGTGAAAAAGAGAAAGCAGTAAAATAAAAGTGACTCATCATGTATATGCTGGTTACTGTAAATTATTCCATTATTTTGGGGCCAGTGCTGTGGCACAATTGGTAAAGCCTGAAGTGCCAGCATATCATATGGGCGCCGGTTTGAGACCCGGCTACTCCACTTCTGATCCAGCTCTCTGCTATGGCCTGGGAAAACAGTACAAGATGGCCCAAATACTTGGGCCCTTGCAACCACATAGAAGACCTGAAAGAAGCTCCTGGCTCCTGGCTTTGTATCAGCACATCTCTAGCTGTTGCGGCCATTTGGAGAGTGAACCAGTGGATGGAAGATCTCTCTCTTGCTCCCTCTCTTTCTCTGCCTCTCTGTAACTCTGCCTTTCAAATAAATAAATAAGTAAATACATCCTTTTTTAAAAAAAGATTATTCCAATATTTCTCAACAGAAACCTTCCAGGGACCAGCACTGTGGTGCAGCGAGTAAAGCAGCCGCCTGCAGTGCCAGGCCACAGGTTCAAGTCCTGGCTGCTCCATTTCCAATCCAGCTCTCAGCTATGGCCTGAAAAAGCAGTAGAAGATGGCCCAGGTCCTTGGGCCTCTGTACCCACATGGGAGACTGGGAAGAAGCTCCTGGCTCCTGGCTTCGGATAGACGTAGCTCCAGCCGTTGTGGCCAAATGGGGAGTGAACCAGCAGATGGAAGACCTTTCCCTCTCTCTCTCTCTCTGCCTCTGCCTCTCTGTAACTCTGTTTTTCAAATAAATAAATAAATCTTTTAAAAAAAGAAAAAAAAAGCTTTCCAATTCAAAGGCAGTAGGATAATATATTCAAAATGAAAAAAAGAAAACAATTGATCAATAATATATGCAGTGAAACTTTTCTTCAAAAATGAAATGGAATTAAGATTTAAAGATAGAAAAGTATAAAGGAACTCATTCTACTTGATCTGTTTTGCAACAATTGCTAAAAAGATTCTTTCAAGTTGATATGAAAGAATGCTAGAGAGTAACATGAAACCATACAAAAAGATCAAGTTCTAGGGGTGGGTATTGTGTCATGGTGGGTTAGGCCTCCACTTAGAATGCCCACATAGCATATTGGAGTATAGGTTTTTAGTCCCACTAGTCTGCTACCCAGCCAGATTCCTTCTAATCCATCCCAAGAGTCAGGAGATGGTGACTGAAGTGCCATGATCCCTTTCAGCTGAGAGTTCTGGGCTCCTGCCTTGAGCATAGCCCAGTCCTGGCTATTATGAGTATTTGGTGAGTGAACCAACAGATGATAGATCTCCTGCCTCCCTCAATCTCTCTGTCTTTCCTTGTCTCTGTTGCTCTTCCTTGGATAGAAATAAACTTTTTTAAAAAGAAATAAGAAAAAAAATTTCTTCAGTAAAGGTAAATATAAATGCAACTGTAATAGCCTGTAATATAATTTTGGTGTTCAAATTCATTTTAAAGTCTTATTGGAAATTTAAATGAATAAACATACAATATAAATATAAATATGTATTAATGAGTACATAGTATATAAAGATGTTCTTTGTGACATCAATGATATGTGTACAGAGGAGCTGAAAAGAGTAGTTTTTGTATGTGATTAAAGTTTTGTATGTGATTAAAGTGATTATCAGTTTAAAATAGAACCTTATAACTCTAAGATGTTTATGTAATCTCAAGGAGTAAACACAAAGAAAATATCTACAGGACATACATAAAAGGAAATGAGAAGGGAATCAAAGCATATCACCATGAAAAAAAAATTAATGAAACACAAATGAAAGCAATAAGAAGAATGGAGGAACAAAAGAGCTATACATCATATGAAAAAAAACATAATTTGTAGCATTACATCTTTCCCCTATTTCAGTAGTTTAAATAGAACTTGATTGAACTCCCCAATTAAAAGACACAGTTAGCTGAATTTATAAAAACAGGATAAAATTATCTATGGTTCCCAATGACTTGCTTAAATTTAAGGACATATTATAGGCTGAGTGTTAGAAAATGGATATAGATGTTCTATACAAATAGTGAGAAAAGGAGAGCAGGGATGACTATCCCAATAGAAGACAAAGTAGACTTTAAGACAAAATCTGTTATAATATCGAGAAGGACATTCTATAATGATAAAAGGATTGATTTATCAAGAAGATGTAATAATTACAAATATGGATGTATACAACATCAGAGCCCCCAAATATATGAAGCACACATGAACAGAACTAAAGGAGAAAACAAACAGCAGCACAGAAATGGTAAGGGACTTCAATACTCCACTCTCAGTAATGAGTAAAATGCACACGAGTAAGATCAATAAGGGAATGGAGAGCTTGAACATTACAGAAAGTTGGACCTAACGTTACCACAGAATGGCAGGGTTCTTGTCTTCGTGCAAGAAAGAATTCAGGCATGAGGCAGAGAGTAGTGGAAAGTAAAACAGCAAGGTTTATTAGGGTAGGAACATCCTAAAAACAGATGGGCACCTCTCCAGACAGAGCCAGAGAGAGAGTACCCAATTGCTCGGACTGGGGGAGAGCGGGGTTACATGGTTGAGTGGAGAGAGTACACCTGACCAGGCCAGGAGGACAGCTCAGCGTAGAGGCAGAGGGCTGAGCGTGCGGTCTGGTTGAGGCTGGGGTTTTTAAGGGGATAGGTCTTTGTCTTCTTACATCTCCTCCTGAAACAAAAGACTTTATGGATGTAAATACTAAAAACTCCTATCTGAGCTTTCCCCCTGAAGTTATCAGACAGGGGGAAGCCTGGCTGGCATCGCCCCAGTTAGAGGAAGGATGGGTAGGACCCCCTGGAGGATCAGGATCCAGAGCAGGATATTTGAAATGCAGATATCAGGCAGAAGGGGCTGGGACCCCCCACCTGGCAGGTTATCAGGTAGAAGGGTCAGGGAAGGATGCAAATACCGGGCTGCCCCTGAAACGTTATGGGTTTGACTTTGAGAAGCATATGCTGGACCTAAATGCCTCCTTAAGCCTTTGTCACACACACAAAAATTGTAGCCATTTTGGAATTTACAAATTGTAGCCATTTGGGAATTGAACCAGTGCATGGAAGATCTATTGCTATCTCTTCCTCCCCTCCCCCTCCCCCTCTCCCTCTCATATCTGACTTCCTACCTAACACTAACACACATGTGCAGAACACTCCAACCCTTCTTTTTGAGTATATGTGAAACATTCTTTGGAATAGACTTCACTTTGGGCTTTAAAACAAGTCTTAATTCTAAAACATTGAAATTGTACAAGGTATCCAGCTTTTGGAAACAATTTTCTGACTTAGCAAAGCATTTGCTTATGGCACTGATATGCAACTGAATTTCCAATATTTATCTTCACCGTCACATTTTCATGTTACTCAGTAGCATAAGAAAGAGCAGGAACCAATATGCATGTGGAAGTGCAGTTGATTGTCAGTTGTGGTTATATGCTGTCTACAAATGTGATAGTTCAACAAAAATCAATGAGTGCTCAGAATCAACTGGCTATAGGAAATCTACAATAGAGTATTATGTATTTTATTATTATTATTTGTAAATTATGTGATAGACACACTTTATAATAGTGAATTTTATAATATTGTGTCCTTTTTTGAGAACTGGTTGTAGATTTGTTTATCAACAAATCACTGAAATCCTTTTCCCATTTCCCATATGTCCCTAATATTCTTTTCTCTACTTTTCATGCATTTAAGTTGATTTTTCAACATAGATATTCTCTGTTGCTTTGTATTCCAATTCACTACCTTTGTTTCTAACTGTTATCAGTCATAAAGTCTGCCTATTAAATGTCTAATTTTATTTATCTCATATTTAAATTCTTGAAATTTCCACTTGAGTACCTTTTATAGATTCTAGTGCTGGTGAAGTGGATGTAATCTTAAATCCTCTTAATCATAATATTCACAATTACTATAAAGTCATTTCTGATAACTGTTAATACCTGAGTTATCTGTCTTTCTTTCTGTCTTTTCCATAATCTTTTTATCTTTGCATCCTTTTGCTTGGTCTCCTTGTGATTTTTTAAAATTAAATTCTGGATAAAGTATATGAAAAATAATGGGGACACTTGGGAATATTACCTGGCTCAGAAAGCCTCAGTTATCCTCTAGTAGGCAGATAGGGAGACACCAAATACGTGAATTGAATCAAGTGTTGAACTGATTGATACTGAGTGTTGGTTTTTAAAAGCTTCCTTCTCCATCTGTGTTTCCTCCATGCATAGATTTTAACATACTGGGTATCCCAACTGGGAGCCTGCACTGCTTGCTAAAGCTTGAGAGTGCAGTAAATATTGCTCTATTTTTTAAGAGTAGTTTTATGCTTACCTCCTTTTCCTTTTGCTTTGTGCAACTTGTAAATAAGCGGAAGCCACAAGGGCAAAGTAATAGAGTAGAGGTGTCACTCCTTTTCTCTATAATCTTGATACATCCTGGCTACCATTTTCAATCTGAAATCAATTTTTTCCCTCTGTATTATGAGATTTTGAAATCGTTCTACTCTTTTCTCTCCCTATTTGCAATGTATGCTCATACTCTTGGTCTATCTCTTTACACCAGAATCACATTTGCCCCTGGGGAGCAGGCTGTTTGCAGGATGTTGGTTCACATTCCTCTGATTTCCTTTTCTCAAGGATCTTGAGCATTCAAATTCTGGCTGCTTCTTAGCTGATACCTGCAAACAGATTTCAAACATACATTTTTTAAAAAATAGTTTTTCTGGTTATTCTCAGTGGGAGCATTGGGCTGCTCCAGTTTTTTCCTGTTGTTGCTACATCTGCAAGCTTGTTCAATGATTTTGTGTGTTTATCTCCCTATACCAGGACAAAGTTTTCTTAGGGCATTTAGTTCATAATTTTGTCAAAATAATTGGCATTTTGACTGTTAAAGGCTTGTGTACTTGTCTGTCTCCTCAATCTGGGTTTATTTTCTTCTATAGCAGTTGCTTCTTATGTAAAATATGTTCATCTCACCGTGCCTAAACAACTCACACAGGTAGAGGCAAAATTCCCAAGAGTCAGTATTTCTCTCTTGCTATTGTATCCTTAGCCCCTCGGACAGTGCCCGCCATGGAGAGGTGTGTTGAATGAATGACCACTTCCTCCTTTAGACTGTGAACTCACTGATGACAAGTATAGTAACCTAAGTCTTTGAATCCCCGTAGCTATCATAATGTCTTCTAAACCAGAGGCTGGTGCTGTGGTGCAGTGGATTAAGCCACCATCTACAGCACTGGCATCCTTTATGGGCACCAGTTTGAGTCCTAGCTGCTCGACTTCTGATTCAGCTCCCTGCTAATGTGTCTGAGAAAGCAACTGAACAGGGACCAACTCTTTGAGCCCTTGCACCTACATGGGAGACTGGGAAGAATTCTGGCCCAGCCTGGCCCTGCCCCAACCTCTGTGGCCATCAGGGGAGTGAACCAGCAGATGGAAGATCTCTCTCTATTTGTTTTTCCTTCTCTCTCATCTCTGTTTCTACTCTCTCTGTACCCCTGATTTTCTAATAAAATAAATAAAATCTTAAAAAAAACTCCAAAAAACAATTGTAAATAAATGTGCTAATAAATGATAACTCAAACTAAGATTTGTTGTTTGTATTCAAAGGTAATATTACTTATCATACTCTTAACCATTGTTCAGTGAGTAATCTTTAAAATAGAATTAATATAATAGAAGGTGACATTTTTAAAATGTAATTCATTCACCTGCTGAATTTTTTATTGAACTTTGAAGCCTATAATAATTAGCAATATAAAATCATTGATATTCCTCTTCTGATGTTTTAGAATGTTTTGCTATTTATTTACTTTGCTTTGCTAGTTATTAAAATCATATAGATATCATTAAAAAACTACTTTTTCTGTCTTCTATTGAATATCTGTCCTGGAGCAGATATTGCATTTGGAACAGGGGAAACAAAAATGAATAATATTTAAGCCTGTATTCAATATCCTAAATAATACCTAACGATTACTTAGGGTATTCTTTACACCAGCTGCTGTTTTGAGAAATTCTGCCTATTAACTCTTTGCATTCTCATAAGAACCCCTAAGTACTATTATTTTCCATTTTGGTGATGAGCAAGTTGAAGAACACAAAGATAGCAATCCCATTTGTTGTTAATCCGTGCTCCATGTTCTCCAGCCTCCCCATAGAAAGTGTTTCTTAGACAGAAGTTGTTGTTCCTGCACTCTTTGCTCCCTTTCCTGTCTCTTTCCATGGAGCTGCATTGGAATTCATCCTCATAACTTTTTTTGAGAAAAATGCTGTTTCCTTTTCCCTGTTCCCTATGAGACAGCCATGTTATTATAATTTACTAAAAATATAGATTGCTATGTTGAAAAGAAGGAGCGTATAGAAGTGATTCATGGGAGGCAATGATGAAACTCAAACTCCTTTCAGTGATCACATCTGGCATTCATATAACCTTAGTGGGTTACTTTCAAAATTCAAATCTAAGTTACAACACATTCAGCATGACCTACTTAATAACCATACTTTTATAGGTAATGGTGTCTTCTTGGAGGGACAAGAACTGGTAAATATATAATATGATTGATCTCCAGGTAATCAGTCTTCAAGGAATAGCAGATGGTAAGTAAACATTACCTATTAGTGCAGGAAATTATTTCAACCTTTTCTCTTTTTTTGTAGCTAAGAAATTCTTGAGAAATAAGTAATTGTGGTTGGTTGATTTTGAAAGTAAACCATATGTTGTTTACATGTTTTGGCACTTATCCAGTTTCCCTGAAGATGAGAGTGA
The DNA here is from genome assembly GCF_051225735.1 of Oryctolagus cuniculus. NCBI lineage: Eukaryota > Metazoa > Chordata > Mammalia > Lagomorpha > Leporidae > Oryctolagus > Oryctolagus cuniculus. The sequence continues at coordinate 43,667,063 of NC_142876.1, forward strand.
AAAATTAAAAAAAAAAAGCTCTTACTAATTAGATAATAATGAACCTAATGAAAACAGACGCTATAACTTTTGAATTATGAAAATATACCTTCTTAAGCTCTGAACAAAGATCATGAAAGAACAAATGAGCTGCATATATTACAAGGTAGATAGATAGGTCCTGGAGATATATACCAAGACATCCGTTAAACAAAATGTTAACTGCATTTTTTCATTATGATAGAAATCAACAGCAAATCAAAATGAGTTCAAAAATACTGTTTTATATAAACTACTAAGTGTTACTACATGTATTGTCTGCAATATTGAGCTTCTAATTAATATCTTACAGCTTTTTTTTAACTCATATCTTTTTTCCCCAAAGAAACCTTAGAGTGATAAGCAAGAAGTAATGAGAGTGATTTTGCTACATGACCAATAGAACACTAAATCCATCTAATCTGTAGATCCCGTCACCTCTGTGGGACAGCAATGTCCAGAAAGTGCTGTCTTCCCTTTGCACTAAAGAATAGATGTAGATGATGTAGATTTTATTGCTTCAACCACAAAGGAGAGTAATTCAGTGAGTGAGATAAGGGTGTTGTGTGGTGATAGCTGCTCCTGACAAAGGATTGAGAAATGGAAAAGGTACCGAGGAAATTTAGGAATAAAAAGTGCAGTTCCTTTGACTCCCTGGGCAAAAACCTGACTCTCCAGGGTTTAGCAAACTGAACCTCTGCTGCTGAGGGGAAAACTTTTTCTGCCTTCCGTCTTCCCTTCCAATGAAAAGGATGGGCATGTTTGAATCACAGTAATGTGTCTGAAGAAAACAATATTCCAAAATGTACACAGAACTGTTAAAATGGATTATCAGTCCTTTAAAATATTTACAGTGTTTGCATTCATTATTCTAAAATACATAGCTGCTGGGTTGGAAAATGTTATAATAAAATCTGCCCTCTTACAGTATGGAGCTCAATACTCTTTCTCTTCTGCCGTTGCGTAGGCACTTCAATTCCACTTGTGATTATTTTTCTAAATGATTAGGGCTTATTGTGATTATTCTCTGGCTAATATATGTATGCAAAATGTGGCTGCAGGGATTTGCTTTTGTTAGCATATCCCCTCCCCCCACCCTGAAACCTCAAGGCTCCAGACGTTGATGCTAAAGAGAGAAAATGGATATGTGTGTGTGTGTGTGTGTGTGTGTGACTGTATCTAACCTTCAAGTTGATACAATAGTGATGATATACAAACAAAAAAGATAAAGCTTCGAAGACAGTGTCATTCTTAACACATTATCATTTTAGAAAAACAAAGAATAAGTGGAATACTTTAACTAGGGATAGTATTTTAAAACTGCAATATAGAGCATTTACAACTGGAAATTTAATATCACCGGGAATGGCACTTTGATTAAATAATGCTGTGATCTTCTCACCACGTTCTTAACTAGTGATCTCCCTGCAGCAAAATGCGTGGCTAATCAGCAGCACTATCTGAGGGTAAACTTGTTGTGGGGTTAAATCCTAAAAGAAGGAGCCCATAGCCCTGGAGGAAGACTGAGTGCATGTTTCCCTGAGTCTTTGAAGGCTCATAACAGTAGTCCCACTGCTAGAATGTGCTCTGTTGTCATAGCAACACCATCTCCTGCTTCATACAGGAAAGATTAGCTCTTACTGTGCAGAGGAGAGAATTTAGGGGAAGTCAGAGTAATCCCTGGGTGCAGTTCGAAGGAAAGGTTGGACCTCGCCTGAGGGATGCTGTATCGGCAATGATAGAATTGGTCCGCCACAGACACTGGTATTTAAGTTGAAGAGCAGAATTCACAGTAAGTGTCAGCTCCTCCAGAGTAGAATGTGGATGAATGAGGCTTGTCTAAGTCTTGTGGAAGACTGTCCCATGCAGCAGTGGAATGACAGCAGGAGACTGATAAAAACAACAGTGTGTTCCTAGTGTAGGTGATGGCTGTGGGGTCCACCAGTTCAGCAACTTGAGGGAAAATTTTAGATACTTTTGAGATGTCCATCTAAAATCCTAGTCTTCTATATGCAATATATATATATATACACATATATAATATATATATACTGTCTCATGCCATTTAATTTATTTACCAGAGATTTTGTGCATTTAAATTTAAAATGCGAGAGAGAGAGGGAGAAAGGATAAGATAGTTCATGAAAAAAATCTTTTTTTTTAGCAAGTTGTGTTTCTCTAACACCAAAAGTGATGGGATTTCATTTTAGAATTGCAGATGTTTCTTTTCAATTCTGTATACATTTTTTTGGAAATCCTCTTAGAAACATACAAGTGGTGTAATTCTTTGAAGGTAGTTGGGATAGGATGAAAAGATATTCTTTGGGGAAGTGTTATTTAGCTATTCTGTTTGGTGCTGGTGTTTCAACTTGTCAGCATAATGCATGTGCGATGTATACATCTTTCAGGATTTTTGCTGCTGGCCTCAAATGGATTTTGTCATGGGGGGATGTCTGTGTGGGTCTGTTTAGTTTTATCCTCCTTGGTTTGCATTTTCTGAATTATTTCCACAATTATTATGGGTTGTATTTTTATTTTAGCTTAAAGCTGAAAACACTGGATATGAAATATTTGATATTAATATCCAAAGTGGAAATGCCTCGTCTTTCTAAAACTTAATTACTTTTAAGGGCACTTTACCCCACATAAAGGGAATTTAAAATCGTTTCAAGAATATATAATTTTATATACTATATTATTAATAATTAACCTGTGTGGTCTTGAATGTTATTGTATATTATCCTGAATGTATGAATTTTTAATTTAAAATATTCGTGGTAAGAATGCTATAATGCTGCATTCATGATGTTTTTCAATTGTTTGATTATAGCTATTTGTTTATAGCATTACTTACGATCTGGATTTTATTCCCCATGTATAAAATCCTAGATTACTAATACACTACACACAACTAACATACCAGTCCATAAATGTAGTTATATTCATAAAAATGTTTGATTGTCATTAGATTTGTGCTGTTTCAATTTCTCGGAAAGAAAGAGCCTTGGATATTGTTGTTAAAGCAGAACATAAATCACACATGCACTCCTTTTCTTGGAAAGTTAATATTGGAATAGACATGGCCTTAGACTTGAATTGTTTATTATTAAAAGCTGCCATAGATTGTTTTCTTCATTTATTGGGAAATTTATACAAAACCATGAAGCTCGAACTGGGTATAATTGTGTTCTTGTCGAAACTATGCAAATCCTGGTGCTCTTAAGAAAATGCACACAAAGTAAATGATTACAAATTATTAAAACATCCTCTTATTACAGATTTCCATCTGTCAGGATACGACCCTGAAAAAATTACAAAGACAAAGAAGTTGTCCTTTCCCTCCCAGAATCAAGCTGCAGTGTCTTCTCATCTTTCTTCACAGAGCAGGCAAAAATGCGAGGACTCAGTGACTTTCCCCTAAAAAAGAGTGAAACTCTAGGGTGACTCTGTGATGCCAGATTCAGAATTCATGAAAAAGGAATGGGAAAGAACAGAGATTTTTCTCTAATTGGGCATAAATCATAGGATAACAGAATAGGATTCTGTCAATAAATATGGGAATAATACTTTTTTAAAAATTAAATCAGGAATTATCTCATTAAATGCCTCAATCAAAGTTTTTCTACAGGTTTCTTTTACCAGTTTTTAAAACCTTGGTATGTTACTGAGAATCTTCCATTCCCTGTGTGCTTATGTCTTTTGAAAATTTAGTGGTGATTGACCTGGAGCCAAATGTTGTAAGCTGACAACTGGTGAGGATTTATTATCTCCCTGAGGCAAGTTTGGCTTGGCCCTTTCTGCTGTGTCCAGGTATTGCTTGGTAAGACAAAGTCATTCTCCAAAGCCTAATTATGCCTTGAAAGGCTATGCTTCGGGAATCTTTAAAAGGAAAAGTTGCTCCATTCTTGAACTGGTGTCATAGGTTTGTAATGCCATTTGGAAAGTCCACAGGTTATTTTAAGAATAAAAATGTTCAAATCCTCAAGGTGTTTCAAAAGCTGTGAATTTTGTAGGTGATCTGTAACTGGTGTAAAATTTTTCATTGGAAACGACAGTACGGAAAAGAAGGGAAAGAGGCAATAGAACAGGAAATTCACAACACATACATCTGCTAGGGACTACTCAACATGCACATACAGGAGGCATGAATACACAATTTTCCTAACAGTAAGTTTTCATATAATCTGAGGATGGCTTCCAAAGCTGCACAGTGGGAAAGATGGTTATGTGTGTATGATGGAAGATATTGAAAATAAGAATGTTCTGTATAAAAGGAGAACATGTTCTGTATTTGCTTTTAAAAAACAAATTATTTTTCAATATGATCAAATTTGATTTAGTTCTATGATACTATTCTATTGTGAGACACATTTATTATTCTATTCTATTATTTATTTTTCACATTACTCTATTATGAAACACATTTTAGAGAAATAAGTAGTAACAGTTTCTCTTCTCTTTCTCAAATTTTTGAATTTATTTTGCCATAAGACTCTTTCTGTATATTTTGTAAGTTTGACTTTATCTGTCTCAGATAATGTTAAATTAGTTTTCTTAAGGATTCTCTCTCTCTCTCTCTCTCTGTAAGTCTTTCTGATTAAATAAATAAAATATTTTTAAAAAGAATTATGTAGTGGAACAAGCATTGTGGGACAGCAGGTTTAGTCGCTGCCTGCAATGCCAGAATCCCAAGTGAGCAGCCATTTATGGCCCAGCTACACCACTTCTGATCCAGCTCTCTGCTGTTGTGCCTGGGAAAGCAGCAGAAGATGGTCCAAGGACTGGAAATCTGCCACTCATGTGAGAGACCTGGATGGAATTCTTGGATCCTGGCTTCCATCTGACTTAGCCATAGCCATTAAGGCCATTTGTGGGAGTGAACCAGTAGATGTAAGATCTCTTGCTCTCTCTCTCTTTCTCTCTCCCTCTCTTCCTCTCTAATTCAGTCTTTCAAATATATAAAACATTTTTTATAGTTACATGTAAGCAAATGGGTAGCATGGTGTTTGTGGACTATAGTTGATGAAATTAGATTACAGAAAGACCAGTTGGGGGCATATACTTTGATGTTATGTATATTTCTGAGGGTACATGGGAATACTTGGTGTCTGTGAACCAGGAGTAAGAATCGGAGTAGAGCTTATTGAAGATGTATTCACAAATGTAGAGTAGGAGGAATTGATGATTTGGGTTATAGCTGAGGAGGGTGATTAGGGCTGAAATCCTAACCTAGCCTAAAATAACTGAGAAATGTGAAAAATTACAGACATATACTCTATGGAATTACATTATTTATTTTATTTTACTTTATTCTTTAAAGATTTATTTATTCAAAAGCATTACAGAGAGAGTGGGAAAGACACACACACACACAGAGAGAAAGAGAGAGAGAATCTTCCATCCTATGGTTCACTCCTCAGATGGCCACAATGGCCAGGTCTGCGCCAGGCCAAAGGCAGGAACCAGGAGCTTCTTCTGGGTCTCCCACATGGGTGGCAGGGGCCCAAACATTTGGGCCATCTCTGCTGTTTTTCCCAGGTTATGATCAGGGAGCTGGATTAGAAATGAAGCAGCTGGGATATGAACCAATGCCCATATGGGATGCTAGTGTTCCAAGCGGTGGCTTTACATGTTGTGCCACAGAGCCGGCACAGTTTACAAGATAGATGCATGGCCGGCGCCGCGGCTCAATAGGCTAATCCTCCGCCTATGGCGCCGGCACACCATGTTCTAGTCCCGGTTAGGGCACTGGATTCTGTCCCAGTTGCTCCTCTTCCAGGCCAGCTCTCTGCTGTGGCCCGGGAGTGCAGAGGAAGATGGCCCAGGTGCTTGGGCCCTACACCGCATGGGAGACCAGGAGAAGCACCTGGCTCCTGCCTTCGGATCAGCGTGGTGCGCCGGCCGCAGCGGCCATTGGAGGGTGAACCAACGGCAAAGGAAGACCTTTCTCTCTGTCTCTCTCTCTCACTGTCCACTCTGCCTGTCAGGAAAAAAAATAAGATATATGCTAAGAATTACAGCCCAAAATGCTAAAGCTCAGGCTTTCATATGAAGTTTGGTAGGCATGGCTGATATTTGGCAAATCTTGCAGTAGGCAGTGTGACAAAGTGAATTTACAAGAGACTTCGCCAATGATTGGGTAGTTTTAAAGAAAGATCCTACAAGCCAGGAAACCAGTGGGTTCCATTATGACACATAAGGAAAGTGAATAGGAAGAAGGGTTTGTTGAAAGTGGCGGTGGTAATAGGAAGCAGTAATTGATTGGTTCTTTTAAAAAATTTTATTTAAAACATACAAATTTCATATAAACAAATTTAGGAACATAATGATACTTTCCACCCTACCCTCCCATGACCGTAAGTATTAAAAAACAAATACCGTATTTGACTATAAGAGCCAACTTATGATGTGCTTTGTTTTAGATCACATTGTTGCACAAAATTTCAAAGCACGTTCACCTTTGTCGGACTACTCTTTCTGTTTTGTTTCATCTTTAATTTTTGAATACAGATGCTCGTGAAGTTGCCATGGCTTTACATCTTGATAAACCCATCATAAGTTGGAGCATCAAGAGTTGAAAATGTTTGAACACACCTATCATACTGAACATCACAGTGTACCAGCACAGCATACTGTAGAGCATTGTTTGTTTCTGTACGTGTTCCTGTGGCAGTCTGGGAGCTGTGGTTCGTTGCTCCTGCCAAGCGTGGGAGAGTGGATTGTACTAAACAGCACCCTAGAAATGATCCAAATTCAAATTCTGAAGTACAGTTTCAACTGAATGTGTATGGCTTTTGACCAATTATAAAGTCAAAAAACTGTAAGTCAGATCATTCATTTTAAATTCCATCTTTAGGCCAGCACTGTGCCTCACTTGGCTAATCCTCTGCCTGTGACACCAGCACCCTGGGTTCTAGTCCCAGCTGGGGTGCCGGATTCTGTCTCGGTTGCTCCTCTTCCAGTCCAGCTCTCTGCTGTGGCCTGGGAAGGCAGTGGAGGATGGCCCAAGTGCTTGGGCCCTGCACCCGCATGGGAGACCAGGAGGCACCTGGCTCTTAGCTTCGGATCGGCGCAGCACGCTGGCTGTAGCAGCCATTTGGGGGGTGAACCAACAGAAGGAAGACCTTTCTCTCTGTCTCTCTTTCTCACTGTCTAACTCTGTCTGTCAAAAAAAAATTCCATATTTATAACAATTTGAGTATGTGGAAACTTGATGTACATTTTGTTTGAAGTATGCAACTTTTTAGTGTGACCAAAATAATTTAATCTTTAATTACTGGACTGCTACAGATCTATGATTTAGTAATTTTAAGATAGGAAATTTATGTACTTTTCTCTTGGAATTAGTAAATGATAAAAATAATTTCAACACAAAATTTAAAAATACATATTCAGGGATCAGCATTGTGGTTCAATGGGCTAACCTACTGCCTACAGTTTTGGCATCCTATATGGTTGCTGGTTTGCATATCACTTCCAATCCAGCTCCCTGCTAATGTGCCTAGGCATACAGAGAAATATGGACCAAGTATTTGGGTCCCTGCCACCCATGTGGGAGGTTCAGATGTAGTTCCAGGCTCCTGAATTTGGGCTGGTCCAGCCCCCAGCTGCTGTGGTCATTTAGGAAGTGAGCCAGTGGGTGGAATTTTCTCTGTCTCCCTCTCTGTAACTCTGCCTTTCAAATATATAAATGAGTCTTTAAAACAAAGTACATATTCAGCTGAATTTTGGGGAAAGCCACTTTTGTAGGAATTACTGAACAAAGACATTTTATGATTTTTTTTTTTTTTTTTTTTTTTTTTTTTTTTTGCCAGACGGAGTTAGATAGTGAGAGACAGAGAGACAGAGAGAAAGGTCTTCCTTCTGTTGGTTCATTCCCCCAATGGCTGCCACGGCCAGTGCTGTGCCCATTGGAAGCCAGAAGCCAGGTGCCTCCTCCTGATCTCCCATGCTGGTGCAGGGATCCAATTACTTGGGCCATCCTCCACCGCCCTCCTGGGCTACAGCAGAAAGCTGGACTGGAAGAGGAGCAACCGAGACTAGTACCCGGTGCCCCAACCGGGACTAGAACCCGGGGTGCCGCACCACAGGTGGAGGATTAGCCAAGTGAGCCATGGAGCCGGCCTTTATGATCTTTTTAATTTAGATAATTGGCATAGTTTTCTGTCCTTATAGTCCTGCAATAACTGTAATTATAATAATTATAATAACAACCTCAACAATTAACAGATGTTTAGTACTTTACAGGTTTTCATTGTTGGGGAAATAAGACAAGCCTGCTATCCAAAGGTCCTCTGTGCCTATATAGAGGAAAGAGAGAAATACATTTATTATACAGTGGGTATGTGACATACAGCAAAGTTGACTACAAAGTGTGGACAGAGTTTTGTACACATCTATACAGTAAAGCAGAAGAAAGAACAATCATATTGTCTCTTGATGGCTACATGAGTGCACCTGTGATTGTCCCATGAGTTAGATGCTTAAGCTAATTCTGGAGTATGCATTTACAGCTTGAAGGCCCACAACCTCCTAATCTTGAATTGAAAATCAATAGGCTCGGTGGGCGCCGCGGCTCACTAGGCTAATCCTCCACCTGCGGCTCTGGCACACCGGGTTCTAGTCCCTGTCGGGGGTGCCGGTTCTGTCCCGGTTGCTCCTCTTCCAGTCCAGCTCTCTGCTGTGGCCCGGGAAGGCAGTGGAGGATGGCCCAGGTCCTTGGGCCCTGCACCCACATGGGAGACCAGGAGGAAGCACCTGGCTCCTGGCTTTGGATCGGCGCAGTGTGCCGGCTGTAGCAGCCATTTGGGGGGTGAACCAATGGAAAAAAGACCATTCTCTCTCTCTCTCTCTCTCTCTCTCTCTCTCTCTCACTAACTCTGCCTGTAAAAAAGAAATAGGTTCTGCCTTTATCAGTGTCTTTAAGAAAGCATTCTAAAGAAGGGATAGTAGGGAGGCAGCTGCCTCCATCAGGAAAATTAATCCTTTTTCCCCTTACACAATGCACCTTTCATACACATTATCTCACTGAAATATCACAACACCCCCCGACACATATAATTACTATTATACCATAGTTATACAAGCAAGGAAATGAATACTTAGAATGGGCAGGGAATATTTTAAAAGTCATCTGACTAATAAGCAGACGAGATGTATTTTACATCATAATTTCTTAAAGAAGATATGTACAGGGTGATTTGGGGATATACCATGGAGAGGTGGTGATAAGAAAAGGTTCATTTTTATTATTGTGTGGGGTATCTATGTACATCTATGCCCTATGTTATAAATAAGCAGACCACCAGACACATCTGGTATCCCGGGGAAACTTCCCCTATTTCAGGATGAGGAAAATAGGAAAGTTGAGCCCTTAACAAAAAGAATGTGGTTCTGTGATTTAGAAGATTATTCATCCATCCATTCATGCATCTGTTCATTCACTCATTCATTTGTCATTGGTTCAATGACTACTTCATAAACCCCTACTGCAGGACTGCATCCACCTACCTGCACTGTGAGAATATGAAGAGAATCAGAGGCTATCTCTTCCCTCAAAGGCAACACTGTTTTTCTTGATATCAACCAGGTCCTTGGTATGGATGAGGCTAGATGCCCTGCAAACATGAACTCATAGTGTTAATAAATATCCTGCAGTGTAAGTTCTGCAACTGCCCCCATTCTGCCTAGGAGGAAACTGAGGCTCAAGGAGATTATGATTGAGTCTCAGAGCGTGTGACAGGGCTCTGTTCCAAACCCATGTTTTCCTCACTCCAAAGCCCAGCCCCATATGGACAGTATTATTCCCCCCTATTTTACATGTGTGAAAAGTGTTAGGATGAAGGTGAGTACAGCTACAGTGCTGGCAGAGGGAGAGTGCGAGGACAAGTTTGGGATGGTCATCTGGGAAGGTTTCTGTACATGACATTTTTTCATAAGTTTAGGAATTAAAGAATAAAACTAATAAAAAATGCACCTCACCAGGTGCTTAATAAAAATAGCAGCCACTTACTATTACTCAGCTGACAAGTTTAGTCTTAAATACTGTTGAGGTTTTCCTTCCTTTTCTTTTTGCTTGCTTCTTTCTTTGATTTTGTTTCAGAAACAGTCAATAAATATGCACTCTGCCTCTCATTCACTTTACCTCCCAGCTTGGCAGATGACTAAAGTTGAACAAACAACGTTTGCAGTATTGGGTCTTTCATAAGAATCCACTGGGGTTCACAACAATTGGGGTAGGAAATAGTGTCTTATTCCTTTAAACGACAGGAAATACTATCACATGTTCTGGTCTAATCTTTTATTTACTTACAGAGAGAAAGGGATTTGGTGGAATTGATGTCTCTGGAACTTTTCGTTTGTGAAAGTGAACTACTATTACAAGCTTTCTGTAGCTTCCCTCTTCTGTATGCAAATTTCATTTAAGATTTGATTAAATGGGTTATAGAAAAGGTTAAGAGAATTAGAGCAAGAGAAAAGAAAAGGCAACATTTGTAATCAGATCATAAAAGACAGTGGGGTCACTATCTGAGCCAAAACATCAAAATCTATGAAAGGATATTCAAAACTTTGTGACCTGTAGAAAAAAACCTTCATTTTTTTCTTCCAAAATGCATGCCTATGGATGCAATTTTAATGTATAATGTACTTCTAATTCATTGTATAATTTCACACAGCAGAAAACTCTCAAGATTTTATTTATGATAGAATCATTCATATTGCATACATTTTTAGATTCTACCTATGGAATAACATGTTTTTATTAAAAACTAACAGCAGTATTATGAAACTTAACCCTGATAATACATATCAGAACAACAATCCACATTTCAATATGACTAAGGCAATGATTTGTGGAACAAAACCAAGGTGAGTTTTAAAAAGAGAATCCTAACTTTAATTTATGTTATCTATAACTTTTCACTTTATCTAATGGTGATCACGCCAATGACTACAAAATAAAGGAAACAAGAATGAAAATCTACCTAAAATGCAGTTCTGCATGTTTGAAAGAATGGTAGAAATTTAGAAAAACCCAGAAGCCCTGATTTCATTAGAGAATGCTCCACAGGTATATCCTCTCTCTAGAAATTGTACTGAGCCATAGGAAATTTAAGGGTAATAACCAAGTTTTTTTATTTCTCTTTTACTTTAGCTAATAAGGTCCCCTGGGATAACCCCTGGCCATATCAGGAAGGAGAGGGATGTTTCTCTCAGCACCTGCCACGGAGGAGATGTTAAAGATTCCTTTACCCTTAGTTCTTTCTCTGGTTGCCATTCACAGTGGGAGGTGGGCAGGGGAGGGGAAAGGCCACAGTCAGTGACTTTTTTCATGTTCATTTTTAGTCATAAGCCCCACAGCATTGTCCCTAAGTTCTGTTCTCAAGGTTCCCTTTGAATGACAGAATTCAATCAATTACTTTAGCCTTGGTTTATTTGGTAGCCCATCCTCTCTTAAATGTATATCATAGTTTCTAACTCATCATAAGAAATAATAGAGCTGAGACTAACATAATTTGATATTATTAGTCACATTTTTAAAAAAATATTTGGGTTCATAATAATTAGCAGTTATAAGCAATATATTTTGGACCAATTATTGAAAACTAGATTTATAATCTGGAAAATATTTTCATTATGTTTTTCTATCCTAGAGTATTTTTGATTATCAGACAAAATTATCTGGACTGATCATTGCCAACTGAACCCATTTCTGACCTTGAAGAGTTTAAAGAGATCTTTTGCTAATTTAGTAATAGAAGGACAACATTCAGTAGGATAATTAAAATATAAAATGTAACTACTAACTAACTTTATATGAACAACTTTGGCATGCAATTGCCCTGAGTTCTGAGTTGTGTTGCTATCGCTAGAATATATCTTAAATATTTCTCTTGTTGTTAATCTTCCATGATCTGTACATTTGAAATACAAAGACTCTGTTAAATTGTACTCAATTGGGCTGAGTTAATTAATTGTTAAACTGGGCTCAGTTTTCATTGCTTGGCAGCATAGGGAAGTGGAAAACATTCAGATGTTTTTGTTTGATTTAGCCCTGCATCGCCACTGTAGTTTTTTCCTTTGTCTACTAAAGAGCTAAGAACCTACCTTGCATGTTGCTTTATTTCAAAGTTCAATTAATGAAGTCCTAAATGATAGTAATAAAAGATTATACATTTGTTTTCAAATACATTATCATGATTAAGCATTCAGCCTCACTAGAATTCTTTGTATTACCAAGATATTATTTTAAAAATTACATTTTTATTTAAAATAAATATTCAAGAAAAATTTCAAAAGTACAGAAATATATAAAGAAAAAGGAACATTGCACTTTTCTTCACTCTCAATTCACTGCTCTTTCAGTGGATAACCTCTGTTAACAGTTTGTTACATACATTTCTAGACAAGATGATAGATCAATAGACATCCTTTTTAAGAAAATACGGTCATCAAGATTTTGAATGCACATGTTTTTCGTCTTTATCGTGTTTTGAATCAGTTGTTGGGAAGAACATCTTGCCAATGATTTGCTGAAGTTGTCCTTATTGTTATACTAGCAGTTAATTACAAAAGACCTAACAGTTGGCAGACTAAAGAAATGGAATGAGATCGATCACACAGTTATCTTTTTGGAACCATTGATTATTTGCAGCAAGGGTTCTACTGAAATGACAAATAAATATACATCTTAACAATATAGTTACAGAAATGAAGACCAAGTCAAATTAAAGACTAGCTCTTAAAGTATTTGGTCTGCAAATGTCTGCAGAGCTGGAACGTGTAAATTAGAGATTCACTGGGGTCTGTTAGCCAAAAGTGAAAATGAAAGTGCTTCAGCTTGCTAATTAGTGTTGTGTGTCCAACTAATGGAAGAAAAAAAGAGCCACCCAGCCCTTTGGGGAAAGCTAATGTCTTAGGTGTCAAGATAATCAAGACCAATGCTGTTCTGGTGCTTCATGTGAGACCCTCATGTAACCACTGTGTGCTTTTTGTCACCATTTAAAAGTAGGGATCATTAATGTCCTGCTAAATTCACAGAAATTTTGTGGTAGTGAGACAGGAAAAAAATAACCTAAAATGTACAAAGCAATAGAAAAATCATGGCATAGTTATACTGCTGAGTTTAAACCTTGTCTATACATTTATGGAAATTTTAATGACTTTCTACCAGGTCTGGTTATTCAAGGAATAGTTAATGTTGACTAGACCTGATCTTCAAAACCAAGTTACTGATCCATAGCAAGATAAGTACAATTATTGGAACCCAGCAATTATATCTATAGACTATAATGTTAAATAAACATGTTTGGATTTTGTATGTCTTTGCATTTCATGTTTTGAGGTTTACTTACTTATTTACAAATCAGTTGTCCATTTCAGATTTGAAATACAAATACTAGGGCATTCATCATAAGAGGGGAGTGGTTCCATTCTCTTAGAGCATGGGGCTCTTAGATGACCCAAACGTTAATCGAATAATTCTTTCCAAGTGATTTTGTTGTTCAGTCTGAAGTGCGTGCCGTGCCCTTCCTCACTGCCGTTTCTCCTCCTCTCTCCCTTTACTTGCCAACCCATGCTCTCCCACTCCGTTTCCCTTCTTCACCTATTCATCTTTCCTGTCCTCTGTTGCCTGCCTCTTACTGTGACTTTTTCTCCAAGTGTCACCCTTAATCCTCCATTTGTTTTATACTTAATCTGGTTTATGTATTTGAAAAACTTTTATTAACTTATGCAATAAAATACATAAATATCTTAGTGTGAATCATAGTCCACAAGGATAGAACTATTCCAATTTTTTAAGAATATTAACTCTCTCTTCTGATCACTAAAGAGTATGTTCCTGTTTTCCTATGCTTTCTATCTTCCTTCCTTCCTTCCTTTTTTCCTACTCTCCTTCCTTCCTTCCTTCCTTCCAGCTGTTGAGCAATTTATTAAGAATTTATTGAATTTACTATATGGAAAGCACTGGGACTTTTGCCTGACTATATTTATTCCTGACTTTGGTTCATTCTCCCTAACCCCAAAGGAAGAAATAAGCCAAAGTAGTAAGGTAATTGGCATTCATGATTCTGTAAATGTTTAACTTGGGCAAGCGTTGCCTTAGGATGCCCTGTTCTTGCATATATACATCTAAAAAAACATACTATTATGGCAAAATATATAGAAACTTGACATTCAAACCTTTTAAAATTATTATTATAATACTGTAAATATAATTCAGATGATTTTTAATGTAAAAAATTGTAGACATGCTAGAATTTTATTTATACCATTGCTTTATTTTGCTTTCCAGATAGGACTCATTGTAAAGATGATGAACAGCTGATTTTCGAATTGTATATTTTGCACCACTTAACAGTTATGAGTAATTTGTATATGAAAAATATAACACTTTTTCCTGGCTTAATTTACTATTTTATTTTAGGTTGTTTTGTCAGTATATTTACTATACAAATTCGTTAGTGTATTTTGGTAGTTTTAAGATACAGATGTATTTGGGGGGAAATTATTTAAGTACAATAAAATAAAAAGATCTTGTATCTTGGTTTTATACCATCTGGAAGATAATGCTCCATTCATACATACAGAGCATCTAAATTTTTTTTCAAAAAATAGAGAAAGGAAGCATATATTCTATAAACAGAATTTCTTTGCGTTCAGAGATGGTCGTGCATGTGGCTGATGTTTTCAGCATCCCTGGAAGAGAGACACATGAGCTGGTAGCCTGGAAAGCCACACAGAAGAAAGGAAAGGAGCCAGGCTATAGAGTCAGCTGTCCCTGAGTGTGAATCAGCCCCAGCACTTCATATGGTACCTTAAGGAAGTCATTCAATCAGGGTGCACTTCCCTGTGATGTTAGATAAACTGGGCTTGCTTTGGGTATTAGATACAATAAATTAAGTCTCTAGCAAGTCATTTTAATTATTTTTAATGTCACATAGTATGCAGTAATTTAACTGTAAATATTTTATCTGTAAGTTATTCAAGAAATGAGGTCTCAAGGAAGGGATCTGTTTTTCTAAGAATGATGTGTCACAATAAAAGGTAGAGCAACTTATGGACTCCAAGAGGGTGTGCATGACAGCCAGGCCGTGAATGAACCTTAATCTCACCGAGGATTTTTTTTTAACAGAAATATCATATAATTTATTGTCCAAACTAGACTTCGTTTAAGTGTCAAAGGGGACACAGTTAATGATTATACAGAGAGAATAATTGTACACTGAGACTGTGTAAGGCAGGCTTGTTACAGAGTCCTTTGCCATATATCTTCTGCTGTCTCTTTCCATCTGTCTCCCTACTCTGGCTTTTTCTGCTGAACTTGGCTTGCAGTGGACCCCTGTAACTTCTCCAGCTCAGTGTTCCCAATGACATTTACTTCTGCTGCAACTACTAACAAGGTTAGTGGTAATTTTAATATGCACATAAATCTTTTGCAACACTCGTAGAAAGATTCTGATTCATTTGGTCTGGGGTAAGATCTGTGATTCTGTAGTTCTGACAGGTGTTTTTGATATGATCATTGGCCGACATGTTGAGGGAAAAAAAAAACGTTAGTTTAAACTCCAAGAGATGGAATTCTTTGACCCCATTCACTTTCCAGTTCCATTGCATTGGTTTTAGATTTGACTTGCAGTCTGATGTCTCCGCAATAAGGGGCCTGCCTTGAGAGTTTGTGCCTGGAGAATTAGCATAGCTGATTGCAGTTGATTGTTGGCAGGTTGATTTGTCCTAGAAGGGAGTCTAAAAAGTTATATATTCAGTGTTACTCATTGTCCAGTTTATTTCCATTTCCTGATAACCACTGAGGAGGAATCTTGAGAAGATGCCGTCAGTAGTAAACTCACTGAACCAGGACATTTAAAGCTCAGCAAATGTTTTCTCTGTGTCTTAAGTCAAGGAATAGAAGTTTTCAAAGCAGAACCTATTGCACTTTATCCAACAAAGGGCCTCATAGATGACCACGACTATGTGATGCTGGTATACCACCATGAAGCATGGACTGGGGGAGAGTATGTGTTTTTTTAAAGATTTATTTTATTTATTTGAAAGAGTTACAGAGAGAAGTAGAGACAGAGAGAGAGGTCTTCCATCTGCTGGTGCATTCCCCAGATGCCCGCTACGGCCAGAGCTGCACTGATCTGAAGCCAGGAGCCAGGAGCTTCTTCTGGGTCTCCCATGCAGGTGCAGGGGCCCAAGGACTTGGGCCATCTTCTACTGATATCCCAGGCCGTAGCAGAGAGCTGGACCAGAAGAGGAGCAGCTGGGACTAGAACTGGCACCAATATGGGATGCCAGTGCTTCAGGGCAGGATGTTAACCCACTGCGCCACAGCGCTGACCCCGAGAGTATGTTTTTTAAGATTTTTTTTATTTTGAAAGACATTGTTGAGAGAGAGAGAGAAGGAGAAAGAGAGGGAGAGGGAGAGGGAACAGAGAGAGAGAGAGAATCAATCTTCCATCTGCTGTTTCGCTCCACAAATGGCCACAACAGCTGGGGCTAGACCAGGAACTCCAGATGTGTCACTTGGGTACAGGAGCCCAAGTACTTTGACCATCTTCTGCTTCCCCTGGCATGTTAGTAGGTAGTTGGATTGGAAGTGGAGCACCCAGAAGTGGAGCAGCTGAGACTATAATCTGTGCCCATTTGGTATGCCAGCAATGGCTTAACTTGCTGTACCATACTGACCTCAGCCCCTGAGGTGAGAGTATTTTGAAAAGTTCTTGAACAATAATAATCATATTTTAAGAGCTATCAATTTGGTAATACTCAAAGGATTGAATTGATACTATCAGAACAGTAACTTAAGTCATTGTTTTCTTAATGGTCAGCCAACACAGATTTTTAAATTTTAACTTGATTTTGATAAAAACAGTATAAATGAAAATGAGCATACATAACATTATTATAAAAAGAATACTTCATTATCTGGAAATCCTTTCAATTCTTAATTGTGTAATTTTTCCCCATTCAAGTTCTATCTGACAATCTGACAATATTTTTAGCCTTCCTTTTAGTATGAAAAATAAAACATCAACAAAAACAAAATATTTTGTTTCCTTATATTGAATTTTTAAAAAGTTTTACTTCTAGGGGTGGACATTTGGCACAGTGGATAAGATGTGCTTGAGACTCCTGCATCCTTTATTGGAGTGCCTGAGTTTGAATCCCTTCTCCTCTTAAAAGCCTAGCTTGCTGCTAATGCACACCCTGGTACGCAGCAAGCATTTTGTTCCCTGCAACCTGAGTGGAATACCTTCCCTGAGTTCTGGACTCCTAGCTTCAGCCTGGCCCAGTTCTGGCTGTTACAGGCATATGGGGCATGAACCAGTGGATAGACAATCTCTCCTTTCCCTCTCTCTCAATTTCAAGTAAATAAAAATGAATAAATAAAAATTATATTTCCAGTTGATAATTTCCTACATTTATTGATTTATACAAAATAGTATTAAAGCAAGGTCCACACTTTCCGTGAACATTTGGGAAAATATAACTTGCATGTGCAAAAAATTAGTGTATAATATAAAAAGTTTAAACCATGAAAATCCTAAATTTAGAAAACAGAATCAAAGCGGTTTGGAACTATACACTTAGATCTTTAAGCATTTGCTGAATATTCATCACACATAGGCTTAACACTATCTTCAGGGTGTATAAATTAGATCAGTTGTGAAAATCCCTTTTTAAGTAGGAACATAGTAAACACGTTACTGTTCATATTCAATACTATTTTAATCTTCCGTCTCCTCCAAATACTAATGTTGTTATTGATTTTTATCACATATTTTCAATTTCTTATTTTGTCTCCTCCTAACATTTCAAATATTTAGCAGGTTTCCTAAAATAAAATCATTTGATGCAACATTGAATGTCAAATACAGTTGTCTGGTTGTGAATACTATGTAACTGGTGAGCCTATATTCTTTACAATCATGATGATATTGAAAGTTCATCTGCATTTATGAAAAGGCCATGGCTGTTTGGTTTATGCCAAATGAGGAAGGGTAGGCAAAAGACCTTTCTTACAGTGAGTGGAAGGCAGTGGCAGGCTATTTACTGAGATTCCTGATTCTTCAAATACTACAAGATGGGTAACTTCGGATGACACCTTTCAGTTTAGTCGTCTCTTAGGGACTCCCAGATCTTAAGTTTGCTCATCTCTCTCTCTCACAGAGCACACTACCTATCCTTCTCAGGCTCTCCTTACAGTACCCAAACTTGTGTTTCCAGCTGTAGGATTTAGAGAGAAGCTTGGTCTGGAACTAGGAAACCAGCTTCTTCTCCTGTGTCATGGTCAGTGTGACCTGAGTGAGTTCTTCATATCATCATTATCAGTCTCCTTAAAATATGAAAACTGATGACATTATCTTAGTCACATGACACTTTTGCATACTGGAAAGATGTTACCTAAATGATTACAATTGAAATGCTTAAAGATTCAAAGCAGCTGATATTACTCAGATAAAATTATTATAGATCCTTTGCTTTAAATAAATCAGAATAATTTAGTCTTTACGAGAAAGACACTTGACTTTTTAAAACATCGTAAAAAATATTTGATAAGCTGGTAAAGAGATAGGAGGGAGGGTGAGATGGAGAAAAGGAAAGAGAAATCTTCTACCCCGATTAAATCCCCAAATGCCCACAAAAGCCAGGACCGAATGAGGCCACGGCCAGGAGCCTGCACTCCAGCCATGTCTCCCACATTTGTGGCAGGGACTCAAGAACTTTAGCCATCGTCTGCTGCCTCTTAAGATGCACATTAGCAGGGTGCTGAGTGGAGATTAAAGGTGAGACTCAATCACAGGCACTCTGACATGGGGTGGCGACATCCCAAGCAGCATCTTAACCATTGTGCCCACACACCTGCCCAAAAGATACAAGTGTATTTATAGTAAGGATTTCCAATATGCAACCACAACTCTTACTGAATTCGTTTTCTTTAAGATGCCAGTACATTCATTAATAGCACAGTTTGTGAATGGGGATTTCACCTCTAGAGCAAAACAGTGAAGAAAGCTTCTTGAAAATGTCTTGGATATCAAATAATGAGTTGACATTAAGAAGAAAAAATATTGACTATAATAACATCAAAGGCATTAGAAAACAGAAGTGCTTGAGGCCAAAGTAAGATCAAAGTTATCAGTTGGAATCCAGCCTGGAAATTGGAGCCTATCCCATGTTGTTTGCTTTTAGTGATGTTGGAAGAGCTAAACAGCAAACAAGGATAGTGAAGTAACCCAAAAGTCAGTAACATAAGAGATAGCTCCTGCATTTGGAGGTGGAAGGCAGGGGGAAAGTTAGTGCTGCTAAAGTCCAAGAGCAAGAGTTACTCCCTAAGAAGCAAATTTGAAGGCGCTTCCAGGCAGCAGCTGGGAGAGAGAAGAGATGCATCCTACACTGGACACCAGAGGATGTGTTGTGAGATGGGGTGAAGGTCTACATAGGCGTTTTCTCTTTGTCCTGTCATCTGTCACTGCCAGTGTCTCTCAGTGTTGGAACCAAGTTGTAAAGCAAAAGGCAAGAATGCTTAGGAAATGAAGTTTTCAAAGGACAGGGAATGGATCTGAGAGCAAACCAGCCAATGCCCGATAGGTAAGATAAAGGAGTCTGCGGTGGGGAGCCTTTCTGAGTACTTATTTGAGGGTTAACTTACTCTGTAAACCCAAGCACTTGGTGACTCAGGTTTCTGGCTGTCTCTGAATATTGGGAATGAGAGTTTTGGCTCTTTACGGAGTAGTTCTGGCTCACCCACATAGTAGGGAAAAGAACACTTGGGGTTGGGAGTAGGAAGGCTTAGGAGGAAAACTAATGGCATAAGCAATGTAATAATTTGCCTCTACGTTACTATGAAAATCTGGGAACTGAGTAGATGTATCGTGAGCCTGGGCTTTCTCTCTTTAAACACCTCTCCCAAAACACCATACACTTCTTTGACTGCTTATAAAAGGCTGAAAATGCCAAGACAAAAAGCCTTTCATTCCACCATTAGAGATAAAAGGTTTAAATTACTGGTGCCTAGTTGAAATAACATTTTTCTTTGGAGGAATTTCAGTCAAAGGGTAATCAATCAATCATCTGTCAATCTGTTCTGTAAAGTGACTTAC
Source organism: Oryctolagus cuniculus (assembly GCF_051225735.1). Lineage (NCBI taxonomy): Eukaryota > Metazoa > Chordata > Mammalia > Lagomorpha > Leporidae > Oryctolagus > Oryctolagus cuniculus. The sequence goes on from NC_142876.1 coordinate 43,687,192, forward strand.
AGAGTGCCAGTATGCACACAGAGAGGTAGAGGATTAGTTATCAAGAGGGGAATGAGAACCACCTGAAGATTTTTCAGTCTTTCCTAGAGAGGTAGTCTTGGCTTCTATGTGAGCAAAATCCAGAGTTAGCTCAGCACATGAAACACATGGATTGTACTCAGCTCTGGTTAATAGGGAGAATAAAGATTCTTGATTTTGCAAAATATGCTTCACTCTAGGGAAGACTTTCTTTCCCAGAAGTTTAATAATCAAGGTACTCAAGGTGATACTTTTCCTGAAGATATGATCTACATATCTTTCATTAATTCAGCAATCTGTTTGCATTCACTCCTTGCCCAAACTCATATCTTTTCTTGAGTCTGTTTGTAAAATAGCACCACTCTCACAGTATGTGCTTTTATTTGTTTTGATAAAGGGAGAGAATATTTGACTTTTGGCTTGCTTTTCTGACATTTTCTCAGAGACTCATAAAATGGGATTAAAATATCCTAGAATTAAGTCTTGCTGAACCCATGTTTGAGTGTTGTCAGTCACATTTAGTTCTCTAAGTGTCCATAGTTTTCTTCCACAATTCATATTCTACCAGCCAGTTATTGAATATCATCTGCATTAATTTCTCACCAATGACCCCAAAGCTCCTGTATGAGAAGTATTTCTAGAGTCTTTGACTCCAACCAAGATAAATTAAACCAAAGTTGCTGGTTTCTGTTGGGTTAGAGAATTTTAGCACCCAAGATCTGAAGTGTTAACAATTTTCCCATGAAATTCTGAAGCAAATAAACCTTAATAACCACTGATAAACAACTGTCATTTGAAATAAACATGAATAATTTTGACTGGTATCACCTATCGAAACATGCCATTGGAATCCTTTATGTTTATCACTGTGTTCATTATGTTTTGTTATGTAGTAATTAACACAAGCTTGACAGCTTAAAACAACACACCTCAGATTTCTTTAGGATGGAAGTCCAGGCAGGCTTACCTGGGTCCTATCCTCAGGGTATCACAAAACCAAGATCAAGGTGCCTATGCTGTAATGTGGAAACTCTGGGAAAGAATCCTATTCCAAGCTTATTTGGATTGTTGGCAGAGTGCATTATGGATGTGGTTGTGGGACTGAGGTCACTATTTCCTTGGGGACTTTCAGCGGGTGCCTCTGTCAACTCCTTAAGACTGCCTGCATTGCTTCTTATGTGATCTTCTCCACATTGAAGCCAGACCTTGATAATTACAAATCTTTCGTGATGTGAATCTCCCTGATTTCCTTCTCTTCCATTAACCAGAGAAAGTATTGTGCTTTTAAGAGTTCATGCTTATTGTTTATAGCCCTTATTTATATTCAGGCTGAGCAGTGGTCTTTCTATGTTTTATTTGTTGAACTCTCCATTTAGTAGAACTTTAAGCTTTTGACTATGAAGTAAATTAAAAATATATTATTGCAAAAATTAAAAAAGAAAGAAAGGTGGAGGGAGGGAAGTATTATTATATTCTTATAATTGTATCTATGAACGAAATGAAATTTGTTCTCTTTATATTAATTAAATAGTATTTTAAAAAATGAGCTCATATAAGTAGATCAGGCACACCCAAATAAGCTCACTGCATAAGATCAACTGTACCAAATAATGTAACATAATAATGGAAGTGATGCCTCATCCTATTTACAGAATCTTGGAATTACATAGTGGAATCTTTGGTGGGGGTGGCACTTTTCAAATTCTTCTAATGCAGCAATAGAAATAGTAAGTAGTTCAAAAAGATAAAGATATAGGAAGATACATAGTCTATTTATCAAACAGATACTAACTAGCTGTACAATTGTTAATTTCTGTGAGGGTCCACTGTAATAAATAGTAACAGTATTTATATATGCCAATCAAAAATTGATGAAAGAATAAGAACTGGAACTTGCCCTCCAGTAAGAAACATATTAGATCTCTTGATGATTTTATCAGAATAATTTCTCATTTATTATACAAAAACTGATTCTGTATAGCTTCTAAGCTTTGTTTTTCTGTAAATATGACAGGTAATAAAAATAAATTTAAACCTTTAAATAGTTGATTAAATTATATACCTCTCCATAGACCTTGCAAATATTTTCTTTTCAAGTGTGGTAACCTCTAATTATGTTACTTTATTTTATTAAATGACACCAAAAGACTTTAATATGTGAGTTATATTTTTTAACTGAAAATACTCAATTTCTGTTCCTTGCTTTTCTCGAATATTTCTGTTTTGGTGTGACTGGTTTGCACATGCCTGGATGTAGGAATCTCTGCGGCTTTCTGAATTTCTACAGTGAGAATTGTTCTCTGCGTTTTTGTTGAATCAGTGAGTCTATGAGGAAGTGGAGAGTTCAAGGTTTCCTATTCCACCATATTGCTGACATTACTCCTTGTTCCTTGGTTTTCTCAAAAGTAAAGCAAAATTATACATTAGTAAAAGTTACTTTTCAAGTAAAAAGAAATACTGTTTGACTACATTAAGAAAAAACAATACCAAAAATGGTAATCTATTGGAGGAGGACCTCACAAAATCTATGAATGAGTTTGTCAGTCCATAATCTAGTAAGATAAGAAGTAGAAAAACTATGAGACAGTGACAGTAATTTTTATACTTTTTCTCTAGAGATTAACATGAAAACACCCAATTCCAGTTGTGGCTATTTCCTCTATTTCACAGCTGCACATTCTTCTAAAGTAGCAAGAGAACATGGGTAGTAGAGCCTATACTTATGAATTAAGAGGGAGAATATACACTGACTTGGCATCTCTATGTGTTACGTTTATACCATCATTTACTTGCTAACACACACACACTCACACAAATACATATCGTAAAACTTTCTCATATTCATGTTCAAATATGCTTCTGCTGAATACTTAAACACCCTTTTACAATAAATCACAAGCACCCTAATTTTTCCAAAAATAGAATTAGATATAAGTCATGTCCAGCTAATTTACCTAGAGATGATCCTGGATCAAAGCTACTTTTCTGAGAACAGATCACCTGATGTGATGTTCATTATAGTTGTAGTTCTGTAACAATGCAAATTACACAGTGAATGGAATAATGAGTATATTTACCCATCATTATCTAGCCCTATATACAACTGTGAAGATAAGATTTAAGGAAATGAGGATCTATTTTTAATCTTTATACACTAAACAAAGAAGTTCAGGTAAACATTACACTCCTGGTTTCAGCATCTAGTTCCAACCTCCTACCTTAAAACTAATAACTCCACTTACACATTGTGTGTTTTCATTTATTTAGCCAATAATTAAACTATTCAAGGAATTTGCCAAGTGGAATGTCTTATTGAGGAATAAGATCTATGGTCTCTATGAGGATTGCCTTTAAAATACTTTTCTCTCTTTGAGGCAGAGAAGGGTTTTGATGGCTTCCTCAGAGTTCACCTGCCAACCAATTTAGTTCATTGGATATTGTTTCCTTGGTAGTCAGGATCGGTGACCATAGCCAACACATAGTCCTCATTTTTTGTATATTTCCATTGTGGCCTGCATCATACTGCCTCATCATTGATAGCTCAGAATTAATGTTATCATTGTATTACTGTGTTGAAGTTTAGTTACATGTTTTGAAATAGCCAACTTGTCTCTGTGCCTTCCCTACTTTATCTTATTGAATTAGTTACTATTCTTGTATTGGCAAAGAATGAATGAAAAGCTAGCAAACAAAAATACCAGGATCACTCTTCTGGTATTAATCTGGAAATCATTTAGTAGAAAACTGAAACCCTTGTTACTATCTTTCCCTAAATAAAATCAGTTTTATATTTAAAAAGCAACATCCTTTAACCTTTGAGTATTACACACGTGTATTCACACATATGTGTTTGTTTGTATCGGCAAACTTCTGTTCGTAGGAAAGCTTTGACCTCAAGATGTGGCATCATTCATTACTGCATGTTTAAGATAATATTACTAAATAGTACATAATCCAAATCATATGTTTAACTGCAATAAGAATGAGAGATTACATTTTTAATATTTTTGTATTTCTACAAATGTTTGTGGCATTCAGGCCTTGGAAGTACAGGCCTATGTAGTCAGGAATTGAAGTTTTTGCATAAGATAACAGAATATAGAGAATAAGGTTTGTGTAATTATGAAGAATGTACTGTGGCTGGTAAGTAAAATAGAAATTCAAAGAACAGGAAGGTTAACACAAAGTTTTTAAAAAAGGAAATGAGAAAAATGAGGAAGAGGTTTTTAAGTGGTAAAAACATACAGGCTCAGGACCCTCAAGACAGAAATGAATCAAAGCATCAGGCTCCAGGCAGGAGCTGGGATGGGGGGTGTTGCTAAGGATCATTTCAGACTAGGGTAGAGGGAGCTCTGGATAAGATGTGAGGTGTGGTCTAGCAGTGGGACCGTCTTCCTTTACTTTTGAGTGAACCCTCCAGCAGGGACAGGACTTGGAGCAGAGATTCAGAGGCGTACAAAGAGAGTTACACCTAAAGTCTTAATTAGCAAGTAGATTTTGAAGACTTTTGAAATGTTTCTACTCTTCTGGATATTAAGGTACCAATCTTTTGGAGGAAGATTTTTTACATCTATATTTTTATTTAAAAATTAATTTTTATGATAAGATATGAAAGGGAAGTTTTCTAAGGAGGCATCAAAAGACTTGAGATGGAGGATTATGGTGCATCTGAGAAGACAGTAAAAACTTTTAGGAATCCTATGAGCATCTGACCTGGATTTTAGGATTAAATTTCCAAGTTCTAACCTTAAAATGAGGAATATATATGAGGATATATATTTGTGTCTTCGGTATTCATTTTGCCGAAGGCAATTGGCTAAAAGGTCATAATGAGGAGATTCTGAAAGTAACTGAACAAGAAAGTAGGTCAGATGTTTCAGGAGATTTCTTGTGTGTGTGTGTGGGGATGGGTGTGTGGGTATTCACATACACACATCATACATATGCTTACAGTTAAGTCTATTTATACAGAGAGATAACCATTGAATCTGGTGCTGTTAAAGCTACCTTTGCACAAAATGCTAGTGGGGCTGTTTGAAAACGATGTTTTTAGGGCCTCAACTCATTGATGGAGGGAGTGGGGAGTAGGGAAAGGGAAAGGGTGAAAATGGACAGCCTGTCGCTTACTGTCAGTGTTCTTAGACCTTCTAGAAGGAGCTTCTCTGTGCCGACTTAGAAAACATAGTAAGTCTCTGGAACACTAAATCCATCTCATCAAAACTGACCTCAGAACAAATTAAATTCAAACATCGAACTGCCCTCCTGATGTCACTAGATTCCACACTCCCCTGTCACCACATTCCATCTTCTCCTCTGTTGCTAGGCACCCTGGGCACTTGTATTTCCCCAAGCACCAGGTGCTGTGTTTCTTTAGGACTCAAATATTCTTTGGTTCAATGCTATGGTACCCAGGTTCGCACCTGGAGAGAACTGTCACCCTGAGCCTGTGAACCTGAAGGCCATCCTGCAGATGTAAACACTGCATCCTTTGTGTAGCAGCCATGGAGCCACGTGTCAGGATGGAGAAAACTGTGTTGGGTAAGGAAGCAGATTACCCTTTTAAAGCGATGAGCTGATGTGAATTGCTATGACAAACAGCAGTCTGAGGTCTGTGATTTTTACGTTCCTCAATAAGCCTCTCTAAGAAAGAGAATAAAAATCGCTAACATGGGCACATGAGACCAGACAATATAAAATTGTTAATTTATCCTCAGTTTAATGTCTAATCAGTGCTCTATAATTATTTTATAATAAAGATAGTAAAAACTTTATCTTTTGATTTATGAAACAGTTTCTGAGACATTCTTTTTTAATCATTAAGTGATACATTTTATTTGATACAGATTAGTAAATTATTTGTCCTAAAATCTACGGATTTAGTCAGGAATGGAATATGTAAAGCTGCTGAATTTAGTTACCTTGGTAACATCTGGAATGAACTACACAGTCTAAAAATATTTCTCTCATTGTTTATACCAAAATTATAAATATACAATATTTATTCAGGACTTTCTTAATGTTTATCTTATCTGAAAATGAATCAATGATAACCTGTTTACCTGATATAGCTATGAGGGTTTCAGATAAAAAAAGATAAAACATGTTTAATTTTCAATTATAATAGAAATTGGATTTGTTCATACTAATGTATCTTTGATTTTAAAATATAACCTGTGTTTAAAGATATTTGTATTTTACAAAGCTTTCTTACATGCAATGTTTATTATTTTTTAATGATTCTAGTCTTGCATGTTAAATACATTTTCTTCATTAGATTCGAGTGTCACATTCCGGTTTCTTGAAATTTCTTTGAAAGAAATAATTTTTTAAAAAAGCAGAAATTCCCCTTCATACTTTAAAGATTTGAGTAAACATGAAAGAAAGGCACAATTTTCCAAATTATACAAATAAGTTCTCTAATTTTTGTTTCAGAAACGCTAAACTTCCACCGCCGAAAGAATGTTCTGGATTTCTCAAATTCAAATCTATAGAAAGTGCTATTGAAATCAGACATGACCCCCTAAAATCTACACTGAAATGTGGCCCCCTTAGAGTTCCCCAGAAGTGCTATCTAGGGTGCCACATGTGCTACCAGAATTTGGGGTGCCATATGATTTCACCACGGCTTATTAATAAATCTCTAATATTAATAAGCCTGAGAGGGTTCTTGCCTAATATTTAGAGAAGAATTCTAAATACTGGCACAGATAGACAAGGCAGCATGGTATGTTTTAAGCCTTTATTTAGTGTGGTAGGTATCTAGGGAAGTGAAGGCTTTAGTTCCGGTAGGAGAGAGGGGAAAGTCTGGAAACTAGGGCAGCGTCAATACCACTCAGAAAGCAGGCCAAAGCCACGTGCAGCAAGTGCCTTGAGCTGCTATCCACTGCTTATCACCGACAGCAACGCAGAGACCAAGAGCCTTTTGCGACACTCCCTGCCTTTTTATATATATTTTCCACAAGGGAGTGGCTTGTGGCCAGGTGGGCGCTCCGGTATGGTAGAGCCTGATGTCACATTGGGGTGTAGTGGGAGTATCAGGTAGAGCCTGATGTCACACAGGGGCGTGGCGAAGGCGTGGTCTTCCAGCTCACAAACCTAATCAATTTTAGCCTGTATGGCTGCCTACTTCACTATGTCATAGTTTCTGTTCAGTTTCCCAAGTTTTCCTGCATATTTTTCCTCATGAACTCTTTTATTGAACTGGTGTATGAAAAAGTAAATTAATAAGTTTTTCCATTGGAACATGTTTTATCTTTATTCACAAAATGACTTCAGAAAATTATTTGAAAAGATTTTTATAGGGAATTAAGGTTTATGCTTTTCTTTTAATTTTTTTACGGTAGTCCTGGACTTCATCTTGAATACTAGTCTGTCCCATTACCACTTGCCTTTCCTGTTCTTGCAATTTCTCTACTTGTCCCCTCTTTTACTACCTGTCACTGCTTCAGCCGGATCTTTCAAAGATGCAGATGTAGATGAATTCTCAGTCTTTCAACTTGTTTTCACTGCTACCAGTTGTTCCCTGCATGTCATTCTCCTCATTAAAATCAGGGTAATCTCTTCAAATTATAATTTTTTCCCACAAGAAATTAAAATCACTTCTGCTTGTTCTCAGAACAAAGGACAAGCCTTTTGTTTTATAAAACAATGCTGGATCTGTTCTCTTCCTTCCTTTCCAGACTCAACTTTCTTCCTTTTCTTTGTGACATTTCACACTTTATAAACTCTTCTCATCCTGTGCATACCAGTGACTTAGCACATGCTAGTCCCTCTGTAGGGAAAACTCTCCCTGAACTTCTTCCACTGGTGCAAGCTCACCCCTCTTTGGAAGTCAACTTAGGAAGCCTTCTCTGGCATCTTTGTCTCTTGTACTGCATCACAGAGTTTTGACTCTATATTTTAGCTGCTTATTTATTTTTCTGACTCTTAATTATCTGTAAACCCAATGAAGGCAGAGTCTCTATAAGACAAATATTTAACCTTATATTGTTCACAGTGTGGATATTTAATAAATGTTTGTTGACTAAATGAATTAACAGGTGAATTATATCACTCCTTCTGAATTTAAATATTCATTTCCATGAATATAATTGATTACAGGGCATTAAATATTTCATTGCATTCCACGAACATAATATCTAATTGATAATATTAATAAATAAAGAAGTCACATGCATTGAACAGATCCTATTATTCATTCATATATATGTGGTTTAATAAGCTTTAATTAAAGGAAACAATTCAACTACTTTGTCTACAAAGTATTTTAAAATTAGAAATTCTTATATGAGTAAAGATGAAATTAACTAAGGAAAATAAATGGTTATTGTTTTATGTAAATTTTTTGTCTAGGTGTTTTCCTTTTATAAAATTGAGCCATATTAGCCATACTGACTAACTTTTTCCATTTAAAACTTCATGACTCTTGTTTCCCTATATTCTAAAATAGAATAATGAATAGCTACATAATATAACCATTCCAATCTTTACTAATCCAATCATATATTTGATCATTTATATCATTTCTTAATTTTTACTATTAACACATATAAATGTATTTTTACCTATACACAGTGATTAAATTCCTTAGGTTTAAAAGTTGTGGAAATGTAACAGCTAAATCAGAGGTTAGTGTTTTGAATAAGTGTTAACTCATATAACTTGTTGCAATGTACCATTCTTGTTCGCAGGGTAGGTGATGCTTTTGATCAGAGAACTTTCAGAGAAACGGATATCCTCACTGGAAAAACAAAAGCTATTAGCAATATAATTGGCAATGATTCCTTTGCTTAAATTTCCTTCCTCTTGAGATTGCACAGTTTCTCTATTTTATCTTGTTCACATTATTTTATTTCACTTCTTGGGCTTGAATGTGTCTGCCAGATTGAAGACAATAACCAATGATTCACAAGTTTGTTGCTTGGATTAAATGACAGTATGTGTAACATTAGGTGGCACAATACCATACACATAATAGGAGCAACATAAATGCTAGTTGAAGCTGAAACTGAATAGCATATTAATTAAAATTAAAATATAAAATTTTCTTGCCAACAGATGATTCTGCTGCAGAGAGCTTTAATGGCAATGAGACTCTGGGGCCCAGTTCCATTGCTTCAGGGGGAACGCACAGCAGGGAGATGGGAGACTCCAACAGTGATGGCAAAACTGGGCTGGAGCAGGATGAGCAGCCACTGAACCTGAGTGACAGTCCTCTCTCTGCACAGTTGACTTCGGAATACAGAATAGATGATCCCAGCAGTAATGGAAAAAACAAATACAAGAATCTTCTAATTTCTGACCTCAAGATGGAACGAGAGGCGAGAGAAAATGGAAGCAAGGTAAGATCACATTACAATTTCCAGAGAATGCTTAATTTGGTCATGAAGATCACAAAGAAATCCCTACATAATAATGAAGTGCAGATTATTGTCCAAAAAATATTTAAAATATTGTCCAGTAATACATTGCCAAGAAACTTATAAGCATGTGTACTGTGTATCCATAAAATACAGTTTCAGGAGTAACAGTGAACAAAATAGATTGCTTCTTAAAGATGTCCATGACTTTTTAATGTACAGAATCTCATTTAATGTTTTTCACGTATACGATCTATTTATGGGTCTGTCTCTGGGAATTTGTTGAACACAGATGTGGAGGTTTCAGTTTCAGTACACAAGTTTGGTCTATTAAAAGATCATGGTCCTATTTCTCTGTATGAGGTAAGGGAGTATGGCAATGAAGTTTCAATTAAACTCTCCAGTTTGCTTTAGAGACTTGGGGACTTCAGTCAGTAATTTACTTCATGAACACTGGAGAACTGCTAAGTGTCAGTGTCCTGAATGAAATTTGCAGATTAAATAGGTTTTTGGAGACATAATTCAAAAGACAGATACACATTTCATGTATATCATTGTCCTTTTGATTCTTTTTATTAGAAGAAATTATAACCTCCCCATTCCCAACTGATTTAATTCAAAAAATATAAACTTAAATTTCTACTAGTTTGAAATAGCACATACCAAGAACTTTGTCCTATAATTTTTGAAGTTATACTTTGGAACATTTGAAAACTTTTATGGAATATACATATTAACTCCCTTCCTTCATCCCTCTCTCCAAGTTAGAGTTGTTGAACAGTCTTTTGACATAGTTTCTAAAAGCAAAACGTCTTAATCTGGATTAATTTCTGCATTTGCTGAGGCACTGTGCTTCCTAAATTGACTCAATTTAAATCTTCTTGCTTGCCTGAGGGGATGTTGTTTTATCCTCTTTTGAGCAAGTCACTAACATTATCAGACACTTAAGTATTTCTGCCTCAGGGAAGCCACTTCAACTTTTGCTGTGCTAAATGTACAAATATCCTCTTCAATGGTTTTCAAGCTGAATCTCACAACCACATATTTTAGATTCACTGTCATGATCTGAATCACTGGTTATGATCTCAGAATAAAATGACCCTTAAGTTTCCCTGGCCTCCACATAACCCTGTTTTCATCACACTTCAATTACCGTGAAACTTACTTTTAATGCTAGTGTCTGTTGAGCTTTTTCTTAAGATTATCCAATGATTTGCTCACTTCTTCTTTATCCCCTTATTCAACATTATCCTAGGAACTAGGCTCATTAAAACACATTCTTGCATACATTAAATGTGATGGAGTTAAGAGAGTTAGGAGAAATATGGATTGTTTGGGCTGTATGTGAGTGTTGAGATGAGAGATGGGCACTGGGAGAAAGATATACCCCCAAGGCACGGAATTAATGCTTTGGTAAAGGATGAACTGCTCCCAGAGCCAACTGAGGAGCAGCAGAGAGGCAGAATGAAGCCAGAAGGGTATGCACAGGTTATAGAAGCTAAGCAAAGTCTACCTCTCAAGGAGAATGGATAATGCTTTGATGGACAACAAAGAGGAAAATAGAAAATAACTGAATTAGTGAAAACAGTTTTTGTAGCTCATTGGAAGCAGAATCAAAAGAGATTATTTATTCATTCTTTCATAAAGGGACTAGTGGGACATTTGTTTGCCCTAGTGGTTAACATACAGGTTAAGATACCCACGTCCCAGTCAGAGTGGCTGGATTTGAGTCCCAGCTCCAGCACGCCATCTAAGGTTCCTGCTGATGTGGACCCAGAGAGGTAGCAGGTGCTGGCCCAAGTATCTGGGTTCTTGCTGTGTTTGTGGGAAATGCACGTTGAGCACAGGGCTCTTGACCTTGGCTTGGCCCAGTCTCAGATGTTGTAGGCATTTGGGGAGTAAACCAATGGATAGGAACTTTCCTTGTGTCTTTGTTTCTCAAATTAAAAAGCAAAGTAACATTAAATATTTGACACTCATAGAATAAACCTAGAAATGAAATGTGAAGCAGGAGAATTTTAGTTAATATTGCACGATATATTAAAAATTGGCTGAAGGGGCATTATAGTCCAAGTAAGGGACAGGCATTCAGCTCAGACTTTAAAATGCTGATTGTGATGCCTGCTTCCCATATTAGAGTATCTTGGTTTGAATGCAGGCTCTGGCTTCTGATGCCAGCCTCCTTCTTATGTGCACCCCGGGAGGCAGCAGGTGATGGCTGGAATAGTTGGGTTCCTGCCACCCACATGAGAGACCCATACTGAGTTCTCAGCTCCCAGTTTCAGCCTGGACCCTTGACTGTTAGGGGCATTTGGAGAGTGAACCAGTGGATGGGAGCTCTGTCTTTCTGTCTCTTGCTTTATCTTCTTCTTCTTATTATTATTATTTGACAGGTAGAGTTATAGACAGTGAGAGAGAGAGACAGAAAAAGGTCTTCCTTCCGTTGGTTCACTCCCCAAATGGCTACCACGGCCGGCACTGTGCCGATCTGAAGCCAGGTGCCCCTTCCTGGTCTCCCATATGGGTGCAGGGCCCAAGCACTTGGGCCATCCTCCACTGCCCTCCCAGGCCACAGCAGAGAGCTGGACTGGAAGAGGAGCAACCGGAACTAGAACCTGGCGCCCATATGGGATGCCTGCGCCACAGGCGGAGGATTAGCCAAATCAGCCACAGCACTGGCCCTCTTGCTTTATCTTTCAAATAAAATAAGTAAAATTTTTAAAAGATGCCAAAGTAAGAAATACTATATTTATTGAAATATTAATCAAAACGGGTTTCCTAATGAAGTGTCTTCAGCTCTGTAGGAAGTTTTAGATTACCATGTTTTATTCTGAAAATGTCCACTTCTATGCTCTGAGGACCTGGAATGCAGATAGAGAAGGTGTATTGATATTTTGCTATTTTGGTAGGGATTGCATTGAATCTGTAGATTTCTTTAGGTAGTATAGACATTTTAATGTTATTGATTATTCTGATCCATGAACAAGGAATATCTTTCTATTTTTTGTGTTCGTGATGATTTCTTTCACCAGTGTTTGATAATTGTCATTGTAGAGATCTTTCACTTCTTTGGTTAAGTTTATTCCTAAATATTTTATTTTTTGTGGTTAATGTGAATGGGATTTCTTTCTTGATTTCTCTTTTTGTGAGTTCATCATTAGCATACAAAAATACTTTTTTATATGTCTATTTTATAACCTGCAACTTTACTGAATTAATTTACGGATTCTAACAACTTTTTCAAAGGATATTTAGATTTTTCCATGTAGAACATCATGCCATCTGCAAACATGTATAATTTGAGAACCTCTTTTGCAATTGTGATGTCCTTTATTTTTTTCTCCTCCCTAACTGCTCTTGTTAAATCTTCCAGTACTATATTGAGTAAGCGTAGTAAAAGTGGACATCCTTGTCTTGTTCCAGATCTGAAGAGAAAGGCTCAGCTTTTCCCCAATCAGTATGATATTGGCTATTGGTTTGTGAAATATAGCCTTTATAATTTTTAGGAATGTTCCTTCTATACATAATTTCTAGAAGGTTTTTATCATGAGGGAGTGTTGCATCTTATCAAATGCTAGTTCTGCATCTATTGAGATTACTAAGTAGTTTTTGTTCTTCATTCTTTTTATGTGATTTATGACATTTATTGATAAGTGAATGTTGAACCACCCTTGCATTTCTTTAATCTCTCTTGATCATGATGTATGATCTTTTTTATATTCATTTTGCAAATATTTTGTGGATAATCTTTGCATCTGTGTTCATTAAGAATATAGATCTATCAACAGTAAGGGTGAGGGCTGATCAAGTCACCATTTCTCATAGTGTTCATTTCACTTTAACAGGTTTCCTTTTTGGTGCTCAGTTAGTTGTCACCTATCAAGGAGAACAAGTGGTATTTGTCCCTTTGGGATTGGCTTATTACACTCAGCATAATGTTTTCCAAATTCCTAACAGGGATCACTTTTCAGTTAAAATTTAAACACCTAGGAATAATTGTGTGTTGATTACAGTTCAATCAATGGTACTAGAACAAAAAAAATACTAAAATGGATAAAGTATTACATTGATCAGCCCTCATCCTGACTGTTGATGAGCAACTTGATATGTTATCCCTATTAGTATTTTTTTTGTTTGTTCTACTTAATACTTTTGGTTGAATACTGTAATCAATACACAATTCTTCTTAAGTGCTGAAACTTAACTGAAAAGTGATCACTGTTAAATGTAAGAGTGGGAATAAGAGAGGGAAGATGTGCAATTCGGGACATGCTCAAGCTGACTTACCTCAAACGGTAGAGTTAGAAACATACCAGGGGATTCCAATTCAATCCCATCAAGGTGGCATGTACCAATGCCATCTCACTAGTCCCAGTGATCAATTTCTGTTCACAATTGATCATAATGATAGGACTAAGAACCAAAGGGATCACATAAACAAGAATAGTGTCTGCAAATACTAGCAGATAGAAGAAAAAAGGGAGAGAATGATCCAACATGGGAAGTGAGATACACAGCAGACCCATAGAATGGCAGATGTCCTAAACAGCATTCTGGCCTCAGAATCAGCCCTTAAGGCATGCAGATCCGGCTGAAAAGCCCATGAGAGTATTTCAGGCATGGAAAGCCAAGACACTCTGGGGGAAAAAAAAAACCTAAATGAAAGATCTCTGCGAGTGAGATCCCAGTGGAAAGAATGGGTCATCAAAGAAGGAGGGACCTTTCTCTGAAGGGAGGAAAGAACTTCCACTTTGACCATGACCTTGTCTAAAAATTATCAGAGTCAGTGAACTCAGGGGGCTTCCATAGCCTTGGCAGCTCATGACAAGAGCCTAGGGTGATTACTGATGCCATAAACAAGAGTGTCAATTTGTTAAGTCAACAACAGGAGTCACTGTGCACTTACTCCTCATGTAGGATCTTTGTCCTTAGTGTGCTGTACATTGAGATTGAATGCTATAACTAGTACTCAAACAGTATTTTTCACTTTATGTTTCTGTATGGGAGCAAACTGTTGAAATCTTTACTTAATGTATGCTAAACTGATCTTCTCTATATAAAGAGAAACGAAAATGAATCTTGATGTGAATGGAAGGGGAGAGGGAGTGGGAAAGGGGAGGGTTGCGGGTGGGAGGGACGTTGTGGGGGGGAAGCCATTGTAATCCATATTCTGTACTTTGGAAATTTATATTCATTAAATAAAAGTTTGAAAGCAAAAAAAGAAAAAAAAAAAGAAAAAGAAAATTCACAACATCCCATTCCGGAGAGGGAGCAGGAGATGGGAAGGTTGCGGGTGGGAGAGAAGTTATGGGGGGGGGGGGGGATGGAGCCACTGTAATCCAAAAGCTGTACTTTGGAAATTTATATTTATTAAATAAAAGTTAAAAAAATCCCCCCCAAAAGAATATAGATCTATACTTTTTTTTGTGGAGTGTTTTTGGTTTTAGTATCAAAGCAATGCTGACCTCATAAAAAGAGTTTGGCAGAATTCTATCCTGTTCAATATTTTGGAATAGTTAACTTGAAGAATATTGGAGTTAATTCCCCTTTGAATGTCTTGTAGAATTCAGTAGTAAAGCCAGGTACATTACTTGTCCTTGATGGAAGACTTTTGATTATGATTTCAGTCTCATTGTATGTTATGGGCCTGTTTAGATTGTTTATATCTTTATTAATCTTGGTAGGTTATATGAATCCAGGAATTTATGCATTTCTTCAAGGTGTTCCAATTCATTTGCATATAATTCTTCATAGTAGTGTTTTATGATTCTTTGTATTTCAGTGGTGCCAGTTGTAATGACTCCTGTTTCATCTAATTTTATTTATTTGAGTTTTCAATCTTATTTTTTGTTAGTCTGGCTAAAAGTTTGTCTATTTTGTTTATCTTCTCAAAAAAACAACTTTTTGTTTTATTGACCTTTTGTACTGTTTTTAGTTTCAATGTTGATTATTTATGCTGTGATCTTTTTTACTTCTCCCCTCCTGCTGATTTGGGGTTTTATTTATTCTTATTTCTTCAAGATGCATCATTAGATCTTTGAAATATTTCTCTTTTTAATGTACATTTAATGCGATAAACTTCCCTCTTCATACCAATTTTGTTGCATCCCACAGGTTTTGATATGTTGTGTTGTCATTTTAATTTATTTCAAGAAAGTCTTTGAT
The DNA here is from genome assembly GCF_051225735.1 of Oryctolagus cuniculus. NCBI lineage: Eukaryota > Metazoa > Chordata > Mammalia > Lagomorpha > Leporidae > Oryctolagus > Oryctolagus cuniculus. The sequence goes on from NC_142876.1 coordinate 43,702,734, forward strand.
TTCCATTTTAATTTCTTCAATTATCTACCTTCAATGATCAGTAGCATGTTGTTTAATTTCTAAGTATTTATGAATGTTCTGTTGTTCTTCTTGTTGTTGATTTCTAGTTTCATTCCTTTATGATCTGTGAAGATACATGGTATGATTTCAGTCTTTTTAAATTTTCTGAGATTTGATTTGTGGCCTACTATGCAGTCTATCCTAGAAAATGTTTCATGTGCTGATGAAAAATATGTGTATTTTTAGCTGTTATATGAAATGTCTTCTCCTTACATTTATCTGTTAAGTTCATTTGGTTGATAGTATGTCTCAACTCTGAAGTATCTTTATTGATTTCTTATCTGTGTGATCTGTTAGTTGAGAATAGTGGAGTGTTAAAGTCACCTACTATTATTGTATCATTGTCTCTCCCTTTAGGTCTCATAGTATTTTCTGTGTATATCACAGATAGTCTGTGTCAGGTGCATATATGTTATTGATTGTTATGTCTTCTTGCTGAATTGAACCTTTTATCAAAATATAATGCCCTTAATCTCTTTTTTACAGTTTTATTTTTATTTAAAGTCTGTTTTATCTGATACCAGGATACCTATACCTGCTTGCGTTTGGTTTCCATTTGTCTGATGTGTCTTCTTCCAACCTTTCACTTTTAGTCTGTGCATATTTTTGTTTGTGAAGTGAGTTTCCTATGGGCAGCCTATAGTGGATTGTGGATTTTTATTCATTTGGCCAACCTAAATCTTTTGGTTGGTGAATTCAACCTATTTTCATTGAAGGTTAGTATTGATAGGTAAGAACTAATACCTGTTATTTTGTTGTTTGGATAATGATTCTACCTGTTTTGTTAGTGAATTTGGTGGTGTCTACTTCTAATGCAGGACACCCTTCAGAATTTCTTGTAAAGCTGATCTGGTGGTAGTGATTTCTCTGTTTTTGCTTAACTGGAAAATATTTTATTTCTCCACCACAAAGGATAGCTTTGTTGGATATAATATTCTTGGTTGGAATTTTTTTAAGACCTTGAATATATTATCCCACTATCTTCTGGCCTGTAGGATTTCCTCTGAGTAGCCTGATGTTAATATAATTGATTTTTCTTAATACGTAACTTGACACTTTTCTCTTACTGTCGTTAGGATTCTCTCCTTGTCTTTAACTTTTGACAATTTGGCAACAATATGCTTTGGAGAAGACCTTTATTGGTTGAGTCTGCTTGGAGTTCTTTGAGCTACTTGTATCTGGATGCCCATGTCTCTTTTAAGACCTGGGAAATTTTCAATTATATCATTTAGTACGTTCTCAATAGATTTTTCCTTTTTTTCTCCTCCAGGAATATATATAATACAAGTATTTGGTCATAGAATCATAGTCCATATTTTGTATAAACTTTCTTCATTATTTTTAATTCTTTTCTCTTTATTTTGTCCCATTGGGTTATTTAAAAATTCTTGTGCTTGAGATCATAAATTCTCTCTCCACTTGGTCTATTCCATGAATAAAGCTCTTAATTGTATTTTTTATTTCACTGATTGATGATTTCATCTCTAATCTTTCTAAAATTCAAAGCTGACTACAGCCTCGTCATACTAAACTCTGCCTACTGGATACAACACTAAATCCTAAAATGTACCTGAGTCTTTGTCGATGGAGCTTCTCTATACTTAGTTCCTCCATACATCCTCTCTGTTGTGACCATGCTACACTCCCTACAGAACTCCATACCATCTAGGCTTCTCACAGCTCTATGGCTCAAAATATGCTTAACCTTCTATGATAAATAATCCTCCACATCAGAATAACTCCTACTTGCATGTAGATTATTCTGGCAATAATATAGCCAGAGAATAGGCTGGAGACAAGACAAAAAGAAAACTGGTTAGAGAGCAATTGTGGCAATCAGGAGGAAAATAATGACAGAATAATAAAAATGGGATGGGAGAGCAGCATTATGGTATTCTGGTTAAAAGCTGGCTGTGATACTGGAATGCCATATGGGAATTTGAGTCCTGGCTGCCCAACTTCCAATCCAGCTTCCTGCTGATGCACCTGGGAAAGCAGCAGAAGATGGCCCAAGTACTTGGGCCCCTGAAACTATGTGGGAAACCCAGGAGAAACTCCTTACTCCTGGACTTAGACTGACCCAGCTCTTGCCATTGCAGCCATTTAGGGAGTGAACCAGTGGATGGAAGATCTCTCTCTCTCTCTCTCCCTCTCTCTCTGTAACTCTGCCTTTCAAATAAGTAAATAAATAAATCTTTAAAAATGAATAATATAAATGGGAATGGGAATTGAAAGCAAAGATAGAGTAAAAAAAATCAACATGTTTGTTACTTTTGTTGTCTTGACACAACATTTGTAGCACCAATATTTATGGATCCATAGCTTATACACTGCCAAATTCCTGGGAGTGTGTTTCACATAGACTACAGTACAAATAGCCTCTCAATTACAAATCAATATCCCATGAGGAATTATAGTCTATAAGAATGATATATACTTTGTATATTTTAATCAATATGTGCAGGTTAATATCTGGTGCATAGTATTGAATAATTTTATATTTTAGGAGTTATTTTTATTTATTTATTTGAAAGACAAAGTGATAGAGAAGAAGAGACAGAGTTCATCCATTTGCTGGCTCACTCCCAAATGGTTGCAACAACTGAGGCTGGGCCATGCTGAAGCCAGAAGCTTGGAACCCCATTCTTATCTCTCACAAGAGTGGCTGAGACCCAAGTACCTGGGCTTTGACCCAAGTACCATTGACTTTCCAGGTGAATTAGCAGAGAGTTGTATCAGAAATGATAGCTGGGTCTCAAACTGGCATTCTGATGTTAGATGCAGGAGTCATACAATGCCTTCCCTATTCAAATAATTTTTTAAGTACATAAGGGTTATTGAATATGGGAAGCACAGCATAGAGCATTCTAGAATGATCCTTGAATTTTTGGCTTTATTTCTTGTGTAGATGATTCCATTTACCAAGATTCAGAATGAGAAGCCCTGAAAGATGCAGGTTTTGACACGTAAAATTTATGATGAGCATGCAAAGCTCGATACCAGGTGGGCTTTCTCACAGCTCTTTGGCTCACTATATGCAGTATCTATTGAAGATGTTTTTTAGGCATTGTGGAATACTTATACATATTGGAGAGAGAAATATCTGAAATATTTTAGAATAGAAATGTTCTTTTTAAAGATTTATTTATTTATTTGAGGGTCAGAGTTACACAGAGAGAGGAGAGGCAGAAAGAGAGAAAGAGAGAGAGAGAGAAAGAGAGAGAGAGAGAGAGAGGTGTCTTCCATCCAATAGTTCACTCTCTAATTGGCTGCAACTGCCAGAGTTGAGCTGATCCAAAGCCAGGATCCAGGAGCTTCTTCTGGGTCTCCCACGCCAGTGCAAGGGTCCAAGGACTTGGGCCATCTTCCACTGTTTCCCAGGCCATAGCAGAGAGAGGGATAGGAAGTGGAGCAGCCGGGTCTCGAACTGGTGCTCATGTGGGATGTCGGCGCTGCAGGCAGCAGCTTTACCCGCTACACCACAGTTCTGGCCCCATCAGAAATGTTGCTTGCAGTTATGGTGGGTGCTAAGATCATTTTAGGAGATTACAAACTGAGGAATAGTCGAAATATATCATCCTGCAGCATATCAACCTACTAGGCACAAGTGGCATAAAAGGAATTTTTGGAGCAAAAAAACCCAAGGAGAAAGTGAAAACAGCTGAATAAGAAAAATTTCAGAAGCCAAAGGGTAGGGCATTTTGATATTGGTATAAATGATTCAATTAAGAGAGCCTTAAATGAAATGATAGAGGCCTAAATTTTGATGGTGGTTAGGAGAGTTAATGTTAAGAGTTGGAATCAAAATATATGGTAGAAAATTCACAGAATTAGTGACACTTTCAATTGGAGACATATATAGAAACTGAAGTAGGGAAGGTGAGATTTAATTATGTAGGAAACTGAGTCCAGCTTTTTGTTTTAGGGCCTGTCTTTGCAATCTGAATCCTTGTGTTTCTTAGCTTTGAAGAAACACTTGTTTGACCCAAATTCTACAGAATGTACTTCACACTAAAGTTCTGTTCAATCATTTGTACTCTTTGCTGTTCCTAGCAATCTCCTGTCACTTCTGTGTGACCTTATGTAGTGATACTACGACCAATTTCTTCTTCCTTGGAGAGAAATAAATGCTTCATTATATAGGATGTTTTGAGAAGCTAAGGTGCTTGTGAATTTAATATTTACCCACTTCACAGTTTTATTGTGAATAACATGAAACAAAAATCATTATAAAGTATTTAAAAATTGAACACTGAATACAAATGCTTAAAATGCATAGCTGCATTGGATTGTACTATTTACTGATTGCTTATTATTATGTAAATTACCTCACTAGACTAACGGAATCACATTAACTTCTGTAAAGTCTAAAGAAATTGCATTGAAAATATTTAGGTAATATTTTTTATTTGCTAGTGGCCACATTTTTAATAGAGAACTAGTAACAATAGAACTTAGAAGTGAGTGGAAATGATGATGAAGACCTAGGAAAATAAAACTCATGCAGATATGTTAATGGACTACCTATATAGAAAAAGAGAAGACTAGAAGATGGAAATCTGGTATATAGTTTAAAATGATTAATCAATGAGATTTGAACAAAGCTAGAATTTTAATAGAGGGAGATACTTAAAAACCAGTGTATCTTTTTTTGTTTTTGCATTTTAATTTTCTATTTTTCCTTTAGTATTTGTGCCCCAGTTATATTTTACTTAATATGGTAAAATATTCTGAAACAATATTCCAAAAGTATAATATTTCAAATAATAGCTAAAGCAGGAGGATAGTTATTGTTTAAGAGTTAATTGAAATTCTAGGTATTGTGTATTTGGGTTTTGAGTCAATTCCCAAGGCTCTACTTCACTTTATTTAATAGTATTTTTTCTCTATTGTGTTTATAAGATATTTTTTCTATTACTCTTTTCTTTTTGTAATAAACATGGTTATTACCATTCAGATTAAAGTAGCAAAATGTCATTCATGATTTCCATTAGTAATTGCTACATAATTTTATTTACATATGATGAATGGGAGGAAAACATTTTTCAAAAATGTCTCCTTTAAAGCTTTAGGTGTAATGAGCTTACCTTTTAAAAACTAATCACAAGGGTGGGCATTGTGGTGCGGTGAGTTAAGCCACTGTTTGGGATGCCCACGTCCTATATTGTGGTGCCTGCCATCACATTCTACTTCTGCTTCAAATCAAGCTTCTTCCCAATGTGCTTCCTTGGAGATAGCAGATGATGGCCCAGGTCCTTGGGTCCCTGTTGGCATTGGGAAAACCAGGATAGAGTCCTGACTTCTGGTTTTGACCCTGCCCAACCCTAGTTGTTGCCAGCATTTGGAGGCCCTGGTGTGGATGCTAAAAGGACAAAGGGTAAAAGAATCTGTTAATAAGAATTCATAATTTGAGCAGAAAGCCACATAAATAAATTTTATTATAGTACAAAAATCAATTCTTATGTGAGAGTATCTTCTAGGCCTACTAGCCAGACCTTTGAAAATCCTTAAATTAATTATTTTTTAAAATTTTAATTTATTTTAGTTTAATTTTATTTGAAAGGTAAAGATGGGGCATAGTGGACCAAGCCTCTGCCTGTGGTGCCAGCATCCATATGGGCACCAATTCTAGTCCTGGATGCTCCTCTTCTGATCTAGAGAGCTATGGCCTAGGAAAACAATAGAAGATGGCACAAGTGCTTGGGCCCCTGCACCCGAGTGGGAGACCCAGAGGAAGGTCCTGGCTCCTGGCTTCGGATGGGCTCAGCTCCAGCCATTGAGGCCATTTGAGGAGTGAACCAGCAGATGAAAGACCTTTCTCTTTGTCTCTCCCTGTCGTGCCTGTAACTCCACCTCTCCAATAAATAACATTTTTTTTAAAAAAAATTATAAGAGAGAGAGAGAAAAACTAAGAGCCAGAGACAGATTTGATTTCCCATCCACAGATTCACTCTTTAAATGTCTACAACAACCAGGGCTGGGCCAGGCTGAAACCAGGATCCTGGAACTCAATCCGTTCTCCCATATGGTTGTCAGGGAACCCAACTACTTGAGTTATCACCTGATGCTTCCCAGGATGTGTATTAGCAGGATCAGAAAGCTGGATCAGAAACAGGGAAGCCAGAACTCAAAGGACTCTGATATGCAGTGCAAGTGTCCCAAGAGGCAACTTAACTGCTGTGCCAAATGTCCCCCTCAAGTAAATTCTTAATGATTAAAAAGGAGATAACCACTTGGCAATGGGAAGTAGGGAATTCCAAACCGAGGTAACTTAATGAACAGAGCAATTAAGGTAGTAATCCTAATGTTGAGAATGGAAGTGGATAAGTCTGGAGAGGTAAGTCAGGGTGACAGACTGAGGAAGGATTTGAATGGCCTTTCAAAGTTTGGACTTCACTCTGTAATAGACAGGAAATCATTTTGAGATTTAGGAGAAGAGAAGACCTTGATGAAATTATGTTTTGAGATAGATAATTCTGCTATCTTTGTTACAAAATGGCTTAGCAAAGAAAGGGGGGGCACTAGTAGAGAATGAGGGCTTGACTTTTCAAGGTGGGAATAGTGATGAAAGAGTTGTCTGTACACCCATGTTTATTGCAGCTCAATTCACAATAGCTAAGATATAGAATCAACCAAGATGCATATAAATGGACAAAAGGCTGAAGAAAATGTGTTATACACACACACACACACACACACACACACACACACACTGGAATATTTACTACTCAGCCATAAAACAACAAAGTGGATGTAACTGGAAACCATTATACTTACTGAAATAAGCCAGTCCAAAAGAGACAAATATCATATGTTTTCCTGATCTGTGGTAACTAATAGAATACAAAAAATATAATATATATGAGCAAAATTGACATTTTGAGATTTGATTATTGTTTATATCCCTTGTCTCTACTGTTGAGGAATAGTGGTTTTTTCCTCACCTTACTATTCATTGATTTACTTAGTGGAAGTTAAGCTTATTATTATAAAATGAACTGAAAACATGTCATTGTAGAAATTAAAAGAAAGGAAGGAGGAGGGAGGGTGGGATTGTAGACAGGAGGAGGGGTCAGATGGGAAGTATTAGTATGTTCCTAAATCTGTATGTATGAAATTTATTCATCTTATATAAATTAAAAAATGAAAAAAGAGAAATATTTAGAAGGTTCAGTGGGCAGAATTCAGCAGTTTTTTAGATAGGCAGTAGAGGATATAAAAAAATCACTAGCCCTAGGGTGAAGAATATAGATTGTGATACATAACAATGATTTATCAACCCTAATAATGACATATATTTCTAACTCTGCTGTTAATGAAGAGCAAGTAGAATTATCAATTTTATTTAAACAAAATCTAGTGTGTTATAATTGACTCAAGTGATATATTTATGCAGTTGGTCAAATAATAATGCTTGGTGTTGAACTCAGCTTTGTACTTTACTCACATTCCCTGATGTTGTGTGGTCATCTCTATGAGCCACATAGTACCTGTGAGGGCAAACTATCCAGGGAGGCATAGCATCTAATCCAATTAATGGATAGTTCTGAGATTGTTGGCAAATACTTGTGGCATTTCTTATATACATATTTCCTTTGCTTATATGAATTAAGTGTTTGTTCATTTATGAACTTAGAGCTTTGAATAGTCTTCATACATGCTTACTTTTCCAATAGAGGCATGTGGTTTATTATTTTTGTTCATAATAATGGCTCAAAAGGAATAAATTTATATGTCTTTGTGTTTAATGTTTTTGTGGGCTTTTTCTTCTGTGTGTGTGTTCATGTTTCTCTGTGTAATACTGTGTTTAGTCATTAGGAATAAGATTAAATGGTTAAAAATATCATCCCACTCAGTAGACTTCTTGAAAAACGTAGAGGAACTCTAAAGAAAGTAACTATAATTTTTAACATATTCAGAATGATTCCTATATGTCTAAAAATAATTACTAGTATAAGAATTCTTTGAAAGACTTGATAATTCACCCAAATTTAGGGAAACAAAGAAGAAATTTTACTAGAGTCTTAGGTCTTTTCAGTACAATTTGTCCCAGTATAATAGTTTATATTGTCTTCATTAACATTAAACATTAGGTTAGTCTTCACTATGCACCTGAAAACAATTATCTGTTGCATTATTATTAGTATCCTTTTTTAATACTATGGAAATGGAGACCTGTGGTTAGCGGAGGTCAAGAGGATAACTATGGTTACAAAGTTATTACAAAAAACAACCATGTTATAAATCCCAAGAAATAATAAGGAAAGGTAAATTTATAGAGCTTTTACTAGTGCTAGGGACTGTTTGCAAAACTAACTCAGGCAGTCTTCACAACAATTCCTAAATTCAATGGAATTAGACCTATTGCAATTCCTATTTTTACAGATAGGGAAACCAAGGTCTAATGGATAAAAATTCTAGAGTTTGTATTTAAGCCCCATGTACATTACCCAAATTGCAACCACTGCAATATCAGTTATTAAATTACAATGTGGGGCTGAAATGAGTTGCAGCAAATATCACTTGACTCTGGGACCTCCAGCTACTAAATGGCTAATAGTATTTATATAATATTAGTAATATCATACATTATTAGTATGTAGTAATAGTATATTTTAGTATTTCTATAATATTAGTAACATTATACAATACAGTAATACGTAATACTATTTCCTGATTGGGAAGCCATGCTTAACTTTGTGACTTCGAGATAGTCGTAACTGGATATTTCATCACTAAATGGCGATGATAATATTTAACATATAGGCAATTGTGAACATTGTGTGCATGTTTCATATAAGTCCCCAACAGATAGACTTGCTGTGGTGGTTGTTATTGGATCCAGAATCCGAGGCTTAGCTGAATCTTGGAAAAATATCTCAACTCATTAATATTTATTTGGGAAATTTAATTACCAGCTTCAACAGACTACACATTTATTTACTGTGATTGACAATTAGGAGAAGTGTATTGATTGATTTAAGCTAGTTAATACTACTTTACTTTTCTTCTTTCCTTTGCCCCTTCTTCCTTCCTTATTCCCTTATAGTTACACTTACTATCCAGGAGTATGGAATATATAATACATTCCCAGAGGCATTTTGTAGGGATTTATTCTAGAACCTATTTATGTGAATAGCAGGCACTCATAAACTAAATTCTAGGATACTCTGAGTTCTCTGCTTGTTAAAATTTTCCCTGACATTGTTGGACTCTCTCCAGTTAAATGTCACTTCATTTGTACTAGATACCCTGGTCATCTTGTTTTCTGTAGCTTTAGGAGGGAAGCTCCATGAGGAATGAGGACACTGTAGCAGACTGGTGGTTGTGTGGTCACCAATAAAGGGAAGTGCACGTGTGAGGCTTCTGCCTTTTAATCCTCATTGAACAAAAAGCAGTGGCATGGCAATGTGTACACTGATTTTATCCTGGAGACTTAATCATAACACCAGTTTCTTGGTTGCCCATGTCTTTCCACTCTAGACACTGCTGCAGTGGATTTTACTTTAACCTGGAATATGAATTGTCCTATAGTAGTAGTTGCCCTATATGTAGGTAATATGTATGCAATTTTGCCTCTGGCCCAGATATTCTCCCTTTGAATATTACAAAAAAACCAATGTTATTAGAAAATTTTCTGCTTTCACAAAAGAACCAAGGCTGGATACTTACTAAAGAGTTTTATTTAGCTCACAATTTTGGAAGCTAAATTCAGTGAAACCTCAGGCAGCTGCATCTGTTTGGTGTCTTAGAAGGGCTTGATAATAAATGGCATCACAATAGTGGAACACATGTGAAAGAGATCACAAGTTAGACTGGAAGCCATAGAGATTTAGGAGCCAAACACCAGTTTCTTAAACAACCCACGTGATAACCTCATGGGAACTAACCAGTGTTCCAAGAGAACTACATTAACCCCTTCAAGGATGCCCCCCGACCTAATTACTTTGCAGTAATTAAAGTTCTACCACCTCCCAATACTGCCAAGCTGGGGACCAAGTTTCCTGCACATGAACCATTGGGGGAACATGCAAACCACATCCAAACCATAACAGTGGCTTAAATGTCATGAATTTCCAATGTGATGATTAAAAAGAGGACAGCATCATACTCCGCTGGAATATTTGGGGGTTTATGAGGTCTTGTATTATGATTTTCTAATCACAATATACATATTTCATATAAAGATAATTAAGCGTTTTATTTGACTTCATTTGGGTCTTTAGGTAAATCTTTAAAAATCAAAATTAACCTGTGATATTGATTTCCACATTTTCATTAACTAGGATGTTACTCTGCTCTTAGCCTTCTATATTATTCAGGGTTCTCCAGAGAAATAGTTCCAGTAATATGCAGATCACTATTCTGAAAGAGATGAAGGATTGACTCATACGACTGTAAACTGAGAAGTCCCATGATCTGGCTTTTTTAAGCTGGAGGCCCAGCAAAGACAGGGGTTCTGTTCCATTCTCCAAAGGCATGAGAAATAGGGGAACCCATGACATAAGTTCCAATCTCCGTGTGAGGCCCCAAAACAAAGAGTTGCAATGTTTAATGAATATCTCAGCTCAAGAAGAGGGTATAATCACCATTTCTCCATCTAATATTTCTATTCATATCTTCAACAAACTGGTTAATGATTACCCAGATTGGTGTGGACGATTTTCTTCACTCAGCCATTCAAATATTTATGTCTTCTAGAAATACCCTCATAGACACATTCAGGACTAATGTTTTATCACTGGGCATGCTTTAGCCCAGTCAGGTTAATACATAAATTAGCCATCTGAGGCCCACCACATATCAAACTATGCCCATATGCATTTTTTTTTGACAGGCAGAGTTAGAGAGGGAGAGAGACTGAGAGAAAGGTCTTCCTTCTGTCGGTTCACCCCCAAAATGGCCACTACGGCCAGTGAGCTGTGCGATCCGAAGCCAGGAGCCAGGTGCTTCCTCCTGGTCTCCCATTCGGATGCAGGGCCCAAGCACTTGGGCCATCCTCTATTGCCCTTCCAGGCCACAGCAAGAGAGCTGGACTGGAAGAGGAGCAGCTGGAACAAAACCCGGCACCCCAACTGGGACTAGAACCAGGGGTGCTGGCGCCATAGGCGGAGAATTAGCCTAGTGAGCCGTGGCGCCAGCCAATATGCATTTTCTTAAACCAGATTTAATCTCAAAATAAATAAAATAACAATTTTGGCTAACATGATAAAACTATCCAGTGCACAAGAGCAAATAAGCTAATCTTTTACCCAAAAGAGGAGATAAAGTCCTGGAGTGATGTTACTCTTCTCTTGATATCTATTATCTTAAATATTATGATATAAAATTAATAATACTTAAATAGTGATATAAAATCAATACATCTCATGTTACTGATAAGAGGATAATAAAGGAAAAAGTTTATTTGCTTAACACATGTATTCTTATACACAGGGACCTTCATAACAAAATAAGATGAACAACATATGACAGTTACAGTTCTCATTTCTATAACAAGTCCCATTGTATAGCTAGTGTTTATAACTACTGTCTTCTTCTACCTGCTCTCTATTCTCTTTACCTTTCACAAGCACTTCAGCTGGTCATTGCTCTTTAACTGGAAGAGTGACTAAAACTGTCATTCCTGAAGACGCAGGACCATTACTACTTCTACCTGGATTGGGTTGTTGTAGTTGTCTGTTGACCTTATTTCAGGGTACAGTAGCAATAAGCTATGTCCTGAGGCATCTCCTGTATTCCAGACACACTCTTTCTCACATCCATTGAGAATTAGTGGTCCATTTCCCCATTGAAGTCAGGATCAATGACCAAGCAAGTGCTATAAGGCATAAGGAATCCAGAGAAGTTGAGTGACATCTTAATTTCTAGCCAGTTCAATAGAATTATTGCCATGTCTCATAATGGAAGCATTCCTTCCTTCCTCTGGAATTAGGATTTCAAAGCCAGCAGAGCATATAGTTATGAATTCTTGTATTAGAAACCGTGCTGTTTAGAAAATACAGCAGTAAATAATGCATTCTCCAAGTCCATGTACGGTAGTTTTGTGGAAACTCTGTATGTAAGGAAGGATATCCAGTTACATGTCTCTTCTAATAAGGACAAAGTGCTGCCCCCTTTCCTTGATGGAAGCAGTCTAATTTAATCAACCTGCCACCAGGAAGCTGAATCATCACTCCAGGGATCTAAGGATACAACAGTATACAAGACGTAGAGTGGTGCCATGAGCAGGAGGTGAACTCAGCACTATGTGGAATGGTTTGGGGATGTAAGGTACAAGAAGAGGTAGAGTAATTCAGGGCAGATGTACTGGGATGTTTTCCAAGGAGGAGTAACAGCAGCCTCAGTTTGGAGTTTATGGAATTTCAGGTGTTAGGGTATTGTAGAATTAGGCAAGGCAGGTGGAAATGTGAGAGCAATGGTGAGGAGAAGGAAAGAAGTCAGGATAATTCGATGAGTGTCACTAAGGGACCAGACAGGAAGCTGCAAGTCAACAGACCTAAACCTTTCATTGCATGAGAGAAGAGTAAACAATGAAGAGGGATGGAGAGGAAGTAAACATAGAACCAGAAAATACAAATAATGTGGCATAGCCAATCCCTAAATATCAGCAAAAAATAAAAAAAGTAGTGATAGATCATTTTGAAGCCTGTAAGTGGAGGAGAAAGGATACCGATAGAGCTATCTATTGGGCTGGCTATGCCCAGAGGCTTTCCAGGGGCCAATTTCAAACTCCTGAGTCCTTAGAACAAAGGTCAGAGCTCAAAGCACTGAGGCAAGAATCAATATATGGTTTTATCAGAAAAAGAAATGTATAGAAGAAGGGCTCATTAGCCTTGCATGATTTTTAACTTATATTTGGTTAGAATAATTATATAATTATAAAAATGAAACAAGGATATTTAAAATTTTCATAGAAAAAGTATAAGTTTACCTTGTTGCAAAAATTTTTCAAATCAATGCATAGTTTTTTCATGATGCTTACTTTCCACAAACTGTTTGAAGACCTTAAATATATGATTTAGTTAATATTATATCACAATGTCTTAACATTGAATACAGCAAATAGTTTGGGTACCAATTATGTACTTGGACTTGAAAATGCTGAAACAAAAAAGGCATAGTGTTTACACTCCAGAGCATCATGACAAGTTGTGGGGCGGGGGGATGTTAAATATGTTACAATATGGCAGTCTGACAAATTCAATAATGTAAAATTGAAAATAATCATGAATATAACAAGATGATGATTCATTTTATTGAGAGAGAAGAGAAGGAAGTGAATTTGGGGTGGTCAGGTAAGACTTCTGGAAATATGTCAACTTGCCTGGGTTTTCAAGGAAAAGTAATTTTCTTCTAGAAAAAAAGAAGAAAGATTATTCAGTGTGCATACTTTGGGGGAGTCAAATCCTATTCAAACCATAACGTGTGTTCTTTCAATTCACAATGGCATTTCGTGCTAGATTTACAGAAGAGATAAACTTTATTTCATCCATTGAACATTTATTGAAGGCCTACTTTGTGCCAAGTATCCTAAAGGGAACTGAGCATGTAGAGATTAATAAAATGCAGTCTCTCTCCTCTAAGTACCTATAATAAAACACATACAATAATAATGATATTTGCTATACAGCATCTGTGCATGAAGGAATATCAGAGCACTGGAAAATATCAGTAAAAGCAAAAATGTAATCATATACTTTATAACATTTTTCCTTAAGAAGCTCTTATAAAGGGTGAATTTCAGAGCTAGTTTTCTGAGTAAATGTCAAAAGCAAAATGTAAAATAAAATTATGTTTTCACCTCCTGCAAAAATGTTATTATTCAAGGACACAGAAAATTAACATGAATGAGTTTTTGTGATACTCATCTTTTTTGAAAAATGGGGATAATGTTTATTTCCAAAATATTTCATGTAAGTTTGATAAACATAATTAAAGGGTGTCAACATCAGGAACAAATAATCTTAGGTTTGTACCTTAAATATAAATTATGATCACTTTTGACATTGATTTTTGTAAAGTAACAGTGAATTCTTAATGGGACATTCATTAATCCACACAAATTTCAAGTCATGAAATTTATTTCCTGAGTAAGAAAATAAAAAGGGACTATTGGAAATTCTTGTTTAACACCTGTGTTGGAAGCACTTATTTGTTAATACAATTATGATGCTGGGTAATTTTCATTTTATCCATCATTTAATGTATATTTATTGAGCCCCTCCTATGAGCCAAGTACTGTGTGGATAACAGAAATACAGCAAGAGGAAGCAGAGATGGCCCCTGTTTCTCAGAGGCTTCAGTCTGGTTAGGTCAGGGTGTTTATTAGAGAGAAGCTGGAGGTAGGATAAGAGGACCTGGTGTCGCAGAAGCACTAGAAGATGCCCTGATTTGGTTTTGAGGACTTGGGGTCTCCTTTGTTAAAAAATAATAGCTAAATAGGAAACTAAAGACTTAACAAGAGCTGGAAAAGAAACCTTGTATTCTATGCTAAAGGAATGGTTCCAGGTAGAAGCAAGACTTGGAAACAAGACAGAGCTTGGCGTGTTGGAAGAACTGAAAGAACTTCAGGATAGCAGAAGCTTAGGTGGTAAGGAAATACAGACAAAAACAAATCGAGAGGTCCACATCTCAAGAGTACTTGTAAACTATATTGATGAATTTCAACATTATAACTACCAGGGCTACTTATAATAACATTTTCCGTTTTAGGCTGTTGAGTCTAGAACTGAATGAGCCCAAGTAGGGTCATGAAGAATATTTTGAATGCCTTTGAAATAATCTAAGCAATGTATTTTTGTGACCTGGTTTCTAGTGTAGGGACATGTCAAGTAGGTTTCTAAATGGATGTCATTCCCCTTGACCTCCAGTTTGGGGATAATTGCCTTCCCAAGTCCATGAGCCTGTAGCATCTTCTACTCTTCTCACTCCAGCACCTATGTATTATAAGTTTAACCTTAGCACTTAACACTCTATGATGAAACCTGAGTTCCAGTCCTTAAGAAATTAAGTCTTTGAACAAGTTCTTCCTCCATTCAGAAAGTTCACTGTGTCAGTTTTCTTCATCCTGGCCAAATCCCCACCCTACCCTTGCCAACACACACACACAAACACATATACACACACACACACACACACACACACACACCCTTGACCTGATGTGTTCATATCTGTTACTTAAGACATTGTGTCTGGTGCAAAGTCTTCCCTAATGCAGTGAATGTTATTGCCTCACTCATCTCCCAGAAATGATAGAATTTTATGGTATCAATTAAAATATTAGGTTCTAATTATTTACTTTTAAGATTCATTATTTATTTAAAGGCAAAGTTATGGAGAGTGAGGAATCTTACATCCACGAGTTTGCTCTCCAAAAGGTAGAAATGGCTAGGACTGAGCCAAGCCAAAGACAGGAGGCCAGCACCCCAGATGTTAGGAGAGAGCTGAATCAGAAGCAGAGCAGCTAGGACTTGAACCAGTGTTTGAATGGGATGCCAGTGTTGCCAGCATTGGCTTAACCTGCTGCACCACAATGTGGATTCCAAGGTTTTGATTATTTTTTGATGTTTATTTCTAAATTTTTCATCTTCTCAAAAGGCAAGAAAGAGAGGTACCTTCCATCTGTTCGTTCATTCTACAGATGCCTACATGGCTGAAGGCAGAAGCACAGAACTCCATCCATGTCTCCCTAATGGATGGCAGGTCCCCAAGCACTTGGGCCATTATCTGCTGGCTCCCAGGATACATTATAAGAATCTTACAGAAGAAGAGGATCTAGGACTTAAACCCAAACATTCCAATGTGGGATGTGGGTGTCCCAAGAGGCAGCTTAATCTGCTGAGACACAGTGCCCTCCCCAGATCTAATTGTCTGTTTACACATTTGTCTCCTGTTTTAGTTCAAAGACTGTCTACCCATTGGCCTTTAGTACATTTTCTGACAAAGATCACTGAATCAGTTAGACTTAGCTAAAAGCTGGCAAAGAGTATATTGTCTTATTCAAGGTTGCAGATGTGAGAGGGAGAAAAGATAAGGGCATTTAGGTAATTTGGGATTATCTGGTAGAAATAATTTACAATCTACAATAAAAATTAAGAAAATTAAGCAGCATTATTTGCAGTGTGAAAGAAATAGCTCTGTGGGATAATAAACTCAGGTATATTAAGAAAAAACTCAGGTAAAGGGAAGTCGTATCAAGATATACCCTCTGTACTTAAAATGATTAAGCTTTCTGAACCATCTAATTTATAATCAGTTGGAATAACTGAATTCACTTATTCTAATTTATGTTGAGATCATTGATGTATAACAGTTTATACTTTCCTAATTTATAAAATGTAGGAATATATTTTGTCTGAAGATTTAATTATTTTTCTGTAAGGACCTCACAGGATTTATGACTATTTTTTTTTAAATTACTTATTTACTTTGAAAGTTGGAATCACAGAGAGAGAGGGAAAGACAAAGGGAGGGAGAGAGACAACGCTTTCGTCTGCTGGCCCAGATAGCTATAATGGTCAGCATTGGGCCAGGCTAACGCCAGGAGCCAGGAGCTTCATCTGGATCTTCCATGTGGGTGACAGGGGCCCAAACACTTGGGTCATCTTCTGCTTTTTCCAGACCATTCTCAGGGAACTGGATCAGAAGTGGAGCAGTCAGCACATGAACTGGCGCCCATACAGGGTGCCGGCATTGCAAGTGGCAGCTTTACCTACTATACCATGACAGTGGCCCCTATAGCTATATTTTTTACAATCGTATTTATAGTTCCTTACTCTTAAGAAATAAATTCAGTGTTGAATCACCATCTTTCTCAGTCATGTTGTTGGGTGACACTGTTATGAATGTTGGATGTTGTTGGATAACACAGAGGGCTTCCATAGCCTTGGAAACTCATGACTGGAGCATAGGGAGATTACTGATGCCATAGACAGGAGTGTCAATTGGTAAAGTCAACAACAGGAGTCACTGTGCACTTACTCCTCATGTAGGATCTCTGTCCTTAATGTGCTGTGCATTGAGATTTAATGCTATAACGAGTACTCAAATAATATATTTCACTTTGTGTTTCTATGGGGGTGCAAACTGTTGAAATCTTTACTTAATGCATACTAAACTGATCCTCTGTAAAAAAAAAAAAAAAAAAAAAATTATCAGTTCCCAACTTGACTCTCACTGGGATTAAACATGACAGTAGGTCTGATCTGATTTCATCATTTAAAAAAATCATCTATTATTTTTCACTTTATGTTTCTGTGTGGGAGCAAACTGTTGAAATCCTTACTTAATGTATACTAAGCTGATCTTCTGTATATTAAGACAATCGAAAATGAATCTTGATGTGAATGGAAGGGGAGAGGGAGTGGGAAAGGGGAGGGTTGTGGGTGGGAGGGACGGTATGGGGGGGAAGCCATAGTAATCCATTATTCGTACTTTGGAAACGTATATTCATTAAATAAAAGTTAAAAAAAAAAAAAAGGATGACACTGTTATGACAGCATTATAACTAGAAAGACAGAGATAATAGAAATTATCATTTTATGGTACCTGAACATGAGTTTATAGACACTGATGCATTTTAGATTTTCTTTGCCTGTAACACATGATACAGATATTGTCTTTCCCATGAAAAGGAACCCACATTGTCAAGTGCCCACGTTACCTTAATTTTCACCCCATGGTGAAGCTCCTTGGGCTTCTTTGATTTAATTTTCAGAGATTTTCACCAGGTCTCGGGAGTGTGCTAGAGACATTGAGATTGTGACCCAATTATGGTAGCAAATTTATGCCTGTTTTTTCTCATCACAACTGAAGCAGAGTGGCATGTTCAAAAAATCTTGCTAAAGCTTAATATAAAATAAAGAACTAATTATGGGGGTAAAGAATTAGCATAAAAGTTTACGTAGAGGCCGGCGTCGCAGCTCACTTGGCTAATCCTCCACCAGTGGCACTGGCACCCCGGGTTCTAGTCCCAGTTGGGGCTCCAGATTCTGTCCTGGTTGTTCCTCTTCCAGTCCAGCTCTCTGCTGTGGCCTGGGAAGGCAGTGGAGGATGGCCCAAGTGCTTGGGCCCTATACCCGCATGGGAGACCAGGAGGAAGCATCTGGCTCCTGGCTTTGGATCAGCGCAGCGCACTGGCTGTAGCAGCCATTTTGGGGGTGAACCAATGGAAAGGAAGACCTTTCTCTCTCTCTCTCTCACTGTCTAAATCTGCCTGTCAAAAAATTAAAAAATTAAAATTAAAAAAGAAGTCTACGTAAAATTACATCTCCTTACTCCATGATAACTTACAACTAACTATAAATATCTACAATCCAAATATAATGATTTCATTAATAGTTGAATCCTAAATACCCATGGTAAAAGATATGATTTACCCAAGTTCTGAAAATAATTCAAAATAATTTTACTTTAGGCTGTTTTGCCTGGCTACTTGTTTTGGCAATTGGTTGGCTCCTGGGCAGTTTGGATATAGAAACCACATTATTTTTCTGAATTTGGATTACTCAGGGACACCCTTGGTAAATGCCAAATGACTGTGGAATCTACAAGACTATTTTTTATTTACATAATCCATGTTTCTTGGGTGAGTTGAAATGACAGTTGAATCACCTGTATCCTCAGAATAGCAAATAGTTTTCATCATTTGTTCCTGTTGCAAATATTCATAGTGGCTACCTGTCCTGCTAATACATTATGCCAAGACTCTGAAGTAAAATGATCATGGGGCCAGCCACTTTCAGTGCTGGCATCCCATATTGGAGTGCCAGTTTGACTTTCAGCTACTCTGCTTGCTGTATAGCTTCCTGCTTACACAGCCAAAGAAGGCCCAAGTGCTTGGACCCCTGCCACCCATGTGGTAGATGAAGAAATCTCTCTCCCTCTCCCTCTCCCTCTCCCTCTCCCTCTCCCTCTCCCTCTCCCTCCCTCTCTCCTGTCTCACTGACCTTCTCTCCTTCAGTCACTCCCCCTTTCAAATAAATAACATAAAATTTTTTTAAAAACTTATTTATTTGAAAGGCAGATAGAGAAGGAGAAGCAGAGACAGAGAGAGATAGAAATATCTTCCATCTGTTGTTTCACTCCCCAGATGGTCACAACAGCTGAGGCTTTGCCAGGCCAAAGCCAGGAGCCAGGAGTTTCTTCCGGGTCTCCCACATGGGTACAAGGGACTTCAGTTACTTTCTACCACTTTTCCAGGTACATCTACAGGGAGCTGGATCAAAGGTGGAGCAGCTGGGAATCAAACCAGCACCCTTACAGATTGTTGGCACTGCAGGCGGTGTGCTATACCACAGCACTGGACCTGATAAAATATTTGAAAACATTTTTGAGCCAGCATTGCACAGGGATTTAAGCTGCCACTTGTGATGCCAGCATCCCATATCAGAACCAGTTTGTGTCCAGATGCTCTGCTTCTAGTCCAGATCCCTAATAATGTGACTGGGAAAACAGCAGAAGATGGTCCAAGTACTTGGACTCCTGCCATTCATGGGATATCCTGATTGTTTTCCAGGCTGTTGTCACTATTGTGTCCTGGCTGTTGTGTCCATTTGGGGAGTAAGCCAGAGGCTAGAAGATCTCTCTTGCTGCGTTTCTCCTGCTCTTCAAATAAATAAGAATAAATCTTTTAATAAATAAATAAATTGATCATGAGCATGGAATAACAGAGTAGTAATTATCCAGTTTGAAATTTTCACCTCCTCCTTTCTCTGAAACCATTAGTTCCAGCTCACACAGATACCTCACTCCTACCCCACTCATGAAAATCATCAAAGAACATTTTTCTGTAGTGCTATATGCATAATAATGGTAGCCTACAAGTCCTTTATGTGCCAATCTAGAATTCCTTAGCAAAAGATTCATTGTTCCATATTTCTAGGGTGTTATATCGATAAAGACCTAAAAGCTGATGGTTATGTGGATATACTAAAATGGAAGAAAAAGCACCATATGTTTCACAAGTATTAAAGGAGGACATACCTATCTAAAGTCTCTGTATTTGGATGCAATGCCAATGACTTAGTAACAGCAGGTGATCTGTTCAACTCAAAAATTCACTGGACAACATCCACTTTCAGGCTTCTGAGGGAATGTATTTCAAGAATGCTGTCATTATCTTGTCTCCATGGTCTCTCTCTCTCTCTCTCTCTCGTTCTCTTTTTTTTATTCTACTCAGCAACTCTAAGTCCAGTGTGACAGAAAAATGGAAATGAAGCAGGTGGAAGGGGGAAGAAGAGTGGGAAGGAGAACAAAGACTCTTCACAGACCAACCATGTGCTAGGCATTGTGCTGTACATCCCACTAAACTTACAAGTGTCTCCCTGCAACCCCCATGCAGAATATCTTCTAGTCATTCATGCACAATGTCACTGAATCAGCAAACAAACAAACTTTTCACACTCATTTGTCAGATGAATGCATTTTTAGGTGTGCCCTGTTAATGAAACATTAGTTCATTGTTTGGTGTATTTTATAAGTAATGGGCAATATTATAATATCTATGTTCTTGTCTTTCAAGTTTCTTACTTAATCTTTTTCAAGTCACCTCATTCAGAATTTTGCAATATGAACCATGCCTTTTCTCTACAAATTGTGAAAATGGATGGCACAAACAAAGGAGTCATCTGCGCTGCCACAACTGTTATTCCCTTGTTACGCTCATTTTCTCCTTTGATTGCTGTAGTAATTCATATGCCATACAATTCAGAAATTTAAAGTACATGATTTGATGGGGTTTAGTTTATTCACAGATATATGCTGATATCACCATGTTTTCATCATCTCAAAAAGAAATCCTGTATCTTTAACTTTGACTCTTCGTGTCAATGGCATCCAGAGTATGTGGTCTTTTGGAACTGACTGCTTTCATCTTCAAAGTTCATCCAGTTTGTAGCATGTGTCAGTACTCCATTCCTTGTTGTGACACTGAAAGAATATTCCATGGCACGTATATGCATATCCAGTACCATGTTCTGCTTATCCATTCATTAATTGATGGGCATTTGAATTTTTTCCCACTTTTTAGTTGATATGAATAATGCTATTATAAACATTTGTGTACAAGTTTTTACATAGATCTATGCTATCCTTTCTCTTGGCTGTGTGTCTAAGAGTGGTAGTGTGCTCTGCATTTAACCCTTTGAAGAACTGTCAGGCTGTTTTCTAAAGCATGTGAATCTTTTTACATTTCCAATAGCAGTGTATGAGAATTCCAATTTCCCCATTCATTTTCCTTCCTTATAATTAACCTTGCCAAGCATCTTTTCATATTATTATTACTTGTTGCCTTTTTTGCGGACATTTCTGTTCAGCTCCTTTGTCTCTTATTATTTTTCAGCTTTTTAAGATTTGTCTTATTGTTTATTTCATTAATTTTTTTCTAATCTTTATTATTTCCTTTATTCTGCTTGCATTGGTTTTGTTTATCTTTCTGTCTCCAGAGTCTTAAGATGAAAGTATAGCTTATTAACTTGAGACCTTTATTCTTTTTATTACAACTATGATATTTGTATAAATAACAATATATAATGTAAAAGTATGAATTTACCTCCAAACACTGCCTTACCTGCAGCTCATAAGTTTGAGCATATTGTGTTGTCAATTTCATTCACCTCAAATTATTTTCTGATTTCTCATCGGATTTCTTCCTTGATCAATTGATTATTCGGTAGTGTATTTTTAAATTTATATATATTTATGAGTTTGCCCAATTTATTTCTTTTACTCTTTTATAATTTTATTTTATTAAGGTAGGAACACACTTTATGATGTTTATGATGTTTCAATTGATCCATATGTGTTTTATGGCTTAGTATGCAAAAAATTTTTGAAATTCATGCATAATTTTGTTTTCATGATATACATTTTCCTTGAACCTTTTGAATACTTCTTGTATATTATTGCTGTTGGGTAGAATATTTTATCAATCTCCATTTTAATATTGTTGCAGTCTTCTGTTTCTTTGTTGATCTCTGCCTAGTTGTTCTATACTTTATTGGAAACATGTCATTGAAATCTACAACCATTCTATAGCTTTTCCTGTTGAATTGTCTATATCTTCCTTTTACACTGATGTCAGCTTTTCACGTATATTGGTACTTTGTATTTAGGTCTGTGGAGTTTCTTGGTTATATATTCTTGATGAATTGTACAATGACTCTTACTTTTTTTTTTTTTTTTGACAGGCAGAGTTAGACAGTGAGAGAGAGAGAGAGAGAGAGAGAGAGAGAAAGGTCTTCCTTTTTCTGTTGGTTCACCCCCCAAGTGGCCGCTACGGCCAGCACGTTGCGGCCAGCACGCTGCGCCAATCCGAAGCCAGGAGCCAGGTGCTTCCTCCTGGTCTTCCATGTGAGTGCAGGGCCCAAGGACCTGGGCCATCCTCCACTGCACTCCTGGGCCACAGCAGAGAGCTGGACTGGAAGAGAAACAACTAGGGCAGAATCTGGCACCCCAACCAAGACTAAAACCCGGGGTGCCAGCACCGCAGGCAGAGGATTAGCCTAGTGAGCCGTGGTGCTGGCCTACAATGACCCTTAATCTCTAGTAGCATTCTTTCATTTAAAATCTGGTTTTTTTCAAATGTCAGTATAGCCATTCTAACTTTTCTATGGTTGCTTTTTATATATCTTTTTACATTCTTTTACTTTCAATCTCTTTGTATCTTTGAGTCTAACTGTGTCTCTTTCAAACAGCATATAGTTTATCTTGTATATTTTTAGTGTTTGGTCTTTGTCGCTCCCCCTCTTCATGGAGGAACGACACTAAACCCTGCCTAGGTTTCCCTATCCGAGTCACGGCACCATTATGTCACTCCCCGTCTTCATGGAGGAATGACACAGGACCCTGCGCTGTTCTTTTGTCTGCTCGGCCCTCCCCGGGTTTGCTGCTGGTTCTTCCCGGGTTGGCTACCGACCCTTCCACCTCCGTGGAAGGGCGGTTCCCCCTGGCCACTTTCCCCACTTCCGCAGGGGAGCGGCACACCGCCGGCCGGCTCTCTTGGGGGCTGCACAGGTATTCCCCTTAGATGTTCCCGTTAGATGTTCCTGGTGCATGTTGTCTCTCTCCTCCTTTATAGTCCTCTTTACCAATCCCAACTCTGCCACCCACACGCCGAGCACGCTGCTCTCCTCCAATCAGGAGCAGGTCCCGCAGCTTGTTGGTTGAACTGGAGGCAGCTGTGCAGAAGCTGTCTCCTCCTCTCCCAGTGCCATATTGTGGGAAAGCAGATGCATAGAATAAGTCTTAATTCCAGTAACTTAGTCTAGTCCGAGTTGCTCCCCACAGGTGTTAATCTAGTGTAATTTATTTGGCCTTTTATTAAGGTGTCTTTCTGTTCCTATATTCTTCCATTATTGCATTCTTTTGCATTGAATATTTCTAAGCTAAAATTTTAAATTATTTTTTAAAGATCTTTTTATTTATATTTGAAAGTCAGAGTTAGAGAGGAAGAGAGAAATTTCTTCCATCTGCTGGTTCAGTCCCAAATGGCTGCAACATTTGGGGCTGGGCCAGGCAGAAGCCAGGATCCAGGAGCTTCTTTTAGGTCTCCCACATGGGTAGCAGGGGCCCAAGCAATTGGGCCATCTTCTGCTGCTTTCCCAGGCACATTAGCAGGGAGCAGGATCAGAAGTGGAGCAGTCTTTACATTAACCGGCATTCATAGAGGATGCTGGCACTGCAGATGGTGACTTAACCCACTAAGCCCTATAATATTTTACATTCTTAAAGGATTTTTTTCACTAGTTTTTGAATTATTTTCTTCATGGTTGCTCTGTTCTCGCATCATGTATGTGACTTATCAACTTCAGATTCATATTAGCTTAATTTTAATGAGATATAGAGACATTGCTCCTAAATAGTCATTATTCCTTTTTGTCTCCTTTTTCTGGTAATATCATTCTAAACACACACACACACATGTTATAATAATAGATGCTTATAACTTTTACTTTATATAACTTCATCATTTTTATAAAATCTGAGGAGACTGAAAAGTCTATAATATTTCCCATATTAGCCTTATTTATAATTTATTTAAAACATTTTTAAAGATTTATTTCTTTTAAAGGAAGAGTTAGAGAGAGGGAGAAGGAAAGACACACACACACACACACACACACACAGAGATTTTCCATCTGCTAATTCACTTCACAATGGCTGCAATGGTTGCAGCTGGGCCAGGCTAAAGCCAAGAGCTAGGAGCTTTATCTAGGTTTCCAACATGGGTGTCGAGGCCAAAGCACTTGGATCATCTCCTATTGTTTCCCAGGCACATTAGCAGGGAGCAAGATGGGAAATGGAACAGCAGCCAGGACCCACAAGGGTTGTTAACATCAGAGGTAGTGGCTTAACCTGCTATGCCACAATACTGGCTATATTTATAATTTCATTTATTTTAATCTTGTTCCTGTGTATTCAAGTTACCATCTGATGCTGTCCCTCTAGATAAGTAGATTCGTACCCCCATCTTTCTCCTTTGTGGTAGTATTGGTAAATATTTTACTTTCTGTTAGAGGTGTGCAAATACATATTGTGTATATTGTTTTATTTAATTACTTGATATCAGTTAAGAAAAGAGACGACATATTTATTTACACTGTCTTTTATTACCACAAATTTGCCTTTACCAGTGCTTTTTATTTATGTTTGTATGTGTGTATTTGAATTAGCATCTAGAACTATTTATTTTCATCCTGAAAAACTTCCATTAATATTTCTTATACAGTGATTCTGTTAGCAACAAATTCTTTCCATTTTTGTGTATTTATTTCACCTATATCTCTGAAAGAATATTTGCTTAACATAGGGATCCTCATTGACAGGTGCTTTCTCTTGGAACTTTCAATATACTATGCCATTGTCTACTCTTCCCCATTGTTTCTGAATATGAAGTAAGCTGTTAATCTTGTTGGAATTCTTTTGTAAGTGATGAGTCATTTTTCTCCTGCTGATTTCAAGATTTTCTCCTGTTTGCCTTTCAGCATTATGCTGTAATATATCTGTTTATGATTTCTTGAGATCCTAAATGTGTAAGTTAGCTTTTTTCAAAAAAATAGGTTCAAACTTCAGTCATTATTCTTCAGATTTGTTCTGCTTCTTTCTTTCTATTGTCACCTTCTTGTCCTTGTATTAAATATATATATACATATATATATATGTGTGTGTGTGACTGATAGTGTCTTAGTATTCTCTGAGACCAATCCATTTTTTTCATTCATAGTCTTCTCTGTTTTACATCGTATGATCTCTATCATTCTGTTGTTAAATTTGCAAATCCTTTCTTCCACCAGGTCAAATCAACTGTTGAAACTTAAAGTAATTTTTTCCAGTTATTGTCCTTTTTCTCTAAAACTTCTGTTGGATTTTTGTTTACAATTTCTATTTTTTGATCTTTTCTGTTTGATGTGACATTCTCATCATACCCTCTTTTATTTCTTTCTTCATGATTTTATATATATATATAAGAAAGAAATAATATATATTATATGTTATATATTGTATGTCTAAAATGTAACATATATAATGAATAAAATATATGTGTTATATATGTTATATATATATATATTATATGGCTTGGTGCTATCTGCAGTTTCAGGCATCCACTGGAGATCTTGGAACATATCCCTCATAGATAATGGAGGATTGCTATTTTTATAATGATGACTGTGAAGACTTCATCTGTTAGATTCAACACCTGCGTATTCACACAGGAAGAATTTGTTGCCTCTTTATTTCCAGCATGTGTGTTGTATTTTCCTATTTCTCTGCATATCTCAGATTTTTCTATTGTCAAGAACTTGCCATTATAGTTAAATGCTATAGCTGCTTTAGGTGCAGCGCTATTTCATTAATGACTGACCTGCCCACTATACAACATTAAGCCTCTGGTATTTTTCTTGGGCAGAGTGGGGTCTTGGGTATGCTCATACTCACCCTGATGACAATGTTTTTTTTTTTTTTTTTTTAGATCTCTCTTGGTATCTTTCCCTAATTACACTTGAGTGTTATTTGTTACTATTTGCTTTCTGATACTTTATTGTTTTCAATGTTGCACTGGAGCATAACTTTTTCCACTGACAAATGTAACACAATTCAGCTTCCTTCAAAGACTGTTTCCTAAAGTCAGTGTTTGGAATTTGTTTTGACCCCAGAAGGACTCCCAGCTGTCTCTTTTCCTGGTACTGCTCTAAAGATTTTCAGTCTATAGTTTGTATCTTTAATCTACCAATCTCCTTTCAATTGACTTTCAATAAAACCTTCACTATTCTTGAGAGTGCCCTTAGGCTTGGGCTTCTCTGTGCTCTGAGGCAATATAATTATTTCCTTTAGAAAGAGATTAAGAGCTATGTATTTTGTAGCCTGCCCCTGCTCCCAAAGAAAATCTCAGGTGCTGAGAGGGAGGAAAATGATGCATTTCTCTCTGGCTGACACCCATAGCTCAGGAGCTGAGTTCTGGTTGTGAATCAGCAGCTCCAGATTTTCTTGACTTTATTTTTCCAGAATGGACATACTTCCTTATTGATTGGAGCAAGAGTATTCAGGACTTCCATTCCTAAGGTAGAGTTTCCGTTCTACAAGTCCAGCTTTATTTGAAGATGAACTCCCCCACATATGCTGCACAAGACCAGAAAATAGCTTCAGCAGCAGGGAGCTGAGGGCAGGATGAGAAATGCTGATATATCTTGCTCTTCCTAGGAAAATAGCCCTCTTCATAGGGGCCGTGATTTTTGGCTATCGCAATCTGGACTGGTGTGGGGAGCAACTTGGACTAGACTAAGTTACTGGAATTAAGACTTATTCTATGCATCTGCTCTCCCACAATATGGCGCTGGGAGAGGAGGAAACAGCTTCTACACAGCTGCCTCCAGTTCAACCAATAAACAGCAGGACCTGCTCCTGATTGGAGGAGAGCAGCGTACTTGGCGTGTGGGTAGCAGAGTTGGGATTGGTAAAGAGGACTATAAAGGAGGAGAGAGACAACATGCACCAGGAACATCTAAGAGGAACACCTGTGCAGCCCCCAAGAGAGCCGGCCGGCGGTGTGCCGCTCCCCCACAGAAGTGGGAAAGTGGCAGGGGGAACCGCCCTTCCACGGAGGTGGAAGGGTCGGTAGCCAACCCGGGAAGAACCAGCAGCAAACCCGGGGAGGGCCAAGCAGACAAAAGAACAGCGCAGGGTCCTGTGTCGTTCCTCCATGAAGACGGGGAGCGACAGACTGGAGTTCCCGTGTCACTGAGCTAGGAGAGGGGAGGGTGGAAGTGGTTGACTCTCAGTGATTTGAGCAGATTTTAGTGATTTTTTTAACTTTTATTTAATAAATATAAATTTCCAAAGTACAGCTTTTGCATTACAGTGGCTTCCCCTCCCCCTTAACTTCCCTCCTACCCTCAACCATCCTATCTGCCGCTCCTTCTCCTATCCCATTCACATCGATTCATTTTCAATTATCTTTATATACAGAAGATCAATTTAGTATATACTAAGTAAAGATTTCAACAATTTGCACCCACACAGAAACACAAAGTGTAAAGTACTGTTTGAGTACTAGTTATAGCATTAATTCACATTAATGGCAGAGATCCTACATGGGGAGTAAGTGCACAGTGACTCCTGTTGTTAATTTAACAATTGGCACTCTTGTTTATGGCGTCAGTAATCACCCTAGGCTCTTTTCATGAATTGCTAAGGCTATGGAAGCCTTTTGAGTTTGCCAACTCTGATCTTATTTAGACAAGGTCATAGTCAAAGTGGTAGATCTTTCATTTAGGTTTTTCTGTTTGTTTGTTTTTTTGCCAGAGTGTCTTGGCTTTCCATGCCTGAAATACTCTCATGGGCTTTTTTAGCCAGATCCAAATGCTTTAAGGCTTATTCTGAGGCCAGAGTGCTGTTTAGGACATCTGCCATTCCATGAGTCTGCTGTGTATCTCGCTTCCCATGTTGGATCATTCTCTCCTTTTTTTTAATTTTATCAGTTAGTATTAGCAGACACTAGTCTTGTTTATGTGATCCCTTTGACTCTTAATCCTATAATTATGATCATTTATGAACTGAAACTGATCACTTTGACTAATGAGGTGGCATTAGTATATGCCACCTTGATGGGATTGAATTGGAATCGCCTGGCATATTTCTAACTCTACCGTTTGGGGCAAATCCGATTGAGCATGTGCCAAACTATACATCTCCTCCCTCTCTTATACCCACTCTTATATTAACAGGGATCACTTTTCAGTTAAATTTAAACACCTAAGAGTAATTGTGTGTTAATTAAAGAGTTCAACCAATGGTATTAAATAGAACAAAAAAAAATACTAAAAGTGATAAAGTATTAAGTTGTTCCTCGACAGTCAGGACAAGGGCTGATCAAGTCATTGTTTCTCATAGTGTCCATTTCACTTCAACAGGTTGACAACTAACCGAGCACCAAAAAAGGAAACCTGTTGAAGATTTTAGTGATTTTAAAAATAGGTACTTCTTTCTTTGTTGTATGTCCTGGGATGATTTCCAGAGACTTTAAATATTGTTCTATTTTGTTTTATAATTTTCAAAAATTTTGGTGGGGCTCCCTTTGTAATTCCAGAAATTTTTCAGACCTATCAACTCTTAAGTGGTAGATTCAAACTATTCTGAAGAATTTCCAGGGTATCTAAGGGTCTGCTGGTATAGAACAGCTATGCAGAATACCTTTCACTCCTCTTCCATATATGTATTCAAGTTGTAAAAGTTGAATCACAGCAATGACTTTTCTAAATCTGAGATTTCTAAAAGAGACTACAATGTAAAAATAAAAAATAATTTGAGTTTAATTTTCTTGCTACTGTTTTGTTGGAACCAAAGTAAAAACATAATCTTCAGAATTGCATTCGTCTTCAGTCCTCAGAGATTTTTTTAAAAAAATTTCAAAGTCTTTCCTTAAGAAATACTTGTGCCCATTGAACTTACCTTTCTCTTCTCATTTCTCATTAGAGTTTTCTTTTATTCCTGTTTGAAATACAGTACCCCTCAGTCCTATGCACTCTCTTCATGTCTCTTAGCTTAAGTCTGTGAATGACCAAGATGCAGTACAGATAAGAGTTAGGAGAACCGGGTCAAAACTTAATGTCAGAAGAAGACAGCATTTCTCCTTATCACTTTTGGGGAACCCATTATATAAAAAAGAACATCACTCTCTGTTGGGAAAATTTCATAAGGCTAATCATGTTAATTTGTAACGAATGAAAACCAGAAAACTAACCAAAATAGTTTAAGTGAAATGATTAAACTGTTGAACATGTTTTCAGAGGTATCCCTCAATTTGTTTTAAACCACCCCAAATTTTGATTAGAAGAGAAAAGTAGATTTGATGTTAAAGCACAAAAAGCTATTTTTTAATCTTATAAACTAGAACTGGAAGTTGTGTAAATGCATAGCACAATTTCAGGTTAAGTAGTTTAGAATGAAGAGAAAATAGATTTCCATAGTACAGAAACTATTAGCTCATGTTAATCCTAAAGTATCTGTCATTAACATTCTCCTATTAACATTTAAAGAAGATTTATGCATGCACTGATGGGGGAATTAACCTCTGAATCTGTAATGTCAAGTATATTCCATAAAAAGCTTACAGATACATGCTGGAAGAATTTGGCTGTTTATATTCAAAGATGATGCTACTAATTTTGCAAAACTGATTTTATTAATTTTACTTGCAGATATATCAAAAATGCAAAAACCAAGGACTTAATTTTATCTAATTTCATGTTTCCATAGATACTTATCCATGTATAATATAGAAGTCAGTTTAACTAGAGCAGCACTATCGTACAGAAATGTCTGCAAATGACAGAAATATTTCTGCACTGTCCAGCATGGCAACCTTGGGCTATATGTTTCTATCCATCTTGGAAATTATCTCAAGTATGACTAAAGATAAAAATTTTTAAGTTTACCTAATTAAAATTTTTTAAAGATATTTACTTGAAAGAGTTACAAGAGAGGTCATCCATCTGCTGATTCACTCCCCAAATGACCTCAGTGGCCAGAGCTGGGCCGATCCAAAGCCAGGAACCAGGAGCTTCTTCTGGGTCTCCCACATGGGTGAAGGGGCCCAAGTACTTTGAGCCATCCTCCATTGCTTTCCTGGGCACATTAGCAAGGAGCTAGATCGGAGGTGGAGCAGCCATGACTCAAACCAACACCCATATGGATATCAGCACTGTAGGCCAAGGTTTTAACCTCTGTGCCACGGCACCAGCCCCTACTTAATTAAAATTAAAAATCATACTGCTGTTGCGTAGGACAGCATAAAGCTTAAATACTTAATGATAATTTTGTTACATTGGTTCATTTATTCTGCGCCTACCTACCCTCCTTCACCATCTAACACATACATAGACTAACACCACCAGACCTACTTTCAAAACAATAAAACGCTGATTTTAAATTACTTTAAGTATAATAAATTAGCATTAATTGTTTTAGTCTGAAGCAGCCAAGTACACACTCTGACAAAAGCATGATTGTTAAATATTAGAGTTGCAACCACTCAGTTGATATGTATTATTTCTGCATCATCCTTTGAAATAAATTTTAATTTGAAAAACAAATATATGATAAATTGTAATTAAAGTTTCACTCAGGTTGATTTTCTCATGAAATGTCCAAGAAATGTAAAGTAATAGAAACTATAGAACTTCCCAGAGCGTGGGGCAAGCTCCCTGAGTGGTGCAGTTAGATTGCAGGTCAGGTGTTCTCTGGGTTGGATTTCCCTTACAGTGAATAAGTTAGCTGTGGACACCTAAGGCTGTGGTTAAAATTTTATGGTGAATAGGAAGAAAATATGACTGTAAAGGGACTGATTTATTGGGAGAAATCTAAATCAGAGAATTGAAATCCATCATGAAGATAGGTAAAATGCATCTTGGCAGAAAGGGAATGAGAATTTATAAAGATAAAAAGTTGTAATCAGGGAATTTAAAATTGTAGTTTTATATTTCAAAATAAACATTATTTTTGATTACAAGATCTAGCATGTGGTCTGAAGTATGTGTGGCTGAATGGTGTGAAAATGGAACATTATTTGAATCAAGTCCACGGGATTATGAAGCTAGATTCACATACGAAACATCATCTTTAAGGACATTGAAGTCACTCGGGACGATGGTGTCATTTGGAATTTGGAAGAATATTGTGGACCATGATAAATGTTTCTCTGCTGGAAAGAGAACAATAGTAAAAGATAATACAACAAAGAATAATCAGGGGGCTGTATAATTGTATACCATAGACTTCAAAAGAAGAATAGCTTTCATAACACAATGGAAGAATAAACTTTTGAAGGAAGGGGCAGTGTAGATCTAGGAGTATGCAAGCCTACTGTTTAGGAGTTGGTAACAATGTAAGATTTGGCCAAATGATCAGTATAGTTACACACTTCACAAATAAGGCAGGGTCTTGGGGGAGCCAGGTTTAACATATGACTAGGAGAAACAGGAAATATGTTCTGTTCTATAAAGGTTAAGGGGATGAAGAGGTATGTTTGCCAAAGAATGGGTGGTTTCAGAGGGCATGGCTGGAAGAAGTGGTAGGTAAGAGAGGGTAAGCTTTGTGAAAAGTGAATAACATAGATTTTTGATAGAATGATTGAGGTGCTTACATTTTTAGATAATAAACAAGAAATATCAGAATTGACATAGGGAAAATTGACTGGCTTCCATGTTCCAAAAACTATTTTATAAAATTGTTTTGATGTTACTAAAAATGATGACTTCTTCATTGTCACATCACTTAAATATTACCCTATCTAATTTTTTTCATGAGGGAAGTCAAAGTCTAAAATGATCTTTTAATTGTTTCATGAATATCTTTTTACCTAGTAGTGGCTCTCATAAGAATAGAATATTAGACATTGGTTTGTCACTATATTCCCAGTTCAGAGAATAGTGCCCGCTTCATTGTAAGTAGTCAATAAATTTTTGGTGAGCAAAATAATTAACTCACTTACCTTCTGTTATGTTAGCCTGAGAGGGAAATAAAAAAGACTAAAGGGGTGACACCCAACTTATTGCATTGCACATGATATATTTCATTTCATAATTATATATGAAGTATAAATAAAGAAGTCCTAACATAGCTATGATATTTATTTTATTTTCTTGTCAAACATTTATATAAAATTTCTATTTGCCAGGAACTATTTTAATAGCTTTACTAATATTAAATCATTAATTATTAATGATTAATTATTATTCTGCCTTAACAGTTCCCTGAGGAACTTGCTTTGTGCTTTATAAATATCTGCTTCAATAATTGAAATATGCTGCACATGATAATGTCAACTACCATCTGTTTCCCTA
Organism: Oryctolagus cuniculus; assembly: GCF_051225735.1. Taxonomy (NCBI): domain Eukaryota; kingdom Metazoa; phylum Chordata; class Mammalia; order Lagomorpha; family Leporidae; genus Oryctolagus; species Oryctolagus cuniculus. The sequence goes on from NC_142876.1 coordinate 43,735,133, forward strand.
CAGAAAACAAATACAAAGTTAAGCAAATATCTTTAGTACTTTAGTATTGGTATTTGTCTATTTTATAAGCATATCATTTTATGTTTTATAGACTTCATATTACATTAAATTAGAGCATTGTAAATAAATGTTTCTTCATGCAATCAATTAACTTTTCATTATTGTGTTTGAGGATATAATAGTGATGCCATTTTAGGGATATTATTCCATGATTTTCTTTTTTATTTGAAAATCAGAGATAGATAGTACATCCACTGATATACTCCCCAAATGCCCACAACAGCCAGCACATGGCCAGACCAAAGCTAAGAGACAAGAACTCAGTCTGGCTCTCCCTCATGAGTGGCAGGGACCCAAGAACTTCAGCCATAACTTGCTGCCTCCCAGGGTAGCAGGAAGCTTGAATCAAGTGCAGAGCAGGACTCAAACCCAGGCCCTCTGACACAGGATGTCTTTAGTGATGTCTTAACAGCTATACCAAATGCCTGCCCTATTTGTCTGGTTTTAGAATATGAAATACTGACCTCAAAAAATGAGTTGTGATGTCTGACTCCCCTTTCATTTTCTGGAAAGGATGGTATAGAGTTGGAATTACTATTTCTTTAAATGTTTGGTGTTATTCTCCAGTGAAAACACATGGACCTAGAGTTTTCTTTGATAGAAAAATTTTAACTTCAGATTCCATTTATTTAGTAGATCTAGGTATATTGTAGTTATATCCTCCTTCTTGAAAGAAATTAAATATTTTGTGTCTTTTAATGAATTTGTAAATTTTATATGTAGTAAATTCATGGGAATAAGAGGTAATTTTGCTTTACTATGAGATCCTGATGTTTACATCCATAGCTTAGCAAATAACAGATGTCTAAGAGCCATGGAGGCTCCTCGTGCCAAGCAGTGGTTATTCCCATAAACCACTTAATGCCTGCAAGCTTCCTTATGGTTGCAATATATTTTACTGCTTTTTCTCTCTAGGCACTTTCGCCTTTCATTCCAGGGAATTCCTACCCACAAAACTTCAGTTTTCACTATCTTCTTTCTATGTTAGTTTTCTAGGGCTTCACTAACAATGTCGTGCACACTAAACTGCTTAAACACTGGCAACGTATTGCGTTACAGTCCTAGAGGCTAGAAATTCAAGATCGAGGTCTCAGCAGGGCTGTGCTTCACTTAAAGGTGCTGAGGAAGCTGTCTGTTCCAGGCCTCTGTGCTAGCTTCTGGAAATACAATGCATTTTCTCATCATAACTCCAACCTCCATACAATATTTTCCCTGTGTGAATATCTTTGTCCAAATTTCCCATTTTCATAAGGAAATAGTCATAGGATTAGAGCCTGCCCTAATGAGCTAACATTAACACACACATCTGCAAATATCCCTTTTCCAAAAAGTCACATTAGAAGGCAATGGGTATTAGTACTTCAATATGTGTATTTGGAATACAGCCAATATCCTACACTTTCCAGGTCTGTCTATTTTTATCTGCTTTTAATTAACATTGAAAACAGCATTTTCTTCAATTTAAAATATTCTAACTCCATATTCAGGTTATGATTTTACAATCTTGGCTCAGGAAAGCCAATAATATATTTGTAAGTTTCTCAATTATTGCTTAATCAATATGTGGGAGATGTAATCAGTCACATTTCCAAAAATTATTTTTCTCAGTCTTTAAGGCTAACAATCTCGGTGAGTATATAGCCAGATTAACTTCTCCATATACCATATTTAGATTTAGAATTACTTTGGACTTTTTTTATACCCCAAGCAAATGTATACCTGTTTACTTATATGTAGTATGTAAACATATGCACTTATGTACATCCATGCACTTATAAAGTATCCACCGTAATTTCCCAACATGAAACATATTTATCTCCCCCAAACAAAATGTCATGTAATCACCTAATTATTTTTTTGTTTTCTTAACCAAAAAAGAACAAAACAAAAATCAATATAATTGTGCAATTATCTTTCACTTCTTTAAAACATAGTAGACTGGATGTTGATATTATGTTAGAATCCTTAAAATGGGTCAGACTACTAGTGTAATATTACCTGTAATATAACCAAGTTTGGAAAATCAGTTTAGAGAAGTTAAAGAAGTCAAAACTTTGTCCTCATTTAAAGTACAGATTTTACTTCTTGCTTTCTTTAACATGTGCCAAATTTGTTATAGAAAGAATTTTATCTAAAATCTGTTATAAGCTTTGCTGCACAATGAAAACATTTGATTGCATTTCACTTCACCTCACATTGTGTCATTAAGTGTACTTTGACATAGTGAAAATATTTAAAAAGACTGAACATGAGAAAGTTTTTATATTGGTTTAGATGAAAAATAAATTAGGTGTCTTCAAGGGGACTTTTTGAGGGCCAGGCATAACTACAGTTAAACTGCAATGATGCCTTGTAAGTATCATCCTTTCAATAGGCAATATGAAATAAAATTTTGTAGCATTAAAAATACACATGAGGGGGCCAGCGCTGTGCCACAACAAGTGAATGCCCTGGCCTGAAGCACCGGCATCCAATATAGGCGCTGGTTGAAGACCTGGCGCCTCCACTTCCGATCCAGCTCTCTGCTATGGCCTGGGAAAGCAGTACAAGATGGCCCAAGTCCTTGGGCCCCTGCACCCATGTGGGAGACCTGGAGGAAGCTCTTGTTTCCTGGCTTCGGATTGGCACAGCTCCGGCCGTTGTGGCCAATTGGGGAGTGAACCATCGGATGGAAGATCTCTCTCTCTCTCTCTCTCTCTCTCTCTCTCTCATTCTCACTGTCTCTGGCTCTCCTCTCTCTGTGTAACTCTGACTTGCAAATAAATAAATGAATCTTAAAAAAAAAACACATAAAATGTGAAATATTTGATTATTCTTTATGTAATCAAAATGTTGAAAGTTAAGCTATGTGGGCATTCACAATTGTGTGTCTATGAAAATTTTCCTTTCACAGTTGGTCAGTGCCTCCATTTTCAGATACTTGAATGCTGCAACTGTCAAAAAGGTAGCTCTCAAAATGGACTCACCTGTGATTTTTTTTATAATTAGGATTAAGGACTGGTACTTAAATTTTTAAAATAATTTTAAACATTAAACAAAATAATTAATCATTCATAGCCCACACTTTAGTCACAAGTTAAACACATTTTAGCATTTCTCTTTTCGAAAAAAATTTTCAGTGAGTTTTAATTCTTAAATCCTACCAAATTAATTTCTCATTATAATCCTGTGAGGTAGATACTGTCATTATCCTCAATGCTTAAAAAAATTGACAGATAAACTTTTGTGTGTTTATCATGTACAATATGGTGTTTTGGTTATCTTCAATTTTTAATGAGAAATCTCAGATGGACAGAAGGTAAATAAATTGTTCAAGGTCACACAGAAAGCAAATGGAGGAGGAAAACTGAATTTCTTAAGTTAAAGGTAACCCTTAGACAAATACTGACAATTTATAAAACCTTGAGAGTAAATTATGACTAATACTAGTATGTATAATAATGAAAATTCATTCAGTGACATGCTTGCTATCTTCCAACAATGTAGTTAATACTTTCCCTGTGTTAGTTCACTCTCACAAGGACCTCAGGAGGTACATACCATTGCACTCATTTTAGCAGGGAAAAAACTGAGAGGAAATTGTGGAATCTCCATTTGAAGTCTTATAGCCCAGCTTCCTTTCCCTATGATCCACAATGATACAATGCCTAAATTTACCTTTTATTATTTGAATTGTGGAAAGTAAACTGAGACAGTTGGAAGATGCATTTTACCTTTTTGGGACTTAATTCAGGATCATGGTTCAATAACTTTAATAAATGTTTGAAACTTGGAAAGAAGAGTTAAATCAGGGAATGACATTTGAAATTATGGTACATAAGACTTCTTAACAATAGTGTGTTCTAATGTATAATGAAAAATAAAATCATTGTCGCTGACAACATGTATTCTAAAAGCTTCAAGAGCATGCTTTGTTGGATTCCTTCTCTTAAAAGTGCTATAATCAGAGAAGCTTGAAATTGAAAGAACTCTTAAATGTCATTCCTAGCATATATTCCTATCACCATTTGTGTAATAAAAAATAAAATCCATGACAAAGTGGTTAAAATATATATCAAATTCTATCAGGAACAATTATTTCACGTAGAAGTAAGCACTAACTTGATACAAAATGTATTGTTGCTGACTTATGTCTTTATTACTCAATGGGATCTGCAGAATGATACAGAAATTTTTAGCAGATAGGAAAACTCCAATAAACCTTTAGCAGACCAGGCTTAGGTGCCAAGGGCCAGTCATGATGGTATTTGCTGTAAGTTTTTTTTTTTTTTAATTATTATTGCACTTTTCCCCTAACCTTGTCCCATCAGTATGTATATAACCCAACCTGTATTTCTTTTCTAACTTGAAATGTGTGCTTACATCTAAGACCGTTTGTTATCTGTTTAGTGTTGAATTTCTCTACACAATTGACTGCACTGTGTGTCTCTGAGGCCCTCCAACCTCAAAAACTGTTTCTCATGAAATGACTTCCTATCAACAAATCAGATGATATATATCAGAATAAAAAGTTTTGTGCTTAGAAAAGGAGTGACATCTGTCTTCTCCACTTCTACCCACAACAGAGGATCCTACTTTAATTGAGGAAAAAATGAGAGAAGTTTGGCATGGGAGCATTTTTTCTATGTCTTTTAATTTCTTTACCAATTGTTTTTTGATAACTACATAGGATTGGAGTGAAGAGTTATGAATTAAAAGAAAATACATGGTAGTTAAGGAAGATAGATGGCGATATTCCTTATCTTATTACCAAACATCTTTCCTTATTCAAATTTTAGTATTGTTTTAATCAAAATATTTTTGTATAAACTACATAAAATTTAGCATATTAATCATTTTTAATTTCTCCGATTTCATTTATGTACATTTTTGAAAGTCTGGCAGACATTATCGTTCATCCATTGGATTACTCTCTGAATGCCTGCAATAGGTGGGGCTGGGTCAGGCCAAAGGTAGGAACCTGGAACTCAGTCCAGGTTTCCCACACTGATGGCAAGGACCTAAGTACCTGCAGTCTCCCATGGGGTACATTAGCAGGAATGAAACCAGAACTTGAACCCCAATGTAGGATGCAGATTCCCAAATGGAATCTTAACTCCTACACCAATGTCTACCTCTATATGTACCATTTATTAGTGTACAGTTAGATACATCCACGTTGGTGCGGGACAGAACTCCAGAAACTTTTCATCATACAGAACTAAAACTACATACCCATGAAACAAGAACTCCTTTGTCCCCTCCCACAGCCCTGGGTAATAACCACTCTTGTTTCTGTGAACTTGACTACTTTAGATACCTCACATAAATAGCACCGTGCAATATTTGTTTCATGTTTTATTATTTGTGACTGGTTTATTTCATGTAGCTAAATATCCTCAAAATTCACCAAATTTCTGCTGGTACATTGCATCAGACCATTCAACCTGTCATTCTGATGCCTAGCAGTTCTACAATAAGTGGCATGTAAAATTGCTACTGACACGTGAATTGGCATGAAGAAGTAAGTTTTTGAGTAGTAACACTTCTACTAGATTTGTCAGTAACTCTGTATGTGGAACAAAGATAATGTGATTATATGGTTTGAAATAATATGCATGTGACTTTAAAATGGAAAGGCCTTGATTAAAATTTAATTTTGTACATTTCTTCAGAATTACTGGTCACACTATGTCACATATATAAAGAGAAGGCAATATCTTACAAGAAGCAGAAAACAAAAAGTGAAATATTGTCATAAGCTTTAAAACATTAGCATGTGAAAAATCCCTATTGTTAAAAATTACAAGTTATTCAAGACAAAGTACAGAAGATTAGACAAGTAATAGCAACAATCAAGATATAATATAAATTCTATTAATAATAATAAGATAGATAAAAATGATAGAGGTTAAAGACCCTTTCTATCAGGAAACAAGACAACAAAGAGATGATAAAATTAACAATAAAGAAAAATACAACACAGTTGGCCAAATGAGCACACACAAATGTTAGCGACAGTTTCATTTCGACCTTGTTAAGCACTGTCATCTCATAACTTCTCAATATGAACTAATTTCACGCAATACCCCTTACTGAATATTATTTACAGAGATTCAGCAGAATACTATTGATGAAAAAATTCTTTGCAATTGTATTTTATGGAAAAATAAATTGTCAAATGGATATGATATGCTGAGCAGTTTATTTGAAAACCAAAAGTGACATGTACTGTTTTGCTTGTAAGCTATTTTGAGTAAGACATGGATAAATATATTAAGAATTTTCAAAGATCATGAATATTCCTAGGAGCACATCATGGCTATGATTATTTAGATTAGCCGTAAATCAAATAAAGACTCACTAGTTACTACATTCATTAGCTACTTTCAAAGTGTGTCTCACAGACTCATTGCTTCTGCATCATTTGGTCTCCTGCTAGATAGCGCAGATCATGAGCATCACTCCAGACCTACTGAGTGGGTCCAGAAATTTTTATTGTAACAAGTCCTCTGGGTGATTCTGTGGTATGCTGAAATGAAAGATCCACTTCTATGGCCAGCCAACATCTTGAAAAAGGCTTGAAATAATGTTATGTGTCATTTTGAATTACCAAAAAAATGTGTAGCTGTGGTTTAAAAATTATTTTTATACTCTCTGGATATGTATTACTTTCCACAATTGAGAGGAAACAATTGATGTTTTTCTTTGTGCTGTCTGGTGTTACTTCACTTAGCATAACGGTCTCCAGTTCCATCCATTGTTGCAAATGTCATGATTTCATTCTTTTTTGTGGCAGAGTTATATTCCATTGTGTATATATACCACATTTTCTTTATCCAGTCATTAGTTGATGGACATCTAGGTTGATTCTATATATTTGCTATTGTAAGTGCAGTTATCTCTTTCATATGCTGATTTCATTTCCTTTGGATGTATTCTCATGAGTGGGATAGCTGGGTTCGTTTGTCTTATGGTAAATTTATTTTTAGTTTTCTGAAAAAATCTCCATATTGTTTTACACGATTGTGTATCTGCATTCCCACTAACAATGTATTAGTATATGTGGTAAAAATTATTGAGACAGATTTTTTTTCACATATTATGATAAAGGAATGATTTTAGAATTTTAAAATGCTGCTTTTTTTTTTTTTTATTTGGGAGGCATACAGACACAGAAGACAGACCAACAGACCTCTCATTTGCAGATTCACTCTCCAAATGCTCACAATGGCTGGGGGTAGGCCAAGGCCAAAACTGGGAGCTGGAAAATTCAACCCAGGTCTGCCATGTGTGTGGCAAGAACCCAGTTACTTAAGCCATCATGGATGCCTCCCAGGGTGCGTATTAGCAGAAAACTGGAGTCAGGAGCCAGAGCAGGTTATTGACCCCAGGTATTCTGATATGAGACAAGAGGGTCTTAACCAGTGTTGACTGCTAGAACAAACACCTGCCATCAATTTTCAAATAAGAGAAATGTCATGGAGATCTTTACATAATTGTTACATTTGGTCCATTTTTTGAACAAGCACTTGAAAAATGTCAAAGTGAAATGTTAAATGTGACATCTTTTTCACAAACTTTAAGAGTATTTAGATAATAGGAAAATATGGACAAGATAATAAATTAATAAACCTGGATACCAAATACTATACATGATAATACACATGCATCATTGTAGGCTTACATGCAATAAAGTTATAACCTGTGTACACTTCTTACGGTGGAATATGATATTTCAACTGCAATTTGGACCTGTGAGACATTTTAACATTACAGACTTCTAATTTTGAAATAATTAGAATTAGAATTTATCATTTTGTTGTCTTTCTATTTATTTAATAAATAATTGAGAGAACATTTAGATTAAATACTATTGCAATTTGAAAACAATCAGTGAAGATGAAAGGTGAAATCAAAGGACATTATTCTGACATTAGGAAGTGACTTATAATAAAAATGTTTAGATTAATGAAGACACTAGTCAGTCACTGCCCAGGAACATTTGACATGCCCTGAAATCTCCTGGTGAGACATCAAAGGAACTTGATTAAGACTTTCCCTAAACTGAAAACAGCCTAAAAGTTGGTTTGATACTAGCAGGGATTAATTTGAAGAGCAAATAAATTATTTCTAAACCATAAATAATAAAGTACACATTTTTATCAGACAAGATAAAGATTGAATCATTTTTCTATTCCTTCCAAAGATTAGGATATTACAAAAATAATTGTCATATGAAGAAGCAAGTAAGGAGTATGCAGCAAAGGAAAATAGAATGATAAATTATAGAGATTGGCCAGTGAGTTAGTAAATTTTTAAATTTTTTTATGTTTTGTGATGTTTGCAATATTTATAAACTTTAAAATTTGTTATTTTTCTCATACTAAGTGAATTTTCACTTTTGCATTTAGTTCCTCAAAAGAGCCTCCATTCCAAAATTTGTAGTTTTTAGGCATTTCAAACTTGGATCCATCCAAATCTGTGAACCTGGAACTTCTTAAATGCTGTTCAATAAATGAAATATCATGAAGAAAAGTCAAACTAGAGGAGATACCAATATTTTACAATATAGAATGTTTTAAAATAGAGACTACAGTACACAGAACCACTAATATCCATCCCAAATCCAATAGTGATTAAGATTTTCCCACATTTCTTTTTCATTTTTCAATTTTTTTCTGTAGTATATTAAAAGCAAATTCCAGACACCCATGTCATTGCATCGCTTCATACTTCAGTTTGTGCTTCTAATCAATGTGAACATTTTGGTAACTAAATATTTGCTTAACCAAATGTTGGTTAAATCTAAAAAAAAAAAATCATCTAATATCCTCATCTATAATCAAATATGCTCACTTTCCTCAAAATTGCATTTTGAATGAGTTATTTTAATCATATTATAAACAAAGTATATACATTTATTTTATCTTTTAAAAATGTCTTCATATGTCACTTTTTTGTGTGTCACCAACCTATTGCATAACTGAGGTCAATTGTCCTGTACAGTATCTCATATCTTCTGTTAACTTGTGTGCTGTCTCTGGTATCATTTAACTTGTTTCTCCATCTGCAATTATTTTCTACAAATACAAGTTAGCTGCAAAGGAGTGGTGTTTCAGACTTGAGTATCCATCATAAACCCCTAGATGGATGTTACAACACAGGTGGCTGAGCGCGACCATTGGTGTGTGGTAGAGAATGAACCTTTGCATTTGTCATCTGTCTTCAGATGACCTTTACACTATTCTTTCGTCTTGGACACTTTGAGAGCCATTGTTTTTAGTCTGGAATCAGTGTCTGTGTGTGTGTGTGTGTATGTATGTGACAGAGAGAGAGGGGGAGGGAGGGAGAGGGAGAGAGAGAAACACACACACACACACATAAAGTGTTTGCTTCTTGAGTGGTCTTCATACTTTATTTTGTATTATATCAAAAGGTACCAAGTAGTCATCACACTTTTAATAATGCTTAGATTACCAATAGACTCAATGACGAATAACTGACTTTTAAAAAGTGACTGTAAGCTACTGTTTAAAATTGCAAATTCAAAAAGTAACCTCAAATATCTATGTAGGCCTAATGTGTAAGCAGTCACTCATTCAGAAAATGTTTGCTTTATTGCTACAATGTGCTTGCCATCAATGTACAGGGTTTAAAGATGAAGGAAGTGAGTGGGTAAGTGATCCCACTCCCAAGTAACTCCCAGTATATATGGAAGATACAAACTGGCCCTGAATTCATGTGTTCTTCCCTTATTTATGGTATAATGAGAAAATAAATGTTTCTCTTGATTTCCATTGGTTGCTTTGTCAGAAATGGCCCCATCCCAGGCTGTATCTCTTACCAAGCACAATGGCATTGCTGTGTAAGCTGTCCTGTACTCTGAATACAGAGAAAATTAACTTATTAAGCTTTCTCCATTTGGGGAGTTTTCAAATTCCAGACCTGGTAGTTCTATTAGGATTCGGAAATTTTAAGAAATGGAAGGGCAAATATATTCTTAGAGGTTCTTTGTTAGGAAGGACCTCAGATTATCTCAGAGGAACAAATGGGACATTTAACTAAGGCAGAAATCTATCCTATTCTTAGTAAACAACACCTGTGTTTAGAGTCTAAGCAGATATGCTTCCTCCATTGTACCTAAATTGTGGTTCTTTAATACCTTTGGGTTTTTTTAAAGATTTAGTTTGAATTTTTTCTATTTATACTTGGAATAAGAAAATTATTGTTCCTAAAAGGAAGATTTCCTAGGCGATGATCATCCAAAATTCTTATTAAGGCAAGGCGTATTTATGGGCAAATGAATGTCATAGTTTAGATGGGTTATTAGGAAAGACATTTTAATTTTTGCTTGAGTTCATGATATTACTCCAATATCAGCAGTTTCTCATTTATAAAAAACAAAAAAATAGTTTTATACAAAGAGATGAACCAGACAATATTGAATGCCAATCCAACATATCTTGGATGATGAGAGAGAAAAGATAGAGGGATATGTTTTGATCTGTATGAATGTGGTTTGAAAGAATAGGCAAATTATCATGACAAGAAAATTAAAGAGAAATAGTTACTTAATTCTGTGTCAAATGCCCTAATATATTAAGAATCCACAATTTGGGGAAGGGTTGCAATAGATGACTGATACAGAATCTGTAATCTTTGTGTAAATTGAACTTGATCCAGTTGGCCTTATAAGATAGTTGGCTTTTAAACAATGACAGAAGTAAGAAAGGACATTTACATAGTGTAAGAATCCAGGGTTATAAAAATTTCAGTTTAAATTATAGAGGAAAAAGTTATTGCTCTTGTGTCAAATTTAGATACTCCATATTTTTACATCATAGGATTTTACTTTACCTTGAATGACTAGGACTATAAATCTTTCATGGTTCGAAGTAGTTCAGTGTATAGTGGACAACTGGATTGGGTGTCCTTCATGGTATGTGGAAAGAATGAATTAGTTAAATATTTGCATTTAGATAATTGCATTATAACATTTTTCAAGTATTTCACATTGCCTTTAAAATACTTAATATATTCTATATTTGATCATTCTTAATATAATTTGTAGTTGAAAAACTTTCAGAATTATTGAATGCATCTGTTATGTTTTAGTAGGTAATTCAGCCTTGTTAAAGATTTGATGTGTAAAAATATGCTAATTTTTAACATTAAACTTCTTTGTTAATTTCAATTATCTAGTTTTATTATCTCGCCTTTGATTATACCATTATAATGTTGTGATCCTTCAATCACATTATACCTCTGTTGTTCCATGGAAACATTTTTGAACACTACCAATTAAAAATTCTCACTATAGGAATCATTCAAGGGCATTTTTCTTTGTTGATAGCTTCGAGTATAGATGCTGCTGTTTTGTTTTTTTTTTTGTTTTTGTTTTTTGGTTTTTTTTGTTTGTTTGTTTTTTGACAGGCAGAGTGGACAGTGAAAGAGAGACAGAAAGAAAGGTCTTCCTTTGTGCTGTTGGTTCACCCTCCAATGGCCGCCGCGGCCAGCGCACTGCAGCCGGCGCATCGTGCTGATCCGAAGCCAGGAGCCAGGTACTTCTCCTGGTCTCCCATGTGGGTGCAGGGCCCAAGGACTTGGGCCATCCTCCACTACACTCCCGGGCCATAACAGAGAGCTGGCCTGGAAGAGGGGCAACTGGGACAGAATCTGGCGCCCCGACCGGGACCAGAACCCCGTGTGCTGGCGCCGCAAGGCGGAGGATTAGCCTAGTGAGCCACAGCACCGGCCAATGCTGCTGTTTAAAGGGCATTATCTGTTTAGCCGGAGTCATGTATGTATTTGAATTTATCATTTGTGAAATGCGTTTTTATATTATTAATATGACCTTATAAACGCTGATTTCTTAGCACTGTAGACTCAATCAAAAGTGACAGCCAAATTTAAGAACAAAATGAAAGGGAGGTGGAACGGGTAGAGGATTATGCTATCATACTTCTGCAAGGTCTAGGGATAAATTTCAGAAACAGTTGCACCTGGATGTACACATGCTGTTAGGAGGCCTCTCTGCTGCTCAGCAATGGTGGATTCAGCTTGATTTCAGTCTCAGGCAAGGTGTATTCACCTAGAGGCAAAGTAGAAGCATGGATGCCCTGCATGGGGAAGGTTGGTATACCCACAGGGAAGGCAGTTTCATCTGGTGGAGCAGGTACTATCTGTGAAAAGAAACGTGCTGGGCTGACAGAGAAATAGTGCACATCACCGTGAGGTCTATGGTTTATAGCAAATGTCTTGATTGCCATTCATCCTTTTTTATACATTTCTCTTTCTACTTTTGCAACTCATTCTGATTATGAAACCCAACGCTGTCATTCTTCTGACTTGCTCTCATGGCCCCTTCACTCTGAAATGCCATGTAGTTCTACCCTACCAAGGATGAATGGATGTCCTCTTTTTAACTTCTCTACCACTTTTTCTTGGTGTGTGAGGTTACCTTAGTAACTCAAATTTTAAGTCATAATTAAATTGTCTACAATATTAATATATATTGTGTTAGTCACAGTTTAGAGAAACAGAACCTAGATGTATATATGTGTATGGAATTGGATCATACAGTTATAGAGGCTAGGAAGTCTCATGACCCATGGTCTATAAGCTGATTACCCAGGAGAGCTATGGTACAGTTCATTGTGAATCTCAAGGCCTGTGATCTAGATGAGACAAAGGCATGAGTGACTGTGTCATTGTCTCTCTCAGTTCAAGGAGTCAGACAGAGTTGGTGAATTTTTCCTTCTTTGCCTATTGTTCTGGTCAGGCTTTGAAGTCATTGGAGGATGCACACTCACATTGTAGAGGACAGTTTGCTTTACTGAGTCCCTCAATTTGATTGCTAATCTCATCCAGAGACAAATCCAGAAATAACATTTCATCAAATATCTGGGCACTCTTTAATACAGTAAGGTTGGCATATAACATTAATCATCATATACATTGATAATAATTATTATTCACATTATCACTATTCAACTATATTTAATATTTTATAATATAGATATATCAATGTTGGTTTACCTGTGAAGTTTATTTATAAGCATGTTAAACTCCATGTAGGAGCCAATATTGTGGTACAGCAGGGTAGGCTGCCACGTGTGATGCCAGCATCCTATGTGAGCACTGGTTCGAATCCCGGCTACTCCTCTTCCCACTCAGCTCCCTGATAATGCGCCTGGGAAGTAAGTGGAAAATGGCCCAAATGACCAGGCCCCTGACACCCATATGGGAAACCCATATAGGGTTCCAGGTTCCTAAGTTCAACCTGGCATAGCCCTGGCCATTGTGGCATTTTAGAAATGAACCAGCAGATGAAAGATATCTCTCTCTCTCTCTCTCTCTCTCTCTCTCTCTCTCTTTCTCTCTGTGTGTGTGTCTCCCTCTCTCTCTGTAGTTCTCAAATAAAATTTCATCTTTTTCAAATAAAATAAATAAATATTTTTGTAAAAAATTCCATGTAAAATTTAACATACTATATGAAATGAAACACAATTAAATAGCTTCTAACCCATAGAAAGAACATCTTCCATCAGTTTACCTTAGGATGTGTTGACTTATTATCTGAAAAACAAATCTGCAGTTAAATGTTTTTTTTAAACTTTTATTTAGTAAATATAATTTCCCAAAGTACAGTTTTTGGATTACAATACCTTTCCCCCCCTTAACTTCCCTCCCACCTGCTCCCCTCCCATCTCCCACTCTCTCTCCCATTCTATTCACATCAAGATTCATTTTCAATTATCTTTATACACAGAAGATCAATTTAGTATACATTAAGTAAAGATTTCATCAGTATGCACCCACACAGAACATAAAGTGTAAAATACTGTTTGAGTACTAGTTATAGCATTAATTCACATTGGACAACACATTAAGGACAGATATCCCACGTAAGAAGTAAGTACACAGTGACTCCTGTTGTTGACTTAACAATTTGACACTCTTGTTTATGGCATCAGAAATCTCCCTAGGCTCTAGTCATGAGTTTCCAAGGCTATGGAAGCCTCTTGAGTTCGCTGACTCTGATCATATTTAGACAAGGTCATAGTCAACAAGTGGAAGTTCTCCCCTCCCTTCAGAGAAAGGTACCTCCTTCTTTGATGGCCCATTCTTTCTACCGGGATCTCACTCGCAGAGACCTTTCATTTACGTGTTTTTTTTTTTTTTTTTTTTTTTTTTGCCAGAGTGTCTTGGCTTTCCATGCCTAAAATACTCTCATGGGCTCTTCAGCCAGAACCGAGTGCCTTAAGGGCTGATTCTGAGGCCAGAGTGCTGTTTGGGACATCTGCCATTCTACAAGTCTGCTGTGTATCCCACTTCCCTTGTTGGATCGTTCTCTCCCATTTTTATTCTATCAGTTAGTATTAGCAGACACTAGTCTTGTTTGTGTGCTCCCTTTGACTCTTAATCCTATCATTATGATCAGTTGTGAACAGAAATTGATCACTTGGACTAGTGAGATGGCATTGGTACATGCAATCTTGATGGGATTGTATTGGAATTCCCTGGCACATTTCTAATTCCACCATTTGGGGTAAGTCCGATTGAGCATGTCCCAAATTGTACATCTCCTCCCTCTCTTATTCCCACTCTTATATTTAACAGGGATCACTTTTCAGTTAAATGTCAACACCTAAGAATAATTGTGTGTTGATTAAAGAGTTCAACCAATAGTATTAAGTTGAACAAAAAAATCCTAAAAGGGATAAAGTAGTAAGTTGTACATCAACAGTCAGGACAAGGGATGATCAAGTCACTGTTTCTCATAGTGTCCCTTTCACTTCAACAGGTTTCCTTTTTTGTTGTTGGTTAGTTGTCACCGATCAGGGAGAACATATGACATTTGTTCCTTTGGGACTGGCTTAATTCACTCAGCATGATGTTTTCCAGATTCCTCCATTTTGTTGCAAATGACCAGGTTTCATTATTTTTGACTACTGTATAGTATTCTATAGAGTACATGTCCCATAATTTCTTAATGTTAAATGCTAACTATGTTTAATATGTCTTGTTACATGAGGACTTCTATTTTAAAAGTTGGTGTCAAGAAATTACAGTGCCTTAGAAATTTCCTGCTGATAAATGTGACAGTGCCTCAAAAGTAGTCATTCTATAGTGACAACAGAAAACAGAGTTAAAATCATAGATTCAGAGCCAAACCAATGGGTTCAAATCTCGACTTCTTTATTTGCAAACTTTGTGATGTTGAGAAAGTTACTTAACC
Organism: Oryctolagus cuniculus; assembly: GCF_051225735.1. Taxonomy (NCBI): domain Eukaryota; kingdom Metazoa; phylum Chordata; class Mammalia; order Lagomorpha; family Leporidae; genus Oryctolagus; species Oryctolagus cuniculus. The sequence goes on from NC_142876.1 coordinate 43,750,416, forward strand.
AGTGATTTGTCAATGAAATGAAATATTTTTAAAGACATAGAATAATGCTTGGCATATAATTGGTGCTCCTTATTCTACAGTCATATAACTTCAGGCAGATCTAGATTAAAATAGTGGCTGGAGAATTATCTGTTTGAGAAGTATTTAGATGATTCCTTATTGGTAGAAAGAGGAGGATTATACCTCCCCACTTGCTTATTTCAAAGGTGAAGGATGCAATACACTAGATGTACCATGGTTCCAAGTGCTAATTTCTTCTCTTTGTCTCTCACTCACTTTCTTCATTATTTGTTTTATAGCATTTGATCTATCAGAAAATATTATATCATAAATAGAAACAAATATAGTATACTGCTTTTTAAAAATACTTATTTATTTATTTGAAAGATTTAAAAAGAGAGGGGGAGAGGTAAAGAGAGATATCTTCTGTCTGCTGATTCACTCCTCAGATGTCTACAACAACTGGTGTGCTAGGTCAGGCTAAAGCCAGAAGCCAGGAACCAGGAGCTTCATATGGGTTTCCCATGTTAGTGGCAGCGGCCCCAGCTCTTGGGTCCACCTTCTACTGATTTTTTTCTGGCAATTAGAAGGGAGTTAGATTGGAAGTAGATCTGTTGGGACTTGAACTGGTACTTGGCTCAAATATTGGAGGCCAGAACTACAGATGGAGATTTTTTTTTTAATTTTTATAATTTATATATAAAGGGGACAAAATTCATGTATTTCATGTATATCAGTTTTTTTTTATTTTGTTTAAGGAATACAACTTCATGAATTTTATATATACAGATTTGTGAGCATAATGATTCTTCCCCCCACCTCCTTCCCACCCATACTCCCGCCTTTCTTCCCTCCCTCTTCCTTTCCCATTCTTATTTTTTATAGAGATCAATTTTCAGTTAACTTTTATACTTGTAAGATTAACCCTACACTGAGAGATCGCCAATTAGTATGAAGGGAAAAAGAAGAAAAGATCACTTTTTCATATGCTGATTTCATTTCCTTTGGATAAATTCCAAAGAGTGGGATGGCTGGGTCATATGGTAGGTCTATATTTAACTTTCTGAGATATCTCCATACTGTCTTCCACAGTAGCTGTACTGGTTTACATTCCCACCAACAGTGGATTAATATACCCTTCTTCCCACATCCTCTCCAACATTTGTTGTTTGTTGATTTCTGTTAGCTATTCTAATATGTGTGAGGTGAAACCTCATTCTGGTTTTGATTTGCATTTTCCTGATGGCTAACAATCCTGAGGGTTTTTCATGTGTCTGTTGGCCATTTGAATTTCCTCTCTTTAAAAATGTCTGTTCAGGTCCTTTGCCCATTTCTTGACTTCATTGTTTGTTTTGTGGTTGTTGGGTTTCTTGAGCTCTTTATAGATTCTGGAAGTTAATCTTTTGTCAGTTGCAGTTTGCAGTATTTTCTCCAGTTCTGTCAGTTGCCTCTTCACTTTGCTGAGTGTTTCATTTTCAGTGCAAAAGCTTCTTAGTTTGATGTAATCCCAATTGTTAATTTTGGATTTGATTGCCTATGCTTCTGGGGTCTTTTCCAAGAATTCTTTCCCTATGCCAATGCCTTGTAGGGTTTTCCCAATGTTTTCTAGTGATTTGATGGTATCTCATTTTAGATTTAGGTCTCATCCATTTTGAGTGGATTTTTGTGTAAAGTGTAAGGTAGGGGTCTTCTGCTTGCAGAGATCCAGTTTTCACAGCACCATTTGTTGAAGAGACTGTCTGATATTGTAATGCTCCCAGCTTTGTCTTTATTGTTAGATTGTTTTAGCTAAATAGCTATTTGAGGTTTCAGTGTTTCCATATGAATTTAAGCATCATTTTTTTCTAGATCTGAGAAGGATGTTCTTTGTATTTTGATTGGTTTCACTTTGTATCAATAAATTGCTTTTGCTAGTATGTATATTTAAAAAATTTTGATTCTTCCAATCCCATGAACATGGAAAAAATTTTCCACTTTTTTATGTCTTCTTCTATTTCTATTTTAAATGTTTTGTAATTTTCATCACAGAGAACTTTAATGTCTCTGGTTAAATTTATTCCAGGGAATTTAATTGTTTTTTAAATATTGTGAATGAGACTGATCTTAGAAGGTCTTTCTCAGTTATTACATTGTCTGTGTATACAAAGCCTATTGATTTTTGTCTGTTGATTTCACATCCTCCTACTTTACCAAACTGTTTATAGAATCATGTCATCAGCAAATAGGGTTAGTTAGACTTCTTCTTTCCCTATTTGTGTCCCATTTATTTCTTTTTCTTGACGGATGTCTCTGGCTAAAACTTCCAGGACTATATTAAATAGCAGTGGTGAGACTAGGCCTTCTTTTCTGGTTCTGGATCTTAATGGGAATGCCTCCAATTTTTCCCCATTCAGTAGAATGCTGGCTATGTGTCTGTTATTATAAATGCCTTGATTACGTTGAGGAATGTTCCTTCCAAACCCAATTTGCTTAAAGTTTCCATCATAAAAAGTTGTTAAATTTTGTCAAATGCTTTATCTACATCTACTGAGATAATCGTATGATTTTTGGTCTTCATTTTGTTAATGTGGTTTATCACATTTATTGATTTTCGGTTGTTGAAACATCCCAGCATACCTGAGATAAATACCACTTGGTTAGGTGGATGATCTTTCTGATGTACTGTTGGATTTGATTGGATAGTATTTTGTTGAGAATTTTTGTATCTATTTTCATCAGGGATGTTGGTCTGTAGATCTCTTTCTCTGTTGTATCTTTTTCTGGCTTAGGAATTAAGATGATGCAGGCTTCATAGAAGGAGTTTGGAAGGACTCCCTCCCTTTCAATTGTTTTGAATAGCTTGAGAAGAATTGTAATTAGTTCTTCTTTAAATGTCTGGTACAATTCAGCAGTGAAGCCATCGGGATCTGGGCTTTTCTTTTTTTTATTTTTTTGACAGGCAGAGTGGACAGTGAGAGAGAGAGACAGAGAGAAAGGTCTTCCCTTGCCGTTGGTTCACCCTCCAATGGCCGCCGCGGCCGGCGCGCTGCGGCCGGCGCACCGCGCTGATCCGATGGCAGGAGCCAGGAGCCAGGTGCTTTTCCTGGTCTCCCATGGGGTGCAGGGCCCAAGCACCTGGGCCATCCTCCACTGCACTCCCTGGCCACAGCAGAGGGCTGGCCTGGAAGAGGGGCAACCGGGACAGAATCCGGCGCCCCGACCGGGACTAGAACCCGGTGTGCCGGTGCCGCTAGGCGGAGGATTAGCCTAGTGAGCCGCGGCACCGGCCTGGGCTTTTCTTTGATGGAAGAGTCTTTATTACTGATTCAGTCTCCATCTTGGTTATTGGTCTGTTTATGTGTTTTATGTCTTCATGACTTAGGTAGGTTGTATGCTTCCAGGAATCTATCTATATCTTCTAGGTTTCCTGATTTGTTGGCATACAGCTCTTTGTAGTAATTCCTGATGATTCTTTTTACCTCAGTGGTATCTGTTGTTATATTCCTTTTTCATCTGTGATTTTGTTGATTTGGATCTCTTGCTGATTTATTTATTTCTTTTTTTTGGGTAGTTGGGCCAGTGATATGTCATTTTTATTTTTTTTTCAAAAACCCAGCTTTTAATTGATTTTTGTCTTTTTAATTCAATTTTGTTTATTTTTTTCTTAATTTTAATTATTTCTTTCCTCCTACTAATTTTGGGTTTGTTTTGTTGCTGTTTTTTCAGGTCTTTGAGATGCATAGGCAGCTCATTTATTTGGTGACTTTCCAGTTTCTTGATGTAGGCATAATAGCTGCAAACTTCCCTCTTAACAGTGCTTTTGCTGTATCCATGAGTTTTGATATGAGGTATTGTCATCTTCATTCATTTCTGAAATTTTTTGACTAGTTTTTGATTTCCTTATAACCCACTGTTCATTTAGGAGCATGTTTTCCAGTCTCCCTGTGTTTGCATATGATCTTGAGATTCTTGAGTTGTTGATTTCGAGCTTTCATCCATTGTGATCAGAGAAGGTGCATGGTATGATTTTGATCTTTTTGAATTTACTGAGACCTGCTTTATGGCCTATCCTAGAAAAATATCCATGGACTGCTCAGAAGAATGTGTTTTCTGCCACTGTGGGATCAAAAGTTCTGTATATCAGTTAGGTCCATTTGGTCCACAGTGTCCATTAGCTCTGTTGTTTCTCTGTTGATTTTCTGTCTGGTTGATCTATCCAGTGATTTAAATGGGGTGTTGAGGTACCTTGTTACTATTGTATTGGAGTCTATATCTCCCTTCAGATCTGTTAACAGTTCTTTTAAATAGTCAGGGCACCTGTAATTGGGCACATATACATTTATTATAGTCATGTCTTCCTGTTGTATCCTTTAATCATTTCAAAATGTCCTCAAAATGTCCTTTGTTGTCTCTTTTAGAAGTTTTTGTGGTAAAGTCTATTTTTCTGATATTAGGATGGCTACATCTGCCCTTTTTTCCCCCTTAGCATGGAATACTATCCTTTCACTTTCTCTCCTTTCACTTTCAGTCTACATGTATCTTTGTTGGTGAGGTGTGTTTCTTGTGGGCAGCAAATAAATGGGTCTTGTTTTTCAGTCCATTCAGTCAGTCTGTATCTTTTAACCAGAGAGTTCAGGGCATTTACATTCAAAGTAACTATTGATAAGTAACAATTTGACCCTGCCGTTTTTCTGTGGATATTCCTATCATTTACTTTGGATTTCTTTGTACTTTTACTTGGGGATGTCCTTCTTTGCATTCTTTCATGATGATGTCTTTCTTTCTGTGTTCCTGTGTGTAGCACATCCATTAGCATCTTTTGTAAGGCTGGACAGGTGGTGACAATTCTTTCAATTTCTGTTTTTTATGGAAGGTCTATATTTCACCTTTGAGAGCTTTGTAAGGTACAGTATTCTGTGTTCTCTCTTTTTTCTCTTAAGATTTGGACTTTATCATGCCATTGTCTTCTAGCCCATAGGGTTTCTGATGAGAATTCATCTGTCTAATTGGAGATCTTCTGAAAGTAGTCTGGCATTTCTCTCCTAAACAATTTAGAATCTTTTCTGTATGCTTTATGGAGGAAAGTTTGACTATAATGTGTCATGTGCAAACCTCTTCTGGTCATATCTTTTAGGAGTTCTATGTGATCCTGTACTTGGACATTACTTTCTTTCTCTAAATTAGGGGAGTTTTCTGTAATTATTTCATTAAGTAACCCTTCTAGCCCAATCTCTCTTACCACACCATCAGGCACTCCTAAGACCCATATGTTGGGTTGTTTGATAGTATCCCATATTATTTCTAACACTATTTTTAAGTGTGCTAATTTCTTCTTGTTTTTGGTCTGACAGTAAAATTTCCAGGAATTTTTCTTCTTGCTCAGATAGTCTTTCTTCTGCCTCACCAGCTCTGCTGTTAAGTCTTTCTACAGCATTTATTATTTCATCTATTGAATTCTTTATTTCTAGTATATCATTTTGATTTCTCTTTAAAAATCTCAATTTTATGGGAAAAATTTTATTCATATATGGTTTTCTTTCATTCATGGATATGTTTCTGATAGCTTTTGAATAATCCTATGATTAATTTTTTGAATTCCATTTCTGGCATTTCCTCCATCTCTTCATCTTCACATTCTAATACTGAAATGTTGTGTGATTCCTTGGTGGGGGGTATCATAGTGTCTTCCTTATTCTTGTTTCTTGAATTTCTGCATTTATTTTTGGCATTTGTAGACTTTTTTCTTCCTCTGATGGCCTTTATCTTTGAGCTAAGCCTTGGTGACTTAGCGGAATGTCCAAACCTTCAGTGAACACCAAGAGGGGTGTGCTGGATGTGGCCAGGGAGCTCTGGTCAGTGCTCCAGGATGGTGTGAATATCCAGGGTAACACAAAGTTGGGCATGATAGCTCTCGTCTGGTTAACTGGATGGAGAAGAATGGTCACCTGTGTTGTTGTGACCATCCTTCTCCTCCAAGCTGAGGAATGCCCAGATGATAGCCATAAATAAGACCAAGTATCTGCTAAGAACAATAGATAGAATCAAAAAGGAGGGAATGATCCAACATGGGAAGCAGGCTGCACAGCAGACTCATAAAATGACAAACGCCCTAAACAGTACTCTGGCCTCAGATTCAGCCCTTGAGGCATTCGAATCTGGCTAAAAAGCACATGAGAGTATTTCAGGCATGGAAAGTCAAGACACTGTGGCAAAAAATTGCCTACAAGAAAGATCTCTGTGATTGAGTTCCCAGTGGAAAGAAAGGACATCAAAGAAGGAAGTATCTTTCTCTGAAGGGAAGAGAGAACTTGCACCTTGCTTATGGCCCTGTCTAAATGATGGAGTTTCTGGACTCAAAAGGCTTCCATAGCCTTGGCAGCTCATGACAAGAGCCTTGGGTGATCACTGACATCATAAATAAGAGTGTCATTTGTTTAATCAACAACAGGAGTCAATCTGCAGCTGCTCTCCATGTAGGACCTCCATCCTTAATGTGTTGTACTATGAGAATTAATGGTAAAACTTGTCTTCAAACAGTACTTTCTACTTTGAGTGTCTGTGTGGGTGCAAATTAGGGAAAACATATGATGTTTGTCTTTTTGGGACTGCCTTATTTCACTAAGCATATGGTCTCTAATTGCATGCATTTTGTTGTGAAAGACAGAATTTTGTTCTTTTTTATGGCTTAGTAGTATTCCATTGTGTACATATACCACACTTTCTTTATTCAGTCATCAAGTGATGAACATCTAGGTTGATTCCATATCTTAGCTATTGTGAGTTGAGCTTCTATAAACATGGGGATACAGATACTTCTTTCATATACTGATTTTATTTCCACTAGGTAAATTCCCAGGAGTGAAATGGCTGGGTCATATGGTAGCTCTATTTTCAGATTTCTGAGGAATCTCCATACTGTTTTCCATAATTGTTGTACTAGTTTACATTCCACTAACCAGTGTATTAGGGTATCTTTTACACCACGTCCTTGCCAGCATTTTTTTTTTTATTTTTAGATATAGCCATTGTAACTAGGGTAAGGGTACAAATACAGATCACCTCATTGTGATTTGCATTTAAATTGCCCTGATGGCTAGTTATCCTTAGCATCTTTTCATGTCTTTTGGCTGTTTGTATTTCATCATTTGAAACATGAGTGTTCATGTTCTTAGCCCATTTCTTAACTGGATTGTTTCCTTTGTTGTTGAGTTTCTTGAGCTTCTTATACATCCAGGATATTAATCCTTTATAGATGTATGATTTATTTTTAGATATCTAGCTTTAGTATCTTATCCAAGGTACCTAGGATATGTTTTGATGATTAAAAAGTTTTTTAATGATGATTAAAAAGTATGTTTTGATGATTAAAAGCTGGCAAAAGTGAGTTCTCAAAGGAGTTTTGTAAGGAAGTTCATTGTTACACTGTACACTACTGGGTCAAGCTCCCAATCATGCCATACATCTGGATCTCCTTTACTTCCTGGTCACTTCTCCCAAACCAAATCTCAGATTGCCCCAGGAATCCCTAAGAGGAAGTATGTTGAATGTATTATCCCCAAATGAGTGTCAAAAGTCAATTTACTTATTGTTGTATAGTTATTTCCACATACATGCATGAACATATTGTTGCATCTCAACAATTAGATCCCAAGGCCGTTGGTTGATTATATGTAGAAATGATTCTTAAAATATTTAAAAATTTTGATGTTTAATGATTTTTTACATCAAAAAATGTGTCACTTTGTTTTTATATTGAACTTGTTCTGTCTTTTGTATAGTAAAGGAATACATAAGCACTGAATTTAATGTATGAATAGGAAGGATCCTGTTTTCTTTTTCTAAAACAAAAATCATAGATCATTTATAAACTGATTTTAAAGTATTGGGGGGTCTTATAAATAATATCCCTAATCACAGAAATATCTTGTATGGTCACTTTTGGAAGTTATTTAAACATATCTATGCCTCATTATCCTGATATGTTTAAAGAATACTAATATAATTAGACTGTTCTGAGATAATTTTTCTAAGAATATGGAGTTTTATTTTAGGATGTAAACCAGTGATTCTTTTTCAAAAATGATTAAAGTTTACTTTTTTGTGGAATATGGATTTTGAGTGGAGATAGTAATTGGTCTCAAACAACCAAATTCAAAAAACTTTTCTGCAATGAGAGAAACATCCCATGTGGCTATTGTGCACTTGAAATGTGACTGGCGTGATAACGAAAATCTTTTTTAAATTGCATTAATTTTGGATTAAAATAACCACAACTTTGGAGTTATCAACTGGTAAACATGATTTTTTGAGAAACAGTCGAAAAATAATGTAAATACTTTTGTAGTGAATTTAAAAGCAGCAATTTCACCATTTCTTTTCAGTCTCCTGCTCATAGTTACTCAAGCTATGACTCTGGCAAAAATGAGAGTGTAGACCGAGGTGCCGAGGACCTGTCCCTGAACAGGGGAGATGAGGATGAAGATGACCATGATGATCATGACGATTCTGAGAAAGTGAACGAGACAGATGGCGTGGAAGCCGAGCGGCTGAAAGCTTTCAATGTGAGTCCTGCCACTCTCCCTGTGTGGCTTAATTTTTAACCACTTCACTTTTGTGTTGTTGCTTGTTGGTAAATGTGGATATTTTAGAGACATGTTTGTTTAATTTACAGAAGGATTTAAAAAGTACATGAAACACTCTTTGCCACCCAGACACCAGAATTGCTGTGTTTTGTTTAGAATTTTACAGCCAAATGTGAGCTGGAAGCTGGAATTGTGTTGTGTGAGTATGCATGTTTGCCTATTGGATGAAGCGGGCCTCGCTTACTCTCTGATGAGTTCGCCCGTCATCAGCTATTTCTTCGGCTTTCCTAGCTTATCTAATTATGCATGACGGAAGAGTCAATAGTTTATTTTCAGAGATTAGTCCACTGTGCAGGGTAGCAATATAGCAGTTGTATTTATCATTAATAGACAATTTAATGGGGTGCTCTATTGTCACAGTCTACTGTTATTTCCTGATTTTTTTTTCTACACAATAGTCTATTCTTTTCTGTCTGTCTGTCTGTGTGTCTGCCTCTCTCTCTCTTTTATTTTCTCTCTATTTTTTTAATCCAACCATTTAGAAAGTCTTTAAAGAGTGTTTGCTTAAAATTTCTGGCTTTCCATTGCATAAAGTTCTCCAGTGCATAAACCAGAGAAAGAATATTTTCCTATCAGTAATCAAAGCAGGAAGCTAGGAACAGCAGAGAGCAGCCCTCCAAACCCTTCTCCTCTGTCTCCCTCTTGCCAACAGATGTTTGTCAGGCTGTTTGTAGATGAAAACTTGGACCGAATGGTCCCAATCTCTAAGCAGCCCAAAGAAAAGATCCAGGCTATCATTGACTCATGCAGGCGACAGTTCCCTGAGTACCAAGAGCGTGCCAGAAAACGTATACGGACTTACCTCAAGTCCTGCAGGCGGATGAAAAGAAGTGGTTTTGAGATGGTGAGTTTTGAATTAAAACACAGCCCTAGATTCCATCGAAATCCCACATGTAAACCATGACACTATTTTTTTTTCATCTTAGTGTCTTTTTTATTTTTTCCATAATGTCAGGTCAAAGGGGTTTTCGTTTGCTTGTTTGTTTTTCCCCCTTCTCCTTTTCATCTTCCTGAAGTATTTTATGCCCTTTGTTTATTTACTAAGGTCTATCTTGTGAGACCAGTGCTCATAGAACTACATGGTACCATGTCACAGAAAATGAGGGTGATATGAGTAAAAAAGCAGTGAGAACCCACATCTCACGCATGTTGGGTTTCTTTCTGTCATTATTAAAGTGGTTACAAGACACACAAAGTCAGAAGGCATGTGAGAATGGCTTTCTCTGGAATGAAAGGAAAAGGATGGCTCCTTCTCAGGAATACCATTTTCACATCAATGGTTAACAGATAGCAAGTCTTAAAAACAAAATGGCAGGGAATGTCATTCCTCAGGAGGAAAATAAGGCTTTGTTGCACCAGGTATATTTATGTGTGTGCTTGTAGGTGTTACCATGAACTTTTATACTCCACTCTGTCTATGGATGAGCTTATGCTGATGTTAGATTACTTATGGGGTGGAAATTAGAAACCAGTGTTCTTTGAACTTTGTTCTTTTTCATCTTACTCTAATGGATACACTTAGAAAGGGTGTGCCCATCTACAATGAATGCTTTTCTCAATTCTTGAATTTTTACTTGTATAAGCAGCAATATATTGGAAAGCTCCATGAAAACTCAGTCTCTTAATGCTTGTGATCTGTGCCTCTAATTTGTTAGGTATGGTGGAGAAGGAATTATTATAGATGAGAGGTTTGATATTTCGTCTATGAGAAATAATTTTGGTTAATGTGTAAAAGTCCAGTGAACAGCTGAAAATCCACTATCTGTTGTCAACTTTCCTACCTGACCCCTAAAAATCTTTGTCCTTGTTGAAGAAAAGGTGACTTCCTCAAAGATCTAGTCTTCTCAAATAGTTAGAAGCAAAAGGCTGTGTCCTGGGAGCCAGATTTTAAGTTCTGGATCCATCAATCTCTAGCTGTATGACTTAAGCAAGTTACTCCAATTGCCTGTTTTCAGGCTCCTCCTCTGGAGATGACAATTCCTAATTTGTAGAACAGAGTGAATTATTTATATTGTCTCATGTAAGCCTCTGCAAGTCATTTTTAGCATTTGGTAAGCACTCAGTAAACCTTCACTCAAAATATTATGCAATGTTATGCAATACATCTGATAAGTTTTTATTTATTATTTTTATTTGTAAGGCAGAGAGACAGAGAGAAAAAGAATTCCCATCTACTAGTTCACTCCCCAAATGACCACAGTGATGGGAATTGGGTCAGGCTGAAGACAGGAGCCTGGAACTCAATCTGATTTCCACACATGGAAGGCAGGAACTCATGACTTGAGCAACCATCAATGCTTTTCCAAGTCTGCATTAATTAGCAGGAAGCTGTGGCCAGGTACTCTGGTATGGAACACAGGCATATAAACCAGTGTCCTGACCCCTAGGCCAAATGCCCATTGCCCTAAAGGTATTTATTCTCCAATTACAGATCCTTGCAAATAACCACTTGCTTACTTCTCAGGATACTTTTATTGGAGCTGAAGTTTGTTGTGCATAAGACAATAAAAAAATGGAAAATTTAGCAAACTAAATTATGACAGTGGGAGTAGTATGATATGAGCAAGAATGAGATATTACTTAAAGAAAATGAGCTAATTCTCCCAATAATGAATTATTTAATTATTATTATGATCTGCTCAATAAAAGATGACACATGAAAAGGGTATGTGAACAAGTTTAAAAACCCAGCAACCTGACATTGACATAAAGTTCAAGACAATTTAGTTTTCAAGATAAAGGCCCATTGAAACAAAATACATCACTGTACTTCAATGAACATAATAGTATCATATACCAAAATCTTTACTTTTACTTGTATCTGGCATTAGAATTTTTCTAATAGTTTAACATTTTTACAGATATTTTCTATGTCAAAGTTTATTTTTATGACATAACATTTTTCTACTAATCATTCTGTAAGAGAAAAAAATCATTGCCATGGATCCCTAATGCATATTTCAGCTATTCAACCATTTTTTTCTTTTTTTTCATACAGTTTAGAGATTCTTTTTTTGTTTATTTGCTAACAGCATGTTCAAAAGGAAAAAGGAGTCAAATAATGTCTAAGCAGTCTTTGCTGCTACTGTAATATTGCCTTCTGCTGAAGTTAGACATGACCAAACCCTACAGAATTGCTTATTATTTGAAATTTAATTATGACAATCTGTACTTTTAATCTAGATGAAGTTGACAAATCACATTTAAGGAATGCTAGTATTGATAAATAATTTAATCTTCTTTTTTTAACTTTTATTTAATGAATATAAATTTCCAAAGTACAGCTTATGGGTTACAATGGCTTCCCCCCCATAACGTCCCTCCCACTCGCAACCCTCCCCTTTCCCACTCCCTCTCCCCATCCATTCACATCAAGATTCATTTTCGATTCTCTTTATACATAGAAGATCAGTTTAGCATACATTAAGTAAAGATTTCAACAGTTTGCTCCCACACAGAAACATAAAGTGAAAAATACTGCTTGAGTACTAGTTATAGCATTAAATCTCAATGTACAGCACACTAAGGACAAAGATCCTACATGAGGAGTAAGTGCACAGTGACTCCTGTTGTTGACTTAACAAATTGACACTCTTGTTTATGGCCTCAGTAATCACCCTAGGCTCTTGTCATGAGCTGCCAAGGCTATGGAAGCCCCCTGAGTTCACCGACTCTGATCATATTTAGACAAGGCCATGGTCAAAGTGGAAGTTCTCCCTTCAGAGAAAGGTCCCTCCTTCTTTGATGACCCATTCTTTCCACTGGGATCTCACTTGCGGAGATCTTTCATTTAGTTTTTTTTTTTTTTTTTTTTTTTTTCCCCAGAGTGTCTTGGTTTTCCATTGCTGAAATACTCTCATGGGCTTTTCAGCCGGATCCACATGTCTTAAGGGCTGATTCTGAGGCCAGAGTGCTGTTTAGGACATCTGCCATTCTATGGGTCTGCTGTGTATCTCACTTCCCATGTGGGATCGTTCTCTCCCTTTTTTTTATTCTATCAGCTAGTATTTGCAGACACTAATCTTGTTTCTGTGATCCCTTTGGTTCTTAGTCCTATCATTATGATCAATTGTGAACAGAAATTGATCACTGGGATTAGTGAGATGGCATTGGTACATGCCACCTTGATGGGATTGAATTGACCATTTTTTTTTTCAAAATTTATTGCCATTTTTATATTATATTCAGTTTACCATGGTTATCTAGTATAAACCTTATACTACACAATGTATTTTTTTAGTGTTGCTTATTTATTTATTTGAAAGACATAGAGACAGACAGGCATCTCCTGTCTTCTGGTTGAGTGCCCAAATGCCTGCAATACCTGGGGCTGGGGCTGGGGCTGGACCAGGCTGAGAGCAGGAACCTGGAACTTCAACTAAGGCTCCCAGTGGTGGCTGGGACTCAAGTCCCAGGATCCAACACCTGCTACCTCTTGGAGTGGGTATTAGTTGGAAGCTGGAATTGGAAACAGAGCTAGGACTCTAATCCAGGTACTGTGATATGGGTTGCGGACATTTTAACCATTATCTTAATTTCTGCACCAGACACTCACCTCAGGACACAAAAAGTTGATTTGCAATATCAAGAAATTTTACAAACTATTCTTGATGTAAATATGTCATTTAGAAAATACATATTTACTTTTAATAATTTCAATTTATTCAATTATTCATTTATTCAGTATATACATTACAGTTAGACAAAATAATAAAGAGAAACATAAGACATATCTGACTTTTTAATTAGAAAAGAGCATCATTGGGCCTGGCGCTGTGGTACTATGTTAAGTCTTCACCTGTGGCACTGGCGTCCTGTTTGGGCACCTGTTGGTGTCCTGGCTGCTCCTCTTCCAATCCAGCTATCTGCTTATGGCCTGGAAAAGCAAAGATGCCCAAGTGCTTGGGACTTTACAACCACATGAGAGACCAAGAAGAAACTCCTAGCTCCTGGCTCTGGATAGGCTGAGCTCATGCCACTGTGGCCATCTGGGAGTAAAGTAGTAGATGGAAAGTCTCTCTCTATGTCTCTCCCTTTAAGTCTGTAACTCTGCCTCTCAAATAAATAAATAATTCTTTTTTTTTTAAAAAAGAGAACACTTTATTAAAAAATGTGTCACATATTCTCTGATTATGGTGATTTGTTGAGGTGACAAGTTGTGTGGAATGGAATGCTTAAGTAACACTGTAAGCCTTCATGTAATTGTTAAATGAATGATCTAGGTAAAACAAGTATTGTAGTTTAGGCCATATTATTTAGTGATACACTATGGCAGATAACACATTATGTCTACTATCTAGCTGACACTCGGAATTTTTTTTGTCTTATTTATTGTTCCATTGTAATAGATGGTAGGTAAAACTTTTGTCATTTTGAATACTCGTGCTTACCCAAAGACAGGAAAAGGCATGGCTTGTACAGATAGTATTTATAAGTAAATATTTAACATGAATATTTGCCCTCATAATTTTTAAGTGTGATTTAATATGACATCCACAGGTGTTTTCTTTTTTTAATTATAACAACATTGTATAAAAAGCTTTTTTTTATTTTGTTTTGAGTGGGTAGCTATGAGGGAAATGTGTTATTTTCAGCATATAATATAATTATTTTATATATATATAATTCTATAATATGTAAAAAGTTTAAAAAGCCTATTTGAAATTTTAATACATTTACAAAATGGAATTGTAAAGTGTAGGTTTACTTAGTAGGGGATTCTGTATTGCGAAGTGAAAACAGCAGCCAGCAAGCTTAGCTATTCCCGTTAGTTAGGATCTTTAAGGTCAGAAGACTCCTTAATTAGAAACATAAAATATTGAGTTACATGTTTCCTATTGACTATAAGAAATTCAAAAGGATATTCCCAAAGAAGTGGTTTATCACAATATACATCAATGCTAAACTTGGAAATCTTAACATTCACTTAACTGACTTGCTGCCATCGTTAATACACAATCTATTCATAATAAATTATTCTTATACTATCCCTAAAGAATTTATATACCCACATAAGAATTTTAATTGAGTTCACTGCATGCTTGAACACCTTAATGTATTATGCATTCTTATTTCACTGAAATTATCAACCCACAAGTCATGATTGCTTAAAGCAGCCAAAATTTTTGTGTCACATTCTGCGTAGTTTTTGTAATGTATAAAGTAAAATAACATATTCTAATTCTTTTCTACACCCTTTCATCAATTCATCATGAACAATCATCTCAAATCATAAAAACCTTTCCTGTTGGATACAAAGGTCAGATTTTGTGAAAAAGAAATATAAAAAGCTTGATTCAAAGTACTTGAATAAAGTACTTGAAATATACATAAATATATGAAGTACTTAAAATATATATAAAAAGCACTTGAATAAATGAAATAAATAAACAAATAAGCAAAAAACTTGATCCAAAGGACCCAATGAGTTAAAAGGCCATTAAGTTAATCCTTGGACAAATAGTGTATTTCAAATTATTATTTATTATATTGTATAGCTTTGACTCACAAAGTTACTTTGGCTACTTTTGTTGGTTGCTCGAAAAAACAAATGCATGTCTCCAAGGTGTCCTGGTCTTAAAGTTAAAAGTACACATAATACAAAATATCATAAAATCAAGTTTTATAAACAAGGTGGGGTTGACCACTGCTAAGTAGGGACCTCTGTTATGTGATAGGCTTTTCTCTATTTTGTTTCCTGGATTTGCGTTATTGAGACTCTTTTACCATGTTCCATATTTTTACATGTATTTCTATAAAATCCAAGTGAAAACATTTAGGGAAGATACAGTCTAAGAGAGTTTCTGTCCCATTCTGCCACTGAACACAGATAGGCCAAGTAGCCTAGATATTGGAATTCTATATCCTCAGTTTACTGAAAAATGACTTAGTTCCTTTTACTATTATGTGATTGACTACTTTAGTTTGTAGAAATATGTTATGTGTAAGGTTTTGTAAAATTTGACCAAAGACAATGCCCATTAGGCTACTAAATGTTTACTCTGAGTCCTCACTTCAGAAGATTCGTATAGAATTTAATGCAGGAAAAATGTTTCTCCTGAAAAACGAGAGCACTTTCATTTGCTGTCATCACCAGAACTACGTAACTTAATATGTTCATTTTTATTTTTGAAACATGTATTTTATTTATTTGAAAGGCAGAGTTACAGAGAGAGAGAGAGAGAGAGAGAGAGAGAAGGGAAGGGAGAGGGAGAGATCAACCGATCTCCCATCTGTTGGGTCACACTCCAAATGGCTGCAATGGCCAGGGCTGAGCCAGGTTGAAGCCAGGAGCCTGGAAGTCCATGTGAGTCTCCCATATGGGTGGCAGGGCCCCAAGTACTAGGCCATGATATGCTATTTCCCAGGCACATTAGCAGGGAGGCGATCAGAAGTGGAGCAGCCAGTACAGGAATAGGAATGCTGTCATTACAGATGAGCAGCGGAACTTGCTCTACCACGGCTGAACTTGCTGTACCACAACGTCCTCCCCAGTATATACACTTTGTGCCTTCCCCGGAAATTTCAGAGCCAAAATCTTTTCATCGTCCCAATTGTCTTTCTGTTTATCTTGGTGAACAGATTTCCTTTGTAGATCTGATATATATTTTAGGAGAAAGGCTGAGCTATAAATTTTAAAATAAGTAAATAGCCCCAGTTCTAGGAATATCAGAAGATAAACCTTTCTCGTTAAGGAAATTGTATATTTGTGAGGGGATATTATAATATCATTTGCTTCTACTTGTCTCATGCAGACCAAGAATTGAGAAATCAGACCTTGTTTTCAATTCACATCTTCCTTGGCACCACAAGCACTGAAAAAACTACATTGACACTTGTGATTCATTTTTTAGCAAACAGAGATGTTATCAACATGAATTAAAGTGCTTCTTTAAAGTGAAAATCTTATCATATACAAAACTAGCTCTTCATACAAAATCTTGATAAAAACTTTATAATACCCACATTGCTATTATCATGCACATTATCCTTCACAAAACATGGGTACAAGAATACAGGTCTCTTGGTGACCAATTAACTTAATTGATGCTAATTAGCAAACACATTTTGTTTGTATCCCCACCTGCTATTTGTACCAATTTTGCCCTCTCTCGCCTAGTTGTCATCCGCCATCTCTTAGAATACTTTCACATCCTCTAAGTTCTTTATTCATAATATTTATTTTAAATTACAATCTATAATATCCTCCTCAATAATCTTGATCTGATCTTCTAGTCTCATAATTTTTTCATCTTTTCAACATCAGTGATCTGTGCTTCAGCATGAATATATAGTAGACTTAGCACCCAAAGCAATATTAACAATTTTCAGTATCATCTGAAATGTCTGTTTTTATTTACCTTTGATAAATAATCCTGCTGCCTCTGCTCCCATACCATGCTACCCTCTTCAGAACGTGGTTCCAACAACTGTTCCTGCTCTTTCACGTGTTCAGTTTTCCCCTTTCCCTGAAGGAGAAGAAAGTTTCTTTTCTTCTTCTTGAGAAAAAAGACCCAGAGTTTTGTTTTTTGCTTTTTTTTTTTTTCAACTTACAAAGTGATAAAGTTTCTTTTAAAAAAGGTGAGGAAGTCACGCAAATGTGGGCCATGTTCAGGAACAAAGTGGACTGGGAAGGGAAAAGATAAGAGAGGGGGTGGGGTGAGAGAGAGAGAGAGAGGGAGGGAGAGAGATTTCGGTAACTTGCCTCTACTGAGTCTGTGGGAAGACAGTGAGCCCTTCTCCATTGCCAGGCTCCTTATGAGCTTGGAAAGGGGGAGTGGTTACCAGGAAAGACCCAGAGTTTGTAAAAAAGCCAGTCCCTTGGGGAGAGGGAGTGGGTAAGGGGAGGGTTGTGGGTGGGAGGGACGGTATGGGGGGGAAGCCATTGTAATCCATAAGCCGTACTTTGGAAATTTATATTCATTAAATAAAAGTTAAAAAAAAAAAAAAAGCCAGTCCCTCATTCCTCTTCTATAATTTGAGTCACTCTTTCAATGATAGGTTCTCCAAAGAGTCTTTTGTACCCAAAGATTACATCTATTGCCACTGGTTCTTGTGCTACAGTCCCACATGCAGGCCATTCCGACTGGTTCCTACCACATGTGAAATTAGTTATATTATTGAATTATTATATTATGAATTATTATATAGGCCATATGACTGATTCACACCAAATCCCAAGATTGTATCCTCAACCAATCACCCTCATTTTCTCGAAGCCTCGATGTTTTAATCCTTCCTCATTTACCTTGCTTTGGAGCCATTCCTATGATTCTGTTTGGCCATGTACTGTGTGTAACCCTAACTATAGTTGAAAATGTCTACTCTTGTCCAAAGTACCCTGCTATCAAAGTTGTATCTACAAATTTTCCATATCTCATTCCAAATGTCAGCCAATTATTGTTATATCACGCTGACTCCTTTACATTCTCCACCACCCTTTCTCTATGCTGGTGTTCCACCTCATCAGCCAACCCACCAAGAAATTCCTCTTAACTTGCCTGCTTCTGTTGATAACACCTCCATTGTTGTTTACACCACTAATCACAAATGAATGAGATTTGACTTTCTTCATACTTGCACCTTGCACCCCACTACTCACTGAATTCTGCTTGTTCTTTCTTTCCTATGCTTTCAAGTAAGTCCCATAGTTTACAATTTTATCTGCTATCATTCATACCTCATACCTTCATACCCTTCATGCCTCATACCCATAATATTGCATAATCTTCAACATCTTACTTTGTCATTAATTTCTTCCATACACAACATGCTTTGGCAAAGGTAAAATTAAGATTTGTGAAGCCTGAATACTACATCAAAAAAGATATAAAATTATAAGCAAAATTATGTTCTATTTATGGATTTTTAAACTTAGAAAAGATGCCACATAAAAAATTGTATGCACCACCAAAGTTTCAAAGATTCAACTCTTTTGCTTCTGACAGATCTTTAGACAATATTTAGGCACACCTACATATACACGTTTTCTAATTTTCAATTGGCTTCCACTTCCTGCCTAGGGTACATAATATACATAAAATATTTAACATATACCCTGAAACCTTTGTTTTCTCTCTTCCAATATGCTTAGTCATTTCTTTTCACACATTAGCTCATCACAAGGAACTGCTACTCCATCTCTCAATATGTTGTCTATTGATGCACTGATATTCTCTGACTCAGGGATTATGGGTAGTCTTCTCCCATTATTTTACTAACTGTTTGAAAAATTGAAGATAATTAAATTTTTAAAGACTATATCCAACATCTCACAGTTACTCATCATTGAATCTTTTAGTTTTATCAAGAGGTTGAGCAGAGTGTCATGGAATACCCCATTATGTACATGCACCCCACCGTCTTCCTACCACAAACACAAACCCTGAATATAATATTTGTCTAAATATCTATCTAACATCAAAAGAAGGAAAAATAAATTCCCAGGTACCTGAAATAAAGAAGAAACTTATAGACAGAATTATAAGCTCTTAACTAGATAGGGTAATAACCTATGAAGACAGAAAAGTGAATGTAGACTTACATAAATTAGGGTAGGGTTCTGAATGCCCACTGTGTACAGGATATATGCATTTTAGTTTGTGATTAGGTGGGGAAATAAGCTGAGAACTATATAAAGCTAGAGTCCTGGCAAAGTAAAAGGAAATTAAGAATCCTCCAATTACAATATCCAGTGATAAATATGACAGGGAGTATAAGCATTGAAATTACAACCTTACTAGATGTATTAAACAGAATTTAAGGTATAGACAAGGAACAAATCAATACATTGGAACATAGAAGTATAGAAATTACCTACACAAAATAAAAATAGAGGAGAAATATGAATGAGAATTTAAGATGAGGAACAGATGAGTAAATATGGATTTATAGGTGTTTCTTTTTTTAAAAAAAGATTTATTTATTTATTTATTTGAAAGGCAGAGGCAGAGAGAGAGAGAGAGGGAGAGAGAGAGGTCTTCAATCTGCTGGTTCACTTCCCAGATAGCCGCAATGGCCAGAACTGCACTGATCTGAAGCCAGGAGCCAGGAGCCTTTTCCAGGTCTCCCAGGCAGGTGTAGGGTCCCAAGGACTTGGGCCATCTTCCACTGCCTTCCCAGGCCATAGCAGAGATCGGAAATGGAGCAGCTGGGACTTTAACTGGCACCCATATGGGATGCCAGCACTGGAGGCAGTGGCTTTACCCCTATGCCACAGCACTGGCCCCTATAGGTGTTTCAAAGGAGAAATTAAAATAAGGAAAATGTAACATTCAAGGAGACAATGATGCAAATTTTCCCAAGTTGATTGAACCCTGGGGCCTATGGAACAGAAAAGTAGACAAGTACTGAGCAGTATAAATAAAATGCATCCATATCATACCCAGGAATATCATCGTACAACCACAACAGAACAAAGATATGTGGCCAGAAGAACCAAGAGATTATCTAAATCTAAATCTAAATCCGAGTAACAACTTCTTATTTTCATAGTGGATGTCAGAGACAGCTTTAAAGTACTAAGCAAAAACCCACCCAATTGTTAATGAAGTTCCTTTAACTTACATATCAACGCCCAGCTAAACTGTACTTTTTTGTTATTTTTTCAATATTTATTTTATTTATTTGAAAGTAACAGTTACTGAGAGAGAGCGAGAGGCAGAGAGCGAGAGAGAGAGAGAGAGAGATTGATTGATTTACACTTGCTGGTTCACTCTTCAAATGGCTGCAATGGCCAGGGCTGGGCCAGACTAGAGCCAGGAGCCAGGAGCCAGGAGCTTCCTCTGGGTCTCACACATGGATTCAGATGCCCAAGGACTCAGACCATCTTCTGCTGCCTTTCCAGACGGATTAGCAGGGAGCCGGATTGGGAGTGGAATGACTGGGACTCGAACTGTCACTTATATGGGTTGCCCATGTCGCAGGCAGCAACCTTACCCAAAACACCACAATGCCAGCCCAGATTGTACTTTGATAGTAAGAAGGAATGCAACTCTTCAGACAACTACAGACATCACCTCTTAGCCAGACTCTGGGCAGGCAAAATGTACTCAAAGATAGAGGTAATTAACCCCAGAGGAAAAAACAGAAATTAGCAGGATTGATGTGCAAATCTGAAGAGAAGTATCCCGATTTTATCATCAATGGAGCTTGGTTTAAGTGTGTGCTTTAGTAATTGTAACTTGTGGACCTTTTAAACTCTGAGCTTTAAATTCCCTATAAGAAAAGATAGAAACAACAGGACTTGAATAAAAATTGTTGAAAGCTCCTACCTGGGACCTCCTGCTGCATATGAAGAACATGATAAAATGCAGTCTCAACTGCAAGTGATTTCCACGGTTTCCTTTGCTGGAAAATCATCACTGCCTCAATTGTTCAAAGTACTCGCAGGACTGAGCAGAATCTATTTATCTGTTTAATCCTCACTTCCAGCCAACAGCAGCCTCAAATCTCTCTCTCTCTCTCTCTTCTGTTTGTGCAAATTGTACTTGTGGTACATTTTTTGTAGTTTTATTTTATCCTGTCTTATATTACTGTTATCTATATATGGGTTTAGCTTCTTACTAAGAAGTTACGTCCTTTGAATACTATGCTTCTTAACTCGTTCATCTCTGTATCACCCACAATGTCTCACTTAGTACAGGAGCTGCTTCGGAAGCTGTTCAATTCATAGTCAACTGAATGAAAATTGTTGAATGAAAGATTGAGTGAATGAAGAGATTTATTAATGTGCTAATCAGTAGCAAGATAAGTTCTTTTTTCTTGTGTGCTATGTGTTTCACAGTATCATGCAATCAGTATTTCATTTTTAAAAGATACTAATAAAAAACTAAAAATACTACTGCTAACTAAAAATATAGCTTAATATATTTTAAGTAACTAGATATCTTCCCTAAAGAAGACAGTTATATGTCATTTAATTCTAATTCTTTTCAATCCTGAAACTTTATTTTTCAATAGCTTTTTAATAGTAGATACTTGGTGATTACCACAAAAAAGTAGTGTTAATAACTGTATGAATAGAATTGATGTGCATCTTTAATTTTGCAAATAAATTATTAGGGAAAAAAGTCTCTGCAATTTATAATTAACTGTCTAACTATGTGTAATTGCTATTTTCATAATTAAATGGTGTTTCCTAGTAGAAATTAAAATAAAAGATCATTTACTTAAAAGCTAGAGTTTATTATTTTAGTTGAAATTTATCTTGTGTCTTGGTCAGTGGTATGTTCAGATATTAGGTAAACTGTGCTTTGAGGTATCAATTATAAATAGGCATCAGTTCCCCATGCATTTGTGAAAGATCATTATTAAAGACCAATAATATTCTAAAATTAAGTCCAAAACATAGACCATTAATTAATAAATTAAGTACTTTTAATGATATCCTAGATGAAGGTTAATTGGCCTAGATTACATTTTTGTTGAAAACACAATCAAACTCTTCTTAAATTAGTCAAGGACAATCACTTCTTGGCCTTTTGGCTTATATCAAGTGTAAATTAGTGACCAGCATTTTCTCAAGAAACTGGAAAATCCTGGGATTCATGCATGGCTGGATCCATGGGCTCAAATGTTAGGGGTTTGCTGCTCTCCTTTCTTAACTGCTTCTCGCGGATGTTGATTTACTTCTCAGACAAGTCCTCCTTACCTATTACAGGGGAATGTGGCCATCAGCAGTTGTAAGCATCTATTCTTTTTTTTTTTTTTTAAAGATTTATTTATTTTACTTGAAATACAGAGTTACACAGAGAGAGAAGGAGAGGCAGAGAGAAAGAGAAGCCTCCCCAGTAGGCTGCAATGGCCGGAGCTGCACCAATCCAAAGCCATGAGCCAGGTCTCCCACGCAGGTACAGGGGTCCAAAGGCTTGGGCCATCTTCTACTGCTTTCCCAGGCCATAGCAGAGAGCTGGATAGGAAGTGGAGCAGCCAGGACTCAAACCTGTACCCATATGGGATGCTGGTGTTGGAGGCTGGGGCTTTAACCCACTGCACCACAGTGCCAGCCCCTAAGCATCTATTCTTAAAACTCACAACCCCACAGCAGTTCTCCAACCCCTGTTCTTAGTTGCCATGAAAGAATTTTGACCCTATTAAGATCCAACGTTGGGGGTAGCACTGTGGCATAGCAGGATAAACCTCCATCTGCAGCACTGGCATCCCTTATGGGCACTGGTATCCTGTTCGTGTCCCGGCTGCTACTCCTCCAATCCAGCTCCCTGCTAAAGTACCTGGGAAAGCAGTAGAAGTCCAAGTCCTTGGACCCTTGCACTCACATGGGAGACCTGGAAGAAGCTCATGGCTCCTGGCTTCCGATTGTCCCAGCTTGGACGTTGTGGTTTTTGGGGAGTAAACCAGCAGACGGAGGAAATTTCTCTCTGTCTCTCCCTCTGTCGTTAATTCTCTCAAATAAATAAAAATAAATAAAAATTCCTTAAAAAAGATCTAATGTTGATCTATTGAGTCGGTTACTGGGAACAGAGGGTGAATTCCCATGATTGCCCAGGTATAGGGTAAAGTTGTGAGGTATTTTGCTTATCATTTCCATCAAAACCATACAGTACAGGTTAAGGACTGTTAAATCACTACTTTATTACTTAGTTCACATCCACAGCCCTCATCTAAAATCTTGGATTATCAATGGCTCTGAAATTTGATTGTTTAACGTTTTGGGACATGGTAGAGAACATACTCTGTTTATTGCATAACACACCTGTAAAGTAGATTGGGAAAATATAACATATGCAAATAAAATATATTAGTAATTCTGCAGTAAAACACATGCGTATTTACCAATATGAGGGGGAAAAAAGACTGCAAGTATTCACATGTCAGGTTTTTTTCTGCCAACTGAGGTATCCCTAAGTTTTTGAAAAATCTTCTCATTTGTATAATATTAGATTCCAGAATTGCTGATAAAAGATTTTAAATCTGTAATTAAAATATTTTATTCCATGTATTTTATATTCTACATGCTAGGCATTGTAATAGCTTGTAAAATGTACTTTATTATGGCAGAAACTTATTGTTTATGGTCATATTTCTGCAATTGGCACAGTTCTTGACATGGAAAGTACTTATTAAATATAATTAATAAATACTTGAAGATACTGGTTCCTTATGTACATAGAATTTATGTTTATAAAATTCTAAGAAGCAGCCCATGATATGGAAATTATTTTTTCCTCTACAGGATTTGCTAACTTAACCTGTTTATATTTATAAAAATGAAAATATTGATATCTAGCAGGAATGACTAAGAATCTGAGGAATTATATTGAAACAGCAGTTACATAGATGGCAAGTAGCTAATTACAGGATAATTTCTAGGTCAGACTGACTTACTTGCTCAACTATCTATTCTACTGACATCTGTGAATAAAGCCACATGGGTAACAGAAGGGATCATTTAGAAGCTGAAACTTTCTATCCACCCTGTACCATTATGCCTTTAGCCATACAAGCACTATTTGGGAGAGACAGCATCCATGCAATAGAAGTTCTTAATTATGTATCTTAAAAAGTTACAAGATTTGTAGAAATAATTGTAATTTGAGACCCTACCTAATCTCTGCTATGGAATTGTTCACTTTAATTATGTTCCAAGAGCCTTATTGGGTAGACATCACTGTTATTCCTGGTTTGGCCTTATCTACTTAATCTTTACATAAAAGCCCGAGTCTGGAAAGCATTAACTATATGTAACTTTACATTTTTTTTACTATTTTTGTTGACTTAAAAATTATACAAATCCTGCAGCATTCTAAATGTGCAAAGTTCAGACAACTCTATAAAGTTTTAATTTGCAGTTTTAAGACCAAAAAATTGAAGAGGTTATTAGTGTGGTGATTTTATTGGCATGTATAAGAAAAGACACATTTCACGTTGTGCCAACAGCAATCATGTCTTAAGTCCCCAATTAAAATGCTACCTTTTAAACTCCAAAAGCTCCATGTGACAGTTTAGCCATCTGTTTAATGACACAGCCGCCACTGATTTGAGCAGAGATAATTATTACGATAAGAACAGTGCTAGGGAGAGTTCAACTCAGATCCCAATTGAGAATGACTGTTAATTATGAAGAGATAATTAGTGAGGACATTATCTATTACATCCAAAGAGAAAAATAGATAACAAATCTTCCTCTTCTTTGTATAGATTATGTAAAGTGTATAACTATATACAATTTTAATCATTATTTCAAATCTTCTTCTGAGATACATACCAAATAGTGTATTTACTGAGATAACTTCAACCCAAAGGAAAAATGTTATTTCATAAATTATCTATTTAATTTTTTGCATTTGATCTTTCTGTCAAAATATTCTTATCTCCAGTTATTATATGGAAGCTTATTAGGTTCATGGTCACTCTTATTGATGAGGGAGGGGATCTTTAACACTTGTCCCTGGGGAGTCTAAGTTAACATACCTGGCTAATTATGTGTTGGGAGAACCCTAAAACAATGAAATGAGAATAAATTCTGAGCTACCATATGTGGTAACCAAAAAATATCATATAAAGATGACTATCAGACCTCATGCTAAATAATAATTTTAAATTTCTCTGATAAAATTGCTCTCATAGGGCCGGCGTCGTGGCTCACTAGGCTAATCCTCCGCCTGTGGCACCAGCACCCGGGTTCTAGTCCAGTTGGGGCACCGGATTCTGTCCCGGTTGCTCCTCTTCCAGTCCAGCTCTCTGCTGTGGCCCAGGAAGGCAGTGGAGGATGGCCCAAGTGCTTGGGCCCTGCACCCGCATGAGAGACCAGGAAGAAGCACCAGGCTCCTGGCTTCGAACTGGCGCAGCATGTCGGCCGTAGAGGCCATTTGGGGAGTGAACTGACAAAAGGAAGACCTTTCTCTCCATCTCTCTCGCTCACTGTCTAACTCTGCCTGTCAAAAAAAAAAAAAAATGCTCTCATAAGGAGCAAAACATATTAACTTTTTGAGTTATAATATGGTTACGAGCCAAACTATGGGGGAAAAATAATACCAGGCATCACGTAGCTGAACTTTGGGAAACATTGGCAATTTATTATTGGCTCATCCATATTAAAAGCAAAGGGATTTTTAAAGTTGTTGCCTCACAGAAAAGACAGAGCTTCTTTGCCTGGCTCTTGCTTTTTCAATTTGGACCCGAAACTAAACTTTATTATTTTTAATCTACCACAATTTGTTGTGCCTCTGGGTGCTCCTACATTAAAACTTTGTGGATTTAGATGTAATCAGCTTAGAACATGGTAGCATAACTTAGACAAGTTACACTTTTATCTTTGTGCTATTAATGAAGATGTGCTTTAAAGGATTAATAGGGAAGGTAGTGAGGAGGATTTCAGTTACTCTAAGAGAAGGATGTTAGGGAGATTCTAATATACTATTTGATTAAATGCAAAATAGGATTAATGATTCTTCACAGGAATGTATAGAATTTAAGAGTTCTAGCTTTCTTTATGCTCACTGAGGCCTAAATTCTAAAAGAATAATTCCTTATCATTAAGTATTATTCCCAATCTTCCACCAAACTTAATTTTGAATCCAAGTATCTCCACAGATGTGAGTATTTCCACATGTTTTGGGTCAAGAAATATAATTTGTCAAAACTGTAATTTATTTTTTCTAAAACATAAGAAATATAAGTAGATTTCCTTAGGATTGTTTAGAAGATTAAGTACTGAATCCAAGCTTTTTGTACTGATGCATGAATATCCTAAGAGCTAAGCATAAGTCAGCTATTAATTTTTTCTTAAAGATTTATTACTTATTTTGTTGTTTATTTGTTTTTTTTTTTAAGATTTATTTATTTTACTTGAAAGCCAGAGTTACACAGAAAGAGAAGGAGATGCAGAGAGAGAGGTCCTCCATCTGTTGGTTCACTCCCCAATTGGCTGCAACGGTCGGAGCTGTGCTGATCTAAAACCAGGAGCCAGGAGCTTCTTCCAGGTCTCCCACATGGATGCAGGAGCCCAAGGACTTGGGCCATCTTCTACTGCTTTCCCAGTCCACAGCAGAGAGCTAGATAGGAAGTGGACCACCCATGACCTCAGCCAATGCCCATTTGGGATGCCGGCACTGCAGGCAGCGGCTTTACTCGCTACGCCACAGCGCCGGCCCCTTATTACTTATTTTGAAAGGTAGAGTTACAGAGAGAAAGAGAGTGAGAGAGTCTTCCATCTACTGGTTCAACTCCAGAAGGCCACAATTGCCAGGGATTTGCCACTCTGTATCCAGGAGCCAGGAGTTTCTTCTGGGTCTCCCATATGGGTGGCAGGCCCCAAACACTTGGAGCATCTTCCTCTGGTTTTCCTAGCAGGGAGCTGGATAAGAAGTGGAGTAGCTGGGACTACAACTGGAACCCATATGGGTTGCCAGCATCAAAGGTGGTAGCTTTACCCACTACTGCACAATACTGGCAACTGAGGCAGCTGTTATTAATATTTATCTAAAAATAAGATATTATAATCCTGGTTTTATTTGGAGGTACATATTTTATTATATATGTGAGATATACTAAAATCTTAAACACACACACACAGTGTGTGATATCTGAAAGATACATGTATTTCCTTGACTGTAATATAAATTTTATGAATTAATTCTGTCCAGTGATGTCACACCAATTATGAGAATTGTGATACATCCATGTAAAAGTCTTATGGTCTGCTTATTTTTTGATTCAACATGAGAGTTTGTACATAAGGATTTTTGAAAGAATTTATTTTTACATTAATGATAAGTTACGTAAAGATACTGAATATAGAGTTGAATATGGGAGAGTGAATGATTTGAGTATTGGAAGAGATGAAATTTGGGTTCTATATCTAGCTCAATTTGTCTTTGGACAAGTTACTAATCTATTTGGGTTTCAATTTCTTCAGACTTCAGGGAAGAAAAATGTACTAGGTGACTTCTATGTCAATTTACAGCTATCCAATTATGGTTCTACAATAAATGTAGACCAATTCTATTTTCAAAATTGCACTATTTATCTGTAGGCTAATACTATATTTCTGCTTATTTTCTCATTCATAAGGACAGAGTTCATAATTGTTTTATTTTTAAGTTTACTTTTTTCTAAAACCTTGATATATTAGGTTATCAGATGGCCTTAAAGAGTTTCTAGTTCTATTCAGGCAAGACATTATTCTAGTTTTTTAGAAGATGAGTTTAACAATCTGAAAAACATCCTGCCCTCACTATTATTTTTCTCTGAAGGAACGTGCATAATTATTAAGAAAAACAATTTTTATTGTTTAATAGTTTAATAGTTTGTTATTTTATTGTTTTCTTATTTTGTTTTTAAAAATAAAAATAAAGTTAGAGAGGAAATACTACTTAATAATTTTAAAGGAATGGTTTCCCTCTGTTCTTCCTTTTCAACAAACTTTTATAGATTCAAGGGACTTATGTGTTTTGTAATGCAATTTAATCCATTCAATAAAATCTAATAGTTGTATATATTATTAATTTGAAATAGGTATACCTGATATTGAGAGAAAACAGAGATAATAAAGAACCCAAATAAGTCTCTTGGAATCCAATAAGCTATCAATAATTGGATTAAGGTACATTGCTGATGTTTTATGTACATTATGTTAATTTCATCTCTGGAACGATAGGAAAGGTTTAATAACATAGCTGATAAAATGTATGAGCACTTTTCTGAAAATGCTAACTTCAATTAGAGAATTCGATTTCTTTTTTCATAATAGAATCTTCTAATTCCTGTTTTCCCTATAAAACCTTTGTCTCAAAATAGTTCGGTAAGAAAAGGATGGCCATGAGTACCTAACACCCAAATGGCTTAATATTGACTTTGAGCCACACAGTGCCTGTCTTTGAATGAGACACTGATTTTGTAGTTTAATATTTATTTGGTTCTTAACTAGATTGCTTTCTCCAGACTTGGTGAAACAGAGAATGAAATGAGGAAGCAACATGGGTTTTGAAATTGTCCTGACATTGTCTTATGGCACTTTTTTTTTTTTTTTTTTTAATTTTCAGATTTGATTCCCCTCTCTATTTCCAAGTCAAGGTCCTGGTTTTTAATTTCCTTCTCAAAACACTTCTGCGATTTTCCCTTCAACTTCAGGGTCCTCTCCCTTCTCTCTTTTGCAAAAATAACATTCCAAACATCCTTCTGCTTGACTGTCAGCGTTGCCAGCCCTCCTTTCAGACAGCTCACTTAACTAGCTGATACACCCTGAATCTAGCACCTCTCCTACCTTTGGTCCTTGGAGGCTACTTTGGCAGTGGAAGCAGTGAGAATATGTTGAGGCAGCTGCAGAAACTGCTTCCTAGTTCACAAAAGGTGAGAGCTGGGTCTCTTCCTACACTACCCAGATTTTACTGAGGAGTGCCTGGTACAGCACTGTGGTCTGAATTTGATCATTCTGGAATTTAGTTTGAGATGTAAACCCAGTGTTTCCATTTGAAAAAGTATATTTTAGAATGAATTGGGTCCCATAAAGCCACAAAGATTTTTCACACACACACAAAAGCTTGTAAATGTCTTGGTTAATTCAGAGGCATAAATGTGTATGTTGGGTGGAGGGTTTGAAAAACCTGAAGGTGGCATGCCCCTAATGCTAGATTCCCAAAAGATAATTTTATTTTGTAATTTCACATTATTTTGCTATCTCATCCAGTTTAATTTTCATGTTATTTCTTATCTATCATTTGCTTATCTTAATTAAAAAATGTTCTGTATCATTAAGTACTTCATCTTTCAGTCAGATGATTTTGCATGAAATTATGAAAGATAAGAATAGAGAACTTTTCTATGATTATCCCAAATGATATAGAGAACTGAAAATAATTTGCAGTTAATTAGGGACTGAGCTAGGGGATTAATTAATTTCGATGTCACCTACATGGCAATATGTACCTATTAAATTAATCATATAAACTCATTCTATAAATAAAACAAAATAAACATGTACACATACAAGCAAACACATCTCACATCTAAAATATAACTATTGATATATGAAAGTCAATCTAGGACTGACCTCTTTGTAGTTTTAAGTTAGTATGACTTTTTGAAGCATTTTATAGACATTGATTGTGCCAGAACTTAGACTGTAAATATTCATAATATTCATTGTGAGGTGGTTTGACATGGTCTGTGTGTCTGTTTTTCAATTATGTTTCAGCCCTGTCACTTGATTTTGTTTTGTTTCATTGTGCATTGTCATATGTTACAAAAGAATTAAAGGACTTGCTTTATTTGCAAAATCCAGTCGGTAGTTTTGCTGCTGACTGTTCAAAAGCCCAGTTTAATGGCCCAGACTTAATATTTGTGACAATGGAGCTCTGAGAATGAATGATGGATCTGTGTAGCATCTATAGTTTTAACCTCTAACTAGCTTTCATGGATCATCTTTCCAATTCTCATTTCCTTTTGTTATTGATATAAACTCAGTTTGAATAACTGGATCTTCCTGCACGTGTTGATGATCTCTGAGCTCTTCTGAGAATAGCATTGGCCCACTGTTGATACTGTTAATAATTATTCTTATTTTTCTCTTTTTTTTTTTTTTTTAGTCTCGACCTATTCCTTCCCACCTTACTTCAGCAGTTGCAGAGAGTATCTTGGCTTCAGCCTGTGAGAGTGAGAGCAGAAATGCTGCCAAGAGGATGCGTCTGGATAGACAACAGGTACAAAGGGGTCTTGGAGTCTGGTGTAATCCAACTGTAGCAAATACAGTGACTTTAACAAATATAGAAGAGCAAATACTCTTGAATGGGTGTGAAGTACACAGAGATACAGCTACATGCCTTAACGGTAGACATTTAAACTTGTAAAATGAATGTTCACATGATCATGGAAATCAAACAAGAATTTTCTGTGGGGGAAGATGAAAAATGGTGAAACTCATGAGTTATAACCCTGTTAGTATCCAGTTTCAAGGCTAATAACTTATGAGGAGATTCTGAGTGATTATTTACAGAAGTTTCAAAATTTTATACCATCATTTATTACAGGGACCTGATCATGTTCATTTGGAAAGAAAATGAGACTCTCATTTATTCTGGTCTAAGTCAAATGCCAAGAGACTACTATGGGTGTGGGTAAAATGCATCATAACTTTAAAATCCTGGAAGACTACAAAATGGAAATCTAGTGTATTGAAGATTCATGTCCTGGGCTTATTCTTTCATTGACTAATCATTTATTGTGGTCTCACTTTTTACATGGCTTCTTTCTATGTCTCATTGCTAAGGATCTATGTCTGTGTAGCATGGATGTGTTGTACTTTTGCTACATTGTTCAGTGTTTTTTTGGCTCACATTTTTCTTTAGTTTATCTATATATTTCTTTTTAATTTCTCATCTCTAGACTCTTTTTCTTTTTCCCCTCTACCCTCCTTTCTTAATTATTCATAATAAGGCGTGAAATTATAATGTATTGCCTTACATTCATGCATGGAAGTTTGCTGTATCCTGGCTTTTTAATTATCTTTGCAATGATGGTGTTTTGTATTTTTCATTGTGAATGAGATGAGTTAACACTAAATTTGGTTACTACAATTTTGTTTTTCCCCTGGGCTAGTGAGTTTCTAAGAAAAACAAAAAGTTTGTTTTTTACATAACAGGCTTAGAGTATTTGGAAATGTTTCAGAATAGTATCTGATTTGATATGTTTATTATTAAAATGTCATGGACTAATAATTATGAATATAGCAAAAGTTGAACTCTTTAGTTAAATAAGTATACAATACTGTGGATAAAATGTATGTGAAATGCCAATTTTGAATTTGTTAATCATTCTTCCAATAATTATTCACATATACACACTCTCAATTGAGACACTTATGGTATTTATAAATAGTATTTATTGTATCTATCAATGTATTACCATCTAACATAATGATTAGGATTGCATATTCTGGAGTTAAATAGACCTGGTTTTGATTCTCATCTCTGCCCTTACTAACTGTGGGAACTTTAGCAATCTATTTCAGTTCTGTGTGCTTTTCTTTATGTGAAAGATGACAATAATGACATACTAATCCTATGTGGTTTTTATGGGAACCTTAAGTGCTAGATTCATTAAATGTACTTTGCAATCCACCTGGGTCATAGTAAGCTTTAATAAATTCAGCCTAGAAAGGAAGGTTTTGATGTCCAGCTTTTTGTCATTATATTGGCCTCAACAAAACTGGAAAGAAACATAAGTAGTATTCTCTCTGACACAGGAGTTAGGAAGTCAGACTAAATCCATTTGAGAAAAGATCTTAATTCTAGAAACTGGAATGGTAGAATCCTGGGACTTAATGGGCTCTCTTGGCTGTCATCTAGATGTGTATTATCTACCTACTCTATTCTGTGGAATATCCATGCACAGTATCAATTATATAGAGAGTTGTTATGAAAATGAAATGACCGCTTCATTATATATATATCACCTATGAACTGATTGGTTCTAAAATCACTGGAAAAACCTGATTTGTTCTAATCGCTTAACTACCATTAGTCTAATCCATAAAATAAGGATACAGCTAACAATGTATATGAAAGCATAGTATATTTAATAAGTTTATATATTCTTTAAGATATATTGACCGTTGACTGGAATCCCCAAGTGTTAGGCAAATACTACTTCCAGTGGTAGAGATCCTCTATTTACTAACACACTTGTCCTAACATCACAGAAATAAATTTACTTTCAAGGTCTTTTTTAAGATTGATTTTTATTTATTGGAAAGGCAGAATGACAGAGAGAGAAGGAGAGACAAAGAGAGAAAGAGATGTTCCATTCACTGTTTTTCTCCTCAAATGGCTGCAGCAGTCAGGGTCTGGGCCTGGCCAGGCTGAAGTCAGGAATACCATCTGAGTCTTCCACATGGTTGGCTGCAGCCCAAGTACTGTGCCATCATCCACTGTTTTCCCATATGTATTAGCAGGGAGCTGGATGAGATCAGAGCAGCCAAGGCTTGAACCTCTGCTCAGATACAGGATGCTGCTGTTGCAGGCATTAGTGTAACCCACTGCATCGAAACACAAACCTCATTATCAAGGTCTTTAATTTGAGTTCAAGTTTGCTTCCTGGGGCTGGTGCTGTGGCACAATAGGTTAATCATCCGCCTGCGTCGCCGGCATCCCATATGGGTGCAGGTTCTAGTCCTGGCTGCTCCACTTCCAGTCCAGCTCTCTGCTATGGCCTGGGAAAGCAGTAGAAGATGGCCCAAGTCCTTGGGCCCTGCACCCACATGGGAGATCTGGAGGAGGCTCCTGGCTGCTGGCTCCTGGGTTCGGATCAGTGCAGCTCCAGCCTTTGCAGCCATCTGGGGAGTGAACCAATGGAAGGAAGACCTTTCTCTCTGTCTCTTACTGTCTGTAAGTCTAACTCTCAAATAAAATAAATAAAATCTTAAAAAAAGAACAAATTTGCTTCCTAGAACTTTCACCCAGTGGGTAAGGGGAAGCTAGCAATAATGAAGATTGGGATTTTGTACAGTTTTTTGGGGGTAGGGACTAAAATGATTGGGAACTCGTGGTCTTCAACCCTACTGCCCATATTTGATGTCTTCTTTTTCTTTGTGACCTCATACATTGTAGTTGTTTACTGAGAGTCTCTGTCATCTGAGAAAGAGGGATATCCAGTATCACCCCACATGGAACATTCTGTCTAGGCCCTGAAAGCATTCAGAGGACTTGAGATTATATGAGTTGAGGAAGAAATAATTTTTAAAATTCTGTTCTGTGATTTATTCTGTTCTGTGATATTTACAGCCTTTTAAAAATGCAACCTTCCCATGTGCATAGCTATTACTGTTCTCATTGACATGTAAGGAATTAGGCTTAGGGAAGTGGAAGGATTCATGTAAGTTCCAGGCACATGGGAAAGTCAAGTTATGAGCTTATATTACAGTTGGCTGACACTTGAGATCCCTCTGTGATTCTTTAGCACCTTTCCATTGATCTTGTTCACTGAGAAAACCCATGGCCTGAAACAAACTTAGGGCTCATGTGCTTTGTAAGCATGCTCATAATAAATGATGAGTCCACTGGTTAAATAAAAAGTACAGTATTACAGTATGAGCCTTAGTTAAAATGCGGATTTTGAATTTGCTAATCATGCCACCAGTGTTTATTCACAGGTATGTGTTTTGACAGTGCAGTATATTGCTGGAAGGTAATTTGCTTTATTAGCAAAGATTTTGTACTGTATCATACCTAGTGAATCAGGTTTCGCCTGGTTATCAGTCTAAAAAAAGTTTACAAACTTTCCAAAATGCTTTAGTTTACCTGATGAACCAGTTATGGACTATGAACACTGATTTAACATTTATAATTTATATTTCCAAAACATCTAAATGGTTTCTTTTTTTATATTTTATTTCTCTTAATAAGATAACATATTTTAATTTGCATTATAGTCAAAGGCTTAATGGATCTATTAAATAAAGCTATAAAAAATGAAATTCATTTGAAGCCACATGGTTGGAACTGAAGGACATCGTGTTGAGTAAAATAAGCCAGATCCAGAAAGACAAATAGCGCATGTTCACCCTTATATGTGGGAGCTAAAATTTTAAAAAATTCTTAAGAAATGCCCACGTGTGTCAGTGTTGCAAATACTGTGTTTTGTCCAACTTTGTTTTAAATATTTGTCAAATCTATAGGAATTGTATACTACTATAGTATTAATGATTTTATGACTATTTTAAAATTGAGATGAGTGAGGTTGAGCATATTTTCAATTTTTACTTTTCTTAAGATTTTATTTTATTTATTTGAAAAGCAGAGTTACAGAGAGAGAGGGAGAGAGACGGACAAATCTTCCATACCCTGGTTCACCCCCAAAATGGCTACAATGGCCCCTGCCGGGCCAGAAAAAAGCCCAGGAGCCAAGAGCTTCTGTTTTTCCCACTTGGGTGTAAAGCCCAAGTACTTTGGCCATATTTCGCTGCATATCAAGGCACATTAGCAGGAAGGTGGATCAGAAGTGGAGCATCTGGGACTTAGCCAATGCTCATATGGGATGCAGGTGTCACAGAGAGTGGCTTTACCCACTGTGCTACAATGCTGGCCCCAAACATTTTTCCATTTGATTATTGTTTATAGCCCTTATTTATTTTCCTCTGGGACTGTGGTCTTTTTACTTTTCATTTGTTAATTTATTATTTTAGAGATCTATTTGTTTATTTGAAAGGCAGATTTAGAGAAAGAGAGGGAGAGAGGTCTTCCATCTGCTGATTGACTCCACACATGGCTGCAATGGCTGGATTTGGGCCAGGCCAAACTTGGGAGCCAGAAGCTTTTTCCTGGTCTTTCACATGGGTGCAAGGACCAAGAAGTTGGGCCATCCTCTGTTGCTTTCCCAGGTGATTTAGAAGGAACTGAATTGAAAGTGGAGCAGCCAGAACTTGAAGCCGTGCCTAACATGGGATGCCCACTTGGGATGCTCACATTTGCCAATGGCGGGTTAATCCACCACACCACAATACTGGCCCCACATGATTTTTCACTTCCAATTCTCTTTTTTTTCAAGGTTTTATTTATTGAGAGGCAGAATTACAGATAGAGGAAGAGAGAAAGGTCTTCCATCTGCTGGTTTACTCCCCACATGGGCACAATGGCTGGAGCTGAGCTGATCTGAAGCAAGGAGCCGGGAGCCTCCCCAGGGTTTCCCACATAAGTGCAAGGGCCAAAGCACTTGGGCCATTCTCCACTACCCTCCTAGGCCACAAGCAGAGAGCTGGATCAGAAGAGCAGCCAGGACATGAACCAGTGACCATATGGGATTCCAGCACCACATATGGAGGCTTAGCTCACTACACTACAGCGCTGGCCCCTTTTACTACCAATTCTACAGATTTCCTGTGATATAACACACAGAAACTTATACCAAGTGATTCTACTTCCTACCAAAGTTTGGAGTTGAGTCTTCTCTTAATGGAATTGAAATCCTGGCCGGCGCCACAGCTCAATAGGCTAATCATCCGCCTGCGGCACTGGCACACCAGGTTCTAGTCCAGGTCGGGGTGCCGGATTCTGTCCTGGTTGCCCCTCTTCCAGGCCAGCTCTCTGCTGTGGCCAGGGAGGGCAGTGGAGGATGGCCCAAGTGCTTGGGCCCTGCACCCCATGGGAGACCAGGAGAAGCATCTGGCTCCTGCCTTCAGATCAGCGTGGTGCGCCGGCCGCAGCATGCTGGCTGCGGCAGCCATTGGAGGGTGAACCAACGGCAAAGGAAGACCTTTCTCTCTCTCTCTCTCTCTCTCTCTCTCTCTCTCACTGTCCACTCTGCCTGTCAAAAAAAATAAAAATTAAAAAAAAAAAAAGAAATCCTTTCTGCCCAGGTAGAGAAACTGAGAGCTCTTTTTTAGTGTTGGCAGTGAGATCATTCTTTTCTGCCTGTATTCTTTTCCCAACTCACAATTTTGAGAATTTTCAGTGATTTGGAGATTCTCCCCTCTACATTTCTCTAGGTGTATAAAAGCTCAAAAACTGGGGAGTTAAAATTTGTTTTCTGTGAAGCCACACATCTGAATACTTGCTGCCAATGGTTAGCCACCTGTAGAGCTGTGACTGTGTATGTCCTTTGGAGTTTATGAAGCTTGATGAATTAATTGGATTTTGTAAAGCTCTTTGAGCTATGAACATGAAAGGTGTTATGGATGTGTTGAGCACTTCATTTCATATGCCCGTTTTGCACCAAAATCCAGAGGAAACTTCTTAGTATGCAGCCTTGCCCTGAAGCAAGCCAGTGGCAAAGACAGGAGCCTACCGCTTCAGCAGGTATCAGAGTTCACAAAACTTGAGGTTCATCCCCCATGCATTTTAGAATATTCAGTATTTCTTTTAACATGAAAATCTGCAACTTAAATTTTCCCTTGGAAATTCTTTTTCACTTTGACAACTCAGAGAGGTGAACAAAGGCAGACCTCATTTTACAATTCCATCACATCTTTTGGCAATCTTAGACTCTAACCCTTTCAAACATAGCACCTCTTTTTACAATAATTCCTTTGAAATTCCCCATTTTTAGACCTTCAATACAATTTATAAGAGGTCAGCATTGTGGCATAAATGGTTAAGCCACTTCCTGCAAAGCCAGCATTGCAGATGGGCACCGGTTTGTGTCCTGTCTGCTCCGTTTCTTTTTTAAAAAAGATTTATTTATTTATTTGAAAATCAGAATTACATAGAGAGAGGAGAGGCAGAGAGAAAGAGATCTTCCATCCAATAGTTCACTCCCCAATTGACCACAACGGCCAGAGCTGTGCTTATGCAAAGCCAGGAGCCAGGAGCTTTTTCCAGGTCTCCCATGTGGGTGCAGGGGCCCAAGGATTTGGGCCATCTTCCACTGCTTTCCCAGACCACAGCGGAGAGCTGGATCAGAAGTGGAGCAGCTGAGTGTCAAACTGGTGCCCATATGGGATGCAGACACTTCAGACCAGGATGTTAACCCACTGATCCACAGCCCTGGCCCCGCCTGCTCCATTTCTAATACAGCTCCCTAATAATGGCCTAGGAAAGCAGCCACAGATGGCTCAAGTGCTTGGGCCCCTGCCCTCACGTGGGAGACCTGGATGAAGCTCCTGGCTTCTTGCTTCAGCCATTGCCACCATTTGTGGAGTGAACCAGAAGTTGGAGGATTTCTCTCTCTCTCTCTCTCTCTTTCTCTCTCTCTCTCTCTGTCTCCCCCTCTCTCTATAACTATGAATTCAAAAAAATTTAACTCTCCCTGTCTTTCTGTAAGTCTGACTTTTGAACAAATAAGTGAATCTTTAAAAAATGGAATTATAGTCAATAAAAATTATATCCTCTATACATGTTTCTGTCTGTACATTATATATATAACACATTAAATATTTATAATATAGTAAAAGCAATAACATATAGCCAAATAACATGCCTTTTAATGTGTGCCCGTGTGAGATACTATGACACCAGAAGATATAATGAAGTCACCAGATGCTTACACTAATACATGAAATCAGTGAAGATACAACAGTTGAACTGTCCCCTGTATGTCATGGCAACTCACAGTGGTTTTTGATATAAAATTTCCAAATGATGAGAAACCATTTGTAAATTTCCAAGCAAAATCATGTAGTATTCCCTTGATTTCCAAGTCAGTTATATTCCAGAGATAATCCATTATGTATTTAACAACCATCATAAAAATTCTGTAATTATAACTGCAAAAGAATGAAATTTTATGCTCAGATAATTCTAAATAGGCTTTCCCCCTACAAAGATATCTAGCCAGACCTTTGAAAATTCACACAGGAAGAGGGGTAATTCTTGGTCACAGAAGACTGCCTGGAACATGTCAGTGAGTGAATGTATCTCCTATTAAAGCTAGCAGCACCTGCTTTGCTGTTCCATTTGGTCCCGGGGAGGTACCGTTGGCTTTGAGAGGCACTGCTATGGACAGAATAGTCTAGAATTCAAATGCAGAAATGAGAATTCTCAGTCCTCACCTCTGTTCCTTCATACCAAATCCTTGTATCTCAATTATGACCATTCTGAACTTGAGGGTCAAAACGCTCCAAGCTCAGCAGGCTTTGCTCTCAACCTAGCCAATGAGTCTTCCTGCCATCCTGCCTCCTCTCTTCCCTTTACTTTTGTTTTTAAAATTGTCAGAGCCTAGAAGTAAAAATTATGAGTATAAAATAAAAACAATGAGGCTTTTTGGTTAATTACATTTTACAAGGGTGAGGTGGGGGCCAGCACCGTGGCTCACTTGGTTAATCCTCCACCTGCGGTGTCAGAATCCCATATGAGCGCCAGGTTCTAGTCCCTCTTGCTCCTCTTCCAGTCCAGCTCTCTTCTGTGGCCCGGGAAGGCAGTGGAGGATGGCCCAAGTGCTTGGGTGCCTGCACTCGCATCGGAGACCAGGGAGAACTACCTGGGTCCTGGCTTCGGATCGGCATAGCTCCGGCCATGGTGGTCATTTAGGGGGTGAACCAACGGAAGGAAGACCTTTCTCTCTCTCTCTCTCTCTCTCTCACTGTCTAACTCTATCTGTTAAAAAAAAAAAGGTGACGCAATTAAGTATCAATATTGATATACTGTCAGTCAAAAAACTAAGCAGCATATGATTTTTAAGTCCCATTTTATTTTTAAAATTTTTATTATCATTTTCTTTGAGAGGCAGAGGGATGCAATGAGAGACAAAGAGGTCTCCCATCCACTGATTCACTCTCCAAATGCCTGCAACATTGGGTCATGATGCAGAAGACAATTGGGGTCTCTCACATGGGTGACAAGGACACTAGTAGTTGAGCCGTCATCTGTTGCTTCCCAGGGTGAGCATTAGCAAAAAGCCAGAATTGGAAGCTGAGCCAGGATTTGAACCCAGGCACTTTGAAGTGGTGGCTTAACCACTGTGCCAAATGCACACTTAAAGTAAAATGCCATATTTTATTTCCCACTCAACTATTTTAAATGTCTGCAATAAATATATTAATTATTTTCTATATTGAAAGCTACCATAAATTAAATTTTATGTTCGATACAACACGGATGTCACAATATACTACATTTTGCAGCAAATACACTATCACAGCAATATCAGGCCTGTTAATCTTTTTAAAAGTGGACATTTAGGGCACAGGCATTACGCTAGTGGTTAAGATGCCTGAATTCCACAGTTTCCAATGAGGGAAACTTGGGATTCTTGGGAAGAAATGAAAAGGGAGAATGTGAGGTAAAGTTTAAGCTAGATTGTGCGGTGAATGGACATGGACTTCAGGTTTATGCAGAGAGAAGAGGTGAAGGATGGGGACATGACCCAATTTCTGGAAAATTTCAAGAGCCAATGGACAAGAAGACATGAATGAGACTGCAGGAAAGGTGAGGTCCTGATCCAGCAGGAAGACACTTTTCCTGCTACCCCTCATTCCACGTTTCCTACTTAAATGCAATGTAATTTAAATTGGAGCATTTCTAAAAAATAATTATGAAGATTGACTGCTACAAAATAATCATATGGTTAGACAGAATCTCAAGCTAAACATTAGTGATTTCGGAATGTCTATTTTTCCATGCCACCGTGAGAGCTCAGCTAATTAAGAATCAAAGTTTAATGTATTCCTATAATTTTAGCTTATGTAATTACATACAAAAATTACTATTCTATTTTAAAGAACCCTTTGTATGATGTCTCAAAAAACAGCCATTACCGTTTCTGTCAACTTGTGTATTTTATCCTTTTTAGAAAAATATTGAAATCAAGGGTACTTCTGCTTAATACATTTTCTTAATGCATATATTTTTCCTACATAATGATATGTCAAAATACGTCTCAGTAGTGATGGACAGATGTCATCTGATTAGATCCCTCCATGGTACTATGAGGCATGCAGATCAGATGGTTTCCTTCTTTCATTGATGGGTAATCCAACTGAAAAACTGTTTGGGCCAACTTCTTTTTCAGGGGTAGAAGCTGAAAGCAAGCTAGAATTCCTAATTTTGTTGTCTTTCTGTCACTCATAGTACCTTTCTATTTGATTTTCTGGATGCACTGAGAAATCGTCCACATTTATATAGGAAATGATTTTAAAAACATTTTAGGTATATCTTTGGTTTAGGGTATTACTAACATCAGGGGAATAAATGGCAGGATATGAGTAGGTGGTTTGAATTCAGACAGCAAAATTCAACATAATATGTTGATACACTTTTGATGCCAAAATCAAGGAAGCACATGGTTTGCTGGGTTCTTCATGAAGACAGCATCTTTAATATTATTTTAAAACCAACTTGTTTTTAGGCATAACAGATAAATGGAGAATCTGATGTATTGCTTTGGTTACATAAATTCAGTTTTATAATTTATTTTTCCTAATATGTGCATTCCTTGCTGTCCTTTCTCTTTATCTACTTTAGATCCCACTAGTTACTGTGAAACAATAATATTCTATGTATTGGAGAAATTGAACTAAAGCCGCAGATTTACTATGCTTGAACTATTAGGCTATGCCTCCTAAAGAGAGAGAGCAATGATGTTTGACGTGACTTCTCTGGTAAATGCAATCCTAGGGGCTTCAAGGGATGCACAGTTGTGACCTCAGTCACTCTGTTCTGTGGGAAATGAGAGTATCTGCATTTGGACCCTTCTAGGGAGCCAAATATTAATTCTAATAAAAAAAAACTTTTTGTGGAGATCTTTCTAAACCTTAATCAGTGCATCTTCGTTGCATTAGAAAAGTCTACAAGTCATAAACTGTAAGCCTGAAGACGGATTTATTTACTAATCCTTGCTAATGACTGTCCAGTGCTGACGGAGCTTTGCCTACAAATAATGAACAGGTGATTCTACGAAGCTTGTCCAAAAGAAAATCCCTGATCAGGTGAAGGACTACTTTCTTCATAATTGATCACTTTCTCATAATGATGAAGAGATTTTGAGTGATATCTGATCAGCCTTGCTGAAATAGATTGATCCAATCTATATTTCTCACCCTCATATCAGTTCCCCTTGTCTTGTCAATATTTTAAAGTGATTGTTTTTGCTTCAACATCCAGGGACTCCTATCTGTCTACAAAACAGCTTTCTCTTGTTCTTCTTTATGGCCTTTTAATGAGAGGGCACCTTTCTGTTTGGGGAGTTCACAAAACACCACCTGCACCTGCACCTTCATCAAGATATAAATGATGCTTAGGTGGATAAAAATCTAAGTTACATTTATTTCTATGTTCCTTTGAATTGTTTTGCCTTGTATACAAACAATATCAAAATAGCACTTTAGATGACATAATAAAACTAAAGTGTAATGAGATTCCTGCATTCAGATCAAATCACTTCACTGACAGCATTTAACCATTTCTCCAGTCACATTTCATGTTCTTATTATAGATCTTCGTGTTGTTATTCAAGAAAACAGACTAGTGCATTTAGGCACTCTAGGAACTCCCAGCACATGGTAGGATCAGTCACATTTTGCATCTCTGAATTGTGTGGTTAGTCTTCTGTCCTCAAATCCTGTATGAAAAATCGAAGAGGCATTTATTAAAAATCATGGTTCTGAAAAGAGGCCAGGGAGCAAAAAGAGGTATTGGTGGTCCCTATAAACTTGAGTAATAAAATATCTCAATGTAAGCAGAAAATGTAGGTGGAAAGGTTATCTGAATTGTAAATACATGATTTCCATAAAAAATTGCCAAACACTTTCCCAATTTCTTTTGTATTGGCTATTCCTTATCTTCATTACATGATATGGCATAGAGGAGGAGGCTGTCTTTAGGTAGAGGAATCTGAGTAGGTAGGAGAAAAAGGTAGCCTTGATTTAGTTCTTTAGAAAATGGTGGAGAGTCAGTAGTATTGAGATGTTTTAGTACCTGTTAATATGTGGGTATGTCACAACATTGCTATATTCAAACCTTGCAAATGTATGGCCTTTTGAAAGAAGAAGAGCTTCTTTTTTAAAATTACTGAAATTGCAAGATAAAACATATTAGACACATTAAAATTAGTTAGGGGGCAGGTAGTGTGGTGCAGCGGGATAAGGCTCCATTTGCGATGCCAGTTTCCCATAGAGGAGGGCAGGTTCCAGTTCCAGCTGCCCTGCTTTGATCCAGCTTCCTGATGATGTGCCTGGAAAGCAGCAAAATAAATCTTTTTTTTTTTTTTTTAATTAGGACTGTACGGAACTTTACAGACCATTTAAATAAATTTATGAAAAAAAGAGACCTAGAAACATTCATTTTTAGTTTACATTTTCCTTCTTTCTTTCTCCTTCTTTCCTTCCACCCTTCCTGCTTTCCTTCTTTCTTCAGGGTTTTTTTCATATTTCATGAGAAACAGAACTTCCCTATAAAATGAAGCAAAAAAAGGACCAACACAGTGCAAAAAAAAATTAGCTCCCTTTTCATTTCAGGGTAATGTTCTGAATAATGAAAATCATAATGCTTCATAAATTTCAACTTTTAATGGCATCATACACACATAGCATGCAAAGATTTGATACTACTTTGGACAGAGAACTCGGAAGGTCACATTAGTTTAATTCAATTGCACTTCTGTATCATTCATGATCACCTCTGAAGCAAATTTGAGAAGTCCAATGAAGCTGTCAAGCCTTAAATGAATCTCCATATATGTGAGCAAAATTTTCGTTCTAGGGAACTAGCCACTTACCCATGTATTTTCTTGCCTTTGAATTTTTTTTTTTTTTTAAATAGAATAGGATCTTGGTGGCCAGCATCTGGCATAGCAGATAAAGCTGCCACCTGTCACACAGGCATCCCAAATGGGCACCCATTTGAGTTCCTGCTGCTCCACTTCTGATCCAGTTCCTTGTTAATGTGCTTGGGAAAACAGTGGAGGATGGCCCAAGTACTTGAGCCACTGCCACCTACGTGGGAGACCTGAAAGAAGCTCCTGGCTCCTGGCTTAAACCTGGCCCAGCTCCAACCGTTGTGGCCATTTGGAGAGTGAACTAGCAGATGGACAATCTCTCTCTCTTTCTCTCTCTCTTTCTGTCTATCTTTCTGTCTCTCTCCACCTCTGTAATTCTGACTTTCAAAATAAATAAATCTTTAATGAAAAATAGAAAATAGAATCGTTTCTGCAGTTCATACTAAATTAATTTCTTGAACTACCATTTACTTCATAATCCACATTTTAGAAAAAAAAAATTGTGGAGACCATTGTAAATACCCAGATCTAGTTTTAAAGTCCAAGTTCTTGGCCAGCGCCACAGCTCAATAGGCTAATCCTCTGCCTGCGGCGCCGGCACACCGGGTTCTAGTCCCAGTCGGGGCACTGGATTATGTCCTGGTTGCTCCTCTTCCAGTCCAGCCCTCTGCTGTGGCCCGGGAGTGCAGTGGAGGATGGCCCAAGTGCTTGGGCCCTGCACCCACGTGGGAGACCAGGAGGAAGCACCTGGCTCCTGCCTTCGGATCAGCATGGTGCGCCAGCCGCGGCGGCCATTGAGGGGTGAACCAACGGAAAAGGAAGACCTTTCTCTCTGTCTCTCTCTCTCTCTCACTGTCCACTCTGCCTGTCAAAAAAAAAAAAAAAAAAAGTTCCAAGTTCTTTATTGTTCAGTTATTTTGGTGTCATCTTGACACTATTTGGGATAGACATATGAAGTATATCATATTCTACTACTAATACTAATATTTGTGTGTTATTTTATAGCATAAATTTTCACTCACATATATTTCTCATTTATTTTTTTCACAAACTCAGTAAGGTATATTTATTATAGTGCTGTTATGATTCTTGACAAAAACTTACACAAATAGGAAATGTGGTTCCTCATTATTGCTCAGGTTTTCTTTTTACATTAATGAAATTTGGAGAATTTAGAGGTGTTTTAGTGTACAGCATGTGCTATCTCCACCAGCCTGCTTCTCCCAGTCTGTCCTGAGAATCAGTTCCAAATCTCTGTTGATTTGTAGACCCATTTCAAAGTGCACCTGTTTTAAGAAACACCTCTTGTATCAAATCTTAGTTGATGAGTCTAAGTCTTTCTCTTACTTCACTCTATAACAATAATATCAACACAAAGCAGTTTTGGTGCTTGTTTATATGCCCAACTAACATTGTAATAGCTTCCAAGTGTCTTATGGAATATTGTTTGACACTACAATTTTATATCACTCTGTGGGATTAAAATAGCTTTGGCTTTTATCACTCTGAGCCCCTAAAATGCCTAGTTATATGCTGAGATGAGGCTAGGCATTTAATAAGTATCCATATGGGGCTTGATGTAGCATTGAAAAAATTCCTTTTCAGGGAGGGAAAGTACCTTTTTTGATGAGATGGCCACCATCTCAATATGAAAGATTGAGCCTGAGAATGGCAATATGTGGCCAAATAGAGGTAGTC
Organism: Oryctolagus cuniculus; assembly: GCF_051225735.1. NCBI lineage: Eukaryota > Metazoa > Chordata > Mammalia > Lagomorpha > Leporidae > Oryctolagus > Oryctolagus cuniculus. Next base: position 43,794,833 of record NC_142876.1, read on the forward strand.
ATTGGGATTAATGCTGCAATTTCAAATGTTATCTGACCACCTAGTAAACACAGTTTTAGCACCAAATAGAGAAAATTGCAAATACAGTATGAAGACGACCAAGGGTTTAGGCAGTGGAGCAGATAGAAATCGTCTCAACAGTTAGTTCTTTGGCTACTGTTGCTTTGCACTGTTCAGTGAGAAAAAGAAGACTGCTATTAGGTTTCTGACAATGTAATTACACCAAGACACAGATGCAGGGAGCTGACCTGACATTTGCCCCTGGGTAGTTGTCATAGCAGCAAGCTGAATAAAGCAGTTTGGCACAAGTACAAATGCAAGTTCCACAGAAAGCTCCACCCAAAACGCAGTGCATTTGAACATTAATATGCAGCTATATTTTTCATACTTCAGAGGTGGCCGTCCCTTCCCATTATTGAATTCTTCATTCTAAATACACGTCTCATAGTTAATCCATGTTTAAAACCAATGATAATTGTGTTCCTGTGAAGGACTAGCAGTATCATTATAAGCAGATACTGTGTATCTGGGGTATTGTTCCTTGCCGGAGATGATTTGTACAGTGTTGCTAATGAAAGAAAGGTTTATAGATTGTAAACTGGGTGTAGCTTTAACAAATATATTTGTTGTTTGTGTAATGTTTATATACTGTGACTGTGTTTATGCCCAACATTTTGTATTCTTATTTACTGCTTGCTGATTCCAAAATATGTGTGCATCTTGGTATCTATGTCTTATACATAAGATAGTTATTTAAAGTTATACATAAAATGCATATATATGTATTCAAATACATTATGTACATATAAAGCAGAATATATTTGTCAGCATGTTAAAAAGAACTTTTGGGATCACTACTATGGTAATCATTTGAGTTTTTAAAAATATTACTTCTATTCTGTAGCCTAAGTTTAATAATAATAATAATGTGGAAATGTACTGTGAAAATTGAATTATTAATGGCAGCATTAACCTGTACTCACATGTTGTTATGCCATCATCTTTCTAATTAGTGATAATTATCAATCAATACATGGTCTCTAAAGACTCAGATAAACCTTTGAAAGATTTCCAATTCAGAAATTAATAAAATGTATGTTATTTTAGAATGAGTCTGCCTGAAACAGAAAGACAAAATTTTTATACTATGTCTGATCAACAGAGAATCTGGATTACAAATCATGATCATAGAGAATTTTATTTTTATTTTTATTTTTTATAGAGAATTTTAAATAATTTCTATGCAATGAGTTTATGGGGCTATGGAATATGCATTAGGAAAGGAAGACAACAATCAGTATACCTCCATCCACGAGGGTGTTTCTCATATGTTTATCTTTTTTTCTTTCTCAGTCACTATATCCATCCACTGTTGGGGATTTTAAAATCTCTTGGCTCTGTTCTCTCTTTACTCTCAAATCGTTTCTTCGTGGTAGCAAATGGTTGCAGCCTTCCATCTTTCCAGTTGAGTATACCTGTTTTTTTTTTTTTTAAAGATTTATTTATTTACTTGAAAGCCCGATTTACACAGAGAAAGAGGAGAGGCAGAGAGAAAGAGAGAAGTCTTCCATACACTGGTTCACTTCCCAGTTGGCTACAATGGCCGAAGCAGTGCCAATCCGAAGCTAGGAGCCAGGAGCTTCCTCTGGGTCTCCCATGTGGGTGCAGGGGCCCAAGGACTTGGGCCATCTTCTGCTTTCCCAGGCCACAGCAGAGAGCTGGATAGGAAGTGGAGCAGCGGGACTCGAACTGGCGCCCATATGGGATGCTGGTGCTGTAGACCAGGGCTTCAATCCACTGTGCCAAAGCGCCAGCCCCTAGAGTATGCCTGATGTACACATTTATCCCAAAAGTAATTGATGAGGACAGGGGAATGGTAAATACATTTCATGTGCTCCATTTTGGAGCCCCTGATGGAGTACACTCTGCAATGCACGTGGAATGAGAGTAAGAGAGGAAACTCAGAGTTACAAATTCAGAAAGAAGAGATAAATTCTGGAAGACCAAAGGGAAAGTGTTTACTATATGGACTGTACTCGTGTTAGTTTCCTAAGACTATCATCACCAAGTACTACAAACTCAATCTCTTGAAGTAACTGAAGTTTATTCCCTCACAGTTATGGGGGATAGAAGTCCAGAATCAAGGTACATGTTGGAAGAGCCACTCTCCTTCCCAAGCCACTACAGGGACCATCGTTGTCTCTTCTGGTAGTCCTAGGTGTTCCTTGGTTTGCAGAAGCAAACTCCAATCTCTATTTCCATCTTCACAGAACTCTCCTCCCTCTGTTTCTGTGTGTTTCTCCCTGTTTACAAGGAAGCCATTATGTTACATTAAGGCCCGCCCTAATTCAGTGTGACATCATCATTATTAGATTGCATCTGCAAAAATCTTACTTCGGAATAAGATCACAGCTGCACGGATGTGGGAATAAAACTTCAGAGGATTTTTTTCAGGGAACGCAATACAAGCCATAAAAGTACACCCTATGCATGCCCCATTATGTCCTACTCATTGTAACATACAGTCACCCATCTCAGTATCCCCAGATATCAACTTATTCCAGCATTAACTGTAAGTCCTAAAATTTATCTCACTTATCTAATTTAAAATGCCTCAAATATTCTCTTTAAACCTAAATTTAGTGCAAGTGAGACTCTTGTTGTGGCCCACCCTGGGGAAAACTTTCTATCTATAGACTCATGAAATCTAGAAAACAAGCTATCTGCTTCCAGAACACAATGATGAGTTGGGCATGGGATATACATACATATAGATAGATTGAAATATAACTAGAAAGATAGAGATATTTCATAGATAGATATAGATAGATAATTCTGTTAGTTTGTTTGAAAGGCAGATAGACACACAGACAGATCTCCCATCCATGGGTTCACTCACCAAAGATCTGCAACAGCCAGGACTAGGCCAAGCCAAAGTCAGGAGCTTGCAGTTGAATCTGGTTCTCCCATATGAAAGCAGGGATTCGAGTACATGAGTGATCATGGGCTGCCTCCCAGGCCATACATTTTTGTGAACTTAGAATCAAGAGCAGAGCCAGCACTCAAACCAAGACACTCTAATATGGGGTGCAGGTGTCCCATATGACAAATGCCAAATGCCTACCCCAAGATAAATATTTTTATTCCAACAGGGAGAAACAGGAAGGAAAAAGGGAGTCACAGTGCCTAAGCTTTTCAAAAACCCAGTGGAGAAAATTCCATTAGATTCCAAAGCATGAGAAGAATCAGCTGTGGCTCCACACTCTTCCTGTCTCACCCAGGCAACAGCCCACCCTCTTGACCTACCTGGCCATGGTCCCTCACTCACAGCCTGAGGAAGTCCACTCGGCTGGCCTCGACTTCTGAGCCCATGCGTCTGTCCTCAGAGTCCTTATTTCGTTCAGTCCAATCTCTGTCCCAGTAGAAGCTGACAGTTTTCCTGAAGTACAAAATTCTCAGAAACTTTGGTAGCCTCCTGTGGATGTTTCCATGATCCACACCAGAAGACACAGCATTTCTGCACACATCCTTGCTGGAAACCCTCATCTCTGTTCCTAGCATCTGCTGAAATGTGATTTGGGACCATGAATCACATAACTGATCTCTTGACCATAAATTTGTCTAGTCTCATCCCATTTCCAGAGCTCTCTGAAATTCTTTTTTCTTAAAAGTTTTAAAAGCAAGATTTATTAAAGTGAGAGACTTCCAGCAAGAATGGCATGGAGGGAGGCACCGAAAGAAGCAAAACCCAAGGAAGCCCCTGGTACTGGAGAAGAAAAAGACATTGAGTTACAAGGCAGGGACAACACCCATCAAAAGACCTGATTTGCCATCTTTAATCCTATCTAGGTTGCTCCAGATAAAACAAAGAGCCTCAGAAGGATGAGATAGATAACTTGTTTACAGTAAGCTGTGAGCTCAGGAGGATAAAATTGCTACTTCCTTGCTATTCTTGGGGTAAAATTGGAAGCTTTCCAGGAGTGGGCAGGCAGGCACTTTTGAACTTGCTAAAGACAAGCACCCTGCACCCCAGTTTCCACTGACTGCCTATTAACCCATCTGACTCCTCACATTCCACACACGCCCCTCCCGGAAGAGTGAGCCCTAACTTCTATTAGGGGAAAACTGGGCAATGCTTGTCTGGCTTCTTCGTGCAGAAAAGTGGCATCATAGGGAAAGGCAGTCAAGACAGGGTTCCAGCAGGAGGTGGCTTCTCAAGGGGCATGCGGTGCCAGCTTGCAGAAACTGCTTCCATCCAAGGTTTCATGTGCATGCCCATGGAGAACTTCACTGTTTCAAGTCTGGAGAAAATGAATCTAACAAGCAGTTTTAACTCACAGGATCTAAAACAAAGGACAGAGTCATTATTAGAGGACCTAAGAAAGGTGCTGTCTAAACCATGCTCAAGTTTTCCCATTGAGAGACAAACAGAAACTGACGGAAGGGCCTGATTATTATCAGGTGGGCTTTAAGGCCTGGCCAGTTATGAGGCCCAGGCCTGAGTATCTCCTCACGTTGGGTACCAGAAGAGACATCATAAGGGAGGTGTGAACCTCCTTAGGAAAGGTCCCCTTTGACTTCCATCACCCAGCTGGTCTGGGAGGAGAGGTGGCCAGGTAAAGGCAGGTGGCATCTCTGACAGGAAATTTACAGTTCTGCCTACAGTGTTACTGACCCCACTTGACCGTCTCCTCAGCAGCAGTGGTTACTTTGGAAGCTGAGCAGAGTGTAGGGCTTTGCAGCTTAGAGCCAGCAAGGTCTGTGGCTCTGGCCTGGACATTCTTCAACTCCAGGGCAGTTCCATTTCCAGTGACCCAACTCTTGGCTGGCAGAGCTGCCAGGGCTCTTTATAAGCTGACTTCTGCTGAAGCCCTGGCTTTCCGCATAGAAAACCAATGCCATTTGCATTGTACTGGTCTGTTGGGTCTCTTTGAAAGCAGCCATTAATTGGCCTGCCACCTATCTCTACATTGCTTCTGCCTAGCTTCTGCTTCCTCCTGGTTTCTGTTAAAGCAGACCAGAAGAAACCTTTAAGAGGATGCAAGTCAAGGGGGTGCTCAGTCTCATCTCTAATCTTTGGTGGCCTAAGCTAGAAATCTATACTCACAGGCATGTTCTGAGAATGGTTTTTCTGTGAAGTAGACAATGCCCATTAGAAAAGCTATGTTCTCACTTTAAAACTTACTCTCTTGGCTGGCGCCGCAGCTCACTAGGCTAATCCTCCGCCTAGCGGCGCTGGCACACCGGGTTCTAGTCCCGGTCGGGGCGCCGGATTCTGTCCCGGTTGCCCCTCTTCCAGGCCAGCCCTCTGCTGTGGCCAGGGAGTGCAGTGGAGGATGGCCCAAGTGCTTGGGCCCTGCACCCCATGGGAGACCAGGAAAAGCACCTGGCTCCTGGCTCCTGCCATCGGATCAGCGCGGTGCGCCGGCCGCAGCGCGCAGGCCGCGGCGGCCATTGGAGGGTGAACCAACGGCAAAGGAAGACCTTTCTCTCTGTCTCTCTCTCTCACTGTCCACTCTGCCTGTCAAAAAAAAAAAAAAAAAAAACAAAAACAAAAAAAAAAAAACCCAAAACTTACTCTCTTTTTGTTTTGTCTGAAAGGGAGGCTTTGCCCATTTACTTGCCCATGGCAAAGTAAATCTAGCTGTGAAATCAAAATTTAAGCTCTCATTTTGGCTATGCTATTATTACAGGAAAATGTTAGTCATCTCTTTTATAAGGTCTAAAGATCAAACTACATCCTGGAGAGTCTGACAGAATAGAATCAGTTTCCCATCTTGAAGAGAATAGAGAAATGAGGGAAGAAGTCAGGCTTCCCAGATCACTTACTGCCAATAACTTAATATCAAATGAAAACTTAGCAAACAATTTTAACTGTTAAAGAACGACTGTGAAAACATTTACCAAGAGGTCCAATGTCTTCTGTAAGTTTCAGGACCAGAGTACATGTATTTGGAAACATGGCTTAAATATCTAAAACAGGTGTAACTTGTTTGACCAGCAAACCCAAGTACAAACATATCAATGACTTAAACATTTTTAGTTTCTTTCTACCAACAAATTTAAAACATCTGGAACATAGATTTAGATCACACAAACCAAGAAATGTACCTTTGGTTAATTTAGGAGTTTAAATTTATGAGCAATCTTTTATCTATAAGCCAATTAAAACAGAGCTCTTAATAAATTTTCCCATGTGGACATAAAATATGTACATACATATAACATAACATACAAGATAGAACAATGAAGCAGTTTCAGTAATAGCTTCTTAAAATCTTGAACTGTTTTTTTTTCTTTTAAATTAGCAATAAATTACAATTACCTCCTGCTCTTAGTAACCTGAATTAACCATATTTTTCTAAGTTGGAACCTATAGTCCATTATGGGCTTTATCTGCTTACAAAACTGTCCCAAGGTATTGGATACAATAAAGGTCAGGGAAAAGAAGTCTTTTAAACATAAAAAAACAATGTTTTAACTTCATGAGCAGAAAATCTGATTTTTAGTGCTTGTAGATGACAAAAGTCTTCAAATAGCCATTTTTAAAATTATAAACTGATGAATCAAGAAGAAATACTGGCTTACTCCACACAGTATTTTAGAAAGCACCTGTAGGATTTTATAAAACATCCTTTTTAGGCCTCTGGGCCCTTCTCATTAAGATAACCATCATGTCTGGTAACACAAGATCATTAGATTTTTAACTTTTAACTTTTGGACATTTGTATCAGTAGCATTTTACATTATCATAACTTAAAATTTAGCATCACATCACATCTTGACAGTCCCTTTAATATAATCTGAAGAACCTATTAGTTGGTGTCTCTACAAAATGAGAGATATATCCTTTGATATTTCTAGGGGCCCAACTGTGGAGCCCCCCTCCATGCCACTCTGGCTGGAGTTCTCTAGCTCTAATAAATCTTGCTTTTAAAACCTTTAAATCTTGCTTTTCTCTTTGCCTTGTCCTCTTGGAGATTCTTCCATGTGAGGCAAAGAACAGAAGTAATAATATTTTCTCCACTGCCGCTTCACCCATAATATTTTGGTGCTATGACTCAGCAGCTCCAACATGACACGGATCCCACTCCAGTTGAACTCCAGGCAGTGTTGGATCATCCCACCAGACTGGTGAGCATGCAGGCTGCTATCGCTTCTTTCTTTTTCCCCCAGAGGGTTTTACTCTCCATCATAGCAACTCTCTCCTTTTCTAAAACACACCAGGTCCCTGCCAGCCAGTTAAAAGTGATTAGCACAGCTGCTGGCCTTAAGACTCAGGGGCAAGATTTGCTGATTAAGGCCAGAGCAATCCCCTGGAGCTGAGACTTTTCTCCGGTATGGATCTGCCCTTCGTGGAAGAACTGGGAAAAGGCCTTGAGATGACTGAAGGACTCTGGCCCGGGCACTCCCTGGTGTGTCCTGAATATCTCTTGTCTGGACCCCAGTCCCTGACAAGCCCTTGTAGGCGTTGGGTTGTGAAACACCTGCCCTCCCTCTTGCATGGGTCAGTGCTTCGAGTGGGACTGCAGAAGGCCTTGAGACAGTTGACGGATCCTGGCTGGCACAACACTCCAGTGCTTCCAAAAGGTCTCATGGCCAGGTATCAGACTCCGACAGCCAAAATGGTGGCGGGCCGGGAAATGCATGTTCCTGCAGGGAGCGGGTCCCCTGTCCTTTTGGCATCCTCACGAAAGCCAGCTCCACTCTTCATATTTCTCATCTTAGCTCTGGGAATAACGGCCCGGTCCAACTCAGCTTCCTTTCGCAGGGCTTGGTCTGACCCGCAGGACTGGGAGAAGGGCTCGGAGTAACCTTGAAACTCAGGCCAGGGCCTCTCTCTGGCATTTTTCAAGGACTCCCTGACCAGACACCGGGTCCTGGTGGCCCATTAGGGTGTCAGATGGAAACTGCATTCTGTCTTCCTTCCCTGGAGATTAATTTGGCAGTGAGACTGGGCGCAGCTTAGAGCCAGGCCAGGAGCTCCAGGCTCCATGCCTCAGTGGGTTTTTCCTTCCCTCTCTGCTCCTCTAAATGCTTTTCATACCTCACCATGTCTCCTCAGTTCCTACAAACTTGAATCCTTGGTCCTGTTAGTGGGTATTTCCTAGATATTTCTTTTGTTAGCTCTGGGTTAAAGTTTATCCCTTTGGCAGACAGGTCGCTTTTCAATCTGGACTCCCATTAGATGCAGTGGTTTTGCTTCTCTTGAAGTAAGTGTTAGAAATGGAGAATGCAAACATTGAAATAAGAATTTGTTAAAAAGGGAATAATAGCCGGCGCCGTGGCTCACTAGGCTAATCCTCCGCCTTGCAGTGCTGGCACACCAGGTTCTAGTCCCGGTTGGGGCGCTGGATTCTGTCCCGGTTGCCCCTCTTCCAGGCCAGCTCTCTGCTGTGGCCAGGGAGTGCAGTGGAGGATGGCCCAAGTGCTTGGGCCCTGCACCCCATGGGAGACCAGGAGAAGTACCTGGCTCCTGCCATCGGATCAGCGCGGTGTGCTGTCCACAGCACGCCGGCCGTGGCGGCCATTGGAGGGTGAACCAACGGCAAAAGGAAGACCTTTCTCTCTGTCTCTCTCTCTCACTGTCCACTTTGCCTGTTAAAAAAAAAAGGGGGGGGAATAATAGCTCATAGATGCTTGGACCTTTCATCAGTGAAGCAAATTTAAGGTACCTCACAAAATCATGGAAAATTATAGCATATTTTGATGCCCAAAATTATGAAATCCTTTCATAGATTTTTCATAATGTACATTTTGCATGTGTGTATGTATACCCACTATGTTGGTACAGTCCAATAGATAAAAAGTGTTTCTTACACACACATAGACAGAGACAGATGTGCTCATAAACATACTCACACATTCTATTCTTTCTTTCAAAAGATATTTTTATTTATTTGAAAGTCAGAGTGGCACTGAGAGAGAGACAGAGAGGAAGAGATTCTCCATCCGCTGGTTCACTCCCCAAATTGCCCCCATACCATGTTTGAGCCAGGGTGAAGGCAGGAGCTGGAATCCTATGCTGGTCTCCCACATTGGTGGCGGGAACCCATATATTTGAGCCATATTTTGCTGCCTTCCCAGGCACGTTAGCAGAAAGCGGCATGGGAACAGTGCAGCCAGCACTCAACCTGGCACTCTAATATGGGATGCCAGCATTGCCACCAGTGACGTAGCCTGCTATGTCTTCATGCCAGCCCCTTTACATAAAATCTTAATCTTTCTGAATATTTCAGAAAGTTACAATAATAATAAAAAATAAAAGATGGCAATATTTATCGATTTAAAATGGCTTGTTCTGCTTTCAAGACAAAGCTCTTAGAGAAACCATGTTTCATTGGTACATACCCTGCACATTTTCCATAATTGGAACTGACTATAATTAGACTACTAATAAAGTACTTCAAAGTGATGGGATTACTAATGAATTGATTCTTGTAAAGTACTATTCATTCATTAGCTGTAAAATGCTGAAAAAGCTTTAAATGTATATCTTCTGCTAAAATCTAACTGAATTAACCAGTATGCCTTTTGTTTGTTTACCTTATTGCTTTTTTGTGACTATGAAAGCACTATAGAAAACATGCAGTGATTTATTAATTACAGGGGCGACCGCTCAAGGCAGGGTTTCTGAAAAGTTCTGTGTGTCCTAGCATGGAGCTGCCCATGCACAGCCCAGATTTGCCCCTTACAAGGTGAGGGGATGAATACACACCACGACTTCCTGGCTTCAGATCTCTTCCCTCCATCACTAGCCCAGCTCCTTGCTCAGGAGGAAGAAAGTGCTTTTGTCCTTGTCTTTTCACATGCAGGGTCCCTTATTCTTAGAACCTTAGATGTGAAATAAACATTGTGGATGTTTTTATATCTAATGACTCAAGAGATCCTATTGTAGCACACAGGAGCTGTGCTGTTTCTATGACCACAGGGTCCAACCCGAGGATGAATTACATTCATGTGGTCTTACAAGTACTTCCAGGAATAAATAAACCTACTCCTGATTTGCAGCAAATGATAACTGTAAAGAGTCTAAAACTCTGTTCCCAGATTCTATAAAAGCAAAACAGATAAAAGTGAAAAAAAATTAAACAATTCATTTGCCACACATTAAACCTACCTATAGCAAAGGTATATAGGGATGGTAGCAAGTGGGGTTGGGGGGCAATCCACAGAAGTTTTATTTGCCTGAACATTTCTGTAAAATGTTTTGCATTTGCATGCTTTTCAACAGGCATGTGCCCCCAGCCTTAGTGTTGTCTGCATTGTCCTATTCCCAGATCTCATCATTCTTGCCTGGTTCCTAGAGGCACTTGAGTTTTGCCAGGACTTTATATTCCCCAAGTACTAGCCAAGTGTTTTACTACTCAAATGTGTATGCCAGTATTTTTGCTTCAAAAATAACAGCCTTAATCCTTTAAAGAAAATTAGGATGATACATAATACAGTCTTCAGAAATTTTACTCACTACAGCTTCTACAAAGACACAGATACTAAATCCTCTACATATGTCCACAGCAGAAGAGAAAATTTTGATAAAAGAATAGAAATAATAATAATCATCTTTAAATGTGACACTTCTCTTTTCTAGACTTTAGCATGGAAGAATGTGTGATTTTGTCTTTGAAAAGGATACTTGATATTTTATGTATAACACATAATATTTTTATCAGAGTATAGGAAGAGCACGTGATTATATTTGAATACATATCAGTAAGAATGTAAGTCAAATTCATGCTGAATAATGGACATCTTAACCAACCACTGAATTTAGGTTTGGTTTTTCAAATCCTAACTTTTTATGGGATTTCAGGGAGCTACTTGAGACAAACAACTTTACAGAACATAAAATGGAAATAACTGAGTAGAATTTCTAAATTAGTGAATTCAGGAGCACATGCCTGTTTCTCTTGCTCTCTTGGTATGAGTCTGTTGGGATTCATTTTGAAACTGAGCTGCCTCTTACCACTGACAAATAGATAGGAAAGAGAATCCTTTGGCTCTCCAAATCGAAAGCACTTAATTCATATCTGGTCATGGTAAATATATGTCTTGCTGAAGAATTTGAATCAGAATGCCTATGCTAGAATATAAAACAACAACAACAACAAAATAAAATCACTTAAAATAAAGAGTGCCTAAGGTAAAGTGTCCTAAAAACCCATCGGCCAGAGCCAGCATTGTGGCATAGCAAGTAAAGCCACCACCTGCAGTTCTGGCATCCCATATGGGCACCAGTTTGCATCCCAGCTTCTCCACTTCTGATCCAACTCCCTGCTAATGCCCCTGAGAAAGCAACAGAAGATGCCCCAAGAGTTTGGGCCCCTACACTCACGTGGAGACCTTGAAGAAGCTCCTGGCTCCTGGCTTCAGTCTGGCCCAGCTCTGGTCATTGAGGCCATTTGGGGAGTAAACCAGTGGGTAAAAGATTCTCTCTCTCTCCCTGTCTCCCTGTCTCCCTCTCTCCCTCTCTCCCTCTCTCTCTCTCTATAACTCTGCCATTCAAATAAATAAAATAAATATCTTTTTTTTTTAAAAAAAAGGCCCTTATGCCATAAAATACATTCAAAGTAGTTGAGGAAGAAACGAGAGAGCCTGGTAAGGAAAAGGAAGCCATCAATAATAAACCAAGAGCTTGATTCTCAGAAGCAAGTCCTTATTTTTAACTTTGTGCTTAGAGAATTCAAGATGATCTTATTGACTGTTATTGCTGTATAATCTGCAGCATTTTACTTTCCAATATTCAAAGGGCATTGGAAATTAACACAACCCAATTATACGGATTCTGCAGTACAGTTGGAACTCTGCCCATTCATCCACACAAGTTCACCAGGCTCAGGGTTTTACTGCAATGCTGGCTGAGCTGCTGACCAGAAATGCAGGATTCTTGCATGCTGTCCACTGATGTGTACCCTTTTCTTTACTTTGCAAGAGCTTATAAGAGGCAAAGGAGAACAAAATAAAGTTGTAATTCATTTGCATAACTTAGGCTGCAAATTAAAATTATTAATCACCTTTCTGATTTTTGTACTAAAATGAAAAAAAAAAATGCTTATCAGCAAATCCAGGCTCCTGCACAGAGCCTGGGTTAAAATAAACAGAACAAATCCCATCAAAGGGAAGTTTTGAAGTCAAGATAATGCTGAATCCATGAAAATGTTTCTCATGCAGTTACATTATTCTTCACTTTGCTTTATTTTATTTTAAAGGCTATTTTAGAATAAAAGCACCTCATCTTCAATAATTGTATGATGTTTGTGCTTGAAGTTATAGTTTAGGGCAGATGGCAAACTTTAAAAGATTAAAAAAGTTTGAATGTTGGCCTATAAACACCTGAAGTTTTATCTAGGAATAGATACATTTAGTAGTAAGCATGCCTAAAGAATATTAATAGTTAGTATCCATTATACTTATATTTACTTATTGAAAAACATGTAAAAATCATATATTTTCTAATTATAGTGGCATGTAGTTTTAAATGAAATAAATAGCATTGGATATTAAAATTCTGCAGCTAACCATTTTCCCTTTTGGCCTTTTGCTTCCATGCATAACAAAATTAATTGGTACTTGTGGCTCACTGACTTGGTAAGATCTGCTTTGGATATAATTTTCCTTCAGTGTAGCTTTGCCAACTAGGAAAGAATACCCAGCAGTCCTTGACAGAGTGAGCCTGATAAAGACAATCCCTGGTGAGCAGCTGGTCCCTGATGGAGAAAGGCCAGACTGTAGCCCTAGAGCCTGAAAAACAGCTACCTGCCTGTCATCTTCATTCAGTTTAATAAATATTAGGATTCTGGGACAGCCATAAAGCTAAGAGTAGCACTAAGGTCTTCCTGCCAGGTGTGCCTCGTCTTTGGAGGGATGAAAGCATGTGGATAGGAAACAGTAGATAGTGAAGCAAGACAGAGCTTGTAGAGAACTCATGAAAAATAGCCATTCTAATGAATGGGGTTGGGACAGTCAGAAAAGAGAAGCATAGCATTTTAAGAAATTGAAAAGGTTTTTCTCTATTGCTCTCTCCCTACTTGCTCAAAATTTAGCCACTTGCTATTGTAAAGCTTTGTGGTGTAAAGGAAAGACAACAGTTTTGGTTGTCATTTGGACTCTCTCCTCTAGCCCTGTTTTAGTCTCTGCTTGATAACCTTGAAAAATGTTGATTCCTGTGGGTTCGATTCCTCGCCTGCAACTTGGCAATGGTTTGTATCTCATAGAATCTTTGGGAGAACTGACATCATATATGCATGGCATCTTACCCTGTGTACTACTCAGAAGAAGCACTAGAAAGAAATTGGCTTTCTTCCCCAGTTCCCAGAAGAGCGAGCTTATTCCTTTTCAGTAAGGGTCCTGGTAGTTCCAACGTCCTTCAATGAAATATCTTTATTTCACTGAGCCTGACTCTATTGCCCTGTAATACATAACTTTTGCCATATTCTGCCATATCTCATGACACAGAATGAGTCTGTCTTCTCTTTCATAAGACAGTATTCTGTATCCTTAGATTCATTCTTGTATGCCATACATGTCAGCTTCTCTGCTATTAGCAAAAATGAACTCTTCATGCTACTAGCAGACCAGTCCCTCTCCCCATGTATTACGTTCCACTATCTCTCACCCACTTCAGCAATCCTCACTCTCCTCTCTGTTACCATTTTTTTTCATCTTTATACTTGATTCTTCCCACCAGCACACATAAATGGTATTCCTACCCACCCACCTCCCAACACACAACCAAAAGAAAACAAACCAAAAGGTAAATACCCTTTCCTTCTTTCTTCAGTTCCCTTGTTTCTCCCTCCCTTCATAAAGGGTTCTGTAAAAACGTTCTTCCTATCCTGTCTCAGTTACAATGGGGTCTCTGTGCCCCACTCATATCCAGAGCTGCCCCCTTCAAGGTCTCCAATGCCTCCCCCATTTCTAAATCCAGTGCTCTTGTTGGCAGTTCTCATGCTACTATCAGGAGTATGTGACGTGGTTGATTACTTTGTCCTATAGAATTTATGATGCAATTGACTTGTAGGATAACACACTGATTCTCCTTTCTAACAGCTCCTTCTGTCTTCTATGTGTGATCCTCCTTGTGCTTTTGTTAAAAAAATATTTAAAAGGGTGAATGAGAAAGTGACAGTGACAGTGATTGTCCATCCACTGGTTCACCTCCCAACTGATCAAAGGGTTGAATGGCCAGGGTTGGTCCAGTCCAAAGCCAACAAGTCAAGAACACCATCTGGGTCTCCATGTAGGTGGCAAGGGCCCCAGCACTTGGGCTGTCATCTGTTGCTTTTCTAGGCACATTAGCAGGCATCTGGATCAGAAGCAAAACAACCAGAACTCCAACCAGTGCTCCAATACAGAATGCTGGCATTATAGGTGGCAGCTTAGTCCCTGGGACTGCAATGCTGAAACCCCTCCTCCTTATCTTTTAATTCTAAAACATAGAAGTGCTCTGGTGTGTGGTGCAATCCTTGGGTCTCTTTTCTTTTCTCTCATAGTCCCGCAGCTTTAAATTCCACCCATAATGTGATGACTCACAGATTTATAATTGTGAAAATGCTATTGATGTTGTTTAGTCTCCCCCTTTCTTCTTCACATTCCTTGTTACCACCCAAGTGTTCAATATTCTATCAAGATACTTATCTGTCTCATTGATTTAAATATTGCGTAGCATGAGAATTAGGGCTTAGTCCTGTGGTCTAAAGCCCTTCCTGCTATTTGTATCAGTTTACTCATCAGTGTTTGGATGTGGTCATTGTTTAAAATATGAGCCATTCTAATGGTGCCATATTTTAGCACACACTTCTTTTTCTTTACCAAATGCTTTGTTCTACATCTAAAAAATCACCATGATCCACCATTTTAATAGTCCTATCACAAAGAAATGAGGTGAATTTAGCATGAATTTTTCTTTTTAAACAGTTTTAAAATGTTTAGTTTGTAATCTTTAATGACTTACACTGCTAGTATGATAGAAAAAATCTTTCTGTTTGTGTATTTTATTTTTATTTATTTACTTTCATTTTATTTGAGAGAGGGAAGGAGGGAGGGAGGAGGGGGAAGGTGGAAGGAAGGAAGGGAAAGAGAGAGAGGGAGGAAGAGAGAGAGAGAAACATGGGCCTTTTAGCTGTTTTCTCCTCAAGTGCCCACAACAGCCAGAACTGGGCAAGACTAAAGCCAAGAGCCAGAAACTCAATCAAGGTTTCCCACATGGGTGGTAAGGACTCACTTTGTTGACCTATCATCACCTGCTGCCTCCCACAGCGCACATTAGTGGGAAGCTAGAACCAGAAACAGAGCCAGGTCTGAAACCAATATAAGATACAAGCATCTCAAGTGGCATGTTAACCACTGAATCAAACATCCGTCCCCATTTACATATTTTAGATTATCTCTATCTGTCAGAATTTTCAGATACAATTTTTCATCTCATATATTAAAATTATTTCACATGTCAAGTATCTGAAATAACAGGGGGCCCTTAATGTAGCTATCCCAAACCTAAACCTATTACAAAGTTAATCCTA
The DNA here is from genome assembly GCF_051225735.1 of Oryctolagus cuniculus. Classification (NCBI taxonomy): domain Eukaryota; kingdom Metazoa; phylum Chordata; class Mammalia; order Lagomorpha; family Leporidae; genus Oryctolagus; species Oryctolagus cuniculus. Next base: position 43,810,354 of record NC_142876.1, read on the forward strand.
TAAGAATCCAAAATCTAATCTAATATATGTATAATTTCCAATGTACATGTGTTTGGGACATGAAAGTTTGAATCTTTGCATTTATCAATGCTCCATTCTGAAATGCCCTTGAAATGTTTGTAAATGAATACGAAATATTTAGATCTACAAGGCGATAAGAAAATGAGGAAGTATTTAGGATATGATGAGAGATTCCAACTAATGTTTGGAAAAGGGAAACCCACCCTCCAACTGGCCACCAAATACCACCAAGAAGCCATTTACTCCCTTAGACCCTGGAAGTTTTAACAGAAAATAGGCTTAGCATGGAAACAGAACTGACTCAAAGCATATGTAAGTTTTTAGATCTAGGTCCCCTCCCCAATCCTGCATTTCTGCTACCCATGTAGGAGATGTGGGCAGGAGGGTTTATTCTGTAGAGAAATAGAGGCAAAAGAGCTCTGAAGCCAGATGATGGGGTCTGGTAGCAGGAACTATATACTGAAAATGGACAGAATAAACTAAATTCTTCTAGCTGAAGGCTATTCACCTTTGCTGCAGGCAGTTTTCAATTTTTAGCTCCAAGAATAGAGACAACCTAGTTATGTCTTCCATTAAAGGGACTAGAATTCTTCTCTCAAAAATTGAGGAGCCAGAAAGGGCAAAAAGTCTATAGATTCTGGCCTCAAATACCACAAACAACACAAAGATCAGGTGGACATTTTAAGCAGAATATAGTGCATGTCCTCAGAGAAATAAAGAAAAATGGTATTTCATTGTTGAAATAAGAAATGAATCCATGTAAAAGAACAATAAACAAAGAACTTTTAAAATATAAAAGCATATATATAATTCAAATATTTTAAGGTAATGGAAAATTATTTGTTAACTCAGAAACTGTAAAAGGTTTAGATAAAGAATAGAAAATAAAACAGAAAGATAAACTAAAATGTAGAGGGTTAAGTTCGGAGAGCCAACATCTAGCTAATAAGAGTTAGAAAAAGTGAAAATAAAGAAGAAATTATTGAGAGAGAATAAGTTTCAGAACTGAAGAACATGCATTATCAGAATGAAAGAGGCCATTCATTTATCAGAATAGTAAATGCAAAAGAGATCCATGTTAATCACATTGTCATGAGTTCGAGAACACACAGAGAGAAAATTTTTAGCACTCTGGAGGGTTGAGGAGATCACAAAGAACAAAGCCAAAGGATGTCGGCCAGAAGTAAACCTGCCCTTGCCCCTGCTCCCCCCACTCTAAAATATAGGGGCCACCATTGTAGCACCACAGGTTAAGGTGCCACTTGTGACACAGTCATCCCATATGAGCACCAGTTCCCAACAGCTCGACTTCTGATCAAGCTCCCTGCTAACCCACCTGGGAAAGCAGTGGAAGATGGATCAAATGGTTGGGCCCTTGCCACCCATATGGGAGGCCTGAATGAAGTTTTAGGCTCCTGGCTTCGACCTGGCCCAGCACTGGCCATTGTGGACATTTGGGGAATGAGCCAGCAGATGGCAGATCTCTCTCTCTCTCTCTCTCTCTCTCTCTCTCTCCTTCTCTCTCTGTAACTCTGCCTTTCAAATAAATAAATAATAAATATTTTTAAAAATTGTAAAATATATGAGAACAGTGTCTGTGAAATTCTGAAGAAATTTCTATGCCTAGTCAAATTGGATCTGAGAAGAGACATTCAAGGTGCAAAGGAATTGAAAGGATGACACTCAATAAGACGCTTTAAAAACAGCCTTTGGAGGAGAGACATGCCTGGGAAAACTACTATTGCTGGGAGAGCTAGTAGATTTTTACCCCATGAAAAGTATTCCAAGGGACTTCATACCCCATGCCCAGCAATGGACAGATCAACCAGACAGAAAATTAGCAAGGAAACAACAGAGTTAATCAACACCGTAGACCAAATGGACCTAACAGAAATGTACAGAACTTTCCATCCTATGGTTGCAGAATACACATTCTTTTCACCAGTGCATGGAACTTTCTCTAGGATTGACCACATACTAGGTAATAAAGCATGTCTCAGCAAACTCAAAAAATTGAAATCATACCATGCATCTTCTTGGACCACAATGGAATGAAGCTATAAGTCAGCAACTCAGGAATCTCTAGAACATATGCAAACACATGGAGACTTAACAACATGTTTTTGACAAAATCAAAAGAGAAATAAAAAAATTCCTGGAAACAAATGGAAACAACAACACAACATATCAAAGCGTATGGGATAGAGCAAAAGCAGTGTTAAGAGGGAAGTTTATAGCAATTGGTGCCTACATCAAGAAATTGGAAAGGCACCAAACAAATGAGCTAAAATGTATCTCACAGATCTAGAAAAACAACAGCAAACCAAACCCAAAACTATTCAAAGAAATAATTAAAATTAGAGAGGAAATAAATAATATTGAAACAAAAAATATGAAAGATCAGAAAAGGAAGAGCTCCTTTTTTGCAAAACTAAACAAAATTGACATACCATTGGCCCAACTAACCAAAAAAAGGAGAGAGAAGACCCAGATTTATAAAATTAGAGATGAAAAAGGAAATGTAACTACAGACACCACAGAAATAAAAAGAATCATCAGCAATTACTACAAAAAGCTATATGCCAACAAACCGGGACACCTGGAAGAAATTGATAGATTTACGAAGTTGTTTTTCACATTACATATCTCATTTCTTTCTCTTGCATAGCCTGCCCTATATGCCTAGGTCCCATGAAGCTAGGGGGTCCTATTTTACCTAGCTGAGTTTCCAGCCTAGTAAATAGAAGGCATTGAATAGAATGCTGTTTAACATGGTCATTCATAAATAAAATTAGATATATAAGATTTTCTCCGAGGTTGTAGCTATGGGGCACTGTTGAATATGGCATGGATCTCTAGTGCAGGAGACTGCACAAATGAAGGCATCATTAGCCAAGATCAAGAATGTAGAAAGCAGAAAAAGTTATGGCTGGATAAGTAAGAGGGACAAGATAAAAAGTACACACTTGGAGCAGACTAACTAGGAAGCCCCCATGGTATCTGCAGATAGTTATGTCCAGTAGATGGTTAAAAATGTGGATCTGGAAAAAAATCTCTTAATTGTAGATTTAGATTTACGTATCCTTGATATAAAGATAGCAAATGAAGTCATAAATACAAATGAGGTTTTGTAGGAAAAAGTACACATAGGAATCAGAATACTCCTAGGGAATCAAAATTGGTGGAAAAGAGAAGTTTATTATACTATTCCTACCAAAATTCACTTTATGTAGAGTAACATAATCCAGTATTTTAAGGGAAATAAACCATGACTTTCCAAATTCAGCTAGTTTTCAAGAACATTTATGGGTTTACATGTGTATATTTTAGAGAAGTTCTAATAGCAAGTGCCTAAATGCTTAAGAAATTCTTTAATAGTTTTTCATTGTAAATGGAAATAAAATTATAAGTTTTATGTCAGCTATATGAAGAAATATACCAGTACTGATATTTATTTACTAATTATATGCCCTATTTCCACAGTCAGTATGATAGACCAAAACATTTCACTGAAGTATAAAGAACAGAAATAGTAATATTAAGGAAGTGAACATTAACAATGGGCATGGTATTTCATTAGGTGCATAACACCTACATTCATTCAGGTTAAGCAATGTGTTTTACCTTCATCACTAGACTTTTTTGTTTTCAGATCATTTCATGTTTTCTCACACATGTTCCTTTTAAAATTTAATTTCACATTAATGTAAAAGAATTACCACTCAGTGATTCAGGAATCACCATATGGATGACTTTTCTAATTACCTTCATTTGAGTATCGTATAATTCATATACTTGAAATATCAAAATGGATGGGTAATTTTTACACTCAGTTTAAATTGAATTATAATAACCTGAAGCTTTTATTCCAACATGTAGGAATTAAGATTTCAATTACATAGGACTTTCAAAGCACACTATGCAGATACAATTACGTATGCTGTATGATTGAACATAATGTTCATCAAAAGTAGCTATGAAGAAATCCATTATGTGGAGTGACATTAGAAAGGGATTGTTTTCCGTTCTGTTCATGCAACCATGTTGGCACACCTGTTTCTAATTTTGAACCCATCAATGGTTACCTTTCAGCTTCAGTGTTGAAACAGCACTGTTAGCCACAGTTTTTTTACTTGCCCAAAAATAGGTGTCTCAAGATGAAAGATTTCCACCATGGCTAGTTTGGTTTGAAAACTTTAATTGCATTTTTAAAATTCCTTCTCCAAGTTGAGCCTAATTTTCTTAAGCCACTAATGAGAATTCCCAGAATCATACTTAGAAAATTTAAGTTAACTGATTTCTGCGATAAATAAATTTAATTCAAGACAGCACTTTTAGTGTACTTGGCACCAGTTTTGTTGACTTATGCTCATATAGCGGTGTGTGACAATAAACCTAACCATAGTTTTAACATAAATTATAGCCTCATTTTGTAATCTGGGAAAGCTTATTTTTAAGAACATGAAAAGAAAGTTTGTTTTCTTAATTTATCCTTTAAAGTGACATGTGTTGTTTTTATTTGATTTGAATGAAAATGTTACAATCAAAGCAGCATTAGTATTGATGAGCTTATTTTAGCATTGACAAGTAATACATAGATACTAATATGTTTATGCAAAATAAAATAAATATTTAGCCTTATTACAAAAGTAGAATCTTAAATGAATTTTATTTCTTTAAAATAGCCCCTTTATGTATTTAAGAGTTATAAAATCATGAACTCCTTGCCCTGCCCAGTGTCAAGTCAAACTCTAGATGGACACTGCGCAGGTGTTAGCCTTGATCTTCGGCCATCGCCATGTTAGGATTTTTACATCATACATAATGGTTAGCTGCTGTGAAAAAAAAAAAAAAAAAGGAAAAAATGCTACAGACCTCATCATGCTTTTCGAAGTTTAATAATAGGGATTGGCATTAACCACTGTGGCACAGTGGGCTAGGCTGTCACATCACATGTTGGAGTAGTGATTCAAGTCTCAGCTTCTCTGCTTCCAATCCAGCTCCCTGCTAATATGTCTGGAAAGGCAGCTGAAGATGATCCAAATACCTGGGTCCCTGCTGGTTGCAGCAGCAAATTCTGGCCTTTGTGGCTCTTTGGGGAGTGACCGAGATGTTGAAAGATCTGTTTTTCCATTTCTCTCTTTCATTCTGCCTTTCAAGTAAATCTTTTTTTTTTTTTTTTAAAGTTTAACACAGAGAGATTTGTTCTGAATTTTTATTATAGGTATAATATTTTATAGTCACTAGACTCTAAATATCATCCTTTGGGAGACATTTCTAATTGTTAAATTTACAATAGTGTTGTCACTCTTTCCAGTTTTTCTTCCATCTTTAGTAGGATATTGAATTCAAGGTCTTGTAATTGTTAGCAACCTGAAAACTAAAGAATATTTTATATACAACTGAAGTTTTTGTTCTTTCTTAGAATATCATTTATTCCCTATTTGTTTTCTTGCTTTTCTCATAAAGGTAATTGTATACAGAAGATATAAGCTAATTTCCAATAAATAGGCCCTGCTTTTCTCCATGAGGATGAATGGAAGAGATTAGACTTAGATTTAGGAAGAACAGTATTTTCTATTAATTGGGAATTTACCTTAATTTAGTAGTAGTATAATTCTTTTACACATTTTTTTAAAATTTATTCATTTCAAATTATCTATTTTTAATGCTTTATTTATTTGAAACGTAGAGCTACAGAAAAAGTGAGGAAGAAACCAAAAGAAAGATCTTCTGTCTGCTGGTTCACTTTCCGAATGACTGCAACAGCCAGGACTGGGCCTGGCAAGAGCCAGGAACTCCATCCTGGTGTCTCACATGGTGGAAGGGGCCCAAGCACTTGGGCCATCTTCCGCAAAGCTGGATTGGAAGTAGAGCAGCCAGGACTTGAACTGGCACTCCAGTAGGGGATGCTAGTAATGCAGGTAGTGGCTTCACCTACTGTGTCACAACACTAGCACCTTTCCTTCACATTGATGGAACTATATCTAAGCCAACTTTATGTACGTAACAGTTTTGAATTCCATACAAATGGAAAAAAAAGTGCTAACAACCTTTAAGTTAAAATGTACATTATTATTCAACTATATGTGTGTACATACACATTTATATGCACACATAAAAATTTTGGAAATAAGATTAAACATTATATGACAAACCAAAGTAATGGGATACAACACATACAGTAATTATGAAAAACCTTCTATATAATGATGAATTTCAGTGGCCCAGAATGTGACATTTAAGCTTTCTTTCGGAATATGATATGACTAGAATATACTGTGTTTAAAGAAAAGTGACAGAAAATACAGCTGGCAAGACTGTCCTCAAATCTAAAGAGCTTTGCTTGCCAGGAGCTTTGGGTTTTGTTCTCCAGGAAGAATGAAATCTCTAAAGGGTTTTTTTTTTTTTTTTGGTTTTGTTTTGTTTTGTTTTGTTTTGTTTTGACAGGCAGGGTGGACAGTGAGAGAGAGAGACAGAGAGAAAGGTCTTCCTTTGCCGTTGGTTCACCTTCCAATGGCCGCCGCGGCTGGCACACTGTGGCCGGCGCACCGTGCTGATCCGATGGCAGGAGCCAGGTGCTTCTCCTGGTCTCCCATGGGGTGCAGGCCCAAGCACTTGGGCCATCCTCCACTGCACTCCCTGGCCACAGCAGAGAGCTGGCCTGGAAGAGGGGCAACCGGGACAGAATCCGGCGCCCCGACTGGGACTAGAACCCGGTGTGCCGGCACCGCAAGGCGGAGGATTAGCCTAGTGAGCGCAGCGCCGGCCTAAAGTTTTTAAAGAGAAGTTGACATGGTAAATACAGAAAGATAAACTTGAGGAGATGTGGGCAAGAATGTGAAGATGGTTCAGAGGTTGTTGTAATAGCCCAAATGAGCGATGATGACGCTCTGAATTGATGCATCAATAATGAATATTGCTCAGTTGGACGCCAGTGAGATGTGACTGGACATGGGTGTTATTTGAGGAAAAGTGTAGGAGAAAAGGAAAAAAATTCTTTATATGATGCATTAATGGGAGCAAGAAACATTGATAGAATAAGTGTTGTCTTGTTTTTTAGTTAAAAATTTTACAAGGAGTATCTGGAGGAAAGAACATCAAATTTGATATCCAAATGTTAAATGTGAGATAACCGAATAGCAGGAAATTCAGACATGGATCTCAGAGGGATGGCTAAAACTGGGAGTAAAATTTGGCAGTGACCACTGTGAAGATCATAAGTGAAAGCAAGCCTATTGTAGAGTTGCTAGGTAGAGCAATGCAACTATTTTACCAAAAGAAAATTTGTATTAAAGTGGGTTAATAGAGATAATTTAAGAAAGTTTTATTTATTATTTATTTTATTTACTGAAAGTCCGAGATATTGGGGTTGGGGGAGAGATCTCCCATCTGCTGGTTCACTCCACAAAAGTCAGCAACCACCAGCCTGCACCAGATCGACGCAGGAAGCTGCAGCTCAATCTGTGTCTCTCACATGGGTGGCAGGGACCAGCTAACCTGCTGATTCCCAGGGTGTGCTTTGGCTGGAAGCTGAAATGGAAAATGGCACTGGGACTTGAACCTACTTGCTCTGATATGGGATAATAAGCAGGAACTTAACCACTTTTCTGAATCCCCACTTAAAGACGTTTTTCTTTTAAGTCAGTAGAGCACATTAGTCAAGAAAAGGATGATTTCAGTACTGTTTTGAGTTATTATAACTGTACATTCTTGAAAAAATTAAAGGAACTGTCAAGAAAAAGAAATTTATTATGATTATATAATTAGTAAAAAATCCTTTCTTCTTCCTAAAATGCATAAAACTTACATATGTTGATATAGTATTGCTTTGTAAAAAGTGAAGGATTTTTCTGAAGTGAAAAATGATACACACATTATTAAATCAGTGATCAAATGATTTGTATACACAATTATATTTTGAGCCTCAAATCAGCAATTCTTTAAAAATTTAATTTTGGTCCTAGTAACAAACTTCAAATTGAATGTTATAAAAAGACATTTCAATGCATATTTTTGATCAATGGTAAATTTTGATCAAATGATAAGTGACAAAATGTTAATTTTTTTATTTTTAAAGATTTATTTACAGCTGGCGCCGCAGTTCACTAGGCTAATCCTCCAACTGTGGCACCAGCAATTGGGGCGGGTTCTAGTTCCCGTTGCTCCTCTTCCAGTCCAGCTCTCTGCTGTGGTCCGGGAAGGATGGCCCAAGTCCTTGGGCGCCTGCACCCTCGTGGGAGACCAGGAGGAAGTACCTGGCTCCTGGCTTTGGATCTGCGCAACGTGCCTGCCATAGTGGCCATTTCGGGGGTGAACCAATGGAAGGAAGACCTTTCTCTTTCTCTCTCTCCCCCTCTCTCACTGTCTAACTCTGCCTGTCCAAAAAAAAAAAAAAAAAAAAAATTATTTACTTGAAAAACAGAGAGAGGGAGAGACAGAGACAGAGATCTTTTGATTGTTTGTTTGTTTTCAGTGACAAGGCTTTATTGGGGACAGGGCAACCATCAGAATGGAAGGGACAGAGAGAGCGCCCAGTTGCTCGGACTGGGGGAGAGCGAGGTTACACAAACTTTGTGTCCATCAAGAAGAAAGCACAAATGACTTTGTACTGCCCTGGATTACCTCTCACCTGTCACTCCCCCTCTTCGTGGAGGAGCAACACAGGACCCTGCGCTGTTCTTTCGTCTGCTCGGCCCTCCCCGGGTTTGCTGCTGGTTCTTCCCGGGTTGGCTACTATCCCTTCCACCTCCGTGGAAGGGCAGTTCCCCCTGGCCACATTCCCCACTTCCGCAGGGGAGCGGCACACCGCCGGCCGGCTTTCTCGGGGGCTGCACAGGCGTTCCTTCAGCTAGATGTTCCCCCCTAGATGTTCCTGGTGCATGCCGTCTCTCTCCTCCTTTATAGTCCTCCTCCGCCAATCCCAACTCGGCTGCCCACACGCCGAGTACGCTGCTCTCCTCCAATCAGTAGCAAGTCCTACAGTTTATTGGTTGAACTGGAGGCAGCTGTGCGGAAGCTGTTTACTTCTCTCCCAGCGCCATACTGTGGGAGAGCAGATGCATAGAATAAGTCTTAATTCCAGTAACTCAGTCTAGTCCGGTTTGCTCCCCACATCACCAGTCAAGAACTTGGGGTTATTGCTACAGCACTTATTTTCTAATATTCTTTAAGCTAATGGTTCCCAAACCTTAATTATTTTCAAATAAATAATGATAAATGTATCACCGATACTATTTTTGATTGACAAATCATAATTGTATACATTTATGGAATATAACATGATGTTTGCTATACAAAAGTAGTTCATCAAGCTCTCAGAAAAATGGAATAAAAGATACATTTATTTTGATGAAAAACATTGAAATCCATGCATTTTTCATAATATGCATTTTCCAGAACTTTATGAAGACCCCCCCTCATAAATTTACAATATGAATCACTAAATCAAACTAGTTAACATGTCAATTACCTCACTCACCTATAACTTTTATGAGACATTTGCAATTTACTCCCTTAGTTATTTTGAAATGTATAATACATTATTATTGACTGTAATCTACCTGCTATGTTACAGATTTCAAAAGCTATTCATCTGCTCAAAATTCTTCATCATCCTCTTCCTACCCTCAGTCTATGGTAATCATCCTTCCATCCTCTATTTCTATTTTATTACATTCCACCTGTGAAATCAAACTTTTGTTGTTTACAGTGTGAGTGTGCACATGTGTGTGTGCATCAATTTTCCCCTAAATAAACGTTTTAAAATAATGACCTGTTCCTCCAAGAGTTTCACAAAACTCTGGTAATAGCTATTCTACCATAATTTTGGTTTCTCAAATCAAAAACAAGTTTAATGTGGTTTTTCAGTTATTTCAAAGCTTGTCATTAGGTTTAGTAAACACATGATTTTCCTTATTAGTCTTTTCTTGTAGGTTACTTAGTGAGTCTGGGAGCATCTTTGCACAGAACAAAGTTCTGTACTGGTGTCAATCATGTCCATGGACAACAGGTAGAGGATATGATGTGCAAATTCTCCTAACTGGTGAAAGAAATTAGTTCCTAAATGTTGTTATCGCTGTGTTTGTGTGTGTGTGTGTGTGTGTGTGTGTGAATGTCTTGATGTCATCAAAAATCACTTATCATCTCAAGGAATAGGCACATTCACTCTAAGTACAGCAGGTTTTTTCTTAGCTGGAAAGCATTTTAAATGGGAGTTCTGGCTCTGCCCCATCTCTTATGAATTTCTCTAGAAACTCTTAGTAATGTACTCAGTTCTGGAACACTGACTCTCAAATGGAGGAAGGGAAACTCTTAGAAGTTAGAGATATTTTCCAGTAGCTTATACATGAAATAAATTGTACTCCTTCACTACATCTATACTAACAGAGCAAAGGAGAAATTTAAAGCAATAACTTTGAATGCTCTGTCATAGACTACAAAGAGTATGTCAGGACAGGAGAAATCCAATCACAGTCTTGTAGACAATTCAGGGAAATTGAGACATGCATTATCCATGTGCTTACTATTTTGCAGTGATAAGATTATTTGGGAGATCTATTCAAGGTTCTTTACCTTAAAAATGTAGATTACTGGTTCCTGCTCTGACCATATCACATGTTGTAAAACTATCATTCAATATTGATGCAGAAATGCCTTGCAAAGTCTAAACTGCAGCAAAAATATAAAATAAATGAAATTTAAATAAATAAATAAAATCAGATATAAGGTTTGTATATTACTGAATCTAGAAATGAATTTTATTGGAATTATCTGATCATCTTTCTAGAAGCAGTTAAGAGTTAATGAAAGTACAATATATATTGAATAGGTGGCCAGTTGGGAAGTTTGTGCTCCATATTAGAGTGCCTGAATCTTTCTTGGCTCCAGCTCCTGACTCCAGCTGCTTACTGGTGCAGACACTGAGGGGCAGTGCTGATGGTTCAAATAGTCTGGTTCCTGGCACCCACATCAGGGAACTGGATTGAATTCCCAGCTTCTGGCTTTGGGCTAATCCAGCCCTCTCTGTTGTGGGCATTTGAGGAGTAAAATGGTGGGAGCTTACTCCCTCTCTCTCCCTCTCTCCCTCTCTTGATGCCATTGAAATTCTAAAAATTAAGCATAACAAATTAAGTTTAATTTTAAAAAATCCTATCTCTCCAATATATTCAAGCAAAAGATTCATTAGGTATCTGCTATGAGTTAACCATTCAGACTGTGTGACCCTGGTACCAGACCAGGTTGATCAAGTCAAGTTTGTCTCTGTCCAGTTTCTATGGATAGAATACATAGGAGCATAACCCAGTCTCCTCAATTGGAGGCAAAATCTGCTCTCCAAACCATCCCAATCTTGCCCCTCATGTATAGGTAAATGCCAACACTCTTAGAAATCCACTTATTTGATTCATTTATGAATATAGGGATTCTCCAAAAATTTCATGGGAAGTGCATATTATGTAAAACCTATGTATGGATTTCAAAGAATTTTACATCAAAATAAACATCTTTTATTCTGTTTTTCCAAAAACATTTTGAAGAACCTCACACTTGTTGATCAGTCTAATTACAGAAGTAGAAATAAATGTTTCGGGGCTGTTGCCGTGGGGCACTGGGTTGATCCTCCGCCTGCAGCACCGGCATCCCATATGGACACCAGTTCTAGTCTCAGTTGCTCCTCTTCCAGTCCAGCTCTCTGCTATGGCCTGGGATAGCAGTAGAGGATGGCCCAAGTGCTTGGGCCCCTGCATCTGCGTGGGAGATGAGGAGGAAGCACCTGGCTCCTGGCTTCGGATCAGTGCAGCTCTGGCTGTTGCCGCCATTTGGGGAGTGAACCAATGGAAGGAAGACCTTTCACTCTGTCTCTCTCTCTCTCACTGTTTGTAACTCTGTCAAATAAATAAATAAAATCTTTTAAAAAAGAATAAATGTTTCTTTAACCCAGTGTGTATTTTTAATTGAACAAATCTGAATCAAAACAATTGTGTATTTTCTAGTGCACTATTTGTCATCAATCTTTGATCATGTCTTATTTTATTAAATTTCAAACAATGAAATATCTAATGAAAACTTTTATAGAATATATTTTTATTTTAATAAATAAAATTTATTTCATTGCCTAAATGTGAAGCCTGGTAACATATGAATATTATGCTCTTTTGAAAACAATCTTCACTGCTACCCAGGAGGCATCTATCAGCTTTGAATACTTCGGGAACTCATGATTAGTAAAAGTCGCTTACAGAAGCAAAATATGACTGGGGATATTTATTTTTATATCACTAAAAACTGTCCTGCTTTGGAACTGATAATAATACTCATTGAAGATAACAACTTGGGTAGATTTTATATTAAATCTTTGCCCAAAGACACTACAGGCCAGATTTTATTAGAAGTTTTATTTGTTGTATTTCTCAACAAATGGTGGACTGCCAAAAACATTAATAATGCAAATCTGTGTTTGAATACAAATAAATCCCTACAAAGAGTGTTTTGATTATTAATGGAATTAATTATCTGCCTACTCTGTGTGGTTACTATGGTTTAGAATAACATTTAATAAAGAAAGATCGAGGCAACTTTTTAAAAATCACATTTAATAATACAAATTAAGTCTACCATACAAAAATTAAAGTGAAAAGTAATCATTGCAATGATGCCTTGTCGCTTCTCCCTTTTAATTCATCAAAAAGAAATTCATCTGTAAGGGCATTTTATTGCTATTTTCCAAACAACAAATAGACTGGTATGTTTCCGAGAGTCATTATTTTTCCAAACTAGAAGTTCAAATTTTTGCATATTACCCAAGATATTTTCAATACCCCAATGGTGGAACTGTTTGAAGCCAGCCCTTTCTCAAGGACTCCCAAATTGCTTTGAAGTGTAGAACATTCTGCTTTCTTTCAGAATTTCAATGGCTAACAAGTCTTTATAGGAAAACTACTTTGCAACATAGTGGTTTTCATAATGTTTTATATGGGTGATTTTCCAAGTGTAAGATAGAGCCAGGCAGAGCTACTAGTCTGGTTAGAGAGGAAGAAAGAAGAGTAAAAGCCTAACTGGATGTCCTCACTGAGAATCTCAGGAAGACTGAATCTTTCCCCAGAAGTGTTACAATACCTTGACGACTGGTTTGAACTTGGCTACTTTATATGAAATAGAAGTTGTGTGAATGAAAAATACCAAGCCATGTAACATTACAGGTACATCTATCCATCTTTTGGCAAACTGTACTCATGGAATATCCTTACACTGAATGAATAAATGACATGTCTATCTAGTACAGAGAAATATAGAACACACACACACACATTTAGTAGTTCTTATTCAATAGGGATCAGGGGTGTTTTATATTTCAGGTTTTTTTGAATTTTGGAATATTTGCATAGATTTTACCACTTGGGCGTCCTTATTCCTAAAAACTAAAATCTGAAATGCTCCAAATTCTAAAACTTTTGGAACAACATGTGAGCACTAAAAAAATTACAGATTTCAGAGCTTTTTGCATAGAAATTTCTGTCCCTAGGCAGGAAGATTGGCACTCCAAGATGGGAAACACTTTTGTTCAACTTTGTGAAAGATTGATGAATTCTGTTTGAAGTACAGTAATCTGTACAGTAATCTGTACAGTAATCCATTCACCCAGTCATCATAACATAGCACTTATAAGATAGTTTACTAGAGACTCTAATAGTTGCTGTATTTCCATACCATAGTTATTGATCACTGTAGTTAATGTGGTTGTCCATCTCACATCTGCTTATTATGGTAAATACTTCAAGCAACAACAAATTTCTGGAAATACCATATTAAATGTCTTAGACTACTTCGGCTCCCTTAATATATGTAATATAAAAGTTAATAATAAGTACAAAAGCAGACATATATATTGTTTGCCTACATATCAAATGCAAACATGCTTTCAAAAAATCCTTATTAACAGAGGTAAATTTGGTGAAGGCCTAATATCCTTTTTTGTAGAGAACCACAATCTATAACACACCTGCTTTCAGTGCTGTCTTCTAGCAAAGAAAGAGTAACTTTAGGATTAAAAATAGCAATAAAGCTGGAATTTGCTGACTTCTCAACCTAAATAGTACAGCCAGCAGTACCAGCAGAATTTGGTTCTATGTAGTGGCCACTGTCAGGCAGTTTCTCCTAAGAGAAATGTTGGCGATAGTGTTTGCTCTCATGGATGTCTAAGGGTTATATGGGAAGAGTTTAAATTACAATCAGATATTCCAGTTTTAGGTCAATTCATGTTAGTATGATGTATATCTCAAAATTATCATTTGTGGTTGTTTTGTAAAGACACATTGCTGTGAAAATGAATTTCCATCAAAGTTCAATATTTTTAGGTTATACCCTGTTTTCCTTTTAACTTCCCTCTTTTCCCGATTCACTTTGATTTAATTTGAGAATTTTTGTGTGTGTGTGTTTTTTTTTGTTTGTTTGTTTGTTTTTTTTTTTTTTTTGTAATCTTGCTGCAAAGGAAAAGGTGAAAGCCTGTAGCTGGCGTGTTTATGGTCTGAGTTGAATGGATCAGTTACAGTTGAAGAAAGGAGAGCACAGTCATGACTGTGGTGCCGATGGTCCCAGCGAAGCTTTCACGGTGTGAAAGCTGAGACTGCTTCTCGGTATGATAGTACTACTCCTCCCATACAGCAAAATAGTGGATGTTTCTTCTTTACGAGTTGGAGTCACAACAGATGTTACTTCTTCAACTAACCATATACTCTAAATTTAAAAACTTGCAAAATCCTTCTGATTGTGAAAAATAAAACACTCCTAAGAATTCACTAGAAAATTGTTTATAATTTTTTCTTGTTAAAAACAAAGAAATTACAAAATTTAAAGAATGTATAGGCATGTGAGGTTGTATATAACTAATATAACTATTTTAGGCTTTATAAACTAACAGCTGAAGGAAAATTCACTTTGTCTTTTACCACTGAAATATATATGATTCATTGTAAATTAAGATTTTTTTTTTATTTTCTCACAACTTGACATGGTTGGGTGGTTTGAAGCAAATGTTGAGGATACCAGTTCAGCTTAAAAACAAGACCAAAACCAAAAAGCTGAAAGCCCTGGGTGTTTATTAACGCCTTTGCCAGGCTGTTGTAATGCCTGTGATAGGCCTACCTGGGAGAAGGAACTCAATAAGTTTTCCTAATTTTTAACTATAAAATCAAAAGAGAATGAGAGAGATGGAGTGGAGGAAGGAAGAAAAAGAGAAAGGAAAGGAAAGGAGGAAGGAAAGGGGGAGAGGAGAGGAGGGAACCAAAAGAAGAAGAACAAGGTGCAAAAACCCACGCTTGGCTAAATGTCTCTGCATTCTGTTTAATGTTCCTTCATGTAACCTTTAAGTCATTGCTAATTTCTTCTTTAAAAAATTCAACATATAATTCCTTTTCCCAACAGTACCGTGTTGTCAACCACATGTAACTTAATTGTGCAGTAGTACCTTAGACCTGTTCTCTACCCACTATGACTAAAACACTACATTCACAGAATGATCCTCCACTTGCCTGGCCCCAGGCCCTGCAAACCATCATTCTAGTTTCTATTTCTGTGAGTTTAACTACTTAGAATACCTCATATCAATACTTCTTTTCTGTGTGTGACTGGCTTATCTCATTTAGCACAATGTCCATAAGTTAACAACTGTTTTGTAGTAGATGACAGGATTTCCTTTTATTTGAAGGCTAAATAATATCCACCATATGAATATTTCATATTTTCTTTATTCACTCTTCTGGCAATGGGTATTTCAGCAGCTTTTCCTCCTGGCTATTGTAAGTAACTTGCTTCATGTAATTTTAAATTCCATGCAAAATTGTAAACTGTTCTGCCCACACTGAGAGTTTCCTTTCTTTATTTTTCTTTTAGTCAAGTTGTTGAACAAGTGCATATGTACTTACTTAATGCTTTAATATTTTTTCTTACGTAATGCAGCCATGCAGATGACACTGAGATCGTCCTGTTGAAGGAGAAGTTGCACAGTGACTTGACAAGTAATGGGACACTATCTGTCTTTGCAGGATGAGTCTGCTGCAGCCGACAAACAGTGTAAACCTGAAGCAGCCCAGGCCACTTACTCGACATCAGCTGCTCCAGGCTCACAGGAGGTGTTGTACATCAATGGCAACGGGACCTACAGTTACCATAGTTACAGAGGGCTAGGAGGGGGACTGCTTAATCTAAATGATGCTTCCAGTAGTGGTGAGTCTTTCTGTAGATTGTATTTTTGTGTACATTTGGGGTGATGAATTCTCTAAACATGAAAGAATGGATAGGCTGTAATATGTAATAGTTCCAATCTGTTAGAATCAAGACTATTTAGCACATGTTTGTCTCGCTACATCTAGGTCCCTGTTTCTTGTTCCTGGAAGTACTGGAATTGTTATATAGTTGAATAACTGATGTTTTATACTAAAAAGAAATCTTCAACTAGAAGAATAGCACTTTTTCCCCAAAGAGTGATATATTTGCCCCAAAGCTATAATGTACTATTTGTCAAGAATAGTGAAACATTTTCTCAATGTTCAAAGAGGTTTCTGAGTTGAAAATTTTGAGTCGTCAGGGATTTCTCTGACTTGATGAATCATACAGTCATAACCAAAAACATAAAATTAAACATCACAAAGAGGCAGCTCATGGTTCTCAAGCCAATACTTTGTCAATGAGAATGGCACTTTCTATCTGCAATGAGTGGCGGAGTGGAGCTGCTTGTACTAGTTCATGCTTGGTAAGCTTTTAGGAATTTCCTAGGCTTGTATAAGCAGAATGAATTGTAAATGAGTCAGATTCAAATGTTTAATATAAAATCAAATCTGTCTTTGGAAAAAAATGCATGTGTGAATTTCTTAAAACAAGGTTTATAGGAAAAAATGTTCTAACTATACTTAAAGCCAAGGGAAAATAAATTTTATTATATACCCCAAAACACAGAATCTTTTTTTAAATTTTAGAGGCAGAGAGAATGTGTGTGTGTGTGTGAGAGAGAGAGAGAGAGAGTGCCAAAAGCAGAGAGAAACAGAGAAAGAACTCCCATATTGTTTATTCCTCTAATGCCCACAATGGCTGGATCTGGGCCAGACTACAGCCAGAAGCTGGGAACTCTATCCATGTCTCCCAAGAAGGTGTTTACCTTGAACTTGATTACCTGAACCATCACTGCTGCCCCCAAGGTCTAGATTGGCAGGAAGCTGGAGTCAGGTGGCACTCACAATGGCACTCACACTGGCTAGGCTAAAAACTTGTTCCCCAAAAGAGAGCATTTACCTACTCTGAAAAACACCCAGTGAAATAAAAAGATAAATGCTGAACTGGAAAATGCTTGGCTATCTATAGTACAAAAGGTTAATAAGCCAAACATGGAGGATTCTAAAAATAAAGAAGAAACACCACCGAAAAAAATTAAAAAGATAGAAATATCAATGCACAATTCTCAGAAAGGGCCTTGCAAATGTTCCTTAAATATATACAAAGCTGCTCAACCTTATTCATTCTTAATAGAAGAAATGTGGCATCTACCCAACAGAGTAGCAAAACTCCAAATATAACAATAATTTTTGACTAAGACAAGATTCTGGGAAAGCAAGTACTTTCATGAATTGTTTGCAGAAATGAAAAAAGGTGAAGTGGAATTGGACAAAATCTGGTAAAATGAAAAATAAGCAGCTACAATTTGACTCAGCAATCTTTCTAAAGATTGAGGAATCTGCCTCAAAGGCAAGTGGAAAATAGACCAAATGATATACACACAATGGTATTCTTACAGTGTTACTTACAAATGTGTAAAAATGGATACCAAGAAAAATATCCATCAGTGAATGACTGACTGATGAAGATACAATGCTTCAGAGAAGAGTATAACCTGCAGCTATAACAAGTAGTGGATTGGGGTGGGATGGGGCAGGATGGGGGCACCAGCTAGCACAGCAGTTAGGACACCTCTTGGGAAATCCATATCCCATATCAGGGTGCCTGGGTTTGAGTCCTGGTTCTGCTTCCAGTTCTAGCTTCTGTCATGTGTACCCTGAGAGGTGGCAGGTGATGGCTAAGTAGGTGGGTACCTGCCACTCCCCTGGGAGACCCAGATAGAGTTCTGGACTCTTTGGCATTTGGGAAGTGAATTAGCATATGTAAAATCTGTCTGTCTCTGTCTGTCCCTCTCTGCTTTTCAAAAAAATTAAAAGTAATGGGAAAAATCTTTGTATACTTTTATGCTATGATCTCATGGTGGTCAAAAGTACTTATAGAATGCTACCATTCAAGAAAGAAGGATTTATATTAATGGAGATATAAACCATAATTTTTAGAAAGTAATAGCATTAGAGGTGGAAGTAGAGAAAAACAGTGTAAGGAACAGGGAAAGAAGGTAGAATTCTCTGAAAATACTTGGCTTTAATACATTGCTTTTTAAATTTAAATTCGGGACAATGTATAATTTACATAATTGTGAAACTTTTAAATAATTCCTAAACAGGAAAAGAAAACGATAAAATAAAATTCAGCTGTTTAATGAGTTGTTGGCATAGCTCCATAGTGATGAACTTTTCCAGGTGATTCAAAAATCATAATGTGACTTAATGAGCATTGAAGTCAGTGATAAAACCAAATGTTATTTTCAGTGATTATATTAGTATTTTGCGACTGCTGTCTGTGTTGTGGTTTGAAGGAAATTTACAATTATGTGGGTGTCAGAGAGAACTTGAATTTCCATAGGGAACAAAGTAGATACAGATGCAAAATTAATAAATTCAAGCAAAAACTCCATAGTCTTGTATATATATAAGGATATGTATCTTTTTCCACTGAAAAATGCCTGGGAACAAACACTAATTTGAATTTGAAATTTGAACTAGGCTTGTGGACTATTATATTTTGGGAGCAATTATGTTATCAGTGTGAAATAAGAGCACACTCTTGGAAATCCCTTCCCTTTACACCACCATAAACCTCTTTTGAGTGCTTCAGCCACAGTTCTGAGTTGCTGGGGTTCTTTGGGCTGCTTTAGAATGAAAGGTTGTCTAAGGACAAGATCACTAAGTTTTAGTCTACATCCGTTTTCTCGCAGCTCTAAAGCATTTGCCTCAGATGGAAGATTTAGGTATATGCTCAGCTTTACAAAGGCCAGTGATCCTTCTCAGCTGTTTTTTTAAGGTTTTTTTGTTTGTTTGTTTGTTTGTTTGTAACTTGGACAGCAAATGATCAGGAAAGACCAAGAAGACCAAGTTCAAGACCAGAAAAAGGAGAATATAAATATGAGATGGTTAGCCTATAAATCTTGTAGGCATGGGGAACACCTGGCCTTCGGGCCGCATGAGAACTGTGAAATCATTTGGTCTGACCCTGCCAGGGCAACGGCATATAGGACTCAAAATTCAGTAAATCTATATCAGGCTAATTTTAGGGTCGATAATTTTGTATGGCCTGTGAATTATGTTATAAATATCCAATGGCCCTTGGCAGAAAGAAGGTTCTCTAACCCTGGCCTCTAAGAACTTAACCACTAGATAATAAAATCAGCACAAAAGGTATGTATTCACTAAATATTTTATGAACAAACTTTGCTTTCTAGATTTAAAAAAAATCATTTTGTTAAGTGATTATCTTAATTTAACATCCACAAATAACAATGACCGCCATATATTTAATTTTACAGTGTTTCAATGTGGTCTTCATCTAATTCTTACACAGAACACTAAAGTATGCCCTGAAACTGGGGAAAAGCTTTTTAAAAATTGAATTTGGCACAACCCACATTAAAAAATAATGCCTAGGCAAAAATTCTTTTCTTTCTGGTATAATGAAATCCCATTTTTGAGGTTCAGAGAGGTTAAGTGACTTGCCCAAATCTCTGTAATGAGGGGGAGGAGCCAGGATTTGAACACAGGCATTCCAGTACAAGAGGCCGCATTCTAAACCACTGATCCAACAGTCGCGGTGTCTATGGAACAAATAAGAGTTCACCTCCAGCAACTGCTGATCTACTTTCTGCCTCCATACATGTTCCTGTTCTGGACTTTCCTGTCAATGAATCACGTAATAAGTGTTCTTTTGTGTCTGGCTTCTTTTACATAGCATGATATTTTCAAGATTCATCTACATTGTAGCCTGTATCAATTTTTCATTCCTTTTATTGGCAAAAAATTCCGCTCTGTAGTTATATTCCATATTCTGCTTAGCCAGTCATCAATGATGGGCACTTGAGATTATTGCCACTTTGGAGTTACTGTGAATAACATTGCTATAAAAATTTATGGACAAGTTTTTGTGTACACATGTTTTCAGTTCTCTTGAGTGCCTACCTGGGGTTAGAATTGCTGTCTTATACATATGGTATCTTTATATTTAACATTTTGAGGAAATATCAGTCTGGACAGGGACGTTTTTCCATTTAATTCAATCTTTAAAAAAATCTTTTAATTGTCTTTTACTATTTACAACAGAAGCTTTGCACTACTTTTGTCAATTTTAGTGGTAAATATTTCAATGTTTTGATGCTATTAAAAATCGAATGTTTTACTTATTTTCATTTTCAATTTTTATTGGAAGTTTATAGTGATCCCATTTTTTTTATAGATTCATGATTTATGCTGCAACCTTGCTGAGGATGTTATGAATTCTACTAGCTTTCAAGTGGATTTTTTTGTGTGTGTATTCAAGAAAATTTCATTTGTAGATAGAATTAGTGTTATATCTTTTGAAATCCATTCACCGTTTATTTCTTTTTCTTGCCTACTTGCCCAGGGCTGAACCTCCAATAAAATGTTGAGTAGGAGTAATGGTTGTGAATATTGCTACTTTGTTTCTAATCTTAGGGGGAATACATTTAGTCTTCAACATTAAGTATGATGTTTGCTTTGGATTGTTTATAAGTCTCTTTTATTAGACTGAGAAAATTCCTTTATATTCTTAGTTTGTTCAGTGCTTTGTATCAGGAATGGGTATTGAATCTTAAAAGTTTTTTCTGTATCTATGGAGATTTTCATATGGTTTTTATCCTTTATTATATGAATCATTGCATTAGCTTTTGGATGTTAAATCATTTTGCATTCCTGGGATAAATGCTAATTGATCAAAGCATAGACTTCTTTTTACATGTTGCTATATGCTTTTTTATATGTTTGCTAATATTTTGTCTAGCATTTTTGTGTCTGTACTCAAAAGAAATACTGATGTGTACTTTTCCTTTGAGATCTCTGTTAGGTTTTGCTATCAAGGTTAACACTGGCATCATGGAATGAGTTAAGACATGTCTCTACTCTTCTATATTTTTTGGAAAAGTTTGTGAAATATTAATATTAACTGCTTAGAGTTTTGATAGATTTTGGCAATGAAACCATATAGATTAGGGCTTTTCTGCTTTCTTTTTGATTAACTTCTTTGTTTCAAGTATGTTCATAGTACCCACACACACATACACATGCAACATATAATCATACTACAGTCTTAATCCTCAGTGGTGCTCAAAGCCACATAGGAAATCTGGAATAGATGGCAGATAGACAGCCATATAAGTGGTTAAAAAGCAGGTTTTATAAATTTACAGCTTGAATGTAGATACCATATTATTATTTTGAAGCTGGCCTTGTTTGTGAGTCACTCCCCAGAAACCTCACTAGCACAGAATGATAAGGTCAAAAAGTATTTGCAAGATCCTTTGTCTTCTGTTCATTTTTAAAGATTATAGGTGATTTGCTCAAAATCAGAGGTGTTGACTATTTGGATGTTGAATATTATCTATATTTTCGCTTTGGTTGATGAGATAAATATCTATTAAGGACATAGCAAAGAATAGCTTCAAAATATTCAGACTTACCTCTGAGAAGAAATAGAAGTAGCAGACTCACTAGTAAAATTTGCAGCAAATTAAAAATGATGTAACATTCTTTGAACAGCAGTAGCTTTGGGCTAGGTGCAACTGAGTTTAAAAAACAAAAAACGAATAAGAAACAGCAGAAGAGTACTCTTGGCAAATAACAACCTTAGACTTAAACCAAAGAGAATTTCTCCAGTGTATATTTGGAAAAGGACTCTAGCAATAGTAATGGCGCAAAGGGAAATGATTGAGTCTACATCCTTAAAGGGCTCTTTCTCCAATACTTCTAACATTGGTTTTGTCTATTGCTGTTATGGTTTTGTTTCATTTCTATTTGTTTTACTCGCAGAAAGGCATCTTGATTGATCAGGTTTGCAATTTCCTTTACTTGGGCACTTTCTAAATGAATTCTGGGAACTCCAAACTCCAAGTATTCTGATTTTTTTTTTAAAGATTGATTTATTTATTTGAAAGTCAGAGTTACACAGAGAAAGGAGAACAGGCAGAAAGAGAAGGAGAGGCGGGGGCAGGCAGGAGGGGGGGTCTTCCATCCTCTGGTTCACTCCCCAGTTGACTGCAATGGCCAGAGCTGTGCTGATCGAAAGCCAGGAGCCAGGAGCTTCTTCCAGGTCTCCCATGTGGGTACAGAGGCACAGAGACTTGGGCCACCTTCTACTGCTTTCCCAGGCCATAGCAGAGAGCTGGATCGGAAATGAGCAGCCAGGACTAGAACCAACGCCCATATGGGATTCCTGCACTGCAGGCGGCAGCTTTACCTGCTGTGCCACAGTGCAGGCTCCTATTTTGACATTTAAAAAATTATATTATCTGTTATTTCTTGATCTTTAAGGCATTATAATAGTCATTCCCTGTAACAGATTTAGAGCTTCAGAGAAAGAAACTACATACATATGCATAAATCTTGAGAGCTGAAAGGATGCATTGACAGAAGATGAACATTATATTGGATGCCAGCATGATATCTGATGGCTGACAATTCCAGCTCTTCTAAGTTTGAGAATTCTTGATGTTAGCACGTCTGCAAATCTGCAAAGTGTGGAAGGGAGTGGCAGCTTCCAAGGGGCCAAGTTGAATTAGCTACTCATATGACTTAATGTATATAACAATGACAACATTCAGAATTCAAACCACTATCTGCAGAAATTGTGAAGTATGATGCAGGATGGCAGTATGAGTGGGGGGAGGGGCAAAAATTGAAGACAAATTATGTTTCCAGAACTTTTAAAAGTACTGTTGTAATAACATGAGCCCTGCAGATTGTACCATATTCAGGAAGAACATGAATACAGAATGAAAAGTAATACCTTAACAAGATTTGTGTTTAACTTAAAAGATGTTTTGGGGTACTCCGAAACATTTAAGAGAAACAAAGTTGAAAATGGCAGAATAACTGATTTTAAGACACTTGCAAGTCAAAAGGAGAGATAAAATATTGTTCCTTCTCCTGTCTAAATGTCAAAATCTTTTTTAAGACTGATTAAATACCACCTCTGTGAACCGTGTTTTACTTTACCATCCTTTCATTCTTGCAATGTTAATCACTTCCCTTCATGTGCCTTTATTCTAGCACTTATCTCATTGAATTATTATATACATTTTCCAGTATTTTCCCCTAAATTGATGTGCACTTGGAAGCAGAAAATATGTCAGGCTTACTATTACATCTGAGTAAGATGTGTATGTGTATAGTGAGTACTCAAACATGTTGCTCCAGTAAGTGAATAACTGTTTTAAAAATAGAATGTTTGAATGCAAAAGTCAAAAATGTAAATAATTATTTATGCATTCTGAATAGCAAGAGTGAAGGGCTAGTCTTATAAGAAGCAAAGGAATTAGAAACAAGAAGAAGAATTAAACTGAATGTGTGGGTTCTGTGGGTGAAAGTGGAAGGCTCCAATTCATTCATCAGTTTATTGATCTATAGCACTTATAAAAACTCCTGATTAATTTTGAATATAGTAGCAATAGGAAAAGCAGGCAAAGCTTGCCTCTGTTGGAGAGTTTTCCTAGCAAGAAAAGATTCTATCTACTAATAATGCCAGGGTGCCCTTCAAATCCTTCATTAGCCAACCTCCATTTGCTCAGAGCTGGCAAGGTTCTGCCAATCCAATTTTTCAAGTTGGAGTATTATCAAAATGACAGCAGTTACCATTTGTATAAAGAATTTATTCAAATTATCCAACTGAAATGAGAAGCAAGCAAGCAGCCAATCCTCCTATTATTATCACATTCATTTACATAGGACTTTGGAAGGCTTTCTTTCTAGCAGGAAGTTCACATTGAGCTGTCTAAAGAGGGCAATTGTAGATTGCTGCAGTTATCCATTGGATCTCTTGAGTCTTAATTATATGCATAATGCATAATTGGACTACTGATGTTTCCTCCCTACAAACTCCATGGGGCAGACTTTTCCATTTGTTTTTCAACTCTGATAAAAACTGGGCTGATATACAGACCAAAATCTAACAAGACAAAATTGTAGTAATAATGACCATAATAACTAACATTTGTACGGCAGTTTCTAGTTTGCACAAATCTTTTACATTTCACTTATATTCAGGATCACTGGGCTTTGGACCGGGGGCTATAATTATGGAGTCTCAGGAAGCTTGGTCGCAAGATTTCCCCTCATGCTAGAGTGGGTTCAGGGTGATGTGACTGACGTTGTATGCACATAGTCCCAGGCATTACCATTCTGAAATATCACTTCCCATTTGAAATCTTCAGGGGAGCACTTCTATTCATTCACCGTCTTTACTTCTCACCTCCCATTCATTCTTCAACCCAGTACAACCAGTATCTCTCCACAATTGTGCTGACATTGGCTGGTTAACTTTAACAGTGACTCTATTTATTGCCGATGTAAAGAAATTTTTGCCGCATTTCTTGGCCATAGTTAGATCTATTGATGACTGAATCCCTGAAATGTCCACTGACCTGAGCGATGGCATGCTCTCGGGTCACATTGTTCCTCTCATATCATTCTTCACCTGTTGTATGTTCAGGCTCTTCTTGTCCACACATGCACTGTCACACTTGATTCACTTGCCATTCTGCCCTTGACATTTCCATCCTCTGGGTCTGCATGCTGTCCAGGGATCAGTTGAGTAGCATTCATGTTCTGAAAATACTGCAAAATACTGTCTACCCAATTCTTCCATATCTACCCCATTTCTTCCCCCTGAGTTTCAGATTTTATAGCCAGTTGTCTACTAGAGAGCTTGATCTAGACATTTCAAAAATCCTTATGTATATTTCTTTTAAAATGAGTTCTTCATGGCCACACGCACTGTTTTCTCTGGGGTTATCTCATGCAAGAATGCACTCTGCTACACCTGATTCATATCAGCTATTCTGTTCCATATGATGTCTTTTCTGGTTGTTTCACTCAATCCTGGCTAAGTTTTCTTCTTATATGTTTGTATCATAGTCTACATATATCTCTTATTATTTAGACTGTCTTTTCAGCACTCTTGTCTATACCAGACTATGCAGTTTGAGGGCAGGTAAGGTGACCCTTTCTTCCTTTTGTTTGAAAATGAGAGAGAGAGAGAGAGAGAGAGAGAATTTCATCTGCTGGTTTACTTTTCAAATGCCTGCAACAGTCAGGATTGTACCAGACCAAAGCCAGGTACTCAATCTGGGACCTGGGTCTCTACTATGGGTGGCAGGAACCCAAGCAATCATCTACTGCCCTCCCAGGGATCAGAGTAGCAGGAAGCCAGATCAGAGGCAGAATAAGGATTCAAACCCAGGGACTCTGATAATGGATGCAGGCATCCCAAGTAGCTTCTTAACTGCTGCACCAAAAGCCCCACCTAAGGTGACTTTTTTTTTAATCATCAGTGCCGGTAGATAACTGGCTTATGTTAGTGCTTAGTGAATATTACGTGGATATGCAAAGACTGAGTGAAAGACATTGTTCCAATAAAATATGTTGCTGCTTTGGAGATCTTGATTAAACCCAAGTAAGCAAAGGAATAATGAGCTGCAGCTGATTATTATCTTCTTAAAAATTTCCTCACTTTCCTTAATACCCTAAAGAGCACAATTTTGGAGGGAGAGAAATGTTTCATATTAACAAATGAATTTTAAATACTTACATAAATTCCATTTTAAATTGTATTCAGAAGCAGGCATTTGACTTAGCAACTAAGACGTGCTTGGGACACCCACATCCTCTATCAGAGTGCCTGGATTCAAATCCTGGCTCTGCTTCAAATTCCACCTTACTGCTAATGCATACCCTGAGAGGCAACAAGTGATGTCTCAAATAGCTGGATCCCTGCCGCCCATATGTTAGACCTGGATAGGGTTCCCAGTTCCTGGTTTCAGCTTGACCAGCACTCAGTATTTTGAGAATTTGAAAAGTAACTCAGCAGATAAGATATTCTCTCTCTCTCTCTCTCCCTCCCTCTCTCTCTTTCTCTCTCTGTCTCACTTTCTCACTCTCACTCTGCTCTCACTCTCACTCTCTCCTTCTCTTTTCCCCCTTACCTTATACTCCCAATAATTTGTTCTGCTTCACTAATCATAAGCAAAAAAGTGCAGATGTGTGGGAAAGAAATCATTGTCCTCCTGCTCAGGGGTGAGCTGGATCCTTCTGTCGTTGTGAAAAATACATAAAGTCTATTATGTAAAGCCATGTAGATGATGATTTTATGGAGGAGAGCTTGAGAGCAATTCACAGAAGCTAGACAATCCCCTGTGGTGAATTCATATACTCTTTACATAATGGGAAGATTTGCATGTTGACAACATATTATGTAAAGAAAGGTGATTGTGTGATCTAATTGAAGCTAATGGCATTGGATTATACAGTTACTATATTTCAACAGAGCTCCAGTTAAACCCTAGTACATTCTACAGTACATAGTGAAACTTTAAATCTCAGTGTATTATATCTAGACTATTCCATCACGGGGTCCAACTTGTTGCAACTCTCCATAAATAGTAAGCCTGTTTATCCCATGTGTACACCTTTGATGAGCTGAAATTTTTCTCCTTTAAACCCTATTCATTTGCATCCCTATTTTGACTGTTGGCTAAATGTAAGTTTATCTAGGACTGAACTATTGAATATGATAGAAACTAGTCACATGTGGCTATTGAATTTTATTAATTAAAAGCAAATAAAATTGAAAATTCAGTTCCTGTATCCCACTGAGATGTTTTCAAATGTTCAATAGCCAAGGACATGAGTTACTACTGTACTGAGGCACATTTCCATCACCACAGAAATCTCCAGCAGCCCTGATTCCAGACTCTTCATCTCCTATTCTTATTCGCACTGTTAAAGTGGCTTTGGAAGGGGAAGGATGGTTGTTATTGCAGAAAACCTCTTCTATATTTATTCCATCAGTTTCCTTGCATTTAATTATGCATACATCATTCACTCCTCAATGAAATAAATGTGGTCAATGAACAATCCTATGAAAACTTATATGGTGATTCTTAATTAAATAGTAATGATTTTAATCTAAACTGCCTGGCTTTTAGATAACTTGCAATAATTTTAGGGCTCTGAAAAGAATTGATCCTTATATGAGTTATAATAGGTATGGAAAACCTCTTTGGCATAGCCTGGGATTACTTTAAAAATAGAAACAAAACAAATTTTAGAACAATTTAACTTGTAACAGAACTTGAAATTGCCTGACATTTAGGGAAGGCAAGTTCAAACTCAAGATAATTGAAAAGTGACTAGATGGTTAATAGTGAGTTCATTCTTTATTTCCAGTTTTTCCACATCTACTGTAATAACACCTAGAATTTAATTGAAACTGAATTATTTATAGAGATATGTATTGAGATACCTAGAGATTCTGTGATATGATCATTACTTCTGCAGTTTAATGATTGAGAACCATGTTAATCATTTGCTGGAAGATTGAAAAGAATTGTATGAAATATCTGAAAAATAAATTCAAGCATCTTTCAGTTTACCTTACAGAGCCCTTAGATGGCTCTTGAGTTCTGTGGTCAGACAGCCTCAGACAGAGAAAGGCCACGAAAAGGGAGGTGTGTGGCCTGTGTCCTCCCTGCACTAACCAGCAGTACAATAGATTTTACAGTTCAGCATTGATTGGGTTCCTCTGGCAGCAGCTTCCTGAAAGCCTGTTCTCTCCTGTACAGTAAAACAGGTCTTTTCATACACTCAGGACTCTCCTGAGAATTTTATGCTGTGCCTACTCACTGAAAGTGGGGAATGGAAAGAAGACCCTATTAGTATTCTGGGACCTTCCTTCCTGAGCCTACTGGGAGACCTTCCAGGGCTTTCCAGGTGACTGGAGCTTATTAAGATGGGCTTGGGTTGTTTTTCTTACACAACCTCCTTTGAACTTTGACACATCCTCTGGGGATCTGTCTGAACAAACGATTAAATTTTCCTGGCCTCCCCAGCCCTCTGCCCTTCAGAAAGGCACTACCCAGGGGAGCTCAGAATGTTCTGCTTTACCAGGAAGTCAGAAATGTTACTCTCTATAAGGAAATTGAATTAGCCGTTGCCCACACTCCCCTTTCTTGGGCCCAGGTACTGATGGACTTCCCAGAAATGGGCACTGGGCTGCTTGCCTACCCCAAGTAGAAATCTGAGCAGGTCTATTTGAATCACTCCAACAGGGTTGTAACTCCAGAAATGCCTTCTTTTTTTCTCTTACATTAAAATTTTCTAATTTCAAACCTGATTAATACTACAATGCTATATTTCCTTCTGTTGTTTCGAAGCACAAGGTAATTTTAAATGACATTTAGCTGTTGAATAACATACAGATGCTGTTGCCAAAAGCCCTCTTCCCATTCATGTATATTTGCCAAAACCAATGGAAATATACACATTTGAATTTGAGTCCACACAATACAAATTTTGCCTCCCAAGTTGCTATTTGGACCACGCAATCAAATTCAGAATTAACAAATAACTACAAAATTAAATGAGGGTTGACTAACATTTTCAGCAATATCTAAATGGCCAAGAGAAGCAAATTATTTATGGTAATTTAAATCTATTAGGGAATATAATGCTTTTCAATATTCTGAAGGAATTTAAAAGTACCTTTTATACTGCTTTGAATTTTAGATATTTTTTCTGGCTCCCATTTCTGAAAACATAAATTACTGTCTCTTTATTCTTCTTGGGGATAGGGATAATTATACTTTCTTAACCCTTCTGTTCCTGGAAGAATATTCATGAACACAGTTCATCCATAATTGTGAGAAAGCTCATTCTGTGTATTTTTGTTCTATTCTTTGAAGCAGATGTATGTTTTGTGCATTTATAATATACTTATTTTGCTCATATCCTCATCCTCTGTGAACCATTTTCCTCCCACCAGTCTGTCCTCTGATAGTCTGCTCCAGAAATTCCTCTATTTCTTGTAAAATATTTATTATTTTCTAAACCACTTAATAACAAAGGTGAGAAGTTGGGAGAAGAGCATTAACTTTATGAAAACCATCAACTGTCTTCACTTACATGCAAGAAAATATTTTGTCTAGGCTCATAAAAATGATTTGATTAACTTTTAAATCTATTGATGTTTGATGAAGCAATGTAAATATTTGATAAGAAACCATTGAGGGAAGGCAGGCACAGGCATTCAATCTCCAAACACTGCTTCTAAAAATTTCATGTTGCTTAAACCTTTATTTTTGCCTCTAGGGTTTATTGACTAATGGGATATAGGAGAAGCTCAGTTAGCTTAAATATTCCTTATTTCACATGAGTCATAGATGCCTTCACAGTTTTGGACAAGTGAAAACTAAACGTGGATCTTCTTTTTAAACATGCAGTATAGCCAGGCTTGCTTTCTTTCATTCTAATGATTCAGTTTAATATTATAGTCTGTTATTTGCTATATTTCTATCATTTATTCTTTCAGTGTTTGTTTTCCTCTGCTTAACCTTAAAATATTAGATTCTAAGACCAAAAGGATGCTCTAGAGGCAGCAGGAATTGTTCACACCATTTTAACCTCCACTTCCAAGTCAATACACCATTTAAATACCTCCTTCAATAGGAGTGGATTGGAATTTTCTGAGTCCCTTTCAGTAAAAACTAAAGCATAGAACAGTAAAATGCATCTCATGTGTATTTTGTACTGTGAACATGTAATTTATAAGAGTGCATTTCAAAAAGTTCTTAAAAATAAATTAAAATAAACATCTATTTTGGTATAAAAATTTTGAAATCTATACATAGCTTTTTTTTCCATAATACTTATTTTCCATGATTATTTTGAAGACGTTTGGTGTGTAGGGATTGCAATTTTTTGCACTAAAATATTTACTTATTCTATTCTATTTTACATAACTTTTTCTCTTCAAAGATTTATTTATTTAATGAAATGCAGAGTTACAGAAAGAGAAGGAGAGGAAGAGAGAGAGAGCCCCCCTTCACTGGTTACCTCTACAAATGACCATAATGGCCAGGGCTGGGCCAGGACAAAACCAGGAACCAAGAACTGCATCTGGTTCTTGCACATGCATGGCAAGAGTCCAAGTATTTGGGCCACCTTCCACTGCCTTCTGAAGCCATAGCAGGGAACTGGATGGGAAGTGGGGCAGCCAAGACACAAACTGGTACTCACATGGGATACAGGCAAAACAAGCAGCAGCTTAACCTGCTGCACAACACCGTCCCCTATTTTACAGAAACATTTCAAAGTATCCTGATATAAACTCTTTATCGGATCCTATAAAAATATTATACCCTGTAATATGATTTCCTTAGTTATTATCTACTATAGCAAACTGTAAGTGATTTACAACACATGAAGAGAAATTATATGTACCTGCACATTTCTTAAGTCATTAAAAGTGATGAGAATATTAAAAAATATAAGTGAAAGGAAACAATTTTGTAAAATTTCTGCATTAAAATAGTGTGAAAATTAACTATTCCACCACATCTTAAGTAAATTTTGCTAAAAAATATTTCTTAACATAATGACCAAGCTGAAAGTTAGTGTTGGATTTTTACAATAATATTATAATAGTGTATTATAATACATTACTGTATTATAATATAATAGTGTTTAATATTATAGTTTATTTGCTATATTATATATAATATATAAATATTATAATATACTATTGTAATAATATCATATTAATAATAGTGTATTATAATATGTTATAATAGTGTATAATGGTGTATTGATATTATATATTAATATTACAAGAGTTATTAACTATCCATTTGACAATTACTAATATTCTCAATTGCAGAAGGGTTAATACTTCAATAATTCACTTATGTCTTACCTCAAGAACCATCAGTACCATTTCTGTTCTGGTTTGTTGCTTTCTTGAGTTTTTAAATTGTGGACTAAATTACCAAACATAATTATTGTGAGATATTTCTGTATGTTGCTTCTGTTTCTCTGGTGAACCCTAATTAACATAATGAATCATATCAACTTGAATAAGTCTTAGACCTTAATATAAATAATCCCTGAATCCCTTATTATTGCTGATAAGACAAGATCATATCTCAGTTAAGGATATAACCTCTCATTTAGTGGGCCATTTAACATTCATAATTGCATTACATTCCCCCTGCTCCATGAATCTGAAATCTAAAAATGAGAAATAATATTATTCCCAGTTGAGTTGTAAATCTTGGAGGGTAAACAATTCGCCCACATTCACACAGCCAGGAATTTTCTGCATTAGGACTTGAACTTGAGCTTTCCACTTGTTAGTGTTATGATCTTACTGCTATGTGCTTTATCTCTGCACGGAGAGTAAGTAAATACTGACTGAGATTTCTTTGGAGATGAAGCCCATGATCAAGTCCAAATGCGTTAGTAAATTTTCACCACTTACTTCATTAGTAGGTTTTCTCCACTTACTTTACCACTTACCTGTGTAACACAGGTAGAGCTTCTGTTTAACTTAAATCTTTAAAGTGGCTTCAGATATTACTGAAAATAGTTTGATAAATACATACATGGTGATATATTTTATAAGTGACATTCAAAAACTATGGCTTATTAGTTTTTATTTCCTTGAGATAATACAGAATAGAAATGTAAATGAATAAAATAATTATCTAGTCTTTCTTGGAGGCATTCTGGAGGGTTTCATCTTGTCATGCCCCTTTCTTACTACACTTCTTACCGATTCTTGAAACTCCTTGAAAATTTAATGCTTCAACAGTAGCCAGAGAATGCAAAACCCTATGGTCTAAGCAATTGTGATAATTTGATTTCACAGGCTCTCTGAAAAATAATAAATGCACACTTCATTTTTTTCTACTTTTTTTTTAACTTTTAATAATGAATATAAATTTCCAAAGTACGATTTATGGATTACAATGGCTTCCCCCACATACCGTCCCTCCCACCCACTACCCTCCCCTTTCCCACTCCCTCTCCCCTTCCATTCACATCAAGATTCATTTTCGATTATCTTAATATACAGAAGATCAGCTTAGTATACATTAAGTAAGGATTTCAACAGTTTGCTCCCACACAGAAACATAAAGTGAAAAATAATAGATGATTTTTTTTAAATGATGATGAAATCAGATCAGACCTATTGTCATGTTTAATCCCAGTGAGAGTCAAGTTGGGAGTTGATAATTTCTTTCTTTTTCTACTTTTAAGGGTTGCTTATTTTACTGGAAAATACTGTATACATATATATAT
The DNA here is from genome assembly GCF_051225735.1 of Oryctolagus cuniculus. NCBI lineage: Eukaryota > Metazoa > Chordata > Mammalia > Lagomorpha > Leporidae > Oryctolagus > Oryctolagus cuniculus. Next base: position 43,842,876 of record NC_142876.1, read on the forward strand.
ATATATACAATGTATATACATATGTATATATTATTATATGTATGTATCATATGTATACAGTATATATATATATATAAATACTATACCTCACCCTGCCTTCATGCAGTATTTTGATTCAACTGAAGTAATTGTCTCTCTGTACTACAATATTTTTCTTTTCTCCCACAAGCCAAAAATTGGCTGGAAACAGAAGCAAGATAAGAATCTTTTCCCTCCTAAATTTCTAAGACTGCAGGCAAAGTGATTCACACTTGAGATCAACCTGTGGTTTATCAGAATAATTTGTCAGATTTCAGCAAAATACTGAATTTGAAGCTTGAGTAGAAGAGTCATGGACTGAATAAACACAGGCAGTTTACAGAGCTCTGTACCAAGAATCAGAAAATGCAAGTAGAGGAAAGATTAGTAAGGCCAATGTGGCAAATAATTTCTTGTCTTTTAATTGACTGTAGAAAACCTCACTGAAATTACAACAAAAAGGCCAAGGTGATCAACTGCATATTTTCTCTCTCTCCTTTTTAATGAGGGTGAATTTAGATCAGAAAAATTAAACACAAATGGATTAAGACAAAATGTTTTAAGAAGATAAAATACAAGACAATGCAGTAAAAGGAAAATTTACCATTTTCTTTATTAAAATAAATTTGTTTTCTTTTCAACCTTAATTTAGAATTTATAATATTTGAGTTGTTAAATATTAAAACCTCATCTAAATTTGTTCCAGGACAATAGTGAATAACTTTTCAATGTGTGAGAGATTAATATTTATAGACTTCCACTAAAACTTTAAACCATCAAAATTGATTTCAGATCAGTCTAAAAATATATTATGGTGGAGGTCTAATTCAACCTATGCATAATCTTTAGTTTTGCTAGAAATATGACATAATTTGCCAGGAGGGGGATGGGAGTAGAGGGTTGTTGTGATCCACACGCTTCTCTTTTCTCGCTTGCCTAATGCCCTGCACAGCTACTTGTCAGTGATTTGTGCCGTGCTCTTGTGTCTTCTTAAATATCTGTAGAATGTGTATCTCAGAAGGTTATTTTATGCTTCATAGGAAAGCACCCTATTCTGTTTTTAAGCTAATGTTGATTAATATGTGTTTATTAAATAGAGAAATTTACCTTTAATGACAGCCAGAGAAGGTAAGTACTTGAAGGGCACAGTCATACTAGGATTACAGTTAGCCCTAAATGAGTTGAAAATTACATCAGTTTCACATAGACTACAGAGAAGACAAATAGCCTGCACTAAACAGTGGCACCTGAACTATTCTGTTAATCCAAGGGTAAGTTCCCTGAAAATGTGGTAGTGCTAGGCTTTATTTAATATCTCATATCTTGTTAAATTGTAATCTACTACTTGTTAGAGAAATGATTCTAGGGAAATACATAAATAAAATGTAGTTCTATTCTACATGCAAAACATAATCTTGAAAGAACATGGATGTGCATGAGTCTGTGTGTGTGCTACCAATAAATCAGTTAATTGACTCTAAGACAAAAGCTTTGGGGCATTAAATATTCATTACTGAATAAGGAAAGAATGGATTCACCAGAACGTAGTAATTGTCTAGATACTATGTGCACTTATTAAATAGCTTCAAACTTAATAAATGAAAAATTAATAAAATTACAAGGGGAAATTGATGCATCTAAAATAGTCATAGATTTTAATATACTTCTCTCAGAAACTGAAAAAAAAATTTGGATTTGAAAAAGTAATTAAACTTTAATCAGTGGCTGTATTTAGAATCTGTTCCCTGACTATATAATAATAACATTCTATCAGATATGTTGACTCTTTTTTTTTTTTTTTTTTTTGGACAGGCAGAGTAGACAATGAGAGAGAGAGACAGACAGAGAGAAAGGTCTTCCTTTGCCGTTGGTTCACCCCCCAATGGCTGCCACGGCCAGCCGGCGCACTGCGGCCAGCGCACTGTGCACTGATCTGAAGCCAGGAGCCAGGTGCTTCTCCTGGTCTCCCATGGGGTGCAGGGCCCAAGCACTTGGGCCATCCTTCACTGCACTCCCTGGCCATAGCAGAGAGCTGGACAGGAAGAGGAGCGACTGGGACAGAATCCGGCATCCCAACCGGGACTAGAACCTGGTGTGCCGGCGCCGC